>NC_091483.1:81613900-82213900 GCF_947461875.1 Haliaeetus albicilla | reverse complement strand
GGAACATTCCAGGTCAGGCTGGACGGGGCTCGGAACAACCTGATCGAGTTGAAAATGTCCCTGCTCACTGCAGGGGGGTTGGACTAGGTGACATTTAAAGGTCCCTTCCAACCCAAACCATTCTATGATTCTATGATAAGGATTGGGCTCGGAGCTCCTTCCTGAGCCTCCACTGTGAGATTTTTCCCGACCAGGCACACACACACAGCCTCCCTGATGTGCCGGAAAAAGCCCAGCCAGTCCCACTCCCTGGTTAACAGGAGGGACTAAGCTGGGGCGCGAGCTGTGCGGGCACCCTTGGCTGCCACCAACCCCTTTCCCACCTGAAAATAAAACACTCTCTGTCCCAAATAACCCATCCTGTCCTGACGTTTTGCTTTCTATTGAAGAAACCTGTGCAATGGACGCCGGCTGCCTGGATGAGGGCAGCGACGGTGCTCAGGAGACGGCGGAAAAGAACCTGACAGTGCTGGACGGCTCGGCTGGAGATCTGCTCCTCAAGCTCATGCACTTGGCGAACCGACAGCAGCAGGGCAAGCATCCCCTCCTCTGAGCCAAGGCGCCGGGCGTCCCCCCCCACACTGTCACCGATCCCCCCACCCCAGCCTTGTAAATACGAGACCCAATAAATGTCCTCGTGCACTGTGGTGGCTTCGTCTGGGGTGCTGGGGATGGGTCGCCAGGGCTCTGGGGCTCCAGGGGACCCATGTGGGGCTCAGGGATGGCAGGGTGGGGGGGTTGGAGGTTGGTTGGTCAGTCTTCTTCCCCCCCCCCCCCGCTGCCCCAAATCCCCATCTAGGCCCATGCGGTTTGGCTCCCATCCGCAGCGGTTTTGCTGGGCTGGGTGCAGGACTTGGCCCTGTCCTTGCAGCACGAAGGGAAAGAAGCCCAGGCAGAGCTGGCCTTTGGGATGTGGCCACTGGGTCCCACCCCAGGAGCGCCAGCGGCACCCATGGGTGCTGAGCCTCCCAGCACCCTCAGCCACGGGAGACTGGGGACGGCTGGGGGTGCCACCATGGTGTTACCTCTTGGCCAAGACCCCTCTTTGGGGCAGATTTGGGTCCCCGTTGCCTTCAGGAAGTGGCACGACAGGCAGCATCTACTAAAAATGATAAAGAGTAAGGAAAACCACCCCAAAAAATCCCAAGAGCAAGAAAGATTTGGGTTCCCAGCTTTATACAACCCCCCAGGGCTGGTCTCACCTTTCCCCACCATCGCTTACCAAACTGGTCCCCTCCAGACACCGATGGGCAGGATCAGTCCCCTGGTTATTCCACCATCATCCCCCAAATTTGGGGTACCATTACCCCAATCCCCTTCCCTACCCCCTCAATGGATCTCTTACCCTGGTGGGGTCCCTGCTCTGGGCTCTCTCCGGGCTGGGATCTGACCACGGAGTGGGGGACAGCTCGTCCTTTATAATGTCCCCGAGGGAGGTGGCACCTCCGAGGAGGTGGAGCTCCTCCACGCCAGCAGGACCCATCCTGCCCGTGTCAGCTCCCCGCACCTCGAAAGGGGGTGCAGGATTAACCCAGCGCCTGGTCCCCGCGATGAGCATCTTATCCCAGCCCTGGGGAGGTGGGCGACCCAAGATCACCCCAAAATAATTGGGAAAGGGGCAACGCCAGCACAGATGCGTGACTGACTTTAAGCTGGACATGCATGGGATGGAGAAACTGGGGTGTTAAGCCCAGCCCGTCCCAGGATGCAGGATGTGACCCCCAACATCTCCTGCAGCAATGAGGACACGAGGCTGAGCTGGGATGATGCTCCAGGCTGACAGGAGCCTCCGCATCTGGGCATCGAGGTCCTAAAAAGCACCAGGAGCTGATAACTGGGGTTTTTTTTATCCACACTTATCTCCCCAAGACGCATCCCAACCCTGCCTGTGGGGGTCCGGGCACCCCCAGACCAGCTGTAGGGGCTCTGGGATGGCGATTTTCCCCTCCACCCCACACCGCAGCGGGACGGCAGCCGGGGTTGAGCAGCTGGGATGTCACACAGCAGATGCTGAGCCCCGTTTCCCACCCAGTAACACAGACCCCAGCACTTGGCTTGTCCCCACCAGGGACCAGGACTCACAGGCTGCCCAACCCCAGGTGGGTGACACGGACCCGGCTGCCCTCCCTGCCGGCCACGCTAAGTGGCAGATTTCGAAGCAAGGCAGAGGGGACAAGAAGAGGTCACGTCTTTCGGGCCCTGGGCTGCCTAATTCCCAATTAAGCAGGCGCAGGGAGGGACCGAGGTAATGGTCTCGATAGACGTAAGATTTGTCCGCAGCAGAGGAATTTATTCAAGGCAGGAAGCTCTTAATTGCGGTAACGAAGGCAAGGGGTCAGGGTGAGCAGGACTCTGCATGATTGCATCAGCCTTCGGCCCCATCCTCTGTGCCATTTCTCCGGGGGGGTCCTTCACCTGCTGATGACATACATGGTCCACGGCATCACATTCAAGCCCCCATGTGCAGCTCCAGGGCAAAAGCAATGGGGAAATTCGGGTTTTCAGGCCTTTGCCGATGAGGTTTGGTGTTTTCAGGACGCCTCGGTGCTGTTAGACAAAAGCAGGCGAGGATGGGCTCTGTGTCACCAGCATCCCAGAGCAGGACAAGCCCAGCACTGAGCATCCCCCAAAGGCCAGGCAGAGATGCGTGGAAAGGAGCAACGCGGCGTTTCCCACCCCAGGTGCTCCTGGAGGACAATACTGGTTTGGTTTCCCCCCGCCACCAGATGGGATTTGAAGCCAAGGGACACACAAAGCCCCTGCTCACCCCACTCCCGGGAGGACACGTCCCACCTGGCCACAGAGATGCCTGCCTTCATCCCTACCCAACCCACGTCGGTGAGGTGGGACAAGCCACAGCTCGGCAGCCCTAAGGGGTTGGCAGAGAAGGGACCCCAGCCCCAAACAGCATCCGCAGCCTCCGCACGTTTCCCCTTTCCCGCCATCGGAGTCATCACCAAGGAGAAAACCAACACCTTGGCCTTGACCTCACGTCCTCGACCTCTGGCTATTAGCAGAGCCCTTCGGTGTGGAAAGCAATGCCTTATGGTTTTTAAGGGAAATGGGTGACGCCGGTGCTGGCATGCATAAGCAGGAGCCAGCACTATATATACACGACCGCTCGCCGGGATGAGAAGCCAAAAAATCTCCGGACCCCACAGCCATGCCCTGCAAAGCGCTCGCCGTCTGCCTCCTGGGGCTCCTGGCTCTCTCCTCCGCTTGCTATATCCAGAACTGCCCCATCGGGGGCAAACGCGCCGTCCTGGACATGGACATCAGGAAGGTACGTCCCTGTGGGCCGGGAGACCTCCTAACCCCCTCCTTCCCTTCTCCCAGCCTTCCTGGGGCTTCCACAGGGAAGATGCTGGCAGGAGGGAGGAAAGGACCATGGGAAAGGTTCAACCTGACCCCAGATGTTTTCTCTACTAACTCTCCCCACACCTTTCTTCCCTGAGCAGTGCATGCCCTGCGGTCCCAGGAACAAGGGCCACTGCTTCGGTCCCAACATCTGCTGCGGAGAAGAGCTGGGCTGTTACATCGGCACCTCCGAAACCCTGCGGTGCCAGGAAGAAAACTTCTTGCCGACACCCTGCGAGTCGGGACACAAACCCTGTGGAGGCAGCGGAGGGAGCTGTGCGGCCCCCGGCATCTGCTGCAGCAGTGGTGAGGGCAGCGCCGGGTCCGCGTCTCTTTTGGGACCCTTATCACGGGGGTCCTCACACACATGAGGGGGAATTCAGAGTTATGGTATAGAAGTGGGAGAAGGGACGTTCACCAAGGGACTTTCTTTGTCCCATCCATCTGTCCGTCCATCTCCCCAACAGCCAGGGCCAGCACACTCAGGGTAGACTTGATCCTGACCCCAGGGAAGACGCTAACAGACCGTGAGGTTTCAAGGAAAGGGAGAAAGCAGAGAGCAACCAAATTGAGGGGACTGAGCAAGCGGTAGGATTCCTGCGGCGCACAGCAGCCCATGCCCCCTCCTGCTTTCACGATGGTTTTCCAAAAATCCCAGCCTCCTCCCTAAGTTAGACGCTACCAGAGATCCTGCTACAAATGCTGGGGAGCTACAGGGCACCAAGTGAACACGATCTCGCTCGATGTGATTAAAAAACAGCAGGGGGGGGTTCTCCGAGGGCTGGTTTGTGCCATCTTATTTCACGCGGTGCTTTCCCCTTTCTCTCCCCACACAGAGGGCTGTGTGGTTGACTCATCCTGCGACCAAGAAATGCTGTTTGCGTAGACCACCCGGGAGAGAAGAACCTGCAGGATCCCTTATCTATCGAGCTGTACCAGCCTCACATCAGGCCAAGAACAGACAAGTCAAGCTCTGTGACTCAGATTTAAGTGATGATCTTAATTAGAAATAAAGCTTGTACAGAAAAAAAAAAGTCTTGAGTTTTTTGTGCGCTTGCCTGCTTTAGGTGCAGTCTCAGGAGGGCTGGCTGGAGAGAAAAAAGCTATTTTTAGGAAAGCATAAATAAAAAATAAGGATTTAAGGTTAATTCCTGCAGCTGGTGTCTTATCTGAGTGAGGGAGGGCAGAGGGACCTGTGGTCAGTCCGCCTGGGTTCTGCTGAACCACAGCAAACTCCAGGCTGGTGTTAGGCAGCCCCAAACCAGCGGGTTTGGGGCAAAGCTGAGAGAGCAGCTTGGTCTGCAAGACCACAGTAAGCCAGAAGCACCAAAGAGGACCCAGAGTAACTACAGAATTATCTACAACTTAAGCCCCAGGGGATGAGTAAAATAAGGCTGAAGGGGGGAATAGAAAAGGAGACACATAAAGCCACTATCATTTAGGCATCCTCTGCACATTTGCTCATTTAGCCACACCAACAGATGTGCAAAGGAGGGTTTAAAGTGTGAACAGGAAAGACGGGTCCCTCCACCACGGCAGAAACCAGAGGAACAACAAATTCTTTCCCCCAACAACAAAAAGCGGAGGGTCAGCATTTCCTACAAAGCCATTCAGACCTCGTTTTCCTTCAAAAGCATCTAGAGGGGTCGACATGCAAACAGGGCCAGGGCTACAACGGGGAGCTCAGAGCCAGCATCTGCCTGGGACCATTCCTGCTTTCCCCCCACTACATGCTTTGTGTGAAAGCAGGAGGGATCCAAACACGTGGGAGGTGGAATCGCAGAGAGTCAGAGCAAGAGGCACAGGAACACCAGCAGCTTCGCCGCCGCCTCGCAGGGCTGAGACAGACTGCTGGTGCCTCTGCTGCTGCCTCTGCTGCTGCCTCTGCTGCTTGTGGCAAGCCCAAGTTTCTCCCTCACCCTCCTTCCCGCAAGCACTAACCCTTCAGAAGAACCACAGCCAGACGCGCAGGCTTTCTCCAACAATTCTGTGGGCCATTTATACATTAAAAGAAAGAAACCAGTTCGTAAGCAGAGCCTCTGGGCAGAAACCAGGCCAGCACCGCTAAGACAACACCGTCCGTTTGACAATCCGCCCCTCCTTGTCGATGGCGAAGTTGTAGTTGCGAGGGTTGTCCAGGCACTCCTCGATCCGCGCGTCCAGGTTCTCTGGAGTGATGAACGTTTTGGCTTCCTCCTGAACGAAGAAGTACTGGCTCTTAATGCACGTTAGCGAACGAGTCACTATGGGCAACGCAGGAGCTGCTGGTGGCCACAGAGCTCATGGATCTCCAAGAGACCCTGAGATGGCACCAGCATCGCCAGGATCTCAGCAGGAGCCAAGTCCAGAACGAGGAAACCTTTATTCTCTCACTCAGGATTATTCCACCCTGTTTTCAGAGCTCTCACTCAACCTCTATCCCATCCACATGCTGTCAACACTCCTGGAAGGTGCTAACACTTGTGTTCCCAGCTACCAACACAAAAAAAATCTCAGGAAAATAAGCCTACGGCTTCCACATTGCTCCCACAGGCTGCCATCAAATCCCTGCTGGCAGCGTTCCTCCCAGGAGGCACCAGCGGCTCTTACCTGCAGCTGGAGAACTTCCTTCTCCTTCTCTTTCAGGAAAGCCTCCACTAGCCTGGCCTTGTTCTCAGCAGCCTGTAACTTCCGCCTCTTCCGTTCTTCCTCTTCTTTCCTAATTCGTTCCTCTCTGCCATACGGAAAGAAAAACAAAACAACAAGGCTTTGGTGAATGCTCACACTCTGCCGGGTGGCACTTTGGTGAGACACACTAATCCCTTGGGATGCAAAGCCACCAAGTTTGCAAGTTTGAGCACAGACAGAACAAACGGGAAGGAGCAGAGCGGTGGCACCGGGGAAGAGAGCCCCTGCTGTCCCCAGTGTGGGGACGAAAAGAATTCCCCTCCTGGGAGAGAAAAATTAACACAAAAGCTTTCAAACAGACCGGCACTGACAGGCGTGCTGTGGACCTGAGACCTAGCAGGGTTTAGGAGCTCCAAGTCGGAGCACGCGATTCTTCCAGCAGGACCTGGATGTGGAAGCTCGAGTGCTTTGTGATGGGCCAAGGGACAGCTGGTGGGGACGGGACAGCCGGGTTTTTCCTTTTAACCTTCTCCCACTTTTGAGATTCAGCAGATGCTGATTTTCTTGGAACCACTGACACGCTTCCCATGTCTGACCAGAGGATGGCTCCCTGGGAGCGGCGCAGGAGGGAACGTTGAGAAACTTAGCGGGAAGTCATCCAGAGTTCCAGAGCTCGGTGACTTACACCTCAGCAGCGGGAGGGGCTGGAAACATGACCTCTGGGCATGCAGATTTATTTTAAAAAGGTCAAAATTTAGGTCAAGTGTCTCTGTAAAAATTAAGCCTGACTCTAACCGACCTGGGTGTTGAATGTAGTTCTGCGCAAGCAAAAGTCAAAGCCACGAAGGGAAGCAGCCCCCTCCCGACTTTGTGTGGGGCCAGGCTGACCTGCGTGCCCGCTGCCGGGCATTCTCTGCCTCGTTCCAGGCCATCAGGCGCTGGTGCTCCTCTGTCAGCTCCGCTGAGTCTTCCTGGGACAGCAGCACTTCCCGCTTCTTCTGCAGCACCTCAGCCCTGAACTCGGCCCTACCGAGGGGAGGCCACTGAGCTCTTGCCCAGGGCTGGGCGCCTAGGAGGTTCTCCCAAACCTGCCCCATAACAGAGCCAGCCCCACCACCCTCACCCTCCCCTGCCCCACCACAGTCCCAGTCCCAGTCCCACTGCCCTAGCCCTTCCCTACCACACAGTAACCTGGGGTCTAGCCGCCCCTGCTCCAAAATGGCCCCAGACCCATAACCCCTCCCTGCCCCACAGCCAGCCACAAGCCCCACAGACCCACATCTAGCCCCCCAACCCACCTCTGCACCACAACAGCCCCAAATGGCCACAAGTCCAACCCTCCCCTGCCCCACTGTAGCCCCACAGCCCCATAACCAGACCCCTACTCCAAAACCAGCCCCCTGCCCAGAGCCACAGTCAGCCCCCCCGCCCAGAGCCACAGTCAGCACCCCCACCCCTCCCCTGCCCCACAGTCCTATATCCAGCCCCCTGCCCAGAGCCACGGCCAACCTCCCAACCCTCTCCCATAGCCCTGTATCCAGTGCCCTGCCCCATAACCACCCCCCTGCCCCATACCCAGCCCCCTGCCCAGAGCCACAGCCAGCCCCCCACCCCTCCCCTGCCCCACAGCCCTATACCCTGCCCCAAAACCAGCCCCCTGCCCAGAGCCACAGACAACCTCCCAACCCTGCCCCACAGCCCTACACCCAGCCCCCTGCCCCAAAACCAGCCCCCTGCCCCATAACCAGCCCCCCAAACCTTCCCCAGCCCCCTGCCCAGAGGTACAGCCAGCCACCCCCCGACCCTCCCTGCCCCACAGCGGCCCCAGGCCCGGCCTCGTAACCCTCCCTCCTCCCCGGACGGGTACCGGAGGGCACCGAGGACCAGCCGGTGCTGCCGGTACCGCTCGATGACCACCAGCAGCTCCTCGGGGTCGACGGGCGGCGGCACCTTCAGCCGCGACGCCTTGGACTTGGCGGGGGGGTCATGCCGCGTTTTGCGACCCCGCGCCGGGATTAACCGCGGCCACCAGGCGGGACCGGGACCGGGACCGGGACCGGGACAGAAGCCGGGAACGACTCCGGGTCCCGGTAGGACGGCGGGACCCAGCGCGGCCCCAAGGACCGGCCCCGCTCGGCGGCAGCGCCTCAGCGCCGGCAACATGGCGCCGAAGGGCGCCGCCCGCGAAGCATCATGGGAAAGGGAAGGCTGTGAAGGGAGCTTGGCGGGAAATGTAGTGCGGGGGGGGGACGACGGACAGAACCCCCCAAAAAGGAGACAGAACCCCCCAAAAGGAGACAGGACCCCCCCAAAAAGGAGACAGGACCCCCCCAAAAGGAGACAGAACCCCCGAAAAAGGAGACAAGACCCCCCAAAAGGAGACAGAACCCCCCCAAAAAGGAGACAAGACCCCCCAAAAGGAGACAAGACCCCCCAAAAAGGAGACAGGACCCCCCCCACACCCAGGACACAGCCCTCTCCGTGGGACACAGCCCCCCCCCCAGCCAGGAAACAGCCCCTCACCTCAAAAAACGCCCCCCTCCCCATGAAACACGGCCCCCCCCCACGGGACACAGCCCCCCCACCACAGGACATGACCCCCCCCCCCCCACGGTACACGACCTCCGCCCCCCCCCCTCACAGAACAAGACACCCCTTCCCCACAAGACATTTATTCCCCCCGAGCCCATTTATTCCTCGGCTTGGCGGGGGCGGGGGGGGGTGTCTGTCGGTCCCGGGGGGTCTGTCAGTCGGTCCCGGGGGGGTCTGTCGGTGGGTGCCGCTCAGCGGCGGCGCAGCGCAGCCCCCTGTGAGGAGCGGGGCTGGGGTCGGTGGGGGTACCGGCCGTGTCCCCCCCGTGTCCGTGTCCGTGTCCCCCCCCCCCCACTCCACTCACCAGCAACGGCTCCTCACGCCCAGGGGGGCACGGGGGGGGGCGGCAGCGAAAGAACGGGACCGAGACCTGGGGGGGGGGGATATAAAAACCCACCCGGGGGGGGATATAAAACCCCCGGGATGGAGGTGGTTAATGAGGGGGGGTGGATAATTTGGGGGGGGGGGTAAATCTGAGGGGGGTAACTTGGGGGGGAGATAATCGCGGGGGGGGTAATCTGAGGGGGGGGTAATTCGGTGGGGGAGATGGTTGTGGGGGGGGTCGTGGGGGGGTGTAATTTAGAGGGGGGGAACTCTGTGGGGAGATAGTCACGGGGGGGTAACTTTGGGGGAGGGATAATCCAGGGAGAGGGATAATCTGGGGGGATTATAACCCCGGGGGGTGTTATAATGCCAGGAGTGGGGGGCTTTTACCCCTGGGGGGGGCTACAAACTGGGGGGGTTGGGGTGTCACCCTGGGGGGGGGAATAAATCCTGGGGCAGGATGGTAGCCCCAGGGCAGGGGGACACGACATGGGTGGGCATTGCCCTGGGGGGGGATCATCACCCTGGGGGGGGGAAATCATTACCCTGGGGGGGGAATCATCGCCCTGGGGGGGGGCACAGGGCCCTTACCTGCAGGGCCCGGGGGGGTCCGAGGTCCCGTTTGCCCCCCGGGTACCAGCCGTGGGACCAGTGCTGGCCGGGGCAGCGGGGGACGGCGGAGGCCAGCAGCAGCAGGGCCAGCAGCAGCAGGGACCCACGGGGTGCCATGGCTGGGGGGGTGTGTGAGGACAGAGGGGTCCTTGTCCCACCGGCACCCAACACAGTGGGTGCCCCGGGGGGGGGCTGCTGGGGTGGGTTTGGAGATGTTGGAGGGGATGAGCACCCACGGGTGCTCTTTGGGGTGGGTTTGGAGATGTTGGAGGGGATGAGCACCCATGGGTGCTCTTTGGGGTGGGTTTGGAGATGTTGGAGGGGATGAGCACCCATGGGTGCTCTTTGGGGTGGGTTGGGGGATGTTGGAGGGAATGAGCACCCGTGGGTGTTCTTTGGGGTGTGTTGGGGTTGGAGATGTTGGAGGGGATGAGCACCCACGGGTGCTCTTTGGGGTGGGTTTGGAGATGTTGGAGGGGATGAGCACCCACGGGTGCTCTTTGGGGTGGGTTTTGGGATGGAGATGTAGAGGGGATGAGCACCCATGGGTGCTGCCTGGGGTGTGTTGGGTTGGGAGATGTTGGAGGGGATGAGCACCCACGGGTGCTCTTTGGGGTGGGCTGGGGGATGTTGGAGGGAATGAGCACCCGTGGGTGCTCTTTGGGGTGGGATTGGGGCTGGAGATGCCAGAGGGGCTGAGCACCCATGGGTGCTGCCTGGGGTGGGATTGGGGTTGGAGATGCAGAGGGGATGAGCACCCATGGGTGCTGCCTGGGGTGGGCTGAGGATGGAGATGCAGCGGGTATGACCACCCATGGGTGCTCTTTAGGGTAGGTTGGGGATGGAGATGCCGGAGGGGCTGAGCACCCATGGGTGCTGCCTGGGGTTTGGGTCCACCATGGACAGACCCCCCGGGGGTGCCATTAGGGTCCTATTTGGGGCGAACAGGACCCACCCACCCACTTACCCCAGGGTCCCCGTGTGCCCCCAGCACCCCCCCACCCAGCACCCCGCCGCCGGGGCAGCCTCACCTGGCCGGGCGGGTGACGGTGGCGGCGGTGGCCGGCTGGAGCGGTGGCCGGACCGTGCTGGGCACCGCTATTTGTAGGGATCGGCCACGGTGACGTTGGCCACCGCTCCCACGGGGGACCGTGACCATGCTGATGGCGTTGGCCTCCCCGTGCCGGCGCCTCCTTCCTCCTAAATCCCCTTGGCAATGCGGGACAGCACCCTGACACCCCTTTTTTTCTTTTTCTTTTTTTTTTTTTTTGGGGGGGGGGTGTCTGCCCTGCTGACCCCGCTCTGGCTTGTCACCCAGGGCTGGGGAGGGTGGGGGGTCTGGGGAACCCCCGGGAATGGGCTCATTTCTCGACGCAGCTCCCGACGGCTCGGAAAGGGCCGGATCTGGATCCAGCCCAGAGGGTCCCCAGCCCATGGACAAGACGCCCAGGAGCTGCTCTGCAGCCCCCAGGGGGATGCTCTTGGTGAAGGGGGGGCCGGGAGGGGAGCAATTCTCTGTGCCTCAGTTTCCCCACCCAGCCCCAGCCCCAAATTTCACCGGTTCTTCCCTCATTTCAGGTTTATCGCTTCCGAATCGGAGCCGGATGCTGGCAATGGCCACGCAAACCAAAGCCCCCGGCTCCGGGGGATGCGACGGAGTCCGGGAAAGGGATTTAGGCAGGATCTGGCCCCGGATTATCTCCAGCAGCTGCTTGTGCCTCTGCTATTTGCAGTCAGATGCGGCAGGATTGGGCCACGGCAGACGCCGCAGTGAGAGGTCGGGGCAGCTCCCCAGCCCCCAAAATTCCTCCGTCCCCGCAGCGATTGTGGGAAGGAAGGAAAAAAGGGGCAAAAACCTCATTAATATTATCGGGGAGCAGCCAGCGCCCAGCGGGCGGAGGCACTTGGGGTGGTCCGTGTCCATATCCGCCACCCCCCGCCCCAGTCCTGGGAAATCCTACCTGGATGGAAAAACTAAGCTGGAAAACTCGGATACCCCGACTCAGGGCATGCCTTTTCCCATGATTTGCTAGATTTCAACCCCATGTCCCTAGAGTATTCCCTTGGCTGGGCAGGGATGTCACTGTCCCCCAGCCCTGCCACCCCCCCCCACCCAACCACCGCCCGGGGTGCCCAGCCAAATCCTTGGGGTGAAATCTCCGCTCCGAACCCAGTTCTCCCAGTGCCTCCAGGGGGGATGGAGCTCCCCCAGTTAACCAGGGCATGGTGCCCCCAACTGCAGGAGGACCAAGGAAGGCATCTCACCAGACACCTCTTTATAACAAAAAAACCTATTAAAATCAAGCATATTAACCTATTTTTTTTTTAATATTGAAGTGCTGCACCCCTGGGTCCTCAGGACTTCTCTCTACCCTTAGGACTTTTCTTGACCCTTTGGACTCTTCTTGTGCCCTGGCCCACCACCAGTGTTAGGGTTTCCTTACACATTTCTTCTTCTGGGAGGGGAATGATAAAAATCGGCAGTTATTTTTTGCCTCCTTTGATAAACCAAATTCATCTCCAGGATGGAACCTCCAGAGGAAAAAAAAAAGGAAAAACCTCTAAACTTGTCTGGAGGGCGGCAAGAGCATCCCCCAGGCTGGAGAAAGGTCTCCCTCAGCTTTAAAAACCTGCGAGTGCTTTACCAGTGACCGTTTGGAGACCTTCTTGAGGTCTTAAACTGCAAGAGGGTAGGTTGAGATTGGACACGAGGAAGAAATTCTTTATGATGAGGGTGGTGAGACAGTGGAGGAGGTTGCCCAGAGAGGTTGTGGCTGCCCCATCCCTGGCAGTGTTCAAGGCCAGGTTGGATGGGGCTTTGAACAGCCTGGTCTAGTGGAAGGTGTCCCTGCCCATGGCAGGGGGGTTGGAACTAGGTGATCTTTCAGGTCCCTTCCAACCCAAACCATTCTGTGATTCTATGATCTCTTGAGACTCTAGGAGAAATAATCTGAAATCTCCTCTGGCATCTAGGGATGGAGGTCCCCTGGTCCAAGGATGGAGGCAAAAACCTGCAGCACGTTGTCAATTCGAGACTGCTCAAAAATTTCTCTTTCGCTGCTGTTATAGACCAAGAAGAGGGAAGGGTCTGGGTGGCACTTGGGAAGAGACACAACGGGTGAGAACACGGAGCTCGGACCACGCGGAGCCGCTTTATTCTCCAGCCAGAGCCCCCAGACCCCATGCAGCAGCATCCCTCGCTGCTGGGAGCCCACCGGTACCGATCCTCCTGGAAGGGACCAGCGGGGACGGCAGGGCCACTGCGAGCATCCTTGGCTTGGGGATGCAGGGGTCCTGCTCTGACCCTGATCCCCGCGGCAGGTCTAAAATCTGGCACCAAACACACGGACGTTTCCTTCAGGGAGCAAAAACCCTTTTGTTTTTCTGGGGTTTGTTTTTTGGGTTGAAATCCCAACGGTTGCTGCAATGGTCATTAGAGTTTCCAAACCAGCAGCACGTGGTGGCCTGACCCTGAAGGAGGAAACTTTTCTGCTTTTGATACAAAAATTGGGGTATTTATATATATACACACACACAGAATAAGCTTTTTTTTTTTTCTCCTTTTTTTTTTAAAGAGCTGACCAGCAGAAAAATGTGAAACCATTTCCCTGCAGGTTGGAAAAAGCTTGTGCTTGTGGGGTTTTTTTCAGATGAGATCCAGGATATCTTTTTCTTCTTTTTTTTTTTTTTTAAAAAGGCTTTACTCCCTCAAGAAAAAAAAAAAAAGGATTTACAAACAAAATAACAGCCTGTATCAACTCTCCAGAAGAGAGATGGTATGACAATATTAATCCAAACATCACGCTATTTAATTCCCCAATAAAACATTGGAAAAAAAGGAGCCAACAGTATCTGCACTAACACTTTGCTACATATAAAATCTCCAGCTAATATGAAGCTTATGGTACCAACCTCTAAAACAGTTAAGATATATACACATATTTTTTTGGGGGGTATATTAACAAACAGAATATTACAAAATATTAAAGAAGGCAACTCTTCTGTCGTTTGTTTCGGGACATGGATTTTTTTTTTCTTCACTTGAAGTTGGCGTAGTCTGAGAAGGCGTCGATATATTCCTGCACCACCTTGTAGCAGAATTCGTACTGTTCCTGCGGGATTCGGGGAGAACACAGTGTTAGACCAAGAAAATCCACACACAAGACACAATTTGATGCTTCGTGGTCTGCGGCAAGCTGGGACCAGGCATGGTCAGGTGTCCTCAGCCCAGACCGAGGGCAGGAACTGGATTCTCACCCGTGAGCAGGTCCCATCTCCTTTGTGCCCCCAAAAACCAGGCTGCCCCCCCCTCCTTGCTGGGGTGCCATCACCAGAAGAAACTCTGCTTCCCCCTTCCTCTCTGAGGTCCTATTTTGACCCCAAAAGACTTTTTTTGTAAATCCCTGAGCATCCTTGCAAACCCCTCTTGCGAGACCTCATCTAGTCCTGCCTGCTCCTCCCCGCCCTGCCACACTGCACGCCCAAGCCCATCCCACAGCTGCTCTGGGACAGGTTTCCAGGTTCCTGGAGCCCCTAAATACGTGGGCTGTGGCTGAGGATGTCTCCAAGGAGGCTCCTACAGCTTGTGTCAGTGTTCAAAAGGGGCTCAATGCCTTCAGCCAGTCAAGCTCCACTCTTCCAGATGACTTAACAAGAGGAAGGGGAGATACATCCTGACCCACCTCCATCCCTTATCTTTCACAGAGAGAGAAAACCTTCAACCGAGGAAGTTTTTGCTCAACATTGAGTCCCCAGCCCATTCTTGCTGAGGTCTGGGGTGGCAGGAGGAGCGTGGGGTGGGCTCAGCTGTGCTTACCAGTGTCTGCACCATATGCGGCCTCTGTAGTCTTAAACTCTTCACTGTCTGAAAGACGTCGAGAATCCCTTCTGCCTTCACCCTTTCCAGGACAGTGCTCAGCGCACAGAAGGTGCCTGTTCTTCCTGCTCCAGCACTGGCAAAGAGAAACCAGAAGGTAAAGGAAAACGTCCGTCCTGACCATCTTGGTTTTGCTCCAGGGACAATCCACAGGGGAACCACCGGAGAACTGGAGGAGCCACTGGACCTGTCCCAGCCTCACCCAGTTTCGCTAGGACATGCACTACAAGACTGAAGCCTCTTTGCTTAGGCAAGCAGGAAAACCCCGTACCACGTCTGCCCGGGTTGCTCCTGCTCAGCCCAAGTCTTCTGAGGGACCTTTGACCATCTCCCAAGCGCCTTGTAGAGCAAGTCCCCTTGGAGGGGTGGCCAACCCCTGCTCCATGCGGGCTTTACCTGCAGTGCACAGTGATCGGGTGGTTGCCAGACTGCTGTTGCTGCTTCTGCACAGCTGCGATGATGTTGATCATTCCCTTCCCGTCCCCGGGGATCCCAACTTCTGGCCAGCCGTGGAAATGAAACTGCCGAATCTGTCGGCTCTTGTTTTCCTGGTGGAAGAGCACAGCTCGAGGTCAGTAAGTTGGTGGGAGACCCGTACCAAGAAACCCACCAGCTCAGGGCTTTGGGAAAACCAGCGGCTTAGGAAAGCTGTCTGCTTGTGGAGGGGAGGCATTCCTGTGACACGGAGGAGGGCAGGATGTAGGGAAGGAGGAGGGAGGCCGCGTGGTGGGCACAAGGACAAGGCAGAAGGAGTACGAGGGTTGCTGGGTGGCAGCAAGGCAGAGGGGCTGCATGACAAGTGATCAGCAGGACAGGAACCCTCAGGGGTGGGAGGTAAGCGCAGGGAACAAAGTGGAATTGCAGGGGATGGACGCTACTTTGGGATGATGGGGAGACGATGGAGCTGAAGATGCCAGAGGGAAGGTTCAGCACTTGCAAGAGGAATCGCAAAGCACCATAAACATCAGCGAGGGTTAATGACAGCCAAACCCAAGAGCACCCAGAGCTTCCCACAGGGAGAAGGCCAGACTCTTACCCTGGTGTTCGTTACCAGCAGGTCCCGCACTGTATAGCTCTCGCACTCCTCCTCTTTTTTCAGCTCCACAGTGATGTCTCCATAGGACACAGAGCCGTCAGATGGCCAGTATTGGGCACACTTCTCCTGAGAAAGCATTACAGGAGGAGACAGGCTGAAGACCCCATATTTTTCCCATGGGCTTGAATAGAAGAAGTCTTCTCCTGCGGCTGGCAGCTGCCCAAAACCAGGTGGGATCCCACAGGCTTGTTACAGAGAGGAGCTGCCCACTGCACCCAAAGCTGATTTGAGAACTGAAGGTCCAGAGTTGTTTTATCGAACATCTCCCCACCCTGGGTCTAAAAACAACTGGATTCTTTGCATTAGAAGTAGAGGCCAAAATATATTTCCTGCCAGAGAAAGGGTGAAATAGCACCCAATGCATGTAGCGCTGGCAGTGCCAGGGCCATCGGGAGATTTTAAGGGGTCTCATGGATTTATTTTGCTGGTGCTTAAATGCAGCTATCCTTGGGCGCTTACCTGGCCTCTCTCCTCCAGCTCCGTTAGCATCACTATGGAGCAGGATTTCCACTCCCAGATCATCCTCCAGAAGTCCTCTATCGTGTGCTGCAGTGGTCCTTGGCTAGCGATATAGGAGTCCTTCTGGCGATAACCCTGCGATTTGAAAACAGGGTTAGCGGTGAATCGGCAGCGCCTGGATGCTGGCAGCAGTGGGAGGAACACTCTTGGACACAGACGGGTTGCCAAGCTCAGTTAAATTTTGGGAGCGTCATGACCGTCCATGTGAAAGACCACAGCCTGGGCAGAGAAACCTGCTCTCACACTGGGCTACATCCCCACGCACAGGTGTTACACCGCTGCTCGGCAGCCGAGGTGCCATCAGCAAGCACTTTACTGTGGTAAGACCTTTGTTTTTAAAGAAACGCAGCAGGAGGAGGATCATATCCTCTACACATGTGTGGCCTTATCCATTTGGTGAAGAAAGATTTGGGTTTCAAGCACTCCTAAGTGATGTTGCAAAGTCTGAGTGCTGTAGCAGAGCCTTGCCTAAGCTTCAGGTACTTCAGGTATAATTTTTACTGGGGATTTCTGGAAGAAGTAAGCAAAACTAGATGGAACTAGGTGATCTCTAAGGTCCCTTCCAACCCAAACCATTCCACTATCTATGATCTATGAAAACCAGTAGTAAGTCTGATTGACTGGCTCTTCCACAGCCACAAAGTGCTTCTGTTTCCAAAACCCCTCCAACGTTCCCCTGTGCCCTCGCTGCAGACTGTGACTAAAGACGCTTCGTCATTTGGAGCCTGTCATTTAAGCAAAGTTCAACAGAGGCAGGAAATTGAATCCTCAACAAAAATTGCTTACATGACATTTAAGCTTTCTGATCTCAATGCAGAACAAGGCGGCTGCTCCCAGCTGCATTGTGTCGGATGCTCACGCAGCCAGAGCAACCTGTGGGGACCCAGCAAAGGAGATTTCAGGGAGCAATTAATTTGGCATGTTATAACTGGGAATATGCTGGTTTTACTGGTTCAACCCATGGCAGTAATTGTCCTTTGGGGGAAAAAAACCCCCTGCCATTAGGAGATGAAAATAGAGATTGGGCTAGAAAAGAGCAGGGCTCTGTCACTTAGCCAGTGCTGGCATCACTGCATGAAGATAAATACTCATACGAGATGTCTCCCTGAAGTCAACAGGATTACTCACGAGAAAAGGATGTGCAATCACTTACCTCCTCCTCAGAGTGAGGAAAGCACTTAACCTCTCTGCCTCGCCTCTTCCCGTCACCCAGACAGGTATAATGGGATTGACCTGGTTTTTCTCAAGGGTTTTGGGATCTGTGTATTGCTCCATTACCTAATCGAGTGGATGTTTTCTGACCAAATGAACAGTGCCATATAGCAATCATTTCCACAGCTATGTGCATCCGCTTCTCCAAAGCCATCATCAGAGCCCCGAGTTGCAGAAGTGAGACCAGGATTCGGAGGCTCTGCTCAGGCTCCAGCTCTCCTCTCCCACCATCCGTGGGTCACAAGGAAACTATATACAGAGGGGTTTCTTGGAGAAAGAAACCAGCACCATCCAGTGACACAAAGCAAAGTCAAGTGGAAAGAGCCTTACGAAACCCAGAGAAGGAGTGTTTTGGGACAAATCCTTTCCATAGGAAGCAGTGTGAGGTAAAGAGTTTCCATTGGGAGAAAATGGAAAGAAGATTAGAGAAGACTCACGTCAATGAAGGAAGCGTTTACGTAGTCTGTGTTCTCTTCACCTCTCTTCACTGGAATGATTACTCGGTTGAACTCATCTGAAACAGAAGTGAAATGATCTGAGTTCTTGGGAACACCTTCAAAGCATGGCTCCTTGATAACCATGCATGGCCTTTAGCTGGGAAGTCACCAAGCTCTAGGTGAGAGGACAGAGATATGGGAAGGGGAGCCCTGTGTTTACAGCACCCAACTGGGACAAGGATGCTCAATTCTGCCTTCTGCCATGCCCTGGTTTGGGGAAGGAGAAGTGGATGCTGAGGACTCCAGGAGCAGGACCTGCTCAACACAGGGACCCCCTACACAGGGACCCCCTTCTCCCTCAAGGCAGAAAGCCTCAGCAGCATAAACGTGCTGAGAAGAAAGTCATGGCGGCGACAGGGCAGAAAGAAAGCAAGAAAGCCCCGGGAGCAGTGTTATATTTGCCCATGAAAACCCACCTGCCCTTGACTCTGCCCCGTTCCTTCATGCTATCCCGGCTTGAGCAGGGCGTTGGACCAGATGATCTCCAGAAGTCCCTTCCAACCTCAGCCAGCCTGTGACTCCACTACTGTGGGTACAAATGCCTCTGTCTCGACAGCTCCTGAGCACTCACAGAATCACAGGGTGGTTGAGGTTGGAAGGGACCTCTGGAAGTCATCTGGTCCAACCTCCCTACTCCAGCAGGGCCACCTAGAGCTGGTTGCCCAGAACTGTGTCCAGACAGATTTTTAGATCTCCAAGGATGGAGACTCCACAACCTCCCTGGGGAACCTGTGCCAGTGCTTGGTCACCCTCACACTCAAAACGTGTTTCCTGATGTTCAGTGTGTGCCCATTGCCCCTTGTCCCGTCACTGGGCACCACTGGAAAGAGCCTGCTGTCTTCTTTGCATCCTCCCTTCAGGTATTTATAGACATTGATGAGACCCCCCTGAGCCTTCTCTTCTCCAGGCTGAACAGTCTCAACTCTCTCAGCCTTTCCTCCCAGCAGAGATGCTCCAGTCCCTTCGCTGGAGTCTCTCCAGTATGTCCACATCTCTTTTGTACTGGGGAGTGCAGTGCTGGACACAGTGCTCCAGGTGTGGCCTCACCAGTGCTGCGTAGAGCACAAGGATCACCTCCATCGACCTGCTGGCAATATTTTGTCTAATGCAGCCCAGGACACCACTGGCCGCCTTTGTGGCAAGGGCACGTTTCTGGCTCACATTCAGTTTGGTGTCCACCAGGACGCCCAGGGCCCTTCTTGCCAAGCTGTTTTCCAGCTGGGTGGCCCCCAGCACATACTGGTGCCTGGGGTTGTTCTTCCCCAGGGGCAGGACTTGGCACTTCTCCTTGTTGAACATCATGAGGTTCCTGTTGGCCCATTTCTCCAGCCTGACTGCTGTCCCCAAAACCACCCAGTCCCCACACCCACCGGCCGTGCTTTCCCCAGGCAGATAAACAAGTCTTACATGGAATTATCTGAAGCACCCTGTTCTTCTTCATGTTTGCCGGCAAGTTGCCCGTTCTCATCTTGTCATTCTGAATTTTGATTGAAGTGAGCTTCTGCAGAGGAAGAAATGAAAGCAGGGACAGCTTTCAGAGCCACCCAGTGCCACGCAAGCACATGGTGGTCCCTGCAGCCCAACACCATCTGAGCGGATCCACCAGGTCAAGAACGATGCTCACCTTGAACTCCTCTTCCAGCCCGTTGCTGCTGGTCCCTGGCACTTTGTTGTAGATCTTCTGAAGGTGGATCTCTAACGAGGTCACCTCCAGCTCTGTGTCACCGTAGAGATAGTGCTCCAGAAGTGCTTGGTATATAAACACATACTGCATCTGCAAGGGTTGCAGGGAGAAGCCGTCAGCCTCTGCTCCACGCTCAGCAAGTGCATCCCGGTTCCCATGCACATGCTGGCTGCAAACCCACCGCCCCACTGCCCACCCATGCTTGCTGGGCACATGGCACCTCTCTGAGACCCCAGAAAAGTGGGTAACAAACTTTCTGCGGCTGTACGGGGACTGGGACCTTATTTGCTACACCACACGAAGCTGACATGACACAAAACTTTCTCCAAGTCTGGAAAAAAGGAGGCTGAGGGGAGACCTTATCGCTCTCTACAACTACCTGAAAGGAGGTTGTACCGAGGTGGGGGTCAGTCTCTTCTCCCAAGTAACTAGCAATAAGACAAGAGGAAACGTCCTCAAGTTGTGCCAGGGAAGGTTTACATTGGATATTAGGAAAAATTTTTTCAGCGAAAGGGTCATCAAGCATCAGCACAGGCTGCCCAGGGAAGTGGTGGAATCACCATCCCTGCAGGTATTTAAAAGACGTGTAGATGTGGTGCTTAGGGACAGGGTTTAGGGGTGGGCTTGGCAGTGTTAGGTTAATGGTTGGACTTGATGATCTTAAGGGTCTTTTCCAACTTAAACGATTCTATGATTCTATGAAGGGGATTAAAAAGAGCAGGACCCAGTGAAAGGCTCACTTGATGCAGCATCCTTCCAAAATGAGGGATGATGCTCAGCCCTCATGTAGGCTTCACTGCAGGCCAGGGACTGACTGCACAAAGGAAATCTAACTCCAGTGAGCAAAGCCCAAAGGAAACTGCAGCAGAACACTTACATCTGTCTGTACCATCTGGCAGCGCTGAGCCCGGATCCGGCTCACGAAGCCGTATACGTCCACCTTCCTCTCTGCGTGCATCATGTCCAGCATGGCATCGATGACGATAAAAGTGCCCGTGCGTCCTACGCCGGCACTGAAAGAGCAGAAGGGACAAGCAGTCAGTGCAGCAGTGTTGGGGTCCCTTGTAGAGTGGCCGGGAGCGAGCCAGACGCTTCCCAGCAGTGAGTAAATAGCAAAATCTGTTTTGGAGATGAGAGAGGTCCTCAGCCTGGTGTTCACTGTCGCCTGGGTTTGCAGACTGACGCACACAGCATCTCCAGCAACCACCGTGAGTGGAGTGCATGAAGGCACCGAGCAGGGTGAGCCAAAGCGAAACCTGAGCTAGTTAAGGCTTCCAGAGTCTCATGGGCTGCCTGTTCCTACCAGCTGCCTGCTGCTTCTTCCAGTCACCCTCCGTCACTTGAAGGTGAGCCTGAGGGGAAGCCTTGTTTCTATGCTGGTATCTTAACCATTAAGAAGAAGAGGCCAGCAGATGTTATGGAAAGACAAAGCTTTTTATCAGCTGCCTCCCGAGAAGAAAGCTGGAAAGGTTGACTTGGGAGGCTGCAAATGTGATCATCATCTCTGCCTTTAACCATGGGGCCTTCCCTCATTGAAATATGGACAGCTTCTGTGGCTCCCCCAGGCTTGCTGCTGTGCCTGAAACCACTCCACATGAGGTGAAACACTGTGGTCCCCATTCCCAGGCATGCTGTCAGTTGAGTACTGCCTTCTCGCAACAAGGGATATTGGCCTCTTGTGCCCAGGGCAGTGGAGAGATGCCAAGGGAGATGCCACCAACGCCCAGCAGTGGTGTTAAGGTTGGCTCACTCGGCATCCAGCTAACCCAAACAACCACTCAACACGAGTTGTAACACCATCACATCGCTGATTCCAAGAAGTTCCTTCAATTCAGATGCATTTTTTTTAACATTCCCATGTGGAACATTCCTATTTAACATGGGAAAGTTAAACAAAAATAACAAAAAAAGGCCTAACTGAAAAAAAAATCCTTTTACTATTTAAATAAGAGACGCTTTCCAAGTGACCCAGGAGACGCAGAGGTCAGCTGTGACCAGGACATACCTGCAGTGCACTACTATTGCCCCTGCGTATTGGGGATTACAAGTCTTCACCTTCTTCAAGAACTTCAGCATCCCGATGGGGGTGAAGGGGACCCCGAAGTCAGGCCAGCTGGTGAAGTGGAACTGAGTCACCAGGCGCTGAGGCTTCTTGTTCGTGACGTCGCCGACCTGAAGGGGAAACGTGTATTCAGGTTAATGATAAATACTCAGATTTGCCTTCTTTCCCTAAAAGCAAGGGCAGAGAGGGAGCTACAGCCCCAAGACTGAGCTGGGAGGCTTAAGAAGTACTAGCATCCAGAAGCCGAAAGGGCACAGGCCCAGGCTCCGGGGCCAAATTAGTCTCTAAAAGCATGACATTTTACTTGCCCAGCGTCACATCCCACATCCTAGGGGTGAGAGATGCCAGCCTGGCCTCGGCTGTGGCTCCAATCTGGCAGAAGCTGCTGTATTTCATTCCCAGCCAGCTCAAACAGAAGCTGCTGCTCCATCTTTTCCCACACCTCTGCTCACAGCATCCTCAATTAAAGGCAGGGGAGGAAACCACCCTCGTCCAGGCTGTTGGAGTGAAGGGCGAGGCTCAGGAGAACCCCACTTAGGGTCCAGACAGATTTTCAATCACCAGCTCTTCCTTGCCGGCCTCCGAGAGCAGCAGGAAAACAAACAGAATGACTAAAGCATCCAGAGCCTCCTTGGAGGATGAGAAAACGTAGCGACAGATGGGAAAGCAATCAAAAGCAACGCATATGGCGCTGGATTTTGTCTCAGCTCATGGGATAAATGTGATTATTTGCAGGCGTTAAGTGTCTGTGGGTGACAGCAGGAACTGATACTGGTAACAGCAAGTGCTGGAGTGTTAGAGGACTGAATTTCAGCCTTCGCATCCATCAGCTTCCCTGCTCTCAGTACAGCCATGCTGGTACCTGCTGGGAACAGGCTCCCAGGTGTTTAAAGTGAGTAAAATCTTAATAGCTCTGGTTAAAAATGGATGCTGGGGTCATTTCATCCCAACTCTGCTCTCACAGCACCTCAGAGGAGTCGAGGACCATGCCAGCACCTGTTGGATGCCCAGCGCAGAGAGGGGAGGGATGGGATGGGATGGGATGGGATGGAGATGCAAGCCCTGGCACCTGCTGGATGCAGAACTTCCGCACGGTGTAATCCACCAGGACAGTCACATCCTCCACGGACACTCGGATGTTCCCGTATGTCCAGCAGCCCTGATCCGGCCAGTACTGAGCACACTTACACTGCAGGGAGAGAAAACAGGCACAGGTGAGCTCTAGTCCCTCAGAAGCCTGGGACCAGCTCCAAGACATGCCCATGGGCATGAGATATGCCAGATTCGGACAAAGTTGGGTTAGACACCAGCCCATGAAGCCTTCTGGCACCTACCTCTTTCCTCTCTTTCAGGTTGGTCACCATGACAATTGTCGCTGTGTTTTGCTCCCAAATCATCCTCCAAAAATCGTTCACGGTTTCTTCCTTTGGTCCTAAGGGGAAGGTAAAATGAAATGTGGTCTTTGGGATCAACCCCTCAAGCACTGAGACCAAAACCCAGTGTATGAAGTCACACATCGTGGATGATGCAACACATTTTTTGCCAATAGATGTCAGCACAGGAGGTGTTTTGGTGTCCAGGAATGTTGGCTAACCCAAGGAACAATCCTATCACACATGAGCTGGGTTTTTTTGATATGTTTTATGATGAAGAATTCAACTTTTAGCCCAAGAAGGGGAAATTGGACAAATGGAGCATGAAACCGACTTGCCCAAGGTCACTCAGGGAAATTGTGGCCATTGCAAGTAGCTTGCAGAAATCCTGTCCCCGAGCCTTGTGTTTTAACCACGGGATCCCATTTCAATATAGCACAAGAATAGTTACCTGCTGCCTGCCAGACAAGGAGCTGACTCAGCCTAGACCTCCGCTGCCAAGCCTGAGGCTAAGGGCGAGCCAAGAGAATAGCAGAGCCAAAGCTTTACCCCAGCCTGGTACCGCTGATGGACCTGATCCAGCCTTCCTTCCTCAGCAAGAGCCAGGCAAACTGGCAGGCAATGTCCTAACCCACTTGCAAGTCAAGAGTGGAAATGCAAAACACCTCCTATGGGCAGGTAACCCCCTTTTGCTGACATGAACCTCCCTGCGAGTGGGCATCTTGGTTTTAGGGACGTGTTTGAACCGGTACAAAGAAAGCAAGAGAGCTGGACGGCTACGGATGGTGCATGCAAGCTGCTGATGCACTGTCTGGGGGCAGCTGAGCTTGGGAAGACTCGTGATGCTTTTTGCTCTCAATAGCTGATAGTCCTGCCTCCCCTCTGAAGACCACAGGGAAATTTCTCTTCAAAGGCACAAGCCCATGTTCTTGTCTGCTGAGGCTTAAAAAGGAGGAGAAATGAAAACAGATCAGCATGGTGCTTCCCCTAATAAAAGATTAGGGGAATTTAATTAAGCAGCTCACTGGCAGTATTTCCAGAGATCATGGCCACCTGCAGCTGTGGGCCAGGGTGGAAGGACAAGGCTCAAGGAAGAAAGGCTTTGACACCCTCCGGCAATCGGTACTGCACAAGTAGGGCTTCTCTTCTTCCCCCAATACATCCGGCACCAATCTTTGACCAGTAAAACCATTTTTGGAAAAAGCTGTGGACCAGCTAAGCCTCCTTTTGACCAGGAGAGCTCGACAAGGTGCTGTGCTGTGGTTAGACTGGCACAGATTCACAGAGCAGAAGGACCCCAGCCCAGCTGCAACCAGACAGAGCTACAGGAATAACCGAGCATTTACCTTGTGCAGCAATGAACTTGTTTTTCTCTTGGTACCCCTACAGAGTAAAGGAGAAAAAGGAAGACAAATGAAAGCTGAATTTTTTTCTAACACAAGAGTCATGAAATGCATCTGCATCATGAATAAACAGAGCCATCACCTGCTCTGTTGCTCAATGCCCCCTGTGCAGCAAAGGGGCTGCAGCCTCCAAGGGGAGAAACAGCACTGACAGCAGGGAAGAAATAATGGAAAATCCCTGTGCAAAGAGTTCTTGCCCCAGAGCAACACTCACCACGCTCATGTAATGTGGGAATGACCCCACTTGTTGACACAGAGCGCTAATGAACTGGTACCTCACAGCTCTTCTGCTGGGATCAGACCCTGCATCCGGAGCATCACATGAAAACCAGCATTAATCTTCGGGAGATGGGGCTGTTGAACTCATGGGGATTGATTTTGTGTATTTCTTAATGGATATTATTTATTGGCGAAGAAAGTAAAAAGCTCTTTTGGGTCTTGCTTTTCTTCACGTGCCTCTATCCCTCTCAAAGTCTACTTCTTCATATTACCCTTCCAATTTATTTGAGCTATATGGTGATAATCATACAGGACCCATCTCCACCCAGAAGCAGAGCAGGGCAATGTTGCTTCTATTTCAGTTGGGTTGCTTGATTTCTTTTTCATCTCCTTCCCACATCCAGTCCTGCAAGCTGGGAAGTACCGATGATTAACCAGCCACACCACTCATCAGCCATTCATCAGAATTCCCCAAATCCTGCAGGAATGGCTTGGCTTTGCAGCACCCTAAGGAGTGTAAGTGTGGAAAAGAGAGGTGGGAAGAGATGTGACCATGGCAAAACAGCTGAGCAAGGGCAGAGATACAGCCAGAATTTATAAGTCCCAGCTCTCAGCCTCTTATTCCAATCATTTTTGTCTGGGCTCATGACATGGAGCAGAGCACAGTGAGCTCTACCACGGCCACACAAAGGTTACAAGATCAAAAAGCAGCATCATTTATTGCTCTGGAGGATGTGGGGAGATGTTAACATAGGAGGTAGTCTCTTAACCATCCTCTCCCAGACATGAGTCACATGCCGTAAAAGCTCCACACTCCTGGTGGGACCAGGCACCGCCAGCCAGGGCACAGCCGGTGGGGATTTTCCCTTCAAATTACAAAACTCACATTAATGAAGGAGGCGTTGATATAGTCGGAGTCAGGAACCCCTTCAACAGGAGTCAGGTGAACCCTGGAATGATCATCTGGAGGAAAATTAAAACTCTGCATTAAAACCAACTCCCTCCACGTAGCTGAAATCTGGCGTACTGAGAAAGCTGGGTGTTGGAGCGGAGCCCGGGCTTGCTGACTCCCCTGCACACACAAACACCTTTATGCCCCCAAATTCTTCTCGCTTAAGCCCGGAGAGGTGCTAGACCTCACCCAAGGAAGTTTTTCTTCTGCAGAGCACACACATTTGAGGAAGCCCCTGAGCCAGCCTGCTGCCCCACACCACCTGGCAAGAGCCGACCATCTTGGCATTTCCCATCCATTTCACTTTCCACAGCTTCCCAGCCACTGATGGCTCCAGGGAGCAACTCCTCAAGGTATCTAAAGCTAAAGCAGATGCAGCCACCCACGTGGGAGGTGAAATGACCTCAACCATGTCCTTGCCCATCCCAAAAACAGGAATGGGGAGCCCTGGCAGGAGCACCGGCCGTGTCTCCCCCCGCCCAACCAGCTCTGATACCTACAGGGCAAAATGTTCACGTATCTGTTCTTCTCCTTATTCTCCTCCTTGGAAGCAGCTTCACACGTGGCCTGTATAGGACATGCTGGGAGAGCCTGCAGTGGCAGAAAAGGGGGTTTTCCATGATGTTCTTACTCACAGCATGGCTGTAACTACAAAACAACCGGTGTGTCGGTGCACGCTGCATCCAAGCATCCTGCCCCTTTGGACATGTTCCCACCACCCACACCCCTCAATTCCATCCCAGCACCAGTTCCTCCTTCCCACCCAGCTCAAGGTGACCATTTAAATAGCCTGGGCTGGACGGGAGAGAGCAAATCCTTTCTGAAACGTGTATCTGGAATCTCACGACCCATGAACACGAGGTGGCAGCAAAGCCTCCCGACACCAAACCCACCAGCCCAGGGATCAAGGAGCTCATTTCTTCCCACGGAGGTTCCTGCTGAGATTTCCTCCGTTAACAGTCATGCTAGTGGTGACCTGAATAAAGCCCCCATTGCCAGAGTGCACCCAGCGATGGGAAGGAGCACCCATGAAGGGAGTTATTCTTCATCCAGCAGTGCCGGGGACCTTTGGGTTGGGGAGCGCTGGAGTCACAGGTGATGCCGTCCCGGTAACAGCAGCCGGGTTTCATGCTCGAGCAGAGGAGGTGCTTCCCCAGCACCGTTATTCCACATCCTCTTTGAATAGTGAAGAGGATGAAAACGTATTGGAGGTATTCGACATCCCTTCCTCCATCTGACAGGACAGACATGCTTTGGCAACGGAAGTCTTCAGGGCAATTGAGTATTTATAACCTGAAAAATCCCCTTCCGTGGGCATTCATTGCACCTATTTAGTTTCATCGAAGCACAGCCAGGAAGGGTATCAAGTTGTGCAACAGCTGGAGAAAGTCGAGTGGCTTTTTTTTTTAATCTTCTCATTGTCCTCATATTGCTGTATCACGCCTTGGACCTAAGGCTTTATGTATTTGCAGATGGCACCTTTGCAGTGCAGACAACCAGACCAACAATAGGTTTTCTTTCACTAATTAGGCTGGTGGAGAATCCAGGTAGTTCAGCAGCTCCTACATTACATGCTGTGATACTCCAGCCTGTTATTTAACTTTGTCCCCTACCTCAGTACCGCTCTGCCTATTTTTGTATTGCCTAGGTGAAACAGGTTTATCGTCACAAGAAGTTGCAGAGCTCAGCAACATCAAGAAGAGGTTGTAGCCATCTCAGAAGAGATGCTCTGGCATCATGGAATAAGCACAATACCTGAATTACTACTCACTGCTGAAGGTCAACTGCTGTCCTATAAATGGCCGTCATACTGTTTCAGGGTTAACAGCTCACTGAAATAGATGGGGTCATTTCTGTTTCTCTGTCAGAGCTCATTTTGGCTGCTTGTGGATTTAAGACAAGGACACGGCACACCTTCATACGCCATTCATGTTGGTAATGTTTCCCTTGTAGCCATGAGGATCGGGAGGAGGGAGGCAGCGCTTGGGAGGAAACCAGCAAGCAGGGAAGCTCTGGAACACCCCAAAATGTCCAGGATACCTTCTGAACCCAGAAAAACGTAACGCCATAGCACCACTTGCTAGAAAACCTCTGCTTTCTGTAGTGAATGTGAGGGGCAGCGGCTTGCCCACCACAGCAGATTTAGGACCAGAATCAGTCCTCCCACCTTGCAGCCTTTTGAGAAACCCGAGGACCAGGCAGACCATCACTGCCTCTGTGAAGCTCCCAGATAAGCTCCTCTGAAGCACAGCATCTGGCACCGGTACCATTATTTTATTGACTCAGCTACCCCCTGGCATGATGTGCCGTCCCCAAGCTAGGTACCACTGCACACTGCAGCTCCTCTCTGATGTACCAGCTGTTTTGTCCCAGCCCTACGAAGTGAGACCAGGTTTTTCCCTGCTGTGCATTGTAAGCCCAATGCCGAGAGCAGCCTGTGGGATTTAAGGGCAAGAAGTGAAGACACTCACATTGAACTCCTCCCGAAAGAGCTTGTTGTCATCTGCCATCCGGCGGTTGATCTCCTCTTCCAGCTTATCAACAGGCAGAGGTGGGTATTTACGGTTGGTGCTGGGGGAGCGGGCAAGCAGTGGCATGCTCTGAGGCTCTGCAACGACACCCATGCATCAGAGGTGCCCACCCAGCCGCTCCCTGTGCCCAGCACTCACCCATGTCCAGGTGGGCACAGGGACCTCACACACCTCCACTTTTAGGGCCACCTCGCATCCTCACTATCCCCAAATTTTCATAGAATCATGGCACGGTTTGGGTTGGAAGGGACCTTAAAGATCATCTAATGCAACCCCCCTGCCATAGGCAGGGTCATCTTCCAGAAGATCAGGTTTGCTCAAAGCCCCGTCCAAATTGAAACTTCCTGGCCTTTTGCTCTTCCTACGGACTGTGCACAAAAATTTGGGGATGCTCTGATAACATGAAACTCTTTCAGCACCCTGTGGTTGAGCGTTACGTTATCATAGAGGCAGGATAGGATAATGAGGACCAAGTCTAACAACCTGAGCCAATGCTATAGGCTTGGGGAAGAGTGGCTGGAAAGCTGCCCCATGGAAAAGGACTAGGGGGTGTTGGTCAACAGCCGGCTGAATATGAGCCAGCAGCGTGCCCAGGTGGCCCAGAAGGCCAACAGCATCCTGGCTTGTATCAGAAATAGTGTGGCTAGCAGGACTAGGGCAGGGATCGTCCCTCTGTATTCAGCACTGGTGAGGCCGCACCTCGAGTCCTGTGTTCAGTTTTGGGCCCCTCACTACAGGAAAGACATTGAGGTGCTGGAGTGTGTCCAGAGAAGAGCAACGAAGCTGGTGAAGGGTATGGAGCACAAGTCTTATGGGGAACGGCTGAGGGAACTGGGGTTGTTTAGCCTGAAGAAAAGGAGGTTGAGGGGAGATCTTATTGCTCTCAACAACTACCT
This sequence comes from Haliaeetus albicilla, assembly GCF_947461875.1. Taxonomy (NCBI): domain Eukaryota; kingdom Metazoa; phylum Chordata; class Aves; order Accipitriformes; family Accipitridae; genus Haliaeetus; species Haliaeetus albicilla. Next base: position 82,185,088 of record NC_091483.1, on the reverse strand, counting down.
AAAAGGAGGTTGTTGCAAGGTGGGGATCGGTCTGTTTTCCCAAGTAACTAGCAATAAGACAAGAGGAAACGGCCTCAAGTTGTGCCAGGGAAGGTTTACATTGGACATTAGGAAAAATTTCTTCAGCGAAAGGGTCATCAAGCATCAGCACAGGCTGCCCAGGGAAGTGGTGGCGTCACCATCCCTGGAGGTATTTAAAAGACATGTAGGTGTGGCGCTTAGGGACAGGGTTTAGTGGTGGACTTGGCAGTGTTAGGTTAATGGTTGGACTTGATGATCTTAAGGGTCTTTTCCAACCTAAATGATTCTATGACTCTATAATAATGTGAAACTCTTCCAGCACCCTGGGATCAACCATTACGCTATCAGAGTCAGGACAGGACAATGAGGACCAAGTCATCTATACTGGGGGATGAAGACTAGCTTGCTTTGAATTTGGACTTCACCCTCACTCACATGGAAAGTCTGGCACCATCACCGTGACATAACTCCCAGGTGAACACAGCAAAGGTAGCTGTTGCTTGTGGTTCCTTAGTGAAGCCGAGAAAGGCCACATGAGGGTTATACCAACACAAATGATGGTTTATGAAGTTCACACCTTCGTTTACAGCAATGTAAAATGGGTAGGGAAAGTCTCAGCTGCCAACGTGAAAAAAAAAGGTGCTGATTTTCAGTTAGTGCTTGCTCCAAAGGTGTTTCGTTTATGTGGAAGGAGCTCAGAAAAAGGATCTGAACTGAGTCTAAGAGGTGGTGGTTCCTCTTCAGCTCTTACTTTGGTGCCTCCATATGGATGGAGATGCCCAACTTCAGACCCTCAACAGGCAGCTCTGGCTCAAAGCCAGAAAACAAGACAAGCTCAGGGACAGAAGAGTTTAGACATTACGGCAGGCTTGCACAAGACTTTAAAATTACATTTATGCATCTTTAAGAGCACCAAAAAGGTTTTTATAAAGGAAAAACAATGTATTCCCTGCTTTCTCTCAGAAATGTTAGTGGTGTCTACAGTCAGTGTGAAGATCTAAGTTTTAATCAGCTGTCATCCTAATTTGAAAGGGTAGAAGGATATTTAATTATTTCCCAAAGATGTGTTTTTTCAAAAAAGATTCTTATTTGAGTCAAAGAGATATTGTGAAAACTCAAGAGGAACTATGAGTAGTTCGGTGTTGGAAGTGATCGCCCATTTTAATATCAACCACTTGAGGGCAAACATTTTGTCACTGGAATGAAAGTTGGGAAATAAATTTTCATTCTATAAAAGTTTGTCAAAATCATGGAAAACAGAGAAAGTTCAGAACAAGAAACAAATAAAAATGTAAATTAAAAAATATTTTCCTTCAAAAATATGAGGTGGGAGAACAAAGCCTGCTGAGTCCCTAAGCGCTGTCATTGCACTGGGTTCAGGCTGTGACAGTGCTGCATCCATGGGCTTTCCCAGGCTTTTACAGAGGTCTGTCTTCTGGTGTATGTAGTTGTATTATTCTGGTGTATTTATATTTATTCTGGTGTATAATATTTATATTATTCCCACCAGGAATAATATAAATACATACTCAGGACCACCTTCATACGCCCTTCCAAGACCACACTCAAACAGAACACAATCTTCATTTTCCTTTTTACACATTTCCAGCAAATCACCTCCCCAAACCAGTATTCAGCAAGTGTTTTCCAAAAGATGCCACCGGGTATTACGTTGTCTACATGCCCATCAAGTTGCATGTGTCTTACTGCTGTGTTGGAAGGGGAAAGGCACTGCATGGTCAGCAGACCAACCTGGGTAGCTCTGTGCTGCCCAGAGAGCTGCCCTGGAGGGCATAAACCAACCCTGCTTTTGCCACTTCAAGGGTTTTATGACGCTTTTGTAATTTTTACAATTTTTAGGAGAATTGCTGATTATTTCACTAGCTAACTTTGGCTGATTCCAAGTGAGGGAAAAAAACCCAAACTAAAGAACTCTAACTAGATATAAATATAAAATACTCTAAACCCCAAACTAAAATAACAAAATAGAATTGTTATTCTGAAGAATGTTTGCATTGACCCGTTTTGATCTGAACAAAGCTTATTCCTTCTGTGAGATGCATTTTTGCTCCCCGTGTCGCACTGATGTGGGCCTCACCTGCATCATCCGTCCGGCCATTGGACAATCGAAAGGAGTTGGAGTGACTCCCTGCTTGCTTGTATTTCTTGAACCTACCAAAGACAAGGGAATGGAGAAAGTCAATAGATACCCACCAAGAAGCCCGGGTTACCTTCTGGATGAGAGATGCAGCCATGAAAGGTGTTCCACACTTTCTTATGGCTTGATGAATTAGCTGGTGGGTCCAAGAGGCTATGGGACCTCTAAAATATTGCCTACGGGCATAACTTTTAACTGACCACATCTGGAAAGGCTGTAGGAGACCAGAGCAAGGTGAAAGCCACGAGGAGAAGCTTTATGGCTGCTTTTTATGGAGGACACCCCAAGGAGTTCCTGCTCCATGGGCTGATTCAGCAAAGAACATAAACCCCAGGTTGATCTGTCCTTCTGCAGCAAAGCCCTTCTCCATGTGCTTTTAACTTGAAACAGATGCTTATGTTCCGTTTGCCTGATGCTAAGGGTTTTGCTGAGTCACCGGGCAGACGGTGGTGAACAGAAACCCTTTTTTCAAGGGCTGGAAGCTAGGTGGAGAGGACTCAAACTCTGCTGCTGCTGAACTCCAGAGGCAAAACCCTCATCAGGCTCACCGCTGCGAGGGCACGCCTGGAGCCAGGATAGGAAGGGAATTTTTCCACTGCTAAGGAAATTGTTTGGGGTTGGTTTTTTTTTTACTTATTTAATCACCAAAATGGTGAATGAATTAAAATGCTTACTGCAGGTGACTAAACACCCTCTTCTAGCTGAGCAGATACGCACTCAGGAGCTGAGAATGCTACATTTTGAGCAGCCCAGATGCTTGCATTTTTAAAAAATGGACCCAAGGTGGCTTTGTTATGTTATAGTTCCAGGTACAGCATCACCTAACATTCCCAACAAGCTCTGGTCATACGCCACCTCGCAGCGGAAGATGCACAGGCACGACGTACAGGTCTGGTACGCAAGGCAGAGCTTGGCTCTGGATTTTGGATCACATTTGATATCAGGATGGGAATTAAGGAATAACACACCCCATTATAGATGCAAAGGACTTTCTGGCTCAAGCGCTCTGTTCAGTTTCCCTGGATTACTCAGTCCAGCACCCTGAGCCTTGCAAGGGAAGCTTACCTGCTTTTTAACTGCACTGATAGGACTTCGGTTTAATCTACCCTACTAAATATGACATTTTCAGTAGCAGAACAGGCATTACCCCACATGAGGATCAGCTTTATAGAGAAAGGAATAAACAACATTTACTAGATAGCTCCAAACATAATTTTCATTATCCTTACAGGTTTCTTTTCAAAACATCAGCTGTGTCAGCCTTTAGCTTAGGGAACAGCACAAAAGGCTTATTCCCGTTCATTCAGTAATTAATTTCTGTCAAATAAGGGAAGTCAGCATTAAAGCATTTCTTACCTTAACATGTACAGCACAATAATAATAAATACTATGACTAGAAGGGAAGACAGGGCCACCATCACAGCTATAATTGGAGTCTCATCTGCAATAGGAAAAGAAAGGTATGGTTGTCAACATCGAAAACATCCAGCACCATCATTTAACAGGACAGAGCTCTAGAATTTCTGCTTGCAAAATACTACTACTACTACTACTACTACTACTACTACTGATATAGTAATAAAAGTATTGAGTAAGGTTACATTTCTCCAGTCTGACAGTGAAGACAGATACATGATCTAAGCGAGCACGATGCATCTCAGATACTCTGAGGTTAGAATAAAACCTGTAACCACTATTCAAAGCACCTTAGTCTTCTCTAAGAGTTGTTCACTGTGAAACTGCAACCTTGCAGATGAAAATAGCGATTGAGAAAGTTGTGAGTGGGCTATCTTAGGGGTTTCTTCTGCACAATTGAATGTGCCCATGGTGGCCCACCAGCCACCAGTAGAAGTTCCTGCTCTGTCACCTGGGGACCTACAAAGTCTTCTGCCTGAGACATAAGGATCCATACGAGAAGTTTCTAAACAAACAGGTCCATGAGTTTGGTATAACGGGATAAGGAACCTTATGTTAAAATAGGTGTAAACTGTGGCCTTTGTAACATCCCATAGACACTTTTTTTGTAAAACCGTCATGGTTTTGCTTCCAGTTCCTTGTCAAATAGGACAAGAGGGCAATGCTTCATGCTGCATCTGGGCTCTGAACACCTTCAGGCTGAGGTTTGCTGGAGAGGTTCAGGGCTACTGAGCTACTTATCGTCTGTCTGGCTCATCGCAAAGAAGTGGCTCCTGCTGGGACTTCTTTCACAGAATCATAGAATAATTTGGGTTGGAAGGGACTTCCAAAGATCATCTAGTCCAACCCCCATTCTTTCCTCCCTGGAAATATTGAGTTTAGAGAGGAGGTGATGTTAGAGAACCCATTGTGCAGGCTCTGCACCACAAGGCCACCAAGTATGAACTAATTTGGCTCGCTTCATTGTTCACTCCCTTGCAGACGCTTCTCAAGGGCAGGCACCGTGCAATTTGCTTGCAAACACACTTAGATTAGCCACGTCTGAAACATTCCCATCCTTTGGGACCCACAACAGATATTTTTTTTTTAAATAAGCTATTTGTAACTTGGCCTGGAGGTCAGTGAAACAGTGGTCGGTGCAAGGAAATTACCCAGATGGGGCTGGAAGCCAAGCAACGCTAACCAGATAGGAAAATGGCCCCGAAGGGCATTTTTCCAAATAAATGTGGATGCTAGTGACGCCAGCTGGGGGTATTTTCATTTTCCATCAGCTTGCTCAATTTGTATGGACCACAGCACTGTGTCTACATGCCTCAGCCCCCTGAGACTGCAGGGCATGACCTCTCTTTTCACCTTCTGTGCATCCATTTCCCTGCCAGGGCAGATTCCTGTTCCATGTGTCTCAGCAATTTCAGCCAGCAGATTTTCTTACGTGGGATTTATTTGTCCATCTCTGACTACTGAGCTACCAAGGGGCACTCTGGCTATATTTCTGCATTTGTCCCTCTGTGGCCGTGAGGTCTAGAAATGTTATTCCGATCAAAAGATACGATTTTTGTTTAATGATTTGAAGGCAATGACCTGGTATGGCAAATAAAAACACGAAACCCTCCTGGTCTTGCACATCTTTGTTCTTTCCAACTACTGTCCTCATGTGTCGGCATCTCCCCCAGCCCAGCAGCAAAAAGCAAGGAACTTATTGAGACGCATTTCTGCCTCCTGCACGCTTGATAGCTGTTTGAGCCTTAGCATTACCCGTGAGGCTTTCCAAAAGCAAGACTAGGAAGGCAAAGCAACCACAGAGCGTCTTAGCCCAACCACAGCCAGCCCTTGCCTCTCTAACGTGCTTCTCATTAAGACCTCCAACCATAACCATCATCACCATCCGGGCTGGAGGAGGGGAAGGTGACAAAGCCGGCAGTGCTATGCCCCCACTATGCATCGTTGGACCATTTCTCCCGCCTTGGCTGCAGTTAAGCTTAGCCTAACCGGTGCTGAGCTGGGCAGGGGCTGCTGTGGCAGCGCCGGTTGGCAGGAGACATGATTTACGGGCAGGGGTTTCAGCAGGGGTGCCTCTGGCAGCAGGATGCAGGGAGCCTGGGAGGTTGGTTTTTTGGTTTTTTTTTTTTTTTTGCAGCTGTTCTTTCGACACATCTGGCTGGATGAGTTAGAGCTTTTCCACCGCGGCTGCTAACCACCGGCGTGCTGCCTGGCCCACCCAGCAAACCCCAGGCAGGAAACAAGCTGGAGGGTCCCCAGCCGGTCCCTCCTTCCCCAGCCAGCCCTGGAGAGCGGTGCCAACCCCCCCGCAGCTCCATTCCCGCTCGAGCCTCGGCCCCGGGGTCTTCATGCTTGCAATTCGCTTGGAGAAGGGACAAGGACTCAACCCGTTGCTTCCACAGACCTACAGTGCTGGAGCACCCACGGTGGTCCAGAGCCTGGAAGGCACTGTGATGGTTCTTGTCCCATCTTGTCCCAGCACCTCTGAGGAGCCAGCAAACCATCTTCTGATGCTCAAGATCATGTCTCCAACTGTAGGTAGAGGTGCTATATAGTGGTCTCTAGGCTGTCCCCTATACATCATGCAGACCCAGGCGCAACCGCCCAGCAGAGAGGGACAGGGCTAAGCAGCTCTCCTTGCTCATCACTGTCAATGCCTGCCCACAAAAAGTGAGTCAAATTGAGCAGACAAGAAACTACAGGATCATGAGCAAAAAAAAAAATGAGGGTAAAAGAAACAGAAGCAAAGACATAGGATCAGTATTTCTTAAATAAAACGCCCAGAACACGAGATGCCGATCTGGAAAAGCATATCCTGCAAAATGGTCGCAGACGAGGAGCAGAGCAGAAGCAAGAGTTTAAATCCTATCTCTGAGATCCCAAGTAGGGTTTAAATCACAGGCCAGCTATGTTCCCTGCAAACATCGCAAAGAGCCTGCAGGAAGAGATCCGTAATGCAACTTCATTTGTTTTCCTGCAATATTTTCTTCCCAGTTGTATTTGGGAGGTGGCAGAATAAGCCACCCCAGACACCGCACCTCAGGATAAAACAGTGAGCGTATTCACAAAATACCTTAAATTACTCCCTTGGGACAGCGTCACATTCATGCACATGCTTTGATCGGGACAAGGCCAGACTGCTGTTGTATGCCGCTCGGCACAGCGGTCCACCAGCCCCATCTCCTACAAGGTGCTACCACGGCAGTGAGCAGTGTTGGGAGAGGTATGCAATGAGCAGAGCACTGCTTCAAAGCCAGAGGATCCTCCTGAGCTCCAGGTCTCTCTCTGCTTTCTGTCCACCCTGGTGGGATATGGATGCATTATTGCAACCCATCCATAGGGAAATGGGAGAGGGTTCATTGCCTGCTTTCTTCAAACCATGCCTGGATGCATTTCTGGAAGGTAGGCATGGCCCTTTCTGTGCTTATGTGAACCTCATGCAGTTCAACAAGGCCAAGTGCAAGGTCCTGCACATGGGTTGGGGCAATTCCCAGTATCAGTACAGACTGGGGGTTGAAGGGATTGAGAGCAGCCCTGCTGAGAAGGACTGGGGGGTACTGGTGGATGAAGAATTGGACATGAGTCAGCAGTGTGTGCTCACAGCCCAGAAAGCCAACCATATCCTGGGCTGCAACCAAAGCAGGGTGTCCAGCAGGTCAAGGGAGGGGATTCTGCCCCTCTGCTCCGCTCTGGTGAGACCCCACCTGCAGTTCTGCGTCCAGCTCTGGGGTCCTCAGCACAGGAGAGACATGGATGTGTTGGAGCAGGTCCAGAGGAGGCCATGAAGATGATCAGGGGCTGGAGCACCTCTCCTATGAACAAAGGCTTAGAGAGGTTGGATTTTTCTGCCTGGAGAAGAGAAGGCTCTGGGGAGACCTTACTGAGGCCTTTCAATGCTTAAAGGTGGCTTATAAGAAAGATGGAGAGAGACTTGTCACCAGGGCCTGTAGGGACAGGACAAGGGGTAATGGTTTTAAACTGAAAGAGGGTTGGTTGAAGCTGGGCATAAGGAACAAACGTTTTACGATGAGGGTGGTGAAAGCCTGGCACAGGTTGCCCAGAGAGGTGGTCGATGCCCCATCCCTGGAAACTTTCAAGGCCAGGCTGGATGGGCCTCTGAGCAACCTAGTCTAGTGAAGGATGTCCCTGCCCATTGCAGGGGGGTTGGACTAGATGATCTGTGAAGGACCCTTCAACCCAAACCATGCCAGGATTCTACGGTGCAACCATCAGATGATCCCTTCAGGGGGTGGCACATCAGGAGGCATTAGTGTCTCTCCAGCCAAGGACCGTGGTTTCCTGCTTACTGAAATGACTGCTTTATCTGTTATGCCAACTCCAGGCACCGAGCAGGAGAAAGCAGGGCACTTCTCATCTCCACTGCCCCACTGGGAAGGGATCTGTCTTGCTGATACATCCTCATGGCTGTCTCAGATGCAGAGCTTGAGCCTGGAGCATGGCATCACCCCTTGAACAGGTAAAGTCATAAATATTTGTGCAGCTTTACTCTCTTTACCCTGGGGAAAGCAGGAAAGACTTTTCAGTGAGCCTGACAAGGACACCTGGGTCAGCCTCTCCCTTCAAGGTTTGCGAAGGATTAAACCATCTCTTGTAGCACAAAAAGAGCTTACAGATGCCTTAAAAGGCCACAGTTGCTAAAAGGGGAGGAGATACACCACTGGGAATGGTTTCACGCGACAGTATGAGTTCAAGCCATAAGGCAGAAGATTTTCACTAGTTCGGATAAATTCACTTCTGTGCTCCTCATCTTCAAAACAACCCTCAATCAAGAATTTGTTAGGAAAAGCTTTTAATTTTGGAATATCGTTGTGAAGGTTATTACTGTAACTTTCCTGATAAGAAAACTACCTATTTCTCCTCTTTCCAACATTAGAGATTAAAAATATTCCAGCAGTTCCCAGGGGACACACATCTGAAATGAGACCAGATGTGTTCCCATGGCTCACCTCACTGTAAACCATCACTCAACATTCTCCTGAGATTTAATGAAAAACTCCAACACAAGCTCAAAGGCCTTCAGCTCTGAGCAGAGCTTATCTTGTCCTGGTTAGTCCTGCAGAAATCAGTGTACCTGGATTTAATCTGCTAGAGTTTCACAGTTCTGTCTAACCTCAAGAGGGTTTAGTGGCAAAGCCCCCTTAATCTAGCAGAGACTCACCTTTTAAATGGAAAAGCCACATAAGCTGATGGGAGGGTGGCTCTTGCTGTAACCTGCATCAGTTTTCTCCATTATGTGATATATTCTATATATGATGTGATATATTCTACATATGATGTGATATATTCTATAGTGGTTAGGGGGTATAATTTGGGAAAGATGTATTTAGGTCAGAAAGAAACACATTAGCTAACCCTGTGTCTAACTAATCCCACATCTAGATGCAAGGACAAATCAAAACAATTTTCTGTGTCCTTTACACATCCAGAAATTATTAAAATATCAGAGAAGATTGTTTCCTGGAATAAATCAGAATAGAGGCACTGACTGTAACTCCATCATCTTAAAGCAGGAGAAGAATGACCTGCAGAGACAGAATTAGTGCCTTTAGAGTCACTGGGAAGACAACACATCCCCAACATAACCCAAGCCAAGTTTTACCAACAGCTGTACTTAATGGCAACAGTGGCCCCTCCACTTCTTGCTGTCACAGTTTTGCTCCCAGTGCTGCTTCCTGGTGTCGGGGAGCCAGGAATTGTGACCAATCCCCCTATAGTAATCCTCCAAGTCACAGGACATGGACAATATTAATTATTTTACTAGTATTAATGTTAATATTAGCAATATTCATATTGATATTGTTAGGAAGTCAGATTTTCCCCCATTTTTCATTTCTTTGCTCTCAGGAGCAGGGATGAACAACGGCAGAGAGATCGCAAAATCAGACCTAAGCCATGCCAGATCCAAGGGAATTACACTGAACATTTCTACAGCAGCTTAACCATTATTTTAAACGAATTCACTCCGACCTGCATCCCTTTTATTTCCTCTGTGCAAATATGTATTGACAGTAACAATCGCAGAGCACCTGTCTTTTCCTCTATACCATCAGCAGGACAGTGTGAGCTTGGCACACCAAGCAGCATAAAGTGGATTGCCGTGGAGTTTACAAAGCTGAAACACCCATCAGAACAATGATGAAAACACACAGAGGAAGCTTGTTTCTATAGGTAGCAAGGAGCCCAGCTGCACCTCCGCTCTACCTGCTCCTATACTGCCAAAGCAATGAGTAATTGCAGATATTCTGGTAGTGATGCCAGTTCTTAGAACTAAGAGATGGAAACATGCGCCTAAGTGCTATTATATTACATGAAATGGCTTTGTGCTACTGCTTGCCAACAGAATTAAGGAGAATAATAATTATTCACATCCTTTGCAGAATGGGTCCAGATCAAATAGGGTAAGTCACAGTCAATAAAGACAATTCATAAGCAAAAAAAGAAGGAAATTTCCTGAATGGCTTCTTAGACTTTGGTTTTCCAACTCTAAGGATGGTAATGCTGGTATTTTCAGAGCGTGTAGCAGGAACTCTTTGCATCTAATAGGACACGTACAAACTGGTACAGGATTGTTTATCTCTAAAAAGAAGAGCTCAACACAAATTAAGATAGCACGGTGTCACTAGCTCTTCTAAAGAGCTTGATAGGCTTTGTAAAAGCAATTTTGGATGTGTGTCATAAGGAGCGCTTTCTAATAGCAGAATACTTCTTGAAATGTTTTTACTGAGGGCTTGACTAAAGAGCAATGAGATATAAAATTCTTACCTCTTCTGTCAGAGTTACCTGCAGAAAAAGAAAACAAAAGTCTCTTAGCAACAAAGAAATATATATTTTAATAAGTCAGGAAGGATCAAAGACCAAGACAGTAACAAATTTAGTAACTCTCATCATCTTCTTGTAAATCCTTCATTTAAAACACCAGCTACAAAGCCAGGATGTTAAACTGAATTTCAGCCTTCACATAGTAGCAAGGAAAAAGGAACAAAAAGCAACTTTTCATCAGCAGAGCAGGGAGCTGAAGCCAAGCTATAACACTGATAAAAACACAACTACCGCTCTTAATCGATAACACAGTCTGTTTAACCCTATAACCAGCAAGTCACTAGTGTAATTCATTAGCACTTAAATGTTAAGAGATAACACTCATGCATAATTTTAAAAGAGCGGCTGAGCCAAGAGTTCAATTAAGAGCAGCTGGGCTCAAGGATGGGGACGATGAGCATCCAAGGAAAGCCTCTGCCCGCTGTTTTGGATGTCTTGTCTAGAGGAAGCCACAACAAACCTGTGCCAACGAGAGCACAGCCCAGCTCTCCTGCTGCAATGCTGCCGGCACAGGCAACCTGCGCCCCTGTTTTACGTGTGAAGAGTTGCAGCTCTTCAATGGGGTTGAGGACAATCTTGATAGGTTTGGAGAAGCAGGAACTGCCTGTACAACATGTAATTCATGCGGTGCCTTCTGCCTTTGTCCCTCTCTTAGGCACCACTTAATTCTTTCATGACTGATATCCAAATATCCCATTGAGACTAATGACAAGGGCAGCCCTAAAACTAATTTTGCTCCTTGACAAATTACTTGAAATAAAGAGAGAATCAGGTTTGGTCATTTGTTCTCAGGACTGACATCAAGTGAGAAGCCACATCTGGCCTTGATGGTGCAATGGCCAACGTGTCATACCAAACACCACGGGAGTTCACCAAAACCAATAACCCAAGTTATAGAAAAAGTAGCAAAGAGAAAAATTATAAATTCAGTCCCCCGCTAGCAGACATCATATTACAAAATCCAGATTTTAGCAGTACTTAAGGCTTTTGCCTCCATCACTCCCATTCAAAGGCTACATTTATTCTGAACTTGCACTGTGCATGTATCTAAGGTTACTCTGGACTCCTTCACTCTGCAAAAAAGCCTTGAGGAGCTGTGTTTGAAAGGAAGCTGGATGAGCTCAGGAATGGCGGGATGCTAAGAAAGTTGGGTTGCAAACTTCCTTCAGCCACATCCCTTCCTATCTTGGTAGCAAAGACAAATTCACTGCAGCTTCATGGGCTGTGGTTTCCAAAGACGCCCAGAGGAAGAGGGCACACACTGACTGTGACACTGACGTGAAGAGGGGTTTAGATACCCAACACCCAATATCCCTTGAGAAATTTATTAAGGAATGTACACTTGATATCTCCCTGCATTAACTCCAGTATTATCTTCTTTCAGTTTTTTCTACCCCACCACCAAGTTACCCATCCTGTTTTTCCACTAAATCCTTCACTGCCAAGGCTTTCACCATAAGCTCTAGTGGGCACTGCTATATAACTGTTGCAAGCAGTATCAAAGCTGGGTCTCAAGCGATGCAGCAATGGACAAATCATGGCTGAAGAGTCACAGATCAGCTAAGATTTCTAGTCCCCTCAGCCTCTTTTTGCCTGTTTTTTGCTCTTAACCTACATTAAGCAGCCAAACTACATTCTTAGGGGCCACTTTTATGATGTGCCAAGAGGGGAATGACAGCAGGACGGCAATAGAGACAACTCCTGCTCATCTAGACCTTTCAAAGATTAAAGTAGCCCAAGTAATGGGGAAAAAAATGATAATGTAAGCATAGAATCACAGAACGGTTTGGGTTGGAAGGGACCTTCAAAGATCATCTGGTCCAACCCTCCGGCCATGGGCAGGGACATCCTTCACTAGATCAGGTTGCTCAAAGCCCCATCCAACCTGGCCTTGAACACTTCCAGGAACAGGGCATCCACCCCATCATCGGATGTGCCAGCAAATGCAAAACTGAGGTATCCAGCACGTGGAATACTCTGCTCAGTAAGGTCTCACAGCATTTCTCCTGGTGCTCATCATGGTGGAGAGAGAGCACCTTCAGATGGTTTATCAAATTATGTGTGGCTTGTGCCTGCAAGCAGTTTAGTAGCCATCAGGTGGAGCATACAGATTACCCTACCAGATGGGCCAGCACAATCCTACCACATCATCCTGCATCCCCAGCTTGGCTAATCTTGGATAATGAAACAACTTGCCAGCCTTCCCCAGGAGCTGGATCTCAACCCTGGTTGGCCACCTCTAGTCTAAACCTTACATCCTCTGGGACAGGGACTGCCTTGCTGTGTGTGTGCTTGTAGTGCCAAAAAGCATGGCTTGAGCCCATGTGGCTACCAAAATACAAATAAATGTAGCAACAGTCTGGATAACCCAAGCTCTGCAGCTGAGCAGCAACCCAGAGTGATTTATTGCTATTGCCTACAAAGACCCGTTACGGAACAACTTTTCAGCCAGCACCTGGAAGCTGTGCAGTACTAGTCCCGTTTCACACTCCGGAAACCACAAAAAGTGATGAAATTCATCTGTGACAAAAGTGGAACAAGATCCTAGGGTTTCTGGTGCCCCAGCATCTTGGCAAGAAGCCCAAACCTTTGGTAGGATAAATCTTTTCTGATCTTGTCAGTTCAGGGAGTTACATTGTTTCGTATCACCATGGAATTTGCCCCAGTGTCTTCTCATTCCCTTTTGTTCAGCAAAACAAAAGAAGAGCGAAGAAAAAAACCTGGAGGCAGGGTGGCCTGGAGAAGAAGAGGTGAAGGAGATGCCTACCATTGTGGGAAGCAGAAGAGGTCTCTTGTGTCGTCACCGTCGCGCTGAAATTCCTCTCTGTCGTCTCCGCTTCTGTGCTGGGGAGAGCAGTGTGTGGAGTAGATGGCGTCATGCTGGGTAGCAGGGAGGTGGCTGGGGGCATGGGCACAGTTGTCTGCAGGGTGGAGAAGTTGAAGCTGACAGTGGTAGTGTTGGGGGACATCCTGGTGGCTGTGGTTGTAGGTGGCTTTGACGCCATGGTAGAAACAGTCACTGGAGTGCTAACATTGAGCCTGTTTGCGCTTGTCGTAGTCCCATCTTCAGGACCTGCTGTAGGAGCTTTGGTGGGGCTCCTGGGGGAGGTGGGCACTGTCGTGGGTGGCTCTGCGAGAGAAGAAAGGACAAGGGAACCTCCATGAGATACCTTTCTGCAACACTGGAAGGTTTAGATGCTGGAGATTCGTGTGACTGTAATTACAAGGACAAAACAGCCAAAAAATCCTGAGTCCAGGACAGGGAATGCTTTGTACAGCATGGAAATGCACACCCTATAAAAGCTGGTAACTTGAATACATATTATGATATCGAGGAGGTACAAAGATTAGAGCCCCTGTGAGAGAGGATCAATATTTGCTAGAGGCAAAACCTGCTGGTCCCATTTATGAGCACCTGCAGCCCATCACCCTCTTTCTGACACTTCACATTACAGTTAAGTGGAGGGCAGAAGGGGTAAGTCACCGAGCACATGAGCACTTACTCCTTTGATCCTAAAGATGACTTAGGGCCAAAAGAGAGCTCGAGACAACAAGCATAGTTTACCTGTCATAACGTTGTTAGCACCTACGCTTATCAGGCCACTTCCGAGCAAAAGGAGAAAGAACCACAAATCCATGTTCACCTGGGGAAGAGAACAAAGAACAGTTTTTTAAACCCTCATGCAACATCACCCCAAAATAATTCAAACTGGGCATGCCACTGTTCATCTTGTGTGTGTGGAGCTGGAAAGGAGGAGTGAACGGGTGGCTGGAGTCCCTGCAGGCATGTGGATAGGAAGGATTTATTGATATGTTCATGCATTCCCAATGGGAGGGTGCATGGAGAGATGCCAGTCTGGTGGACCAGCGAAGGCGACCAGACATGAAGCAGGGAACGAGCAAACTGTGGGAGACCATGAGAAAAATGAGATATGAACCCGAGCACCAAAGATAAGTACCTGATCTTAAAGGAAATTAATAATGTGTTCATGTAACGGTCTGCAAATGAGCGTCCTTTGAGCAAACTGAAATACAATACATATGAAGTCCATGGCAAGGAGCCTTGATCCAAAATACCCAGGAACTGGAGGCAGGGAAGATAGGAGAGGTCAGCTCCTCCTGCGGGCAGTGCCCAGCAGATCCCTGCCAGCTCGTTGAAGCCCCTGCCTGTTACTGGGTGTGGGCAGAACACACGCACAAGGCCAGGCTCAGCTCCATTCAAACCCCATCAGATTCCCTGCACGTGCGGATGAAACAAATACCCGTAAATATTAATCCAAGGTCATCTGCAAGTACAGGCTGCACATTCGTTGTACTGTACGTTTCTTCCCAGGAAATGTCCTGCAAAATTACAGGACGATGACATCAGTAAAGTTGTTTCCCCCAGGCTTTCTCCCCCAGCCCTTTTAAATACAAGGTTTTTATGGCGATATCTTTCCTCTGTAGACCTCAAAAAGCTCCTGAGAAATGGGTATCGTCACCTCCTCCCAAACAGATATGGATCCAGAGGCTCAGGCAAACGACAGCGAGATGTGAGACATCATCATCCTGGCCAGAAGAAAGCCCAAAGCTGCCAAGCCCCAGACCAGCACACAGCCCTGGGGCCTCACAAGGATGGGCCAGCATCTCACATCTGCTACGAGCCCAGAGAGGGCTCGGAGACACCTCTGCTACATGCCATCGACCGGCAGCTGCCGTACAACTCTCTCCTGTTCTTCAGGTTTTTGTCACATGTCCAGTTGCATCTTCAGTATCTCCTGGGAGAAGGCTGCGAGATCTCGCTGCCAAGTCAACTCAACAGGCTGCCAAGAAAGGGTTTTATTCCTGATACGCAGTCTAAGCCTCCCCCTCTTAAATACATCTTGTGTTGTTTGTTCTTGTTCTATTTATTTAAATCTGCTTCAATCTAGACCCATCCCAAACTCCGGGCAAAAGGACAACACTGAAGTCATCAACACGCTGGAAACGATATCAGAAACACAAGATCCTCCCCACCCAGGAGTATCCTCACACCAGCACCACCCACTTACATGTTTTTCCTCCCCCCCGAAAGAAAACCTGGCAAAAGTCGAACTTACTCAGTGACCAAAAGGTCAGACAAACCCTGAACCAGAAGGAAACCAAGCTCCAGAGATAAGAGTTTTCCTTCGGCTCCCTCCACGGCCAGTCCTGGGGCAGGGCTTTCTCCAAGGGGTCCCACTGGTGCAAGCAGCCAACTTTCCAGAGGGTTTCATCACTGGTTAAAATATCTGTCTGGACAAATTTGAACTGATTCAGTCCTCCTGCCACTGGTAAGAGCAGGACTGGTCCTGCAATGCTTCCCTGAAGCTCTGCTCCAGGCTGTGATGTCTGGAAAACCCATAACCGGTAGGTTTTCGATGGCACGCTCCACTCTTGGTGCTCATTGAGGTCACTCAACAAGCAATTGCACTCTGGAGCTGAGTTGGTCCTAAGCCAAAGAGGTTTTCCACCCCTCCAGTGAGGAAAGGGAGCTCGTGTCCTCCCCGTGCTTAATTGCAACCGGGAAGCACACGAAGCTGCACCACCAGCAAGAATGAAAGCAACTCGCTGCAGGAGACAGATCCTTCTAGCATCCCACTGTGGAAACCCACAGAAATAGGATGCTCTTCGTGATCGGACCCACATGCAAAGGCAGAAGGAACGTAAGCCCATGCTGAATCTCCAAATGAACTTAGCAGCAGCACTGAGATGCTCCTGAAACCTCACAGGGACTGATGAAGGTGCCAAGGTCTCACCATCACAACTGCTTCCCTTGCTGGGAACCCATCACTACCACAACAAGAAAACAGTAACAAGGTAAAGGAAAAGACCTGGCTCTTCCGCAAACACTACTAGGGAAAAAAGTGACTGTTCGCTGTGTTTTGATGAATATTTGTATAGAAATGCCATTCTTGCAGGTGGATGTGGCTCCTTTACTCTTCCCCCCCACTCCATTTGTCAAAATGAGAGTTCCCATTCATTTGGGATCCTGTTCATTTGGGATCCTGTTCATTTGGGATTCCTGTTCATTTGGGGTCCTGTTCATTTGGGATTCCCACAGCTATGCCAGTGTTAGCTCTGCAGTAGCAGTTTGACCCAAGAGCAGACAAACCAGTCGCTAAATGGGGATGCTCCCTCTGCACTGGCATCCTACTGGCTCCTCATGCTGAGATCTTGCTCCTCAACACCTTGCCCATAATTAACCGATCATTGGAAAACCATATAGATATTAATCTCTTCCAAGCCTTTCTTAATGGCTTCAGGGATCTTTTGAGCTGGCTGCTCCAGCTCTTGCAGCACACCTCAAATACCAGGGGGAATGACAATTTGTTCATGGTCACTCAGCAAAGGGGTGGCAGAGCTGGGACTGGACCCCAGAGGACCTGGTTCCTCTCTTGTCTGTGGTCCTGGGAGTCCTTTTGAGAAAATTAAGGAAGGAAAGACCTATGGGTTAGCCCATACTGATCCCACACACACTCCCTAGGGCCAACAGCCAAATGTCCCTTTGGCCTCTGAAACTCTTTTCCCCCATCCTCAACATATTTTTTCCCTGGGTATCAAAAGCAGGACATGGAGGGTGGGTGGAAAGAAGTAAAAGCTGTAAATCCCCTCTTCTTTCTGCCCTCCGTTACGGGGAAGTAACCCACATACAATAAAAGAGCTTGGTTCTATCTCCACAACCATGATTGCTATATGGATGAGAGCTACAGGTGATTCCTGGACCAGTCTGGACCAGTTGCAAAACCCCTTTGGGATGGTGCAATGATCATAGAATCATTTAGGTTGGAAAAGACCCTTAAAAGCATCGAGTCCAAACATCAATGCAGGTCTCTCCTTTGCTGAGCCAGCAGCACAGCTCCGATGCCCTGGAATTACATCAGTGGGCAGGCAGCTGCCTGCCTTTAAAACCCCCTTGATATTACATTTAATAAGTTCATTGATCCTTGAGCGGATTGCATTAGGAGGAAAGGGTTGGCCAGGGGAGAGAATACTGAGTTTCCCCAAGCCTTGCCCCGTTTTCATGAAGAAAGCTGGATGCAGGCAGTCTGTGCAGATCCTGAGTTTTTATGGTTTTATTACTGCGAACATCAAAAGAAACAGGACGCCGGGCAGCCCCCCAAGAGCATCGAGCCTTGCTGTGCAGATCATTACACAAAAACCCCGGGAGCTGCTCCTGTGACCAGCAATCAGCTGCCAGCGCCGCTTTATCACCTTAAAACCGGATCCAGAGCAGAGAGCGAGCAGAAGAGCCCTGCACAAGGGGAGGGCTGTGCCAGCCCAGCTCCCGGCTCCCAGCCCCTGCTATTAAACACTCCCTATTCCCAAATGCAGTATAAATAAGTGCCAGCGGTACGCCGTTACCCGCTTCTTAACATAAAAGGCCTCGAGAGTCCTACCCCAAAGCTGGAGAAACCCGAGTCTCCCTTCCCCCTCGGCTCCCTCCCTGCTGGTTTCGGAAACAGAGAGGAAATACTTGTAATGTTATCAACATAAACACAGCTCTTGGCCGGCTGCAACATCCTGCGAGCTCTGCAGAAAAACACCCTGACGTCACGGCGCCGGCTCTGCCGAGGAGAAAGAAGCCGGCTTCGGCACCGCTGCCCCGGTGGGTTGGGATGCTCAGCATTGCCTCTTTGTTTTAAACCTTCCTTTTCAAAAATCAGGGTTAGAAACCTGAATAACCGCTACTGGTGTTTTCAGCAATATTATATATATATTTTTATATATATATATATATATATAGTGTATATGCACTGTGGTCTCCTGTACACTGCTTGAGAGCTTCCTATAGGAAAGGCTGGGTTTGAGACTGCAGGACGTATGTTTTAAAATAAGTGGATCTTGTCAAGACGACTGATGCTGGGGGGCGGGGAAGGAAATAATCTCTTTATAAAGTAATAAGTGGCTTAAAAATGGTCCTTGCGTGTGATGCTGCTATAGGGGGGTTTGGCTGCAGGACCACCTCCCCGTGCTTCCAGAAAGCAGAGAATTAGTATTTAGTGCTGCAGAAACTGCCCAGATCCTATCCGGATACAGCCGTCCACAATCAAAGGCAGGATTTACCCCCACCTCTGACATATTCCTAATTCCTGGAAAATGAGGCAATCTTTTTCTATGTGCAAGGAGGAGACATGACCTGAATTCTACCCGGCTTTCTGGGACCCCAGAAACCGCTGCTGCTGTCAGTAGGATGCTAAAATGTAGCGGCTCAACCAAGACCACCCCACTGCCTTGTGCTGGCCCCAACCGCAGTGAAAAATAAAAAAAATTGTTCAGTTTTCTTCTTTTTTTTGGCAGGGAGGAGGGCAAAACTAGGAGCAAGGTTAGCATTTGCACCGGTTAGCTCTTTGAAGCAGCTCACAGTAGGACAAGAACAAGCATGAGCATAAAGAAAGGGGAAAAAGTTTTTTTTTTTTTCTTTTCGGTGGCAGCAAGCCATCCGCATGGCTCAGCCTCCCTGGAAAACAAACCTGCCATTCCCTCTCCCCCTCCCTGCTCCTTTTAAATCCCATTGTGGTTTTGCAGCCTCTCACTGGAGCTGTGATCCGCAGCAGAGGAGAGCTGCCCACAGGCTCATCCGATGGCAGAACAATTGTGCCGGCACTGAGTTCCCCTTCCCCATAACCCCAAAACTCTCCTGTTAGGATGAGATGCAAAGGATGTAAAATAATGATCAGGATGAGCCCTGCTGCTGGGAGCTCCACACCGAAAAACAAAGCCTGGTCCCCTACGAGAAATCACCCGGGGGGGCAAATGTCTTGCGGGGGCTCCTTACGCCGTGCATTGATGTCTTCTCTTCGTTAAGACCGTGCAACGAGCTGCTTCGGCTCCGAACCGCGCTGGGATGGCTAAGGGCTGCAGTGAGCTGGCCATCGCAGGGAGAGGAACCGTTGAGTTCAGGGAGGGAAAAGGGTTTTGTTGCACTAATGCGCAGTGACTAATTCCTTGCATGTGTCTCCGAAGCTGAAACGAGGCCTTTGATGTGTCACTGAACATTATTCCCCCACCCCACCCTCTGCTTTTCCACTCTTCAACAGAAAAGATGAATCACAGCAACCATTCACCCCTCCTGAAAATCCACTTCATTTTCTTTTTTTTTCTTTTTTTTTCTTAGCTTTTAAATAAACAGGCGGCCTCCACGTGAGTGACAGCCACTGTATTGAACGGCGCATGAGGAGGAGGCAAGCCTGTGGAAAGGGCTTGGGGTTTTGCTTTCTCCACCTGCTCAACCTTCAACAAATCGCCACTTTCCTGCACCTCGATATTTGCTGATGGCATGGTTTGGGTTGGAAGGGACCTTCAAAGATCGTCTAGTCCAATCCCCCTGCCATGGGTAGGGACACCTTCCACTAGACCAGGTTGCTCAAAGCCCCATTCAACCTGGCCTTGAACACTGCCAGGGATGGAGCATCTACAACTTCTCTGGGCAACCTGGTCCAATGTCTCACCAGTCTCATCAAAAAACACTTCTTCATTACGTTCAACCTCAACCTACCCTCTTGCAATTTAAAACCGTCGCCCCTTGTCCTGTCACTGCAGGCCCTGGTAAAAAGTCTCTCTCTGTCTTTCTTATAGGCCCCCTTTAAGTACTGAAAGGCTGCAATAAAGTCTCCTGGAGCCTTCTCTTCTCCAGGCTGAACAACCCCAACTCTCTCAGCCTTTCTCCATAGAAGAGGTGTTCCAGCCCTCTGACCATTTTCGTGGCCCTCAGTCCAACAGGTGAACGCACAGTCCTCTTTCAAAGAGCAACATCATCATACGTGCATGGAGGGAACCCGACCCTACTCCCACCTGGCTTTCAGGGCATCCAGAAATATCTAGCACTGTTAGGATGATGTTAAAAACTGCTGGCCTGAACCAGGATCGGTCTTTCACATGGATGTAATCTTTAGTGAGATGCTAGTCTATCCCATGCTGATCACACGGGCTCTCATAGCACACACTGGCAGCAGCAAAGCGCATGAAACCATCGTGGGTGGACGTAGAGAGAATCAGGTGTTCACCAGCCAGAACTTGGAAGGAGGTTCCCCAAGCTCCCTTCCTACCTCTGCCACCAAAAACTGGAAATCCCTGTGCTTCGGCCTGACCTACTACAAAAAGGCTCCCAGACTGGCTTTTTTCACTCTGTAAGTGAAAGACGCAGGTTTAATTCATTCAGAAATATTTGCAAGGACCTTTGAGACCACAGTTAATTATAACTTACTGGGTCCAGTCCTGTTTAACATCTTCATTAATGATCTGGATGATGGGACAGAGTGCACCCTCAGCAAATTTGCTGATGACACCAAACTGGTGTCCGACTTAGAAGAGTGGCTGATACTCCAGAGGGTTGTGCTGCCATCCAGAGGGACCTCACCAGGCTGGAGAAATGGGCCAACAGGAACCTCATGATGTTCAACAGGGAGAAGTGCAAAGTCCTGCCCCTGGGGAGGAACAACCCCAGGCACCAGTATGTGCTGGGGGCCACCCGGCTGGAAAACAGCTTGGCAGGAAAGGCCCTGGGGGTCCTGGTGGACATCAAACTGAATGTGAGCCAGAAACGTGCCCTTGCCGCAAAGGCGGCCAGTGGTGTCCTGGGCTGCATTAGACAAAATATTGCCAGCAGGTCGAGGGAGGTGATCCTTGTGCTCTACGCAGCACTGGTGAGGCCACACCTGGAGCACTGTGTGCAGTGCTGGGCTCCCCAGTACGAGAGAGATGTGGACATACTGGAGAGACTCCAGCGAAGGGACTGGAGCATCTCTGCTGGGAGGAAAGGCTGAGAGAGCTGGGACTGTTCAGCCTGGAGAAGAGAAGGCTCAGGGGGGTCTCATCAATGTCTATAAATACCTAAAGGGAAGATGCAAAGAGGACGGAGCCACACTCTTCCCAGTGGTGCCCAGTGATGAGACAAGGGGCAATGGGCACACACTGAAACACAGGAGGGTCCCTCTGAACCTCAGGAAACAGATTTTGAGTGTGAGGGTGACCAAGCACTGGCACAGGTTCCCCAGGCAGGTTGTGGAGTCTCCATCCTTGGAGATATTAAAAACCTGTCTGGACACCGTTCTAGGCAACCAGCTCTAGAGGAGTAGGGAGGTTGGACCAGATGACTTCCAGAGGTCCCTTCCACCCTCAATCACTCTGTGATTCTGTAACTTACTGTCCTGCAAACTTTTCAGAAGGCAAACCTGCTGGGATTTAAGCTCATAATGGAGTAAGATAACATCCAGCACTGGAAGGAGAACCCTACGGTGTGCAGGATGTATTCTGGGATCCCACCAGTGCCCCTCCAGCTCTACGCTGGTGTTCAGTGAACAAGCACCAGTTACTGCACACCATGATGGCCCTTTGCCAGGTATGAGACAACCTTTACTGCCTAGGAGCCACTAATGAAGAGTCAAAAGCTGCTCAGAGGAAATGAGCCCATTATAGCCTCTTCTAAAGGAGCTTGGAGCATCTCAAGACTGATAAGCAAGACTCCTAGAAGAGCCTTCAGACTAGGCAATTATTATCCCAGTTAGGAGACAGGAAAACTAAACTGATGAGGTTTTAAGCAAAAAAACCAGAGACAAACACCAATGAATGTGGATGCTTTAAGTAATCCGGACATGAAATAGTTCAGGCTCCTAAAGATACGCAGAAATGTTAACAGTGGGTATCTGTCCTCTGTAACTGCGGCACATCAGATCTTAGTTTTCTGTAGTGCCTTACTTTTAGGAAAGAAATCTCTCTCTCTCTGTTTAAAAACAGGCAAATACTAACACAGAGCCTAGAGACTCGATGGTCTCATGCTAAAAATATAGAAGGAAAAGCCAGGAGATGTAGCCTCCATCCATGGCTATGCCAGGGACAGATCAGTGGCACGTCTAAGACCAAGGCACTCGATGATCTCCAGCCCTTGCCTATCGAGCTGCACAGACAGGTACTCCTGGCCACACCGCTGGCACAATGATCAGAGTCATTGAGCAGTCTGGAAGCTTCCCTGAGTGCCTTGGAGGGGCAGAGCTACAAATACATCCAATTATTTTCCTAGTAATAATTTTCCTAATAACTCTTATAATTAGGATGGGTTTAATGTGCCCTCAGCCACTCTTTTCTGCCGACGCCGTGGCTGTCTGATTGTGGGAGCACGTGCCAGTCGCTCTTGCACCTCTCACCACGTGCAGAAAAAAACACAGGATGGTTGGGGAATAAATTGTGGAGGGAGACAGAAGAGGATGAGGACCTTCCTGGATCTGTAGCAATGGAGAACGACCAGCTGGAGAGGGTTTTCTAAAGGACACAGCATCAAGGAACATCAAGGCGGGACAGGTAAAAGACAAGAGAAGGTGAAGTTCTAAGAAAAAGGAGAGCAGTGAGCTAAGCCCAAGGGAGCTGTCAGGTCAGGGAGGATGAAGATGAAGGACTGACTCTGAGCCTTGACCAGGAGGAAGGTGCTGGGGATGGAGGGTTTCGCTGCAGGCCAGGCTGGTAAGGGATGGTGGGGTGGAAGGAGCTGCATTGCAAAGGGGAGAGGGAGGTGAGACTTCCTTCTGGGGTAATTAAAACACATCTGCTGAAGCAACACCCCCAGAGCTTGTAAAAAACCCTGGCTAGTATGAGACCAAAACCCATGGCCTCCTGGTGTGCTTCCCCCCGCAGGATGGGCATTGCAGCTGCAATGTGGTGCTGGGAAGCAGAGAGTGACTGCCCGAAAAGCTCGAGTGAAGCTGGTTCATCTCACTATTCAAAATAATGAATTAATAAATAAATTAAAAAATCCCCAAATGTCAAGTCATACAGGAATATATTTCTCTAAATATTCCATTTAGGGTGGCCCCTTCTTTGTCCCAGGCATCATTTGTAACATGTACAAAGAAAACATGAGTGCAGTTCACATACCAGCTACAAAAAGGACCGGTTGCTTTTGATTGAGGAGTCAGGATGAAGCATGGCCATTATTTAGCATAACAACATCCCTACCTAGCAAGATGCCTTTCAGAGAGTGAGCGAATGGTACATGGGGAGGAGAAACAAGGTTTAAAAAAACACAAAAACCCACACTAAAAATAAAGCCCAGCTTTTGGGCTCAGCCCTTTCTGCAGGACCGAGATGAAGTCCCAGCTCCAAGCCAAGACTGAGCCGGGGAGCCGGAGCATTCGGGTGGCGAGTGGTCAGAGCATCCTACTTAAAACAAAGGTGTCGGAGGGGATCATTCGCATGACAGCCTTAAAATCTCATTACAGAGGCTAAGCTCCAATTAAAACGCATGCGTTCGGTCATGCAGCTTAATCGCTGGTTGTGCTTACCCTGAAATCCGCCTGGGACACCTGTAGGGTGCGGGGAGCAGCCAGCCCGTCCCACGGAGCAGCCCCTGGGCTAAGAAAGTGCCGTGGATCCGTAAAATCACCAATTTACCTGCGGTAATTCTGCACCGCTGCTCAGTTCAGCCCTGTTGCCACAGTAACACTTCTGGTGAAGCCGAGATCACTGATTATGAAACTAGAAAAAAAATCAGAGGCTGCTAATTAGGATATACTCCAGTTCTCAAAAAGCTCCATATTAATGACATTACAATTGCGAGCGCAGGGAAAATAGATGCCAGAAAGCATCGCTTTGGTCAGCATCGGCAGCCGCCACCAGCCGCTTTTTGGGTCTTTTTATATATGGGTCTTAAAATTCAGCTTGCAAATTCCCTGTAAATTCAGCTTGTTTTCCTTTTCTTTGAACAAACGTGCAAGACTTGGTGGAACAGTCTTTACTCTTTACATATTTTTGCATGTATTAGACTGGAAAAAAAGGGTTGAGGATGATGTACAAATGGCGATAGCCAGAGTGGGGCCAGGGATGCATCCCCTGCATCTCGCATTAACTGTGTTTCTGTCACAGTTTGCCAGAGAAAGAAACCAAAAGCCCAATTTCACCAGTGGCTGCAAGGGTCTATAAACGAGGTTTGAAAATGAGGGGAACTGGAGTTTAAAGCGTTTTCCTCTCTGACATTTATTTGAGTGCCAAAAGCATTTTGAGGCATGTCTTCTGCTGAAGGCATCAAGCTGAAAAGTCTGACTGGGAGCAGTTGTGCTGCCAGACACAAGTGTTTTTCAACACAATCTACAAATAAGATACTGGAGTGTATTTCCAGGTGAAAGGAAAATGGCCTGACAGGTATTTCTGGAGCTGCAAACCCAGAGCGATGGTACTTTAAAAAATCAGCTCATCGAAACGCCTTAATTTTTCCATTCTCATCGGATGACGAATCTACCAAGCAGATGAAATGGTGCTAAACAAGCGGGGCTAAGGACCAAAACTGACTTAATAGCTTATAATATTCATTAATGCAATGGCAGATTCTGCATTCCTCCATCATCCAGGGCTGCCGCATGATGCACAGCCCGGCTGCTTGACTTCAGCCAGCTCCACTGATGGGGACCAGGAGTCACAACCTCCGAAGGGGATGCAGAGGCTGAAAAAACAAATTGCCGGTGAAAGCTGTGCCCTGAGCTTAGGCACAGCCTTGACTTTGTCCTGGGGAAGGGCAGGAGTCAAGAGGTGCCAACATCTTCCAGTCCAACACCATTGGGCTGTGATGCCCCGACCCAGATATGCAGCAGAGCTTCTGGGCTGTGACTTTATACCCCTCCGTGTCAGCACACAGGATTTCAGAACCTTGAGCTAAAACTTTTGGTATAACAAAGAGGGAGAGAAGACCTCTCCCCTGCAAGCAGGAAGGAAGCTTTAGGCAAGTAAATGTAAAAGTCCTAAGTGGGAAACAGAATCATCAGTTGGGGGTGACCTAGAGACTTCAGCTATCACCTAGCTGACAGCAAGGATGCCATTTTTATGAGTATCTTTTGCCCAGCCGAAGGCTATCACGAAAACAAGCTGCAGCTTATTTGTAAAGCAATACGAACGGCTGCTGAAGCTCTCATTCAGGTTGCAGGTGAAATTTGGATCAAAATGCAACACCGCAAGCTCTGATGCTGTTGCTGGAGGTATTAAAAGCTGGAGCAACTGTAGATCATATGTGACCCACCAGAAAATAAAAAGAGAAACAATCACTCACTGGCCATCCCAATTTATAGGAAGTATCCCAGTCCCTACTTCTTAAATTAGGAGAAATAACTGGAGAAAAAAATACTATATATATAATAAGCCTCTGAATGCTGCAGGGCTGTGCTCTCCCTGTAGCACAGGCAATGGGCACTTCACATCCACAGCGAGAGCTGACGGCACCCGCCAGCAAAGGACAGCCTAAAACAATTGAGGGGCTTTCCAGAAGGCAATGCTACCCCAACTGCTGGATGAAGCTCCTACCAATTACTCTCCCACAGCCTAATTACACCTCATCAACTCCTGGTTCAAGTAGTACAGGGGATTGGCGCTGGCAACTAAGCTGACGACTCAGGTAAGAGCTCTTCCCCAGGCTGCCCCAGGATCGATGCTGCAATGCTATCAACAATTCTTTCCCTATGAAGGGTGAAAAGGAAAGTGCTGCACTTGGAGAAGAATTGGGGAACCACTTTTTTTTCCCCTTTTGAGGTAGGAAAATAAGTGAGATATTAATTTTTTTCTTTAGCAGCATCACCTAAAGCCTTGAAAGCACAGGTCCCCTGCTTGTGATGGCATGAACCCGTCTCTTCTCCCACTCACCAGTAATACTGGGGATATGTTAGGTGTAGTGTTAATTACGTATAAATGTGATTTATTAGCTGGAAACAATGCAAAGAGCTGATCTCATAGGCTAAGACATCCATTGACCGCTACGTAAGAGCAACTGGCCAAGAATGAGGGCATCCCAGTCCCGAGCAGACGGGGATTGCCATGTTACAAATAACAAATTAATAAAACCAGTGGGATTCAGCTGCCATCAATGGTTTAGTTGGAGGCAATATTTCTAACCTTTTAATAGGCTTATTTACAGGAATTAGTCCTTTAATGCTGTGTGCTCATGTATATAGTACAGTATAAGCCCGTTCAATGCGACCACAGAGAGAACATCTGCTTTTCTGAGCAATTAGGGAAATTATTGCCAATTATGGGGACTGCAGGTAAGAGCAGCTGGGGAGAGAGGCTGTCTATGAGGAGGGATGG
This sequence comes from Haliaeetus albicilla, assembly GCF_947461875.1. Lineage (NCBI taxonomy): Eukaryota > Metazoa > Chordata > Aves > Accipitriformes > Accipitridae > Haliaeetus > Haliaeetus albicilla. The sequence goes on along the minus strand of NC_091483.1, from coordinate 82,158,600 downwards.
GAAGCTTTTCAAGATGCTGATGTGAGTGGGAAGTTCACTGGGAACATAAATATCCTGGCAGAAAGGAGCCTGCACCCAGAGAGCAGCCAAAATATCCTCAGCAAGGAAAGGATTTCGGGCCAGCAGAGTTTTGGGGCAATCTCTGTTATTCACGCTGTTGGCATTTCGAGCAGATCAATCTCCCAAACTTTTCTTCTCATCAGCCCACGCTCCTGAAAAAGGACCAAACTCTATTTGTCTCCAGTGGCTCGAATTCCACTTTCCATTTTTTTTTTCCCATCTATTTTCCATCTATTTTTTCCATCTGTCTTTTTTTCAACTATTTTCCTTTCCATCTTCCATGCTGAAGAGCGGCATCCTTGTTCAAGACAAAGCGATGCTGCAGGCACAAGTCTTAGAGCCACACCAAGCAGGGCATCTTCTATCATTGCTACTGCTATAAACCTATTCCATATATAAATATATTTATATTTTTTATATATATATAAAAATATAAGCCTATTATAAACCTAATATCATAAAGCTATTATATATATTTTATATATATTGCTATAAACCTACCATAAACCTAGTATCATTGCTACAAACCTACTTCCTGCTGACACAAGATTATGCAAACTGAAACAATCCTAGTCTTAAATAACAGGGTGGGTACAAGCCCCTCCAGATACCAACACAAAACCTAATGCTCAATAGTTCTGAAAAAAAAAAATAAAATAATGAAAATGCAGTTTCTTATCCTTAAAGTGACTAAACAACAGCCTGGGACGACTAACTTTTAGCCCTCCCATGTTATTCACAATTCATTCTCTATTTTAATCTCCCCAACAAAAGGCTGAACTCAACCATATTATTGTCAGCAAGGGCTTTTATCATCAGCCTTCGAAATGGTCAAGGCATGGGAGAGAACAATGACTCTCACAGGAGAATAAATACAATCTAAACAAAAATACCCTGTTGCTAAGGTTTAAATCAGCGGTTTTTTTGGGCACAGACGGGTAGCTGGGAATCCCGGTGCCACACTATATAAAAAACCAGGGGAGAACTAGGACTCGGATGGGGAAAATAACCTGATACTCAGCCCCGTTATGTCTTTCCCTCCAGGATGGCATTTAAAATATGACTATCATGTAGTGGACTTTAAACCAAAGCCAATGGCTGGAGCATGCTGCTGTTTGCAGCAGGCAATGCTCCACCTAAGCCCATGCATTGCTCCAACCTCTGTGGTCCTGGGCTTCATGTCTTGCTCCAGCAAGGGCAAGAGGTGAACCATGACCAAAGATCTCCACGGTGAAACCTCGAGGTTACTGCAGCACTGGTGGCTAAGATGTTCACAAGCTCGGCAGATGGCTGCTGGGAATGATCCATGCCACGGGGCTGGACACCGCTGTTGTCAGCATGGCAAGAGAAAAGATGAAGTTGGAGGAGCAAACTTTGCCGGAGCAAAGAGGTCCATGGAGATGCTGGCCACCTTGCCTGCACAGCCACAGCACAGATGTTGGGAACGTCCAGCTAGGACCTCCTCTCAAGGAAAGCCCCAGCCCAAACCGCAACGATTTCTCTTGTGAAATCAACCCTAAAAACAACTGCAGAGCACCGTATGGTTTCTACATCCTTAGCCAAGGGAGCAGTACCTGCTTTTGGGGTTTGGTAGAGAAATACCCTTCCCCAGCAGTGGTATGGAAAGGAACTGGGTTTGGCCATGGTGTCCTTGCTGCTAAACACAGCTGCCAGCTTTGCAGCAAGGGTCTCCAGCAGCAAAGTGGCTCCTGAGTCAAGAGTGACCACAAGGCCAGGAAAACCATGGCTGACAGCCCTGGCAAGGTGCTTCAGGGTAGAAGGTTGGGTAAGGGGACACCAGAGCTATGGTGGTCCAGAGCTTCCTCCCCTCTAGATGGAGCTCCAGGAGAAGCCTGAGGTCCCTATCCAAAGAGAAGGCGGACGCATCCCATCATCAGCAAGCATCGTCTCCTGACCTACACCTCGGCGCTAGAAAAGAGGACAAGTTTGCGATGGTAATTTCATGAAAACCAATAAATTGTCAGATTAATTATTCTCTCCTGCAATATAGCAGTAAAATGCCCATCGCGGCAAACTGCAGTCAAAGTACAGAGTCCCCCCGAAAATTTTCCCCTCCTTTGGCAGGGCAATTCTCCGCCCCAAAACTGCTCAAAAGCCGGAGACAGCTGCTGTGATCAGGCACAACAGGCCACCACAGCGGCAGCAGCTGCTGGAAGGAATGACTTCTCTGAAAAGTTTGGAGATTTTATTTGCACTGAGACCATAAATATTTTTGCACGCACGTAAGCAGCGGTTAGGTGATGTATCTTGGCCATTTTGTGTGCAAAAGGAAAACCACAAAGAGGGAATTTCAAGTTTCCTTGATGACAGCAGCCCGGAGCATATGAAAGACAGAACAGAGTCAAGGTAACGCTGGAATTCAGTTTTTATGGCCCATTCTGTTATTTTGCCAATAAACAAGGTGTCCACAAGCAGGCATTAAATATCACCTTGTGTCACTTAGATTTTAGTGATATTCAAATAAACATTAAGAGGCTATGGCAGAGCTCAAATCCCCCTGTATTAGGCACCTAGGCCAAACAGCCACCAAAAGTACGCTAAATTAAGTTAATTGCAAACCTATTCAGAATGACAGAGCACTCAGGTTAAATATTTTCATTTCAATAGCAATACAGTGGATAGCAACCGAGACATCCCCATCTTTGAAAGTCTTTGCTGTCCCAGCCTTTTAAAAGGCTTTGAAAAGCAGCATTCCCACAAAAACACCCATTTTCATCACGCCTTAGCTAGGAGCATAATACACAGAAGGATCCTCAGTATTGCCGTTAAATAAGAGACCCCCCTAACCAGGCATTAAATGGTACAGGAGCTCGCACACAACAGAGAGCGCTTTCTGTAGCAGCTTGTTGCTGCACAAATACAAGACAAAGTCTGTTGCTGAAGACCAAGACTGTATTTGGCGGTGCGGTGGCCCAGCCTAACAAATTTGTCTTGTTTTCATAGAATCATGGCATGGTTTGGGTAGGAAGGGACCTTCAAAGATCATCTAGTCTAACCCCCCTGCTATGGGCAGGGACATCTTTCACTAGATCAGGTTGCTCAAAGCCCCATCCAGCCTGGCCTTGAACGCTTCCAGGGATGGGGCATCCACAACTTCTCTGGGCAACCTGTGTCTCACCACTCTCATTGTAAAACATTTCTTCCTTATGTCCAATCTCAGCCTGCCCTCTTTTACTTTAAAACCATTACCCCTTGTCCTATCGCAACAGGCCCTGCTAAAAAGTCTGTCCTCATCTTTCTTATAAGCCCCCTTTAAGTATTGAAAGGCTGCAATAAGGTTGCCCCAGAGCCTTCTCTTCTCCAGGCTGAACAATCCCAACTCTCTCAGCCTTTCTTCATACAAGAGGTGTTCCAGCTCTCTGATGATTTTTGTGGCCCTCCTCTGGACCCGCTCCAGCAGGTCCATGTCTTTCCTGGGCTGAGGACCCCAGAGCTGGACGCAGAACTGCAGGTGGGCTCTCACCAGAGCGGAGCAGAGGGGCAGAATCTCCTCCCTCAACCTGCTGGACGTGCTGCTTTTGATGCAGCCCAGGATACAGTTAGCCTTCTGGGCTGTGAGTGCACATTGCCAGCTTGTTTTTCATCCACCAGTACACCCAAGTTCTCGGCAGGGCTGCTCTCAATCCCTTCATCCCCCAGCCTGGATTGATACAGGGGCTGCCCCAACCCACGTGCAGGACCTTGCACTTGGCCTTGTTGAACCTCTTGAGGTTCACATGGGCCCACTCCTCAGGCCTGTCAAGGTCCCTCAGGATGGCATCCCTTCCCTCTAGCAAATCACCTGCACCACTCAGCTTGGTGTCACCAGTTTTGACTCCATGAAATGCAGCCTGCTGAAGACCAGGGGCCAACCTGGCTCAAATCCCTGCCGTTCCCCTTAGTCCAAACCAAATTCAGTCCAAACCAAATTCGGTCCAATCAAGTCCAATCCTTCAGTGACATACATCCATCTCTGAGCTGTGCCCTGCCCAAAATCGGATGCTCAGCATTTCTAGATGATTAATCTATGGGTTTGGTTTATCCCAGGTGAGCAATGTTGCCCCCCAAGCCATCCCATGCTTGTACAGCAGTGGGGTGAGAGGAGGAGAGGTGTGCCCTTTTGAAGACCCCCCCCCCGCCAATGTTGCCATAACCGAATGCAAGGATGCACCAAACAGGAGGGAGAGGAGTAGGAGATGTCATTTTGGGAGGTGCACAAGGGTTGAAAACAGAGTCCTATGGATAGAAAAAAGGCAACATCCAATATGTACACAAAGCAAGAGGGATGTTATGAGTGATCGGTAGATTATAGGGCTATTTTTGGTCATTTTTACCTTAACAATACCTTCATGTTAGGCACTGTTCTCAAAAGCACTGCTTCTAAATAAGTTCAGTAATCTAGATGTCATTTCCAGAAGTGCCTTAACATAAACATGAACCGCACGATGGAGTGCTTGCACTGGATCTCCAACCAGCCTCCACTCCTCTCCCCTCACAGCTTTACAGGCATCCTACGGGTTCTGGGTGTGATTTAGCTGCCTTTAAAAAACAAGTTCTCCAGATGTTATGGGTTCGCTTTATACCCTCTTTATATCCCTGGTACTCCATTGTATGGATGCTTGTACAGTTATAAGGTTGGATACTGAGTCCTCCCCATCTTTGACTGGTATAGAGCATCAGCTATAGGAAAGGAAGACTTGGGAGGCTTTGGAAAACATGGTGGCATCTTCATTCTCAATTAATTAATTATCCCATGAGCAGCACAAGAAAGGGTTTAGTTCTGAAGTGCCCGCTGGTTGCTTTGCTGAAGGAAACCCCCTGTATCTCAACCACCACTTTGCAGAGGCTGCCAGCATGCTCGTGAGAGCAATTTTGACCACCTCCCAGCTCCAACGCTGGCAAGTGAAGACGATGGGCACAGCTCAACCTCCAAAGCAGATCTTGCACCATTTGAAAAGACACGCTCCAGAAAGGGAGAGCACAGGCAAAAGCGGGGCAGCCCTTGCTCTTTCCAGGTGGCCTTTCTTAGCAGCAAAAAGGCATTTCAGGTGTGGGATGCTCTTAAACCAGCTGGAGGAACCAGTTATAAATGGCAGGTGCTGAGATACTTATTAAGAGTCAAGCAAGGAACATCAGAAGTGGTGTGGACTGGAATGAAAATTAATGAGTTAGAAATAAATGGCTAGCAATCCCGACTCGCACCCCAACACGTCTCTGACTATGAGATTAATGCATAGACAGAATTAATCCAATCCCATCTTCCCTCTGACCTATTTGGGCATGGAGATAAGACCCACGAAAACCATCTCGCAAGATCCGACACGTGCCACTGCCATTGACTCGTTTACATCCCCACCACTGCTTCTCCCCCTGCCCTAGAGGATACTTTGCAGGACAGAAGAAGCAGTAACATCTCTGAAAGCTGCTTTAGTACAAAGGGAAAGAACCCTTCACCTGGAGGGAAGGGAAGGAAAGTTTGGGGTGACCCGGTTCAAGGATGCAGCTCTTGCTGAGCAGCTTTAACTCCTCTCATCCCAGATTAGCTCCTCCGAACTCACAAGCGGCAAAGCTGTTTCACTTGCTGGAAAGATGCCATGTTTGTGTGTTCAGACTAAACATCTGTGCTTTTAAGCCCTGGATTTTCAGATCAGATCTACGTGTTTGGAGGGGGAAAAAACAACATAAACTGTCTGTTAGGGGAGTTTCATTGAACAGAGACACCATTATTTCTTCCTCCCCATCCCCCATATCACCTCTCCTCCTTCTACCAGCAAAGTGGTTCAACAGATTTCAGGAAAACGCAGAGAAAAAAAATATTGTACATTTTCTGTGGTCAGTTTTCCTGTTAAGTCAGAAAGAAGCTACCAGGAACACAGCGTGCAGTTGGCATCTCCCCCTTCTGCCTCACCATGGCAGGGAAGTACTCGACTTGGGATCTCGGGTTTGAGGACCAGGTGGACGGTCTCACCCCCAAGCAGCTTTCTGGGACAGGTACCCATGCAGCCAGCCCCAGGATCAACCGTCATCCTTACACCGCATCAGACACAGTGCCAAAACCGCTCAAATCTAACTGGATCTTCACTGCCAACCAAGGATCCACTCAGCCTTGGAGAGCTGGATTCCTCATTGGGAAGATCAGAAAGGCTGAAGACAGAAAGGTCATCTCCAGCAAAGACCCCAATGGCTTTAATTGTGCCAGTAAGTTCTGGAGCAAACAGATGGAGCCATTTGACAAGACATGGCTTGGTGGTCTGAGATAATTTCATTTTTCGAGCTATGGCTGATTAGTTTTATCTCACCAGCAGAAAACTCTCTGAGAAAGTAGCCAAGAAATCCCCCAAAGCCACAGGTATCCTTGCAGTGTTAACTGCTCTGTTGGCATTGTATGAAAAGAAGGGAACATTTCTGCATCTGATTTACTCCATCTCATCAGAGGGTTGCACAGCTGCTCCTTCTGTAGGTATAGGCATGAGGGTGGAACCAGCTCAGTTGTGAAGGAAGAGCGACTTATGGGGACCTCCTGTCAGGGTGTGCCCAACCCTGATGCAACAACCAGGACACCCCACCATCGCCCCGGCACACATCATGCAGAGGCAGCTGTAGCCTTCCTTCCATCATGCTAAAATACACATGGTTTCCCTCAGCAAATCTCTGTGTGCACCAGAGTCTTCCCGCATCCTTCTGCTGTCCTGCAGAGCTCCCCTTCCCATCGCTCTCCTTCACCTGCAGACCCCTGTATGACAGAAGTAGCAGCTATAAAGTAAAAACAAGCAACGCTTCACCAACGAAGGAATGTGCTGATCCTTCTCCCTCCCACATTCACGGCACTGTGCAATGGGACTACTCTGTACATATCAGTTCTTTGAGGCAGGGGCTGTACTTCTCCTCAGCACATGCTCCGGTAGTTCTCCACACAGGACCTGGCTCCGTGGGACCTCTACATGGTATCACAAATAAAAGATGAATCGCACTTAATGAATGCAGCATTCCCCACCTCTGTCAAAATGGTAATGCTTTAGGTATGAAAATGAGTATGAAACTGGGAAAGGATGCTGGTCTATCCTGTGAAGATCATAGTTGTGTGCTCTCATGTGTTTCTATTCCTGCTCTTACAGGCTACTTCAAGGGAGACCCCACTGTAAGAGATGACAGGATCCCTCCGGTTTGGTTTCTGGGGCTCCATCAGTTGACAGGAGCTCCACGTCAGCCCTTTCACCACCCTCCCAGCTCTCCACCAGTGAGCCCTCACTGCTGCAGCAGACTTTTTCCCCCTGCTGACACTTGTCCCCACCCTCACTCTGAAGACAAGAGTTAAATATGTCTTTTTTGACAGCCAGGTCTAACACATCTCAGACGATCAGTTCAACCACAGGGAACACGGTCTGCACTTCTGGTCTGATCGCCCACCAAAGGGGCACCCAACGTCCCACCATCAGGGTTATCTCAAGTGCCTCAGCATCTTTGTTCTCTCTGTTCTCATCTAGTTTTCCTGCTTAGGTCTCACTGTGGTGGTGAGGACGTTTTAACATAGACAGAAGCCATGGAACAAGTCTCCATCTTTGGAGATCTTCAAAAGCCATCTGGACATGGTTCTGGGCAACTGGCTCTGGGTGGCCCTGACTGAGCATGGCGTTTGGACCAGATGTTCCTTCCCACCTCGACCACTCTGGGATTCTGTGAATTTGCACCACAAAACCTTCATGTTGGTTTTCTAGCATATAGCCTCTCCAAGACCACTCTCACTGCCTCTAAAGTCAAGCAGCAGAAGTTAGCTCTAAGGCCGGTGGTGAGCTTAGGCACTGTTTCCAGCTATTTTGGAACTCTCCGATGAAGGTGTGTTAATGATCAGTGCTTGCAATCCAAGTAGAGAAGGTAAGTCAAATCATCGTCATCTTCCTTTACAGATGGCACACTCAGCTATAAAAACATTAACCAGCTTGTCAAGAGGTCCTCCTAGCTATATCTACCCAACAAAGGCATCTACCAGGGGGTGATCCCCAGCCCCTCGAAGCAACCCCACTGCTCAGGATCAGCCCACCTGGAGCAGGCTCTGTCCCCACTGCCCGGCACTGTGCCCGTCTTGTCCCTGGGTCCCACAAGGTCCTCATGGCCCAACAGCACCTTCATGTGGGGCATTTTTTGCTTCTTTTCCATTTCAAAAGACGCAAGATATTACAAGAGGTGTGATGCAGCACACCAAAATTGGGGGTTTAACAGCTTGGCAGGTAACGATGAGTCACACAAGCACAGGAGCATATGGGGCCATTTAATTGCACAAGCCCTGCAGTAACCGGAGGACTCAGTGGGGCAGGAGAAGGGAAACACGGCGCCTCTTGTTCACAGTGAGTGGGTCCCTGGAGCAAAGTATTCCCCAAACACACCTACGGTATGAGGATCTGCTTACTTGCCGTGACAGGGAGGCAGAGAGCCAGCCTGGAAGCAGGTGGCAAGCTGGGCAGCCAAGGACAGCAAGGCATCCTGAGTCCCAGCCTTTGGTCTTTAGCATCATCGCCATCCTTCCTCGCTGCACAGAAGCTTCAGCTTCAGGGAGCCAGCTACTCTTTCCACTTTTTTGTGTGTCTTGCTGTGTACCCACCTTTGCTCTCCCAGCCCAAGGGAGTTGCCATTCAGTCTCTTTCCACCCATTTTATAGAGGAAACCAGCGCAAGGATCAAAGGAGGCTCCAGGGCGGGAGCAGCGAGCGTCTGATGTGAAAGGGCAGTAACTGGAGAGGTGGCAGCAAAGAGACGCATTAACAGGTATGGGGGCTGAGCAAATCAAGGGGTTGCTCCTTTCTGCTGGAGCCTCTGGCCATGTAACCTGAGTGCCAGTGCAGAAGATGCCAAGAAGCAGAGGAAGGAGAGAAAAAAAGACCTATGTTTGGACTGATGAAAGAAATGGGTGACAAAATACAAGGCTGAGGTCCTCCTTCTGCTTCTACTTAGTGTCGTTGCATCCTCAAATGACCCTCATGTTTTACTGGAAGAGAAAAATTTGATTTAAAGTCTTACCCTGGAAGTCCTTTGGTTGTGCTAGATGAAAGAAGCTCTACTCGGGAAGTGAAGCAACCACAACTAGGAGCTAAGTCCCTGCTGAGCTGAGCCCCGGTGTTCCCGCAAAACGGACTAACAGAAGTGGCCTTTTTTCCTTCCTTTTCTCCAGCAAGACTGCAAAATGAAAAGCATCTCCGGCATTTGGCTATCCCATGCCCACCAGCAATGTCTGTGGTTTGGGTGGTAGAAGAACTAAAGGTTTCCAATGCAACTTCTTACCCTCCCCACGTGTCCATCTATCTCCCATGTGGTTTCTGGAGCAAACTCCATGTTAAGGCAGACAGAAGTGGATTTTTATTTTTTATTTTTTATGGATCCTTTGTAGTGCTCTGATCCTAAGTCCTCTTTAGCAGCTCTGGGAGGACAGGTCCCAGCCTGTTGCTTGCTTGTATACTGAGGGAGAGAAAAACGCTCCCAGGGTTTTGCATTGCTCGCTCGTGGATGTTCAAAGCCATCTGTTATCCTCGGGCCGTATCATCCCAGCTGTTTTCAAGCAGGACTCCTCCTGTAATCATGATGGCCTCAAGTCGGTTAAAGGCAGGGCCAAGGCTATATTTACCTTGGCATCTGATTGCCAACGCTCTGCCTTCCAGAGTCCTCCTATTTCCTCCTTGAGTAATTAGTAGCCTGTCGGTGGGGAGAGGAGGAATGAGGAACTTCACCCCATTATTGCTGTGTCTTTTGCCACTGTAGCCAAGCCCTTGCTCATGCCCAACAGCTGTAGTTTGTCACAGTATCGGAAAATACAGAAGTTATCAAAGAAAACTGAGATTCTTCTTTTTGGATGTCATGGGGATTAAGCTGCTTCCAAAGATGAGATCCAAGGTCACCCAGAAGGGCTGAAGCCAATAAGTAGCCCCACACTTGGTTTATAATCCACACCAAACAAGCTCAGTATATCGGAATAATGTTCAGAAAGGTGAAACACCTGCTACATATTATTTCAGTAGTTCCTGTTGGGGGAAAAAAGACATCACACCTCGCTGCTGCTTAAGAAAGCGTTAATCCCAGGCTCCGTGAACTTTCGCATCCCAAATGCAGCACACCAAAACACGCTGCTGGCATGAGCAGTTGTCCAACTGACCCAGTTTTTTTTTACAAACTGGGTGAGTAAGGACAAAGCCATCTTATTTTCTTCAAGAAAAAATAATTCACATTAAGCAAGGTACAATTCTGGCATCACTCTCCACACTGTATGACATGCCGTCCTCCCCTGACCTATTTACGGAAGCGCTGCAGTGAGTGTTCCTGCAGGGGGGATGGTGTTATCCACCGTGTAAAAGCCTAAAATTACACTGCTCTACAAAGAGCTGGGATAAATTGACCCCTCTAAGCAAACGGGTTGCCAAGCTTTTATCTTCTCTTCATTGTTAACTTACACTGAAGCGGAATAATTAGACGATACGGGGCTATACAAGGCACTATTGGAAAGCCCTGCCTTAGCAACTCAATTGTATCTGTAATGCCCACGTTGGCTATTATATATACCTACTGGTTTGGAAAGCTGCTTCTGATTTCACACTCATTCGATACAGGTATGTTTATGATTTTTGTCCAATTTCTGCTACCAAATATTATGGCAAAGGGAATTAGTTGTGGATTTTGGATTAGGAAGGCAAAGTGACTTTAAAAAAAGCTGGTGGGTGATTGCTCCTGCTGCATTTTCTTGCCCTTCATCCAGTCTAGACGTAAAAGTCTCAGGACACAGATTACTTCCGCTTCTCTGCAGAGTTCTGCCATGGTATTAAAAAAGCACAATGAAAGGGACAATAAGCATCAAGATGTGTCTAAAATTAGCGGTTTACAAAACAATCTAATTTTATAATATCCCGAGTACAATAAAAGCAAAGAACAAGTGGGCCAATTATTTAAAAGTTGCAGGATAAAAGGAAACCTTGATCAAAACTGTTATCAGGAAAAAAAATCTATCTTTATTGTGTTGCAGTTTTGATACTAACCGAAATAACTTTCATGAAATTACCATTATGCTACTAAGAATTAGCTAAATTGAAGCAACACACCAAAATCACACTGCCTTGCCCAAGCGATCAATGAGAACAGCCCACAATTGCTTCGTTATTTTCTGCCAAGTTTTAAATTCCAGTGTATTTGCCAATGGTTTTCCCTTTGTACACCTTGGCTCCTCACACAGGAGAGCAGAAAATGGATGGGTTTATTTCCACATGATCTTCAGTTATATTTGCATTTTGGGTCTCAAGTGGTAGCAAAGCTGCAGCTCCCAGACTGTAAGTGAATGAGTAATTTAAGTGGAAAACACCAAAGTTGCATTTCCATTGGTGTTATTATTATTTTTAATATAAATCTTAAACAAGGAGCAAAATTTGATGCAATAGTCCCAGCAAAATACCATTCCTTCTGCCAGGGCAGATGAAAATGTCCTTTAACATACTGGGGGAAAAAAATATTTACAAATCACTGCTGAGAGAAGGGATGCAAAACTGGCAGGGGATCAGAGATTATGCAGCATCCAACTTCTGCTGCCCCTCACAACTGGGAGAATTCAGAAGGAATTAAAGTTGTCAGGGGAATAAAATCGCTGTCAAGGAGAACGGACTTTTCCTCCTGAAAAGCCATGTCCTCTTCCAAGGGAAAAAACAGATCCAGCAGTAACCTGACCTTGCACTTGTGTAAGGGGATGGACGTGCTCTGAGCACATCCTGCTCACAAGCATGGATCTAGGGGACGTCTCTGCAGGTTTTTTCTTAGGAGAGGACACCAGAGATGGACATGCCCACTATCTGTGGTTCAATTTCTCATACTTGAAACAAGGAAATACGAGCCCTATAGCACAGAACCAAGGAAAGATGGACATTATAGTTCCCATGGCCTCAAAAATAGACACACATAAACTGTGTTTACATGCCTCAGTGTTTCAAGAACAAATATAACCATGAAGTCAGCAACTGCAGAAAGCTACTGATACTCTTCAGAGATCTAATGAGTAATCTTTCTTCTGCTGGGGATAAAATAACAAGGTTTCCTTGTACAGGTTTTCCACATGAGCCCTGCTGGGCTTAGGTTGAATGCCCAAACGCAGCATCCTACTGCTCGACCGCACCGCAGACCCAGGCTAAAGTTGCTCCTTTATCCAATGCTCTACAGTCCTCCTCTTCCCTGCTCCAACTATCTCTGTCCCGAGAACAACCTTCACATTTAGCACTAAAGCAAACTTTAATCCATCTTCTTCCTAAATGCTGCGCACAGTCCACTCTCTCATCTTTTCCATCCTCCCAGGCCTTACAACCATCTCCACCATGACATTTCCAGCTTGGCTGCAAAGCCACCCTTCCTAGGTAAGTTATTATTCTCAGATCTCTCCATCCCTCCTTGGAAATTCATACCAAGTCATAAATCCTTGCTTTTCTTCCCATCAACAGAAACAGCAACCACCTTGATAGATAAATAAGGCTAGCGGTAGACCACTTGCGACCTTCAAGCCATGATTCAGCCACAACACATCAAGAGCCATTAGCCACATAATTTAGCGTCACAAGCAGGTCAAATCCTAACATGCTTCAAAAGGTTTTCTCAACACCAACCTGCATGATGACCAAGGTTAGAAGAGAGGGGAAATAAAACGTTCATGGCCAGCTACGTTCTGCCCCGATTTCTTACCCATTCTCAGAGGTCTGTACCATGGAGCAAATAGGAAATGGGATTTCTTGTGGGTAAAAGCAAAGAAAAAGCTATTCAAATCTCAGTGAAACAGTATTCAGTTATTAAGCTCTAGAGCTGACACCCTACTGACACAAGACAGTTTTGGGAGATGCCTCAACTACAGCTTCAGGAAAGCTGAAGAGCGATCACTGCTAAGATGGTTACACCCTTCTACATCTAGAAATGGCTAGAGCAGGGGCTAAAGAGTCCTTTTTAATTTAAAATATTTTGGAGTAGCAGAATCACAGCCCAGAAAAACATTAACCCTGTAACAAATGACCAATCCCTAATACTACCAGACACCTCACCAGTCCACCTCCCTTCCCCACCCCTCAGCAGAAGGAAATGAAAACCATATGAACTGACCAGGGAAGAGATCGATTAGATCATCTTGTCCTACCCACCATGCAGCAAAAGACTGTTCCCTACAAGAAACTTCCCAAATTACTCCATCCGGTCTCACTTATAAAAGTCCAAATCAATGGAGTTTCCACCTCTTCTCTTGGGATATTATTTCTCCCTGCAGTCTAAAACATCTCACTGCCAAGAAGCCTTTGCTATCAAGACTTTCCTTTTGAAAATTTCTTCATTTCAATTTGCAGTCCCCCTCTCTCCCCTGCATATGTGCATTTATGAACTATGCTAATTAAACAGATTAATATCAAAAAAGGAATTACAATTTAGGAATAAATTAGTTTATTTTCCTTTTATCCTCTGCAAAAAAGCCCAACATGTCAAAGAAAGTCTAAGAGTCTCTGAAATATTCCATTTTTAAATTGGTCCCACTGCTCATAATTACACCTCCCCTCTATCCATACAAGTTACTTTGCTTTTCTTTCTCCCCCTCCTTTTTGGGGGATGAGGGAAGGAAGGCAGAGAAAAAAATGAGAAAGGGTGGGATAAGGGAAGAGAGGAGAGGGACCCATCCCATCAGACCAGTCTAATTGCTTGCAACGCTCCCAGGCATATGAAAATGCAGGTTACGATACCGGCTTTGCCTGATGAATATTCCTAACTCCATTTCAGATGCAGGATCTGGGTTTATCCAATGATTGGCTTTTCTGCAGCTGGCAATAGGTTCCACTTCACATAAATACCAAGGAAAAGAAAGGCTGGCTTCTGGCCAAATTGCAGGCAGCAGCTTGGAAAAAAAAGGACCAAGGTCTGAAATGCTGCTCCAAAAAAATTATTATTTCTTCACAAAAATTGGAACAGCTGCAAGAGACAAATGAACCCCCAAATATCCATCAGGCTGGTGGTTACAGCATGTACTGGTAAAGGGCGTCACAAACACAATGGCTTCGACTGAAAACATCCTAAAGAAAGCCTTAATTGGAAAACTCAACTCCAATCTGCCAGTGCCTTTCCCCAACAATTTTCAGTATGTAATTTTACACCCAGATCTACCTGTCTGATGGCCTGCTGTTGGTAATGGATATTCTAATTTATTAAAAAAGATGGCTGTTTTGGGGCTTAATCAAAATGGAAATTCTCACACTTCAACAAATAATTACCCATTCGATCTAAGAGCCCTCCTGCTACTTCAGGATCCTGCCTCCAAGTTGTCCAACCAACACAAAAGGAAAGTAAATGACAATTAATACTCAATACTTTCTCAGCCTACACTTTTAAGGTTTCTCATCATTATCAACTTTAACTTAACTGCAAGTTCTCAATTTCCAGGTAAGTCTGGAAAGCATATAAAAAAAGAAGTTATGGGGAAAGATGATGGCAAATGGTTGGAATAGTCCTCTTGAGTTTACCTGCATGACTTGGTTTGATGTGCTAACATTTGGATGTTAATGGGCAATGGCCCCTCTTTTAGAGGTTATGCATTCAGCCCAGCCATATTACAAGTAATTAAAGGCTGTTCCCATCACATGAATGTTCCTGCTGCCTCCATTATCATTGCAGCTGGTGTCCAGCTCAGCCCAGCTTCAAGTTAGAATCACAGAATCATAGAATCGTTTAAGTTGGAAAAGACCTTTAAGACCATCGAGTCCAACCATCAACCCAACACCACCATGCTCGCTAAAGTTTCAAAGGTCTATGCTCACGTTCAGGAGTTTCGCTGACTGGCTATCTTCTTCCTTCTTGTTCAAAACATTTAACCATGTGTCCTTTTAGTGCTTTGCCAAATAAAAACGCCTTGCTATACAAGGGTCTGAAAGCCAAAGGGAGCATTTTTGGTGGGAGGGATGCTCCACGCAGGAACCCCCATCGAGAGGGATGGGAAGGAAGCTCGCACTGCAGAGGGACTATCTGCTTGCATTAGCAGCAAAGATTTCCCACCCTTTTACAGTATGGTCTAATATTTAAAAATACTCTGCTGACTTCAGTGTGTCCACATCTCCTGTGCCCTTTATTTTTCTGACGGCTTCTCCTGTACGGGAAGTACGGGAACATCCAAATTGCAGTGACCGAGCAAAGAGCCAGGAACCACTGCAGTCGCTGGCCTGGGGCCAACTTTGGGGTTTTTGTTTAAAATGCAACTTATAGAGAGCTACAAGAATAAATATGTATTCTAAATGCTCTAACACTTATTAGAGGTCTAAAAGAAAGCAGTCTTCGAAATAGGAAATGCATATCCAAAGGGAAAGCTGGAGCACAAGCAGGCAGCCTGCCCTTCCTTCGCTGCACGTCTCCCTTTCTTGGCTGCGAGGCGCAGCAAGGAAGTGATTATAAAGCATTTATTTGCAAAATCACAGCCAATAAATCCAATAGCAACAATACCCTCCCTCGCGTTGCTTGTTCCTTGGTGGGGGGGAATGAAGGAGAGGCATAGGTCCAACAAGCAGGCAGGTGCATGGCAGTAACTCTCCTTTCCAAAGCTTTTCGTGAAGCTTCAAGCCCATAAGGTGCAATATTCATCCAGGCTGTCCCCTAGCTCTGCGTACGCCGTTTTGAAGGCCTAGAAAATAAAAAAACCTGGAAAGGCTATGAAGGTTGTGATATGAAAACCTCTGAAAAGGTTAAAAAAAGGACTGGGCTGTTGAATGAGGAAATGAGTAAGGGAGAGCGTTAGAGAAAATAAAATGGTACAGAAAAAGCCATCTAAATTCTCCTCCCCTTTCCTGGATACAAATGCCATCACAAGAAAACCATAGGAAGCGAATCTGACTGCTTTGAAAATCACTGAGGTCAAAAGCATGACAGAAGAAAGGAAAAAAGATTAAACAAAGGGATGATATAATCTACACAGCTATAATTCAAACCTTTGAGGTATAAATAGCTACACTACAGGGATCAAGTCAACCACTAATTTACAGCACAATCAGGAGGGGGGGAGGCAGATACCCATCCCCACAAGCAGATTAATCCTTAATTGCTCATTTTTGCATTTCTGACACCTTTCTTTGAAGTACCAAAGCTGGTACCATCTCTCAAAAGGCACTGGCAAGCCTGAAAATTGCATAGATGGGCCTTGCTGCTGCTTGTTCAGGGCTGCGATGGCCCGTGCACAGTCCCAGATGCTTTTGTGGGTCCTCTGTGCAAAGAAAAAAGGAGATGGCTTTAATCCATAGGCACAAGAGACAATCAAAGCCCGGTATCTGCCAGTTTGACAGAAAGGGAAGCAGGACTCGGATGATGGCTCATGTTTCACAATGTTTTTACAAGACCTTAATAGCAGATAAATACTTACTGGGATATTCAAATACTTTTGAGCACTTAAATCACTTCAGCGGTTTTGTAAATCCCTCTAGAAATACTCCTAAGGACAGCAAGTACGATGCCGAGATAAGAGGAGCAAGATCATCAAGATCATCAGCTGGTGGAGATGGTGGCTTTCAGAACGGGTCACCCAACCACTCCTCCAGTTTTCTGTCCTTCCCCCTCTGCTCATCTTTATCCATGCAGGGAAGGAGATGACAGTGATGGAAACGTAACTGTATGGGCATTTCTTCAGTCCCTGTATACATCCCCTCTATCACATTAATTTTTAGGGGAGAAATTGCTTCACTCTTCACTGCATTGCTAACTTCTTGCTTGGTTCAAGAGCATATCCCTAGATGCAGGGGGAACGGCTGTGTGTTTGGTGCTTTCTTAGTCATACCGGCTGCATCCAGACATCCCTTGCACATCCTCACATGTCTAACAGGTTGATTAACTGCCAGCACCCTGCCTCTGCTAACACAGGTCCTCATTGCACGTAGTCTATTTAAATCAAACAAAAAAAAACCCTGGTATTTTTTGACTGATGAGATACAGCATTCAATGTTTTGCTGAACAAGATGAAAATTATTATCCAGTAACACATCAGACTTTGTTTAGCCAACAACTTTCTTCAAACACCATCTAATCGGTCACTAACCTCTCGACGGTACCCAACCTCTGCTATACAATACCTGGGCTCATTGCTTATGGAGAGCATCCAGGTCCCACTACCAGGGGTGGCTGCTTTGTGCCCCCAGTGGGTTATTTCATTAAGATGTCTGTCTGGAAACCGTACTCGAGGGTGAGTGTGCAGCTAGTAGGAAGAAACATCTCTCGACGATGCATACTTTCCTACCAAAATAGAAGCAGCATCTTTGAACACAAACAACTTCTAACTTACAGCATGGCAGTCCTTGGACAGGAGATTTGAGCCAACCTCTTCAACCAGCTTTAACTACTGAAGTCATGCAGTGATGAATTTGTTGAAGAGCGAGTTTTGTTTTCTGTGTCACAGTGGCCACGTGCTCCAGTCGGATTAAATGCCATGTAGGCTGGTGAGAAAAAATAGCTTTGTTCCTCCTCAAAACCAGAAGTTGGACAATTCACAACAAAACTGGTTCAGTTGCAAAATAAAAGTCACCAATACAAATACTTAAAAAATAGCACATTTTACCAAATACAGATGTTAAAGCATCCTTAGAAAAAAAAAACCAAAAAACCAAAACCCACAAAAACCCCTCTGGTATGAAGCCCTCCAAATATATGTTAAAAAAATTGTGCAACAGAAAATTCTTCCATAATTTTGCTCCCAAGAACAAAGACCAGGGCAGATCAGCAGCTGAAAGGGTCTGAAAGTTGTCTTGCTGTGAGCCTTGCACTTCCCAGTTACCACCCTGTCCCATGCCTTGCATGTCCCTGGTACCCTGAAAACAGACACAGCTGGTGACCTTGTTCCTTGTGGCCAGTGACCATGGCTCCCCATCACCCTCACACGCAATTAGCATTAATAGTCTGTTTTGAACATCTAAAAGATCTATTCCGCTCTCATCAGAATGAATGATGCTCCCTTGGATGGAAGGGAGCATCTGATTGTTAAAAATCCCAGTTAGTTTAAGATTGAACAGTTTAAAACATATTCAGAATCTGAATTAAAGAAATCATAATCACCAACATTTAGGCATAAATCTATCCAAACTTTTCAGTAAGTCCTTTTAAACAGCTCTGACTTTTTAATTAGAAGCAGAATCACGGCAGAGGGGAATTCACATTGACGCTGGGTTTTGCAGATGTCTATCGAAGCCAGATGGAGCCATCCCCACTGCTCTCACTGCAGGGCAGCACTAACGCCACATTTCTATTTTCCAGAACTCAGTTTATTTTCCTATCCCGTAGAAAGGCTCTTGCCTTGGTTACTTTTGCTTTCTGTTTAGCTTGCAGAGAAGATATTTTGCACTTGGGATGAGCTCAGAGTGAAGAAAGTATCAATGCCTAAGGAAAAGTGCTTGGTTTTCTTTCCCAACTTGTTAATAAAAATATGCGTATGAACGAAATAATTCAATCGGAGATGCTGAAAAGCAGAAGGCAGGTTTTAAATAGTACTTTTTCTTTTAAAAGGAAAAGTCTGGCTCATGGTGAAGAGAAGCAGCAAATCAGTTCATTTCTTCCCTTCTGTGACTGAGAAAAGTTTATTAAAATTATGATTGTTGCATAAGAAAATAAAGTCATTTCAGTACAAGCAAGACTGTGAACTACTGAAGAAGAGCTTCTCCCTCTGCTAACGCTCAGAATATAGGGCTGCTTTCATTAGATTATAAAGCAGCGATGCTCAAAGCACAGTATGTGGACCAAAGGTGATCCTGAGCATCCCAGTGATCATCTGCCTCACATCACTTCAACAGCATTTTCAGTTGAGCACTTGATAAAGATTAATCATCATCTTCAGCAAGCTGACAGCCATTCAAAAAGCACAGAAACAGCTACTTTAAAAACAATGAGAACTCTTAAACTCCTGCCTGAGGGAAGAAAAAACTAGTGTCTAGCAGATATTATCTTTTTTTATTAAAGGGCAAATAAAATTGAACCAGGGAGTAGATATTTTAAAGTAGTTAATGCAGAGGAGAAAGTGGGTTGCCATCCAAAATCTCACTAAAACATCTTCCCAAATGATACATTTCAGGCTCTACTCAAAGCACATAAAAATAACAAAATAGCTATTAAATAGGTTTCGATCGAGCCTCTGGCTGGCGCTCAGGAAGAATATTTCACAGATTCACCTCTAAAGCAAAACAGCATAACTGGGGAAGGAGCCACCAAGAGAAGGTGGCAGCATCCCCCAGCAAAGCTGATCTTCCGTTGAGCAACTGGCTCAAAACCAGTGGTATACGGGGCTTCCCAGTTTGCTTTTGTGCCTGTGGATACCTGTTAGCATCCCTACCGTAATATTTGAGGGTGCCTTCAATGCTGCTGACAGCACCCAAGCCAAGCCAGGTGAGTGGGAGCTGGGCTGCCTCACTGCAACCCAACGGCCTGGGCTGGCAGCTGAAGAGCAGAAAATTCGTTTCCTGCAACTGGTTGTTTGAGGAAACAAATCTTCATTATGCATAAGACGTGTCTGGGCTCTCAGACAGCCGACCTGAGCCTCTAATAGCTCTGGTAAGAGCACCAGCAGCATCAGTGTCGAGGTCTTCTTGCACCCCAGCACCCGCAGGGTGCTGCAGGACCAGGGCTCTGCCTTTCTTCAACAGCAGTATTTTAAAAAAGCAGTGACAAGCCAGCGAGGTGGCCTGACGCGCATGGTTAGTGCCTCTGCAGCTGAAGGCAGTGATTCATTGCAACTGGAGTTTCAGAATGTTTTTTTGACTAACTGGTGTCTTTAAGGGGACACCTAGTCTAGCAATAGGATTAGAGCGTGCAAGCAGAATCCCTGTCCTCTCCATTGCACATTCATTCAAAGATGCAGACTCAGAAGAGGACATCCAGCCAACACCACCACTCCCGCTGCAGCCCTCCACAAGGACCCCCAGGTGCAGGAGCCATTCCCAGGGTTTCTGACTTGGATGTCCCGGTTTGGGGAAGCATTGAAGGGCAGAGCTCCAGCCCTTCCAGATAATTTGCTTTTTGCTCAGATTTAACTCTTTCCCTCCAGCTCCTTCAAGCTCACGCTGTTCTGTGTCATGCTGTCCCACCATCTGCCTTACCACGTCTATGACTTAAGAGTTCACCTTTGGGGTGAAGGAAGCAAGATGCTGGGCATCCCGGCAAGCACCCACTCGACGCCCATCACTTCTTCCTCCGGCGCATCTCTGAACACACCTCTCCGAGTCTTCCTGTGCAGATTAAAATGCACCAACACAATGTGCATCTTGACCAACTGCTCTCCTGAACAACCCAACCCAGCTTCAACAGCTACTCATCTTTCTGCTGCCTCATCTCTTGGGTCATTTCCCTCTCCTCCTGCAGAGCTCTCACATCCCCTCAACTTCTCTGCAAGGAGGAACACTGCACTGGGTAACACGCAACAGCTAAACCCAAATGGACTGCAGCTGCAGATACTTTCCTGCTCAGTCACACCTGTACCTCAGAAGCTCAGATGTCAGTTTAGATGCCATAATATCCACTCATTTTGGGGGGGTATGGCAGCATTTAATCCTCAAAACTAGTTTGCTTCAAATACAAAGCTTTTTGCAAAAACTAAGGCACTGGTTTCATTAGTGGCGTGGTCTTGTTCACTCTATCTTGTTGACTTCTCCAACACCCTGTACAAGACTGGAAGCAGTCTACATTAATTTTTTTTTTTTCTTTTTAGATTTTTTTTTTAAGGACCAGGTCTCATTGAACTTATAACCTATAAACTTCCTCTAGAACTACAGCAGTTTGACCTTATGCTTCCTCAAAGCTCAGTGCAAGGTAAGATCTGAAGTTGCCAAGAACATCTGCTGAGCGAGGTACAGTCAAGCCAGCATGCTGTACCAGCAAGGCACCTTGCAGTGGGGAAAGGAAAGAACCACACACAAGTAAAACGCAGCTTCATTGTAGTATAAACTCCATTTATATTTGAGGTACTTTAAAGAGCTTTTTCCCTCCCTCCAGCTCTTCGAAGAGCTCCTCAACCTTGCTGAATTCCTCATCAAGGCACATGCACCACATCAAA
This sequence comes from Haliaeetus albicilla, assembly GCF_947461875.1. NCBI lineage: Eukaryota > Metazoa > Chordata > Aves > Accipitriformes > Accipitridae > Haliaeetus > Haliaeetus albicilla. The sequence continues at coordinate 82,137,504 of NC_091483.1, read as the reverse complement.
TGGAAGCAGAACGTGGCCAAGCTGCAACGTTTACTCATACACAGCCCCCATCCCCACAAATGCTCTCTGCGGCAGCAAAACCTTATGGATTACAGTATTTGTTTCCCCAAAATATCATATGCTTCACCCAGTACACCACCCTCCTCCTGCACTACACCAGAGCTAGCTCATACACCGGGCAGAAGCACCTGGGTAACAGAGAGGACAGGCGAGAAAGGGAGTATGTCTTACAAAACACATCAGCCTTGATGGGTGTCTATAAAATGCATTCAAAAAGCAAGTTTGGGAATTAAATTCCCTGTCACAGAGCAACAGTCAACCAAAAGCTAGTTTCCCCCTAAAACTGTCCTCCTCCTTGGTCCCCAGATAACCCTTCCACATTCCCCAAGAAATAATTTACCTCCTTCCCCAGTGAGCACATCCCTTGGCTCTGCGGGTACCAACTGTCCTCTCTCTCAATCAAAGTGTTATTATATTTGGCTGAAGCTCAGAGCAACTGGCTGGGCTTGTAAGACCGATAACGCCTTTTGTCTCAGAACTGGAGGATTTACGCATCAAAAGCTTGTCTGCGTCTCCCCAACTGCAGCAGTTTACCTCCTATTAGATATTACTTCCCATAAAATGCACCTACCTTAGACCATCATGGGTAAGGCATCACAGCATTTGCAAATACTCTGCTCTCTCAGAGAATAATTAATTATTCCAGCTGGCCTTATCCCCCTATGTACATCCACAAACAAAAAAAACCCAAACAAATATCTGCTTGCCCTCAGCATGACTCTGTGTGAAAAGGGAACAGGTCCCTGACCAAGCATCAGCGGTTCCTCACCGCAAGTAGACCATACACGTGTATAATATAAGTATGACAAATCCGTCTAACCACCGACTGGAACTGCAAGAGGTCCACGCATCGCTTGCCAAATTCCCACAGCATATGTAATTTTTTTTCTTTCTTTTTAATCCCTGCATAAGCCACAGAAGATTTAGACAGCAATATTCAAGGAAAAGTCACTGGTCAAGGGAGAGAGGAAAATACCGGTGACGGTGCCAGCCCGAGGACAGGGGATTTCCATGCTTTGCTCTTGGAAAGATCTGATAGGACTGATATATTTGTTTTAGCTTTCAGCAGGGAACTTCAAGGATTTGGACTAAAAAACACCTAAATAACATTACGAGAACTGAGTGCTGGAAAAGGCGATATGAGAAGTTAATGGTATTAGTAACCACTGACCTGTCTAATCCCATCGCTGACCTGCACCCGGCTGACCGAATGTATTCCTGAAACCTGGATGTGGTTTACAGCACACAGTAAGGTCTTGGGGCAAGAAACCTATTGGGTGCAATTCCATAATTTCATGGCTTTCGGTTTTTATCAGCTGGACCAGATGTTCTCCTCTGGCCCCTCCAGCTTCAGTGTCCTCCATATTTGGTACCATGAAAAAACTGTCACTAAAGTAGCTGCACTCGTGTCTTTACCAACAAACCCAAAGCACATCTGATTAGATTTCCTCTCCTTGTCTTACTTAACTGGGCATTTTTGCCACCAGGTCTACCCAAGTTTTTGAATACCTCTGTATACCCACTGATGGAAGCCTCCTGTGCTACAGGGAGGCCACTGCCACCTGAAGTCGGGGTTGCTGAAGACCCTTCATCTGCTCTTCTCTGTTTGTTTTCCACCATCAGATAGCAGGGATCTTCTCTGTTAACACACTCTCCTGAAACGGTGAGGATGGGGGGATGAAAAGGTAACGTCAGCATGAAGGAAGCCCAGAAAAATCAGGAACAGGCACCACCGACTGAAAACAAAGATGTCCCCGTGCCACTCAGTCCTTCAGGGGCATCTCCCGGCTCCCAGCGATGATGAAGGAGCCCGCACGTTGTCCCTTTTGCGTCTTCACTTCCTCGACTTGTCACCTCCTCTTATTTTTCTGACCAGGAGTAGATAAACTCCCCAGCGGCGAGGAACTCGCCTTCACATCTGTTATGCAATATTGATCAAGCAGAGCAACGCAGGTTTGGCTGCAGCTAGTAAGCTTACTTGCTCAGAAAAAGATGCATTTTGAGCTGTAAAAATAGTCTTTTAAATCACCTAATATGTTACCTGCCCAGTTTGAAGGATCAATTTTATTGAAAGAGATGTGGATCAACTCAACCCTTTCATGGGACCAAATATAATCAAAGCAGAGATGTGTTTGAAGCCATCAACATGAAAAAAATCGTTCCTATGGACTGAGGTCCACCAGTATTAGCAGTAACTGGTTTAGCTATAATTAGCACTGCTTGATCTCACTGGAGACACGATGTTGAGAAAGCCCTTAAACTTAGCAAGCAAACACCATTAAAAACTGAACCCAGGCTGCAGACTGCAGCTGCAACCCTCCTGAAAGCTAAAGCTGTGGTTGCTACACCCTGCAGAAACAAGGGCTGGCAACGTATTTTTGAGGCAACCACCAACTTGGTGCAGTTTTCCGTTTGACTCAGGTGACAGGTATGTCAGCTGCTCGAATCAGTTTTTCAGGACCGAATTTCAATAAAAATGACACAACTCAGAAGGATGCAAGAACAGTTGATGTCTGTGCACTGATAGTTACGCCAAATTAACATAAAAATGAGGTCTTCCTAAACACCTGCAAGAGGAAACCTGCTTGCAGAACAAGCTACTGAAAAAAAAATAAATTACTATTCAGGGAGGTAGTTGTCAGAAATAAGATGGAGTGTGGATGTGTGTGTTTATACACAGCAGCTCCAGGTATGGGTTGCAGGTCCCAACATGCTGCCCGGTGTGGTTTCTGTAAGCAGTTGTCTCCTTCATGTCCCCAGCCTGCAGTCAGCTTCAACAGCTGAACGCTGGAAGTGTGTGCTTAGTCCTGACGGTCTGTGAAACAGTTCATACAAATCCCAGGGTATTTTTAGCATGCAGCAGGCCAGGTCAGCTCACATCGGTGACAAGAAATTCCATGTAGCTGTTTGAAGCTTCATAGGAAAGAGGTGGGGAGAAGTACCTATGGAATTTAGGAGCACCAGTAATTTGTGATTTCAGGTCTCAGGGCAACCTCTGTGCTTCCAAAAAGCCCTCCAAGGGTCAGCCTACACATCAACAAATACCAAAATTTGACAGCAATTTTAAAGGTTTGAGAAGGACCACAGCTGTTGGTGGCTTCATCTGAAACTACAGGAGCAAACCTTCCAAGCGGAGGAAAAAGCACTTCTTGGCTTGGACACCATCCAGTGCAAAAGCCACCAGGGTGAACCAGTGCAGGACTGAGATGGGACCTAACCTGTCACCTCCTCTTCGCTTCTCCTGCAGTTTGCTCACAACTGCATGGACTCAATGAGAAGATCAAGCTATGGCACCATCGCACTTTTTGGAAGAGCAATCCTTAAGAGAGAGGGTGCAGGGTCCGACTGCTGCAGCAGCCGGTGACTCCACGCTGGCGGCTACAGCTGGAGGGGACAGAGCCATGCAGCAGCAGCACGCTGATCACAAATTAAATTTCAAGTTAATACGGGAACGCATACCAGAGGAACGAGGCAACCACAATTACTGACTCTTATCTCGCAGGAAAGATCTTTCAGTTATTGTGGGTAGCACCGAAAACATCAGCTCAGCGATCGGCACTGCTGGAACCAGTGAGAAGAAAACCACACATGTCAAGCCCTTCTGCAAATCCACAGGGCACGTCCGCTTGGCTCCCACCTCCCAAAACATGTTGGCAACACAGCTGGAAAAGGCACAGGGAAGGATATGGATGGTCTGAAGGTAGCAAATAGTTTTGGATGGATTTTGTTGAAACAAGATACGTGGTTTTAGTACTCACTCAACACAAGACGGCACTCGGCACTGCACCAGTACTGATATGACTGTCACCTCCACGCTTGGATGGTTTTCTGCCCTTTTGAGTAGCTTGCTGTAAGCCTGTACTTACCTCCAACCATATGCACAACTGTAACACACTCAAAAAACCCACTGGTGCCAGGACACACACACAGCCTGGACGGTATCCACATCAGATGGCAATTATTAATCAGTGTATCTGGCAATGTTTTGCATTCTCAAATACAGACAGCTCAACACAATGCCATGTCTCCATCACATTATACACCTCGTTCCTATTGTTTTCAACATGCACTGGTGCTCTTCCTGACCCAGGACCATTCACACAAATGGTGGGACCACTAATGCCCTACCTGTCTCATCGCTCACACCTGCACCTGATGCTCTGTGTCATGGGGATTTATTTCAGTAAATGAAGAAATTCTCCTCCTCATTTTCCCCTATTAAAGCCAATTTTTGAGAAAAGATGAACATCCCAACAAGTTTACCTTAACCTTTTCTACTCTCTACAAAAAGAAAATAAAGAATTAGAAGCAAATTATTTAATACCATCAGGTTTAGTCAAATTTTAAGTGAGGATGACACGTTTAGCATCCATGTAGAATTTTGAGTAAAATTAAAAAGCTTGCCTTTCTACATGAAACCTGGTTTTAAGTCACCCAAACTTCAAGTGATTCCTTCATTGCTCTTCCTATTCCTGTGAGACATTGTAATTTTAAATATTGGATAATTTGAGTCTGCAGCTTGAAGGTTTCTTCAAAACGTCAGCTTCTTGCTTTTTGTAGACAGACTGATGACACTGTAGCTAATTTGCTTAATTAGCCATTTACACAAAGATCTCTTTACAAGAATGTGAAACCCTTCAAATGAAATGCTTTAAGTGCAGAATCAAGAGACCATCCATAATGATTGTTTACTCCTATCTTCTACGTATTTTTGGGCCACACTATTTCAATCAGCAGCTCCTGCGATTGATGACATTATACTTCCTAAATGCAAAACTGCACTCTGCAAGAGGCCAAGCATAATTGTCCCAAGTTTCTCCTAACAGGAGGATGTTGCTTTTTAAAAAATCGCGCTGGGATGAGAAGGAAAGAAGTCAGCACATAAAATAAACACACACATCCAGACGCTGTTGCACAGACCAGGAGTCTTCCCCTTGGTTTCAGCAGCTTTGTTTCTATTACTCCATCTTCCCTTCCCCCAAGCACTTGGCTTTTGCTGACCGCTGCATCCAAGCACACAAATCCTTCTCCTAATGGGTGCTCTGGTACCGTGGAGCACAGGGAGAAGGCTTGCACAGATGTTCACTTTGTAAGAAACAATAATTCATGCAAATCCCTGCTCCAAGCAAATTCCACAGTAGTGCATCTTATCACAAGCCAAACAAAAAGTAGAAATACATTTGAGAACCGTAAACCTGTATTAAAAGAATTTGCTCTTGTTACAGCTTGAATTTCCCCCTCTCCCTCCAACTACTCAGCCAGTAAACTATCCAACACTAAACACCAACCAAACCACTAATTCTGCCCGTGCTAATAAGAAGTGTAAACCCAATTGCAACATAAAGCAAAGCCTGTGTTAAAGTACGATAGATGTAACACACTCCACGTTCACCCATAATACTTTCTTACACATTTACAGTCCGAATAAATGCAAGAACAAAATCCTCGCCATGATGTTGGTCTCACCAAACACCTCACAGGGCTCCAAAGCAGAACATCCAATTTTGCTATCCAATTTAGGGTATTTGCACATTGCAGAAGTTTGTTATATTGGTGGGAACTCAGAGACAGCTCTACCACCTCTTCAGGCTTGTGAATTGAAATGTTATGAGAGTGTGTAGAGCAAAGCCTGGAAAGGCATAGGGTTCTCTTGCCTGAGTAAATTCAAGACAGCTTTTGCATTGCAAATCGCTTGCTCTCTGCTCCAGCCCTCCTGGGTTTTTTTGACTGCAAGGGGAAAGGTCAGCTCACATTTAGGAGTCTGTATGGTGACTGTGGTGAAGACCCTCTTTCCTATTGCAAGAGGAGGCAGAGACCAGCAGTGACCATTGCACCACCCTGATGATGCTTCTAAGCACAACAGCCATGGCAGAAATGACCCAGCAAGACAAGAATCTAGACATTAAAATATCATAAAAACCACTCATAAATATATTTAACTCTGCACACATTTGTGTTTTGTTTTCCAAGGTTGTCCAATAGTTTAGTGCTTTTAACATCAGGGATTTTCCTCCATTTCATTAATCAAGAATTGAGTACTCTCTTGCCACATTTGGAGATAGACCAGCTTTCCACAGAAGCTCAAGATTATGAAAATAAACTAGTAAAATATATTTTTAGGTTTGGGTTTTTTTTTTTCAGATGGCAAGTTAGAACCTGAATTCCAACTCAACCACTATGTTTCAGCAGAACAAAAAAATCCCTGTGCTGAGTGCTCTCAAATAAGAGTCATGCCCCTTCCAACTCTGCACCAACAGAGACCTTATTATCCTTTGGGGGAGGAAGTCAGATTTTTTCCACTTAGTTACATTCCCAGGTAGTTCTCAAATAAGACTTCCCTTCCCTCTGTGTTTAAAGGGACACTTTAACAAAAGTTAATGTCTTGGCTGTGTGCTGCTCCATACTGCCATCGTTGTGTACTGAACCCTAAAATAGAGTGATGACTGGCTGGCCACTGGCCAGCACAATTTTATTTCAAAGAGAGGACAAATGCCAAGAGGCCAAAATTAACAACACTTCTTCCTACCTTAATTATTATAAGCAAATCATCCACCTGCATGTCATTAGGAGCCCATAAAGGTTCTTCCAGTGGTGCCCCCTGCAAACAAACCAAAAAAAAAAAGCTTTTAAAACCAAAGAGTTAAAATTCAGCAACATCTTTGGAAGACAGTATTTTTACTGCTACCAGCAAGGTGATTCCGCTTCATTTTACCTATATGCAAAATGCTGCTTTTCATTATTGCTCAAGCTAAAGACACACTTGAAAAAATGAAAATAACTTTTAAATACAAAAGGCAAAATTGTGGGAGTTTCCAGGGTTAAAAGTGCTTTTGGGCAGAGGCAGCAGCAGGTGATTACAGGCCAGCAGCAGCAGTTACAAATGAGAAGGAGACTCTGATGTTCACAGCTTCACTTGATAGGTGCAATGCTGTTTGTGGAAAAGTAAAGCAAAGCTTAGGAGGGTCCACAGCTATAAGTAGAAGATAATTTTTATCGTAGTGAAGGCACCATATTCACTTTGGGCTCCGAGTGTGTATTTACCCAGGCGCAAGTGGTTGGGGCATGTGAAAAAGCAGTTCTGTGTATGTGCATTTATTCCCACCCCAAGGGAAGGAGCCAGAAAGCCACACTGTGATCACTGGCACTTCTGATGGCCACGTTCCAGTGAGGCAGCCATCAGAGGACTTCCCCAAGCCCAAACATGTCTGGATACAGACTTTGGCTGTAGGATCAAGTGCAATCCTAAAGGTAACGGGCTGAAGCTTGCCCCTGTGGTTCAGGTGATCTGCAGTGATGTTTGTGATGTTTTCATGTGTCTGCACAAAGCAGCTTGCCTCCCCACCAGCTCTCGGATGTGGGTTCCTCACTCCATCACAAAGCTGCAACGCAGGGGCTCGTGGTGTAATCACAAAGTTGAGACTGTTCTGGTTGATCCTCACTTTTACATGACAAGCCAAGTCGCTCCCGCTTTCTCCATCTCTGTTCTCCCTCCCAAAATATGTTTTACCTACATCAGCTCTGAGGCAGCAGCAGGCTCCTTGCAGGAGTCTGCAGAACCAACCCTTCTTTTCACTAATCCCAGCTTCTGGGCTGATGCTATAGAGTAAGAAATTAGAGACCTGAGGCACTTCTAGATTTAGAGTTGAATATATTTAACCAAGTTAATATTTTTTTCCTGTCGACATCTTTTCTCCCCAGCCTTGGGCAGGATGCGACCCAGCCATCTGCTTTGTCGGTGCCAAGTAGCTGTGGAGCTCAGACATAATCCCCGGGTGATCTCCTCGCTGCTTTTCATCCTACTCAAGTGTTGACTCGAGCACTTGTTCAATTAGACAAGTCTCAGCACTTCAATCAGATGGGCGCACAATGCTGATTTTTACCTCCACAGAGAAGAAAAAGTCTGATTTAGTCGAGTGTGATAGAACCAGGATCTTCAAAGCAATGAGACCTGGAGATCACGTCTGCTCTGAAGTCTGCCAGAATCGCTGCTTAACCTGAGAGACCACCAGCAACCAGCAAGTTCCATTTTAAGAGAAGTTGAGAGAGAGCAGATTAAAAAGACATTGGATCTGGCAGGGAGGAGGAGAGCTGGGTTACTTTCCCGCTATTTCTTTTTTAAGGCAACTGGAGAACGGCTGAGGCGTCTGCTTTCTCTTGTCTCTGGCTCAAAGCAAGTAACCCACAGATGTGCTGAACTTGCCGTTCCCGCTGTACCACTTGCATTTTCTTCCTTACAATCCAGCTTTTCCCAACACTTCCCAGCAACACTGCTGTCCTGAGGCAGAGGGGTCTGAGGGCTGCAGAAATGCAGTCCAGCCTTCAGCCTGTCCTCTCTTCCCTGTGCAATGGGGATGAGGTCCTTCCATCCTCCAGTTAGCTATATGCATTTAAAACAAAGGGGTAAATTTTACAGGACCAAATCAGGAAGCTGGCATGAGCAACTGTGCTGTCAATATTTTCATGGTCAATTTAATCCTTTATTCACAAAGCTGCCAGATTCAAAACGCAGCCTCGGACAGTGCTAAGTGCAAGAAAAGTTGGAAGACTTTGCATTCATCTCCAGTTTCAGAAAGGCTGATGGAAGGAAGGACTCTCTTTCCCTGCCATTATCAGCATCACCTGAGAGTTAAAAGGGAATCAGCAACGAAGCTGAGTTTTTACAAAGCCTGGAGAAAGACACATGCAGTAGACGCTCATGGCTCCTTCCAGGATGAGGCCAACATCATGCTGAAGGAAAAACGTACACTGGGAGGTAATGAAAAAAAGCAAATGCAAAGGCAGAATGAAAACAAAAGAGCCTATAAAAGCTTATAAAAGTCAATGCAACACATTTGAATAGGTTTTAGAGCAGGCTGTGTCTTAGATGGCTGTAAAAACAGATCAGCAACAGCAGAAGAGAGTAATTCATGATGCATGCATGACTTGCAGTGACTCATAAACCTCGTTCCTTTTAACAGGTAAGGAGCGCGGTGCAGGCATGCACTCAAGTCACTCGAGTATGTAAGAGTAGAAACATCTTATGTTATACATACTCACAAGAATATCTTACATCCACATCTGTTCTTAGAAATTAGTCATACGGCCTGCGTGTAGAGGAAACACGATTGCCAAAGACCAAACGTACAACAGAACTGAAAAGAGGTGGCGTGTCCCACATTCGGCTTATTTAGCCCTGGCCACACACAAGCCTTTCCACTCATCTGCCTTGCCCTGACCCCACTGTGCCCCAATGTGCCAGCAATGTAATCCGCTTGCCAGATAATCCTTCAAAAACGCGGTATCCTGAGGATCTGGTACAGTCAGCTGACTGCGGTAAGCCATGGCTGCAACCCACCGGCCTCGGGAATAGTAGGATTACTATTTGTAATTATTATTTGTGTATGTTAGTTGTATGTTTGGATGAAAGCAATTTAACCAGGTAAATGTATACACTGCTATAGCACATCAACAGTAAGGAAGGCACGCTGGCTATAGGAAGGAACTTCCATTCTCTACAGCCAAAATTCAATTTTCCAAGTCCGGCAGCATTAGGAAACTCAGCACTGACCTGATCCAAGTATTTGTGGACAATGCTGTAACATAAAGCTGCTTCAGAGCCTCAGTTATGAAAGAGACCCCGGGACTCAGCAGCCAAGTGTCTTCCAGTACTGTGCTGTGCTGAAAGATTAAAGACTGCTTTGCAAACCTTGCAAGCAAAGTGAAGGAGAAGGTCTACCTTGTGCTCTCATAGTTTAGATTCACAAGACAAAACAGTTTTATTGGTAAGATGTCGGGTAAATTGGTTGTGTTTGTGTATTTTTTAAACCAACAAATGAAAGATTAAGAGCTGTGTGCTTGCAAGCTCACCCACAGGCTCCATCCTCTGGAGATGGACTGGTCCAAGGGACAGTCCTTCAACTGGCAGAGCGCAAGTTAATGCCAGAAGAGAGTTCAACCATGCTTATATCTCAACGAATAACAAAGGCAGCTTATCTCGCAGAGCTTGGGAGCCCCGAAACTGCAGCTCGACTGGTGGCTTCCCATCATCAAATGGGAAAATGCTATGGATGATGAGTTACGTGTTTGGGAGTGAATAGCTCCTAGTAATTCAGGGGTGTCCAGACACCTCAGCTGAGATCAGGGCCCTATCATGAGTTATAAAGAACTGTAGGATGTTCCTTCCCCAAAAAAGCAATTACATCTGCAAAGAGTACCCACAAAAAGATGGACGGGACCATGAGAATGGTGCCATTCCTTGGTGTTTCTTCTCTCCCAGAGTAGTCCAAGCAGAAGGTCAGTGACCACACTGGTAGGAGAGCCCAAACCCAATTCACAGCCTGGTACCCTGTTTTACCCACTCCTTTAAGGCTGCTACACCTCTGCAGCCACTCTCCGTAGCAAACAGGCATACTTAAAGTCATGGGAATGAATATTTTGGTGGACAAGGTGGGCTAGCCAGCATCCAAAACGAGAACTTCACTCAAGCTGCACATTTCTGTGCTGGATCATCCTGCTCACTATGGAAAAATTTTACAGCATAACACCATTTCTTTTATAAAAATGATGAATACAAGTTCACAAACTGAGGTCTCTTTTGGAAGAACCCTGCTAAAAAAGTGCTTTGGGAACAGCCACACTAGGTGGGACTTCGGACAAAAACAGCAGGTTTGTTAATCAAGAATGTTAATGGTATAAAACATTACACAGAAAAATGTTCAAAATCTGGGGTTGGCAAAGGTGGCTTACAGTTATAGAACTCCTCCATCTCTTATTAAAATAATTAAAATAAAAGTAAGGCAGGTATTAGTTGGCTAGACGGCCCCAAATCCCGCCGCCTGCGTAATCCACCTGAAAGCCAAGTGTATCAAGGAAAATTAAAGCTGCCTTTAATCCATGCAAATCTCAGCACAAGAATCTTTTATTCTCTTACCTCCTGCCGCGAGTTTATTCCTGCCCCACACCCCCTCGTGTTGCCAGAGCTGCGGGGGCAAAACAACACAAAGCTCCATATTTTAGTAACACGGAGAAGAAATTTTGGACCTTTTACACATTTTGGGGTGGACGCAGCTTTACACTTTCATGGTTGGGTTGAGACTGAGCCCCATTCCACCTGTGCTTGGTTTAATCATATGTATTGACACACATAAATTAGGGCATTTTGTGCATAAATTAGGCAGCGTCATTATGCTAATTGGGATGGTATGATTGTGCCGAGCGTGTTTGCAATCTGCCACAATCCTCTGGGATAGCACCGGGAGTGAGCTGCTGCATCTGAAAAGGCCAGTGCTCTGCCGGCATCCCGCTGCAGCAGGTATGGCCACACGTCACCCTAAAGCAAGCCTAAATAATGGAGGAGAAGGAGTGAGAAGACCTGTTGGGATTTGCTTTGTCTGAAATGCTGGATTCTTTTCTAAGCTATAACACTAACCTGAAAGAATAACTCTACTTTCTAAAAGTTGCATCCTAACCTCCCCCGTGATGCATGAAACAGGTCGATTATAGATGGGGGCAGAGAGAGGCTGCTAGAAAAATGAACCACAATGGTGCAAACACCAAGGTGTATGTAAGGCAAATAAAGAGCAGGAGACTCAAAGTCCCTGCACTTTGCTTTATGAAACCTAATGCGAAGAAACAAGTCATCCTCACAAAAAACAGAGCTGCTGCACTTTACCCCTTCCAGCCCCCACCTGAATTGCAACAGAGGTTGGGACACTCGCCAGGATCAGGGCTGTATCATAGTGTATTCCTGATGATCCCTGCCCTAAAAGAAAAAGAACACCTAAATCTTACCAACTGAATGAACAAGGATAATGGAGGAACAAATAAACTGCAAAGCGACAGAGGAACAAATAAATTGCGAAGTGACAGCTCCTCCTTTTTGAGATTCAGCTAAATAGCCATACATGAGTAGGTCAACCTAGTGCAGGTAATTGTCAAGGGAGACCTTCAGGGTCTTCTATCAAAACATGGAGGTTTTTTTAGATACCCTACAGGTATCCTGCAGCCTGAGCCCCGAAGGTCTGCGGGGCCGTGGTCGATGTCCCTGTGCAGAGGACAGCATTGCAGAGCTGCCGGTGATGCTCAGCTCCAGGGGCTGGGCGTGGGTCTGGTGTTGCACCACACCTCCCTTCTCCTTATGGGTACCAAGGGATGCTCCTGAAGCCATTCAATTTTCCTACCAAAACTGGTCACTAGTTTAGCTGCCAAACAGGATCATTACGATGAAAAATCCTACCTGTGGGACTTGAGCTCTCTCCCTTCAGAGGGAATTCGAGCTTGGTTTATTCTCCAGGATCCAGCCAGGAGTTTTTCCTCCGACAGACAGGCTGGCACTTTGCCTGGCTAAAAAACATGCAGCAGAAAAGCACCATGCGCTAACCCACTGCTAAAAGCATTTAAAAAAATCAACTTTGGGCAAACCATATGGTAGCACTCACTACACCACAGGTGAGAGCAAACACAATATTCTCTGTACAGCATGAAGTAAAAAAAATAATTTTTCAGAGAATAATGATGCTTAAAGACCAAGCCGGCCCAGGAACAGATGCCCAAGTGAAAGGCTTTTAATGCCTTTGACCTCAGCATTTCTGCACTTTTGCATTTCTTTGCTGCTTTGACCTTATAAATATCAAGGGGTGGTTTTCACAGCAGCACCCAGAAGCTGCCTGGCTGCAGCACGGGGCCAAGCTGTGCCCCGCAGACCTCCCAGGCTGAAAATATTACAGAATCCTGCAGAGGTACCTGGAGGATCAATGATCAAAGCCACAAACCTTGTTTACAAGCAGGCACAGCAAGCACCCCAAACTCAACCCACGGCAAAGGAAGCAGGGATAAAAACAAGTTATTGCAGGAAAGGGAAAACGAAGGTGAAAGGATGACAATATTAAAAGGGCAGCGGCACACAGAAATCGGGGGATGCTCCATAAGCAGCAAGAGCAAGGAGCAAATTTGAGCTGCCCCAGCTACAAGGCCAAAGGAATTAGCAAGGCACAGAGCAAAAAACCCCACAGCCAGCTTCCTTCTGCTCTTCTGCAGCTCTCCTCGAGCACAAGTGGCTGGGTGGTGGCTTCCCCCCCCTTCTTTAAACAGAGCCCCCCCAAGTAGTTTAGCAGTGAAAGCAAACTCATCTCTCCCTCCCTAAAAAGTACTATGGATGCTGGCACCATCCAGCATTAGCACCTTAGCACCCAGTAATTCCCCAGCCTCTCCAAACACCGAATACCTTGGCACAGCAGCAGCTTTAAAAACCTCTTCTCTCCACCCTTTGGTGATAATTAGTTTAAGTCTGTCACCAGCAGATCAGTTTTTGATTGCAACTAAGCCAAAGCTTTTTGAAAAGGTTTTGTCCAAAGACTCTCCATATCAAATCAGTTCAAAAAAGGAAAACACAAAATACGAACTGGCTGCACCATCAGTTTGAACAGCTTCTGCTGCTAAGAAGGGAATACAGCAAGACTTAAAAAACAAGTTCAATAAAGTTTTCTTCACTGTTTCATTTCCCCTTAAAGCATAAGACCAATTTGGTTTTCTTTCCATCAGAAACAGTTTCTTTAATTGTTTCTGATGGGAGCACAACACAGGGACCCGGTGTGCAAAGCTGCCCCAGCCCCTGCCAGCTCCGAGTTAATGGCACAAGGCGCTGATCTGCTTCACTACGGCAATTCCTGTAATTCAAGTCTGGCAAACAATTCCTAGCCTGAAAATGGGACAGCATCCAATCGTTATCTCCTTTCTTCTATAAAACAATTTAAAAAAAATCCAGCCTATTTACTCTACCTGCCTATTTACCGTACTGGCAGTACCACCACGCAGGCATGACAGCAACAAATGCCAAGAGTTCTTGCAGTTTTGCCTGTTGATGTTTCTCCTTTCATCCCAGCAAAAAGCATGTCAAAGCTAAACGAGCAATCAAGAGCAAAGAAAGCATCTGGCTGCTTCCCTGACAACTGAACAAACTGGCACTTTTCAGAAGTTAAAGCTTTCCTACGCTTCTAACCAAGGCAGCTAATTTTATGGTCGGACTCGATGATCTTAAAGGTCTTTTCCAACCTAAATGAATCTATGATTCTAATATGCAGTCACCTTAATTTTGGTGCCAGTGCTTCCATACATCCTCACTAACGTTTCTAACCTCCATTCATCTGTACTAAACCACCCTAGGATTTCCTGCCCCCAAAATAATTTATTAAAGACCAAAACCATAATCAGTTATCTTGTCGCTGCATCAATTGTGGACCTATTCCACCCCAGTGCAGACACCAAACCCTAGCTAAACGCATGAACTCAGCGTACCGCACACAAACGTAGGTGAAAAGGTTTTGTTTGAACGGTTTCGCTCACTGCGACACACCTGATAAGAGCCTGCAGCAACGACACACCCGGAGATAAACCAGACGGGTTCAAATCTTCAAAACCCAATTAGGCATCCTGAACAGGGCGGGGGAAAACAAACACATAAAGAAAACATGCTGTGCGTAACAAGACCATTTCCCTTGGCAAATCTTTCTGCTTTCCTTTCCTCGCCATATCTGCGTGCGCACATAGAAATCGTTCCCTTGCATTTTCTGAGCTACCTTCTGGCTCTGCTCCCGTGGATGGGCTGCAGGGCTGATGCACAGGTCCCGGCACAGCAGCACCTCCAGGAGCATCCGGCAATCTTCTCCGGGTGCCTAGCAAAATTCAGGTCTCCCTGTTTCTTAAGAATACTGGAAGATGCAAAGAGACCGGGCAAAGCTGTTTGAAAAGAGGTCTCCTCTACAATTGAAGTGATATAGTTGGGAAAAAAAAAGAAACCCAGGCATGCAGAGGCGGTCACCGACCACAAGAGCCACATCCCGGGAAGTCAGTGGATGCTCAACTGTACGCGAGAGGCGCTCATCAGTGATGATTTGATAGTCAAATATTGGCATATGGGCCAATATGGATATAAGTAGATATGTAAAGAAGCTGTGACCCTACCTGAACGTATCTTGGGAGGGAACATCAGTCTTCCTGAGCTCCGTGCCAGGGACACTAGAGTTGCTGAACACATCATACACAGGGCAACGTGCAGCCCACACTGAGGTCTCATTTCTAACCTAGCAAAACTTTTGCAACTTTTTTATTCCTCTTCCTCTTTTGACTTCCTTAATGAATAAACATACTCATGAAGGGGGAAAAAAAAACATTTGCACGACTCAGTTGTCTTCTGTGCAGCCCGGGTTTGCTAGGAGCAGCTCGGATGGGCAACAAGACATGAGATTTTTAGCAGCGCAAGGGGACACGATGGCACGGCAGCACTACACACGCTGCCAACGAGGCAAATTTCTGCTGGTGGCTTGGGGCTGGCTCCGTTTTCGGGAAGGCGTGTTAATCTGACCCACTCAATGAACAGAGCTGTCAGGACATTCAACTTGCTTGCATGAGACTTGGCCATATCCTATACATTTTGGGAGTGAATGAATGTAGTAAGCTGGCATTTGTGCTTCTCCAAAGGTTTTGGGAAAAAAAACCCACATACCCATCATGCTGCTGGCTTGCCAGATCTCGAATTCAAGAATTTCTATGTCTGACCAAGGGGATACACGGGCTACCCCTAATCCAAATGCCATCCCGATACGGCAAACACAGCTACTCGCTGTATTGCCACCACCTGCTCCGCTCACCAATGCAACCAACCTCATTCCTGCCAGGAGAGGTTTCAGTTTTGTGACCCACACGTTGGGTTTTCCTGACCATCATTTCACCAAACCCCAGCCCAAAGACTGCCAAGTCACCGGGCAGAGCTTTATCTGCTTGAAGGCAACCAGGAGCTGTTTTTAAGGCAGATCCACGTGACGCAGCTTGTATGATGGAGTCAAGCGGTGGTTTCAGCTGTGATTTCCGTGCACACAGGCAGCAGAGCCAGGGCAGGGACACCGAGTGACCCTTCAGGAAGCAACCCAAGAAACAAGCTCCAGACAGATTTCTAAAAATGGTTATAGCATTGGACAGTGATAGGATGTTCTTCATTCCTCCGCACAGATGGATTTCTGTGCTTTGGATATAAATACAACATTGTTGTAGCCAGGATATTGTGCTTTTCTCTTCCGGGTCGCAAGTTCAGAGCTACAGCAAGTCATGTTGCTCAAAAAGCAACGGCTCCTTTATGGCTGTTATTAACACTTGGATTCCCCAGCACCTTTTTTGTTGGGCTCAGGGTTAATGCAACAACCCTGGACCCTTTCCAAAGGCCAGTCATCTGCATCGCGAGATCTTTTATCAGTGCTGATCAGGACACCCCGTTACGCACCTCCGTAGCACCTCGAACCCGGTACTGCTCCAGTTGAACATCAAACAAACCCTTGGTGGACAACAATAGTGCAGAATAAGGCTTTTAACAAAAGTGAAAGCTGAATATGGGGGAAAAAAATTTAGCCACAGCATCAGAGACCAAAGGAAAATGGGTTTTCACTTCTGGCACTGGCACCGCACAACATCAGTGCATTTATGGAGGAGTTTCACCTCCAGGCTTGACTATCAGGCTCTGATTTTAGATTCACTGTCAAAATAAAGTTTGCAAATAAATCCACTCCATTTTATATAGAACAAGGATCCATGAACATTTTTTTTTTTTTGCTCACATTTATTTATAAATAGCTTGAAACAACACACAGCCATGTAAGATAGGCATTGCCCCAGCAGTATCTGGGGATGGACCCTTTGCACACTGCATAACCAGGCTTTTATTTCTTGCAGATTGTTCAGCACTTTGCACCAAAGATTAATGTTGGCTCTGTTGTAGCTTTTAGGCTGGATGAAATTTAGAGTTTTGACACTTCCCCCCCGCAAACACCACTGAAGTCCATGTGGACTCAGAGGACCTAAGGAACAGGAGAATTACAGCACAAATCTTTATGTGCATCAGGTTTGAAAGCATTAAGCATCTCGTTAAGGGTGTTATTACATTACAAAGGGACTATAAGGCAAATTTCTGGAGATGTAGCCCTGGAGGAGTCCCCTCCTGGTCCATACCACCCAAATTCTCCCAAACACTCAAAGACCCAGGACTCAATTTTTTTTCTGCAAGAGTTTTTGATGTTTCTGTTGGAGGGATACAGTGGATGGCAGGACAAAACCTGTGGGACTCATCATGCCGGTAGCAGGATCCCTTCAACACTGCACAAGGAGTCCTACCATGGGAATTTTGTAACCTTTGGACGTACTGGAGATGGAAAGTGGAGCCAAAAGTCATGGACAAGACCTCCTCATGGATGGAATATCTTTGACTGAGCTGTGGTGCCAGATGTTGCGTGCAGCTGTGGGGCTTCGCTTTAATCCATCACAGTGATCTCCCATAGTCTTCAGACGACCGAATGCAAGAGAGCTCCATCTTCTCCAGGGGTTTCTGTTTTGTTTCATTAGTGGAGATCCTGCTCCAGCAGTAAAGTAAGCCATTTGGTTCTCTGAAAGTCCTCTCCAACCATCATATTTTTTGTTTAAAAATACAAAATGCTGCTTTAAATGGTTGGGTTTGGTTTTTTATTTAAAACCACATATTTTCAGTTTAAATTTGCTCAGGTCCTCCACCCAACCGAAAGCAAGTCTCCAGCCAGGACTGCCTCCCCACACAGATGTCACATTCCTACCTTAGCTACCATGACTTGTTCAATACGATTAATTACCTAAGCTTTAAATGAAAGAATTAGCAGTAAAGGTGCCTAGTACTCAGCCTCCCACCAACACCCTCGGCATTAGTATTGCAAACTCTGAAACCCCAGTGCAAACAAATTTGAAAGTCTCTCCGTTGTAAATACCATGATTGGCACTAGATTGGCACTGCTACGTTTTCTAGTGCTGGACAAGCTAAGGCTTTAGGCAGCCGGCGCAGCTCTCAGCATCGCACCCGCCGCGCTGGGATGCCCTGTGGTCATCAGTCACCAGAAGGAACTGTAGAAAGCCAACTTGGAGGCTCCTGCCCCATCCACCGGACAAACCCGTGGAGGGAGGGTGTGTGGGAAGCACGAGGGTGACAGATTAAACAGCTGACTTGTATGCAAGAGGTTTCTCTGGCAGGGCTGAATGTGTTTTTTTCACCCCCACAGATCATGCTCTTTGCTGCATTAGGCACTATGGAAGTGAAACTTGTTTCTGCAGATCATATGATGGTCAGGCACTCGGTGCCTGAGACGATCTTCCAGGCTTGGCAGCAGGAGGCACTGGGGCAAGAGCAGGACCTTGGCTTTGCCTGTAAGCCCAAGAGTAGCCAAGGCACACTCTCACCACCACGTCTGATGGAGACCCTTGAGCAGTGAAATCTATCCTGGCTGCCGCAGGGTCCAGAACAGCATCAGAAGACCCTGTGTGTTGATGGGTCCAGCCTACCAGGAGCATCAGCTGCAACTGGCATTAATAAGACAGGCTACAAGATGACGTCTATATCTAACTCTCGAGATACATAGCTGCTTTTCACAGACTTTTCACAAGCCCAAGGAAAAACAAAGAAATCCATCTACCACTTCTTAGGGAGGTACGTGCTCCAGGTAAGACAGTCTCCTGGGAAAAAGGAGAGTAATTTTCTTCTTCTATTTCCACTACTGGCCTGCACCATTAACAAAACCAAATTGTTTTACCCTAATCTATCCTTGTTTTCCTTACCATCCTAAACCTTGTCTATTCAAATGAAGGTTTTGCTGCAGAAACTTTCACCGGTGGCAAAGTAATAATCAGCGAGCAAGCGTACACATGGGGTTTGACTCTGCATACATGTAAATCAACAGCAAAGCTTCCAACATTTCCAGGGTACAGGTTTTGCAGCAGCTCCAGCTGGGACTAAGTGCCCTTGCATTCCCACAATACCATAACAAAACAAAATAAAGACAATCCTTTCTCTACCTCCAATACTTGAAGCATTAGTGGATTATTTCTCTTATTTTCCTTCTAATAAATGAAATAACGATTTTCAGGGACTTTTTCCCGGATCTGAATAACTGTTTCTCCAATGTTGCTGATATATGCAATAAACTGCAAGCTTTCTCTATAGATGCTGTTTATTCCAGTTGAATTTAGTTAGGAAGCTGCTGTACTTTCAAGCACATAAGTCCCAGCAAAAACTGAGAACAAGAAAACAGAATTCAAGTGCCAAGATGTAACAGTTATCATATAGCTGACCTCAAAGATGCAGAGGAACTTCTGGGCTGACTAAGAGTAAAAACTGTGCTTAGAGGGAGATCCCCACTTCCACGCAGGATGGGGAAGTTCCAAGAAGGCAGGTGGGGAGGAAAGGACCTTCTTGATCTTTACAGAAATATTCTGGATTATCCCAAAAGACACACTACAGCCATAAAAGCTTTCTAGAGGAATAAGAAGGTGATGCACACACACATTCAAAGCTGTTCTTTTCCTCTAAGGCAGTATCATTTAAACAGGAGAGTGACGGTGGCTTGGAAATCCTGCATGCTCCTAAAGAGTTAAAATGTAGTTATGGAGACTGGCACGATTAAAATTCTGGTAGAGTATATTTAAATTGCAGGGAAAGCTAAGCTTGTCCAACTGGATAGTCAGACCGCAAGTTCCCCCAAATAGGGCTTTGATTTTCCAACACAACACCTGAAATCCTCTTCTGCTTTTACAAAACACATGTGGAATCACGCTCCCTATTGCACAACGTGGCTTGAGGAATAATTCCAGGTATATAGGTATAAACTGGAGGTAATCACGCTGGAAGGGCTGAGAATTTCACTGGCAACAGAGAAGACGACAAGCCTGGTCCCTGGTGGCAATGCTGCCTTGAGAGCTACCCACAGCGGTAGCACCTACCAATACAAGGTCATGGGTGGCTTTGCATGGCACTCGATGACAAAGAAATATGAGCAAATATCCGAGAAAAACACTAAAAGCAAGCAGCTTCTGTGGTCCATACAACCAAACCCAGGATTCATTTACTGGGTATTTTGCTCTGCTCTTCCAGGCAGTACTTTTGGGCTGTAAGGTCAGCCTTATCTGAGGAGTCAACTCAGAGAGGGGAAGTTGTCCATGCATTTTGTGTTCATGCAGCCCATTACAAGGAGGTGAGCTCACCTTTGAGGGCTTCTTCCAAATACCTAATTTTCATAAAGGTGTTCTCAGTTCACCAAGCCTTCTCTGAAATATACTGCTGCCCCAAAGCTGCCACTTATTATTTCTGTACCCTTGCATTTCCCCCATGCTGCTCTGACACTCCAGAGCCACTGTTTTGCCACTGTTGCACTGTAATTGCCACTGTTTCAGTATTTTTTCTTTTCTCAAGTCTGCTGCTTTTGCCAGACTTGTTTTAAAATATGCTGCCAGATTGAAATAAAACCTGAATGCATTTTGCTTAGCCTGTGAGGGGCAGGTCAGCACTGAGAGGGGAGATCTTCCCCCCCAGCAAAAGGCATCCTCTGTGCAGACCACGCAACCATCTGAATACACTGTACACAGGAGCTCCCAGTTATCTCTTCTGGAAGGGACTACACACCACCACGTCCCTTCTCCACTAAGCAAGGCTGCAGTTTAAAGCTGGTTTTATCAGACTTAGTCTAGAACACGTGTATGGGATCCATGATCTCCCAGATTTGGATTACTTTCATAAGGAAAATAACCTGAGCTCTGCTTCAGATGAAAGCACAGAGACATGGGGCGCTTGAAGCCATCCTGCCCTTTGCTATCTGTGCTTAAACCATCCCCTCTGACACCAGCATTTTTAGTTTGCTACCTCTACTGCCACACGTCAGACAAGCAAAAATGATTGTGCAAAAATGACTGCACATGGGTATGTCTGTATATCAACAAACCGAGCTGTGCAGTCACCACTCCAGAGCTGACACAGGAACGATTTTGCAGCTTTATCCCACGCGTTCGTTTTAAAAGCATCGCTGATTGACAGGAGCCAGTTCAATGGACTCACAGGAAGGCAAGGGCAGGAACAGGCTGAGAACAAGGCTGCCGCTTCCCTCCCAACAGCAGAAAGCAGCACACACCAACCATGAGCTGCTTTTGTTTTACATCTCAAAAAAAAATCCACCATCGCTTGCTCCGGGACTGACAACTGCCTGTGCAAGCAGCAGGGCTAAAAACCAAACTGCACCTTTGCTAAAAAACAGACTTTATGGGGTTTCAATCCTGTAAAGAGGCTTTTTAAAAAAAAAAAAGCTAAGAACATTTCAACCCAAAGCAAATCCCAGAAGCAAAAGCCTCCTCTGGATGCTGTTGGAGGTCAAAGGACTATTAAGCATCTAAAAACCCAGCAAGTGACATTAAGGGATGCTGTACAGGTGCGGGCTGGGAAGATCTCAGCCGTACCCCGACACCACCTGCTCAGGGCACGTCCTTCGCCACGCCGTGGGGTTCCCAAGCCTCGGTGGTGCTTTCGGAGAGGAAAGGCAAGCGGCCCCGACAGCGGAGCCTGGCTGAGCCGGGCTGTGCAGTAACCACTAGCAACTGTGCCTAATCCAGCCCAGAGACAAAACTGCCAGGGCTCATTCATACCCACGTCACGTGCTGAGCAGAGTCTGTGCATGGCCACAACTACTGCGTATTTTTTTTTTTCAGTTTAAGCTTAGTTTTAGAACAGTTTGGTTTTGGTTTTTTTTTAATAAGCATATTTAAATCAGTTTTTACAAAGATGCAATTTTAATAGATAAGGTTGGGGTCAGCTTCAGTCTAAAGGATGTACAAAAGCTTTTTCCACTGCATATTCACTGTACAAAATACATTTATTTCAGTGTTTTATTTCCATAGTATTGCAGAAATTACCAAGAAAGAAGCTGCGCTAGTGCTGATGTTCTTGATTTTTTGAAAGAATTACAAGAAAGAACAGAAAAATCATGTTGAAGAGAAAAGGATGAAATCAGCAGTTGCTCTGCCCCATATTCAGGGGACAGCAATGAAAAGCCTAAATGACAAAATAATGCCAGTACCACATCACCTATTAGGTGTATTAAAAGCAATGAATGTCAAAACTGGAAGGAAAAAAATCTTAGAAATGCCTGTTTTCTACTGAAGTTTCAGAAGAGATGAGTCATCAGACACATGGGCTAATGACCTGGGACCAAATTTCACTGAATTGCTAATCCAGATTTTTAGTAGCTTCAACAAATTTTTATTTTTAATTTTAATTCTAATTTATCTGATTCTAAGTTGAGAAAGCCAAAGATTAAATGAAGACAGAAAAGCTTTCAACCCCCTGCTTTTGATCTATGAATACAGTGGAGGTAGGATGGACCCAGGTGCACAAGGAAAGACAAGGAAAAAACTTGAGGTATGTGGTAGCTGCACAGATACACATATATTTGTCCCTTTTTCTCTCTGGGCACACTCAGTTACCAGCACCAGCTGAGAAAGGGACTTAACAGCTTTCCAGCATCTCCAAGAAGGTCAGGCAGAAGAACAAGCCAGGCTCCTCACAGGACTACACAGTGGGAGGACACGAGACAACGGGCAGAAGATGAAACAAGAGATGTTCAAACTGTAGGGAGAAGCTTTTCCACCGTGAGGTCAGTCAAACAGGTTGCCCAGAGAGGCTGTGCAATCTCCATCCTTGGAGGTTTTCAAGACCCAACTGGATAAAGCCTTGAGCAGCCTGGTCCAGCTTCACAGCTGACCCTGCTTGGAGCAGGAGGTTGGAGTGGAGACCTCCTGAGGCCTCATCTAAGCACCTGAACCACTCTGTAAGCCTGTCTTCCCAAGTATCCCATCAGCAATTAAAGTTTGTGCCACAAAGTCAGCCTGTCATGCTACAAACACACAAAAACCTGGATGACGGAATTATTTTATTCTATATAAAAATGGGTACACAAGAGAACAGAGGTCCCAACACCTCGTTTAAGCGGCATCCCAGCACTGCGATGTTGAAAACCTTCTAGATAACAACCTGAAGCCCCCCTTTCGATGTCACCCCTTTCCTGAGATTCCCCTCCACACTACAAGACCTCCCCCCCCCGGCGCTGTGCATGCAAACAGCCTGCCGCCTCCCCAGCCAGCCCAGGGAGATGTTATTCTTCTTGCAAAAAAAAGAAAAAAAAAATCCCCTTGATTATTTATGCCGCTCTTTGAACAACACCAGCTATTGTCAGGGAGTGTTTTACAGCTCTGAATGTCACATTGAGAGTCTGGTCATGCCAGTAGGAAAGCCTGCCACTGCCACGTCCCAGCATAAAACGCTTTATTCAAGGCGCCTGGAGTCCAGCACCGGCTAAAACCTAAAAGGAAGCCGGTGGGTGTGACAGCCACATTTTATACAATGATATGAAATGAAGCAGGCAAGGATGCTTGATTTTTTGGGGGGGTGTAAGGCAGAAAAACTACAAGGAGCATTGTACAGAGCCAGGTGAGCCTAAGTGACCAAAAGCTTTGGCTCAATATTGCTCCAGAGGAATTGCATGGAGAAGCGTGGGGGCGAGCAGAGCTGGAGACCTTCCCAGCAGGACCCAGGGAGAAAGCAAGGAGGGAGCTTTCACTGTCAAGAAAACCGGGCTGGCTCAGCAGACAAGAAACCCGTTTCCTGCCTGATTGCGACTGTGTGAAGGGAAACAGGGCTCTGGAGGCAACCATGCAAACAAAGCACAGCTACCTTCAACTCCCACCAGGCAGGAGCAAGAGCTTGGGAGCACCCAAAAACCACTGAGCCGTGGCAAGTTTTAAAAAAAAAAAAAAAAAAAGGTTAAAAAAAGCAACAGGCCCTTTTCCATGCTGTGTTACGTTACAAAGCAAAACTGGACGGGTTGCAATCTTCCTCTGCCGCACCCCGAATGCCAGGTTTCAGGTTACTTCACCCGACGTACCTGCAAGAATTTTCTCTGAAGCGTGTTATTTCTACCGTCTCCGGTAACACCTAGCTCTTACAGCCAGCCTTTAATCTGCAGATCTTCGAAACGTCCTGCAAAGAAAGCAAGTGTCATTTCCTTCCCTCTCCCACACCCCCGTGCTCCGATGAGGAAGTTATAACCCAAGTGAAATAATAAATATCGCCCAGCAAAAAGGGAATGCAGTTAGCGATAGGAAAGCCAGCGTCCCCGTGTTACTCTAACCTACAGGATCCATCCTTCCAGCCTCCGACTCAGGAAACGGCTTTTCATCGCTGGGTATCAAAGCTCCTCCCAGTTTTGGCATATCCACCTCTTCTGCCTGCAGAACTAGTTTAAGCGCTGAGGGTTTGAGGTTTTTTTAACCAATTCGTGGATATTTGCACCGTATCCAGCATCGGTGCTCACAGCTTTTCCAGCTGCCGTTGCACATCTCACGGGTCTGTTTACCATCAGCAAACATCTGAGCAGTAATCCTGGATTTATCGCTTCAGCTTCCTGATAACTCCCCCACGGCTGCTCCCTCAAAGCCCAGAAATCCAGTTTACCACCCTTCACAAGGGAACCTCTGGGCATTTTGAGAGCTGTATCATTTTATCTCCCCCACGATCTCAATTCACTGTGAAAATATTTGGTGAAACCTATTAGAAGCTTTCCTGATATAGGTGTGCAGACTCTACCACTACTTCTGCCCACGTAATTTTCTCTAACATCCAAAAAAAAAAAAAGGCAAAGGCAAACTTTTTTTTCCTAAATACAGTCTTATGCTGCTCAGCACTCCTGTTCCCGTTATCTCTGAGGTGCCCATGAATTTTTCCAGTGACGACACCACGCTGCTGCATAAATCTCTTGATTTATGCAAAACTTGATCCCTTTTCCACCCATTTTTTGAGCAAAGGGTTTCTCTTTTCCTTTAGCTGTAGCCTGACGATTAACTGCATAATAACTGGAAACCCATGCTGCCAAAAGACTTGTGTGTTGCAGTCCTTTGCTAAATGCTGCACAAAAGCCTTTAGACTTCAGAGGATAAGAAAGGCATCAGGAGTACATACAGCTTCGAGAGATATAATATCAACACCTATAACAAAGAGAGCTACATGCAAGCATCACCCTCAGAACTTTCTTTTTTTTAAGATACTGCCTTTTATTCTCAATTTTAAACAGCAGCAGCAGGGAGACGGACTTTACTGAGATCACCAGTGAGGCTGGTGGCAAGGTGCCACAGTCCACCGTGCTGTACCCATTAGGTACCGCTGCCTCCTGAGCCGTGGGATGGAGAGATGAAGAGAAAGGCTTTCAACACCAGACGGCAGCTCTCTGCAGCAGGCAGGGAGCATGCGGAGTGTGGTCAGGGAAGGGCTGAGAGGTACAAAGGACCTGCACCCCGTCGCTCTCACCTACCACCTATTACACACTGCGCATCTCCTTTGAGGTAGTCAGTTCATCTCTCATTTAACAGTGGTGTGGTAGAAGGCAGCCTGGGCTGAGTTCATTAATTCAGGTCAGACCCCAAAGCTGAGAATTGGAGGGTTGTGCCTAGATGTTGAAACAATGGCAGTTTTGGAAAAGCAATTAGTCTCCCCACTAAAAAAATAAAAAATTACTGCCGTGGGGCCCCATTCTGTCTGAAGGCGAAGGCCTGGGTGCTGCTGCACTCAAACTGATACGAGCGCAGGGGTGAGAGGCAACCCTCAAGGCATGTGTTGTAGCACCAGGGCAGAGGGTCTGTCCTCATCCTCATTGAGATGGTCTGCAGAGCCCTGAACAGGCTGCCCCTGAATGCTTCCATCCAACCCATGTCCCAGGGGGAAAAACCAGGGGAAAACTGCTTTCCTCTACTTTCCACCTTATGTCGCTCTGAGCAGAGCTCCCAGTTGGGGTGAAGACAGGACTGAGGACACACAATGATGGTTGGGATGCCTAATGAGAACTGTGGCCAGCAGGTTGAGGGAGGTAATTCTCCTCATATACTCCAC
Source organism: Haliaeetus albicilla (assembly GCF_947461875.1). Lineage (NCBI taxonomy): Eukaryota > Metazoa > Chordata > Aves > Accipitriformes > Accipitridae > Haliaeetus > Haliaeetus albicilla. Next base: position 82,111,709 of record NC_091483.1, on the reverse strand, counting down.
TCTCATGAGACCCCACCTGCAGTACTGCATCCAGCTCTGGGGTCCCCAGCAGAAGAAAGACATGGACCTGCTTGAGCAGGTCCAGAGGAGGGCCACAAAAATGATCAGAGGGATGGAACACATCTCCTACGAGGAGAGGCTGAGAGAGCTGGGGTTGTTCAGCCTGGAGAAGAGAAGGCTCCGGGGAGACCTTATTGCAGCCTTTCAGTACTTAAAGGGGGCTTATAAGAAAGATGGGGACAGACTTTTTAGTAGGGCCTGTTGCAATAGGACAAGAGATAATATTTTTAAACTGAAAGAGTGTAGACTCAGTGTAGATATAAGGAAGAAATGTTTTACAATGAAGGTGGTGAGGCACTGGCACAGGTTGCCCAGAGAGGTGGTCGATGCCCCATCCCTGGGAACATTCCAGGTCAGGCTGGACGGGGCTCGGAGCAACCTGATCGAGTTGAAGATGTCCCTGCTCATTGCAGGGGGGTTGGACTAGATGATCTTTGAAGGTCCCTTCCAACCCAAACCATCCTCTGATTCTGTGACTGAAGCCGCATCATCTCCATGCCCAGGACAAATAGAAACATGAGCAGCAGCTGTGGCTGCAGCCCCAAGACTACCCTGACCTCTGGTGTTGATAATCCTTTAACTGAAGGAACTTCTGATACATTTGACCCTGCTCACAAGTTGTCCTCTCCTACATGAAAGGTGGCCAGAGCAAGCTAGAGGCAGCAATATCACTTAATAGTGAAGAGCTCCCAGCTTCCTTCCAGGCACTCAGGCTGGAGAAATAAAAGGCATTTAAAGCAGATGACAGAGTTTTTAAAAGATGATCCGTTCCTCCTGAGGTCTTAGTGGTTTGGTATTTTTAAGCCAAGCAGTATTCAACCTTCCTCAAACAACTCTAGATGGCACAGAAAACACAAGGAAGCCTGTGCCTCTTTGGGGGCACAGTGCAATACTTTTCCTAACCAAAATATTATTATTGAGCTGATGTAATATTGATCAAGGGAGAACTTAATTTTCTCCCACTCAGTTCTTCGCCCATTGCCACTGGGGTTCATGTTGGCATATGTTATTTTCATAGAGACAGAAAGTAATTATAGAAAAGCAATCATTGGGCTACATTTTTTAAATTTAGTAAAATATTAATGAATAATCTAATTTTTTCACTTTTCATGTCATTGCTACATGCACTGAGCCTATGACTCCACCACACCATGGATGAGATGCCTTCTCCACCACAGTCCAGACAGCAGACCTACCTGAAATCAGCACCACTTGAAAGCTGTGGTTGATAACTACTATCTTCAGAACAGAATTCTACGAGAATCAGAGGATGGTTTGGGTTGGAAGGGACCTTTAAAGATCATCTAGTCCAACCCCCCTGCAATGAGCAGGGACATCTTCAACTCGATCAGGTTGCTCCAAGCCCCGTCCAGCCTGACCTGGAATGTTCCCAGGGATGGGGCATCGACCACCTCTCTGGGCAACCTGTGCCAGTGCCTCACCACCTTCATTGTAAAACATTTCTTCCTTATATCTGCTCTGAGTCTACACTCTTTCAGTTTAAAAATATTATCTCTTGTCCTATTGCAACAGGCCCTACTAAAAAGTCTGTCCCCATCTTTCTTATAAGCCCCCTTTAAGTACTGAAAGGCTGCAATAAGGTCTCCCCGGAGCCTTCTCTTCTCCAGGCTGAACAACCCCAGCTCTCTCAGCCTCTCCTCGTAGGAGAGGGGTTCTATTCCTCTGATCATTTTTGTGGCCCTCCTCCGGACAAAAGAGAACAAAGCTTTTTGGTTAAACAAAATATTGCATCTTCTTTAGGCATCGAACAACCTCTCACATATGCTTCATGCACTTATGGAAACCACCCAGGTAATATGCAGCTTTCTGCTTTTGTAAGAAATTGGTGGATTAGAAACCAACTTGAAAGACCATTTGCTAAATTTGTTGAAAATATTTTATCACTAATCACTGGATTTGGACAACAAGTTTCTCCCCACTCTGAAAATGAAAATTTAATCTATCAGATTCAGTTAAGTAAAACAGAGAAACTATTAAACATGCAGGCAAATTTCAGTGTAAACATTGTAAAGTTGTCTTAAGACACAAACAAGCAGGCTTGTTGCTGAATTGAGGTGTGTGCATATGGTCACCATCATCATCAGACCATGAAATGCCCATCATGGGGATATTTTTTTAGAAAGAGAAATTGAAGTTCAACTCCTGTAGGTAGTCTAAATTGAAGATAGAAGGGTTTCTAGGGTAAAAAAAAAAGCTACAATTTTAAAATATTCAACATACAAAATTGACTTGGGTGAGTGTTGCACTAACCAGTCTCGATGAAGGCATAAAACCGTCATTCTTATCTTTCCCTGGGCGTGCACCACTGCTACCCATCATATGTCCTGTTGAGAAGCTATTTCAACCCAGCTCTCTCCACAAGCTTCATAAAAGGATTTCATTGCAACAAACGCCAAGGCAAAGAGAAAGAATGACTTAAAAATCCAAATAAAGCTTTTTTTTTTTTTTTACCATGTAATTGCAAATAACAAACATATCTGTGGTTTACAGAGGAGGCAATAAATTAAAGCTACAGTCACAAATCAGACCAAAAAAAGATACTTAAGTCATTCAATCCACCACCCTGGGATGGCTGTGGCCCCATGGGATGCTTCTCAGTTTTGTGAAAGACTTGGAGTCCTGAACTGAGGAAGTACAACATGAAGAGCACTCTCAGAAGTTTTTTTTTCTTATAAAATTAAGCCAGCCCTCTGGTGCTTCCTGAGCACAGCCTCTTCGGGTTTGGTTGCAGCAAAAGCAAATGGTCTTTAGCAAATAAGCTTTTTATTTTTGAACTGAGCACATCATATTAAAAAAAAAAAAAAAAAGTTTGATCCTCAGCAAAATGGTTGCGTGTGTTTCTTCTGTAACTACCCAAAGACGGCTGCGACTTTTCAGTTTCTAGAAAAAGAAACTGGCACTTAACATCTTTTTAACTTTAAATTGGTGCAAAAAGATGCATTTCAACCTGTTAGGAAGCTAAGGACCCCAGTATTTTAACTTCCCCTCTGATAAAGGCTACAACAGAACGGTCCCATGAGATCTACCACCAGCAGCAGGACCTGGTCCTGGAGATAGCAGTAATTCTGCTCACCTTTGGCTACTCTCACTAGACACTGAAGAATTAAAAAAAAAAAAAAAAAAAAGCCAATCTCCTGTATTTTTTTCATTTTCATTGAGCTATACCCCTCAAAGAATACTCAGAATGCATGGGGTGCCTATTTCCATAACTTTGGTGAGCAAAAGTATTTTAGGAGTGGTCACTAAAGAAAACAATTTGAGGAGGTTTGGGTGTTGTGGTGTTTTTCTTAAATTTTTGTTATTTTTTTATATTTTGAGTTTGGTATTTTGTATAAAATCTGTAGCCAGACACATCCCAACTCCTGGAAGTTAGCGTGGAAGAAAAAAGCCCTATAACCACATACCCATGGACTCTCCACTAGTTTCCACTGCACTTCCAGAATACATTTCCGAAAAGAGAATTTAGGGTGATTGAAAGTCATTATGTCAGAGATGAGTTTGTCTGAACAAGTATATCGTAAATACTTTCTTTCCCTCAGCTGAAGTTCAGCTGGGTGGGAGTCTATACAGACAGACACCCCTCCAAGTACAGGGTTTGGTTTCAGAGCAAGTCCATCCATTAAGACCATCAGGACTTTCGAACATGGTATAAACAAGAGAAAATGCCAAAGCTTAAGTGAATGAGCTTTTCAGCAGGTAAATCCAAGACTAGGATGATCGTGGCTGATTTAGGCTGTGCTGTAGCCATCTCCCTACACCACCGATGTGACAGCAGTACAATAGCATGAATAATTTTTCTTACTCACTCCCTACTGAACGACAGCATTCAGGGTCTATATTAAGAACATGAAAACGATTAACATTACCATTAACCTCAGCCCCACCCTAATTGCACTACATAAAAGCATACGTAACAATTACAAAGATAACATTGTGTGTCATAAATATCACACACAGGAATACAGCAGTCACAGCATTTGTTTCCTGACCCGGGAAAGCTGCTATAATTGTAGTGTATTGTGCTCATAGAGGATTTAGGTTTGGAAGTTGGTTGCCAACAGCCCTTGTTTGCTATAATTTCCCATCAGGTTCATAAAGTGCTTTGGGTTCCCAATCAACACCATGTCAACGCACTGCTCCGAGTTCTGCACCATGTGGTTCAGCAGGAATTTCACGCTCTTGATGGAAATAAATCAAGATCATCCTGGGGATATACAAGCTAGATGTGGAGTTGTCAAGCAATTAGAGCAGAATTTGCGTGTTTGGGATTTTTGATGCACATTTCACAGCTAAGGGTGCCTAAACTAAAATCATCTTTGCTCTTGGAGACCATCCATCCAAGTCAAGAGGACAGATATTCAGGAGACCATTTTGGTTTTAAGTAATTTGGCTATTACATCACACATAATTCAGAGGTTTGCCATTTTGAACCTGGACAGCCTCCAGGGACTGGTGTGAAATTACTCAGATTCACAGAAACCACCACACCCTCTTGGATGAGTGCTCTGTCCACGGCATTTTCCCCTCCTGGTGGAAACCAACCTTGCAAGCAAAATTCTCCCAAATATCCCCCCACCCCTTTCTAAATAAAGAATTTAAACTGCCCAGATTACAAACTTGAGGAGTGTAAATGATACCTCCCTTCCAGTGAGCCCCTAATGATGTAGTACTTGACAAACCCGCTGGTTTTTGAAGTCCTGTCTTTATAAAGTGGTCTTTCATCTCAATGAAGCCTTCTCCATTCCGTATTTCCAGGTAACACCAATACTAGCTTTTAGCTCTAAATGCTTTTCTACCAAGCTTAGAGAAGGTTAAAAGCAACACTTTCACTCATACTGCTACTTTCCAATTAAAATTAGCAGATGACAGTGACCCAAATAGACAGTGCTGGAAAAGGGGTTCTCCAAAATGAAAATACCAACATTTTTGATGCCCCTAATTGATACTGTAAGCTGTTAGCATCTCACTTTTTCCCTGTGGTAACCTGCCGGCTTAGGTCTCTTCTCGGTTTCATCTTCATTTTCCCTCCAGGAAGAACAATCATTTCCACATCAATCCGTCCTCCTTCCTTATGTAAGGTCTTTTATAAATGATATAGAGGATTTCCTTTTCTGGGCTATTTCCTTGAAAGTCATCAAGTCGGGCTTTTTCTCCTGCCACTGGCAGTTGTGCTCTAGCTGCGATGCTGGTTGTTTGCGGAGGACCCTGCAAGGCTCAGCCCGAGAGGAAGACCAGCCTCCCAGAAAGGTTTCAAGGGTGAAGCTGAACGCTGGCCATTCTCTAACGGCTCAGCACTTAACGATAAATACCTCCCTCATTAGTATGCTGAGCTACATTAGTTCTGCCGCTTACAGCGCTAAAGCATTAAAGTGGGGCTGAATCTTTAATTTCACAGTATGCAACGTGATGCATTAGATACTTGCGGGTCTCCAGGCATGGGGCGCTGACGGCATTTACACAGCATTTTAGATGTGTGAGGTGCTGCCGGTAAATCTGTTAATGCCTGTAAAAGAAGGAGCACATGCCTCCGAGTGAACAGAGATGAAGTCATCTGTACGTAGAATAGGGGATAATGTGGCAGAGGGTCAAAATGACAGCCCAGTATCACACGTAAGGCTTTGGTAATACCATGACCTCAGTTGAGGAGCTGGCGTCATCCTACAAATCAAATATGGATTACGTAAGAAGCGAATTTATACTGCAGACTTTCCATCAAGCCTGGGAAGTCTTACAAGCTCTCCACTCAATTTCCCTGCTACTCAATTTTCACAGAACTTGCAACATTTGAAGACTTTGAAGTTTCTCAAACATGGCTGAAATTGCTCAGTGGTTCAAAAGGTTACTTGAGATGGAGGGGCTGATAAATGCAGACTGTATCCTGCCACTGCTCTCCTATCTTTAGGAAATTAAACTTAAGAACACAACACTTTACTCATCGTTATATGAAAACTATGAATGACATTGTCATCACTACAGTTGTACCTGTACCTATCAAATATTAGCATTTTAGCTAATTTTTGCACTAAGAACTCTTTGTCTCTGTTGAAAACAATGTTCCCCAATGAACACTAGCAATACATCAGCCCTGATGATCAGATCAGAGTAAGACCAACCAAGGCTAGGGAATAGTTCCTTGTACTCAAAGTTTAAGCAAAAAGGTGTCAGGGATAGCAAAAGGCTCCTAGATACTCAAATGAGGACTTGCAGTAGGATTCTTCAACGCATATGTAGCATTACGGCTTTAGAGGCTTTAAAGGCATTGCACAGATTAATCAAATAGAATAATGATCTCATAGTGAAGTGTTGAGCTGGAATTAAAGAGATTAATGTTTGGGTCCCAGCTCTAGAAGTTCTCACCCTTGGGGAAGTCATATCAACTCCTGCATCTCGCCTCTCCTTTCCACAAAACCTCCTTTGACTTACTGATAGTAGAACCTGAGTGAAAATGCCAGAGGGAAGGCCCATTCCAAAGACCTTTATCATTATTTTTTCCTTAATACCTGCTATGAGGCACTGTCTTGTTTTATTCATGATTCTTTGAAGAAAGATCTTCCATATTAAGTGAATAAAAACAAGTATGTGTTATCTTTTTAATAGTATCATGTGCTTCTACTGGCAAGATATGATTCTGAACAAATACTCACATGAACATACCAGAAAATGTGCAGTGCAATTTCACGTAATAAAGCATTTGACGGTACTTCCTTACAACGTGTTTGTAGACCCAAAGGTTAGGTCAGGCAAAATTCTGAACTTATTGAAGCACTTCTTGGCCTAATTTCACACAGACGCAGAAGGGCACTGCAAGAAATACTGTCCCATACAGTTCTGTTTATTTTGTGATCTCCCATTGCTAGATCCCTGAAGACTTTGGTTTTTCTAGAGTTAAAGCAAGGCTCTTCCTTTTGTTTCTGAAGCTTACATTGTAGGAAGCAAGACATTTAACCATCATGGTTGATTTCTAACTCGGTTGCTCCACACCAGCTCACCTGTAAATCCCTAAGAGTCTGACATCTGGCATTTTTAAGAGTTCCCATATCCCAATTCCTCTGTAAACCAAAGAGGACTTCTTGGAATGTGGCTTTTTCTGAAGGCTCTTTGGAAAAGTTCATTAAATTCAAAGTCAGGCTAGCAACCTCACCATTGACCAAAACACAAAATGCAGGCCAGATTGTGGTGAGGATGAAAAGAAAGGGGAAAGTACATGGGTTGAAGAACAACAACAAAGTTCAGTCACATGTCAAAATGCTTTTTTTGTTGCTTTTTAATCTAAAATCAAAACTTATACTGAATCCAAATTTGTGCTGTGCAGTTTAACGAGCAAGGGTAGACTTCCTTCACCATGAAAGGATACATATAGCACACAGACAAGTGACATAAAGAAGAATTTGCAATGCAAAGATAATTGTGTTTCAGTGGTGACATCTGTGTCATCCATAACCCAAAAGCCATCATCATATGACACCAGCAATAGGTGACAGTCAGAACTGAGACACTAATGACCACAGCAACCAAACCTTTCTCCCCACACTCAGCCTCAAATTGCACTGGGAGGTCTCAGAAATCCCACAAGATTTCAACCAATCTCCAATTGCCTTGAAAGCATAATTAACTTCAATTGTCTTTTGATTTTATCTCCATTTTCTCAGGTTCTAGGCTATTTGGGAAAGCACTCCATGTACATACACGTGGGTATGCACACTGGTGCGTGCGCATACTTGTCTGGAGTTACCAACTTCCCCATGTATCTGCTTTTCTCGGGGCCTCCTCGGAGAACAAAACTTAGGGAGGAAGCCTAACCTTTGGGAAATTCTCCTTCTTATCCTGTACAGTCACCAGTAAAAAGATTTCTGCTCCCATCACACGTTGCTGATACAGATGAGCTCAAACCAAGGGAGCATTCAAGCTCAGCTTGGCTCTGCTAGGCTCAGCTCTCCCGCTTCCCCCAGTGTTTTCTGACAAATTGCTCTCACAGGGATTTCAAAAAAAGATGCTGACCTGGCCCTTGCAGTAAGGAAGAGATTTTCTTCCCTTCTCCACATAAATTTTAAAGTTTCCTGAAAAACAGAAGGACAGGATTTGGAGAAAGCGATGGAGAATGTATACAGAAAAAAGACCGAGGAAAGTCTGACCTGGGCTAAAGACTAATTGACACTCCAGGCTACATCCACAGCTCCGTCCATTTTCCATTTATTCTTCTGAAGTTCCCTGGCAGCAGTTGGGGCACCAGAAACCAAATCTCCAAACGTTGCTGCTGTCTGCGTGATGCTACGCCCCAAGATGTAAGCACATAACTCACCTTCCAGGAACTGTAGCAAGCAAGTTCCCCCTCCACCCTCTGTATCTTGCCATATGTTGTGAGCCTCTAAATCTCTACGTCACTGGGAACTGAGAATATTTTGGCGGAATTTAAAGACAAATAATAATGATCAGTGTTGCTTCCACTGCAGCAGTGCTTATAGATTCCTACTGAAGAAATCAGTGCTGGATCTAGTCAGAGATTATATACCTATTCGTTCATCTCCCCTTCTGCCAAAAATGAGATTTACCAGAAAAAAAAAAGTTTTTAGTCAATCAAGGGTCTCAGTGAGTCACAGGCAGGTGATCTACACTACCATTCTCTCTTATGGGCCAAGAGGTAATGCAAGCAGCAAGACTGCATGTCAGCGAGAGCAAACATGGAAGAAAGATGTCAGCTTTAAGAAAAATTTATGACCCTGCAGGGTAGGTTCAGTACTAGTTTGATTCAGAAAAATAGACTGAGTGTAGCCAACGGGTTGGAGAATTCCATCCAAAAAAATAGAGGGTTGTTTCACTCTCAAAAAGCTTTCCTATTCAGTAGAAAATTCAGCTTGCTACAAAGTCAGATGGAAGTTTCTGAGCCAGACCAGGCAGGGGTTCACCTATACACCCAAATGAGAAAGGCCAAGAACAAGGCATCCAAACACGCAGCCCTGCCAAAACCTCAGTGGTTTTATCATCTAGAGTTCAAATCAAGACCTCCCGTCCTGCTGTTCGCACTGCACACGGAAGAGTTTCCAAGAAACGTCTCTTGGCAGAAATCCCCAAAACGCAGCTTCCGACCTGCTGCTAGGATTGCAGCCGCTGTGCGCAGCAGCGGCTTCTCTGCAGATTTTGAAAGCTGAATTTCCTACGAAGCCGCCCCCATGCCACATCCCTTACTGCTAGCATAGCACTGAAACAGCACAGTGTTTCCAAACAATGCCCTCGATTCCTCTAAACACAACTGTTTACACAAGCCTAAGGCTTGCCTATGGCAAGCCTGGTGCCCTAAGGCTCAGGGAGAAGATGAGCCCGCCCTTGTTCTCATTGCAAGTTTTGCATGTCGTCGGGGACATTTACCCCCTACCCTTCCTGTAAACCTGTTGGGACAATGAAAATAATTATGGTGGAAAAACCTGAGCTAACTCAACTGTAGCTTGGTGAAACTGTCCTATCCAGTAGGGTAAGCTGGAACAGACACTGAAGCCCTGGAAGATCAGGTAATAACAAGCCAGTGCAATCATCCCTGGCTAGGAAAGGTCAGGTTGGATGGGGCTCTGAGCAACCTGGTCTAGATGTCCCTGCTCATTGCAGGGGGGTTGGACTAGATGACTTTTAAAGGTCCCTTCCAACCCAAATATTCGATGATTCCTACTTGTGCTCTTTGAGAGACGTGGCAAGTGTTTGCTAGTGGGTCTGCTTCTACCTCCCACCCTCCATCCCCTCCTCCAGTAACATAGTGTTTCCGTTCAGGCAGTTTTGATTTGAGACCACTGCCACCTCTACTCAGAGGTGCCACCAGACCTGGGAGCACTACGATGTCTGGGATCCCAAGGTTTCCAATTACACATATAGAACCTTTTAGGATGTAATCAAGGTTTCAGATCTAAACTTCGAAGTCTTCTTACCTGTGTTCTGCAAATGCAAGCTCCCTGGCTTGCCAGCATTATACCCTGTGCTAAGTCTGAGCTAGGATAAAGGAGTGATATTGCTGAAATGGCTGACAAAAAGAGGACAGTAACTTGTGACAAGTGAATGTGACCAGTGAAAACAAAGCCCAGAAATCTAGCAATACAGGGGAGTGGACAGCTTTGTATAGACTTCATGCATTAGTTTTCTCCCACATAATCAAATCTGAATGCTTTGGACCTGTGACATGAATCAATAAGTGATATATAACGAAACACTTTAAAAAGGAACCCATAAAAGCATAAAAGGTTGCTCAAGCCCTTCCGGCTGATATCGGCTATTTCATAACCCCATTTTTAGAGAGAAAATCTACTCATCCCAAAACCTCTTTCCAGTTGCCCACAAGAGTCAAGAGGCTCACAGCACAGTATGACGTACAACTCTGGCACCCCAACGTCCAGCTCTGCATCTTGCCTAGCAGCCCACACTACCTGAAACAGCAGAGCAAGTCCGTCACCTTAGCTGTGGACCTTGCTGTCTTGTTCCGAAAGGATTTTGCTGCGGAAGGGAAGTGTTGTTGGACTATTTCACTCCAGCTGACAGAGTCACATCCACATCTGGCTTCATCATGCAAGACAAACCACTCTCATGCAAGCAATTTTGTTGAGACCATTTACGCTGGCCAGTCAAATCAGACAGCACTGGCCACAGCAAAGCATCAGCCCATGGCCACTCCTCTTCAGGCGAGTTCAGGCACGTCCTGCTGACCCAAGTGGCTTTAGGATTCCAGCTGGCGACTGAATTGCCAGCTTCCAACCCCAAACAGCTAAGAAGCCTTGATAGCCACATCCAGACCACGGGCTTTTTTGAGAAAGCTACTGCCTGAGTGCAGGTAGCATCTTTGTCCTATGTATTCACTGGATTACGATAGAACCTGCATTATTTTAGCAGATATTTGAACATATTCATCAGTCTCTTGCTTCTCTAAAAAGGCTTTTCTTATACAAGCAAAAAATGAATAACAAACGGAGTTTAGGCTATTAATGTTTATGATGTGCATCATAGGCAAATTTCTTACGTGTCTCTTACTTTAGTCTCATTGAACTTAATCCTTTTCTGGGACCAGCTATGGAGAAAGCATGCACCAAAGACAAAGCCCTTCTAGAACAGCTGGCCACTTCTCAGTAAATTAGTGGAATTAATTCAGCTATTGACCTCAATAGGAGTTTTCCCCAAATCAAAAAGCGAGCCAAGCAGACTAACAAATACACGTAGCAAAACACAACATGAAATTCAGTTAAGTATGTACATACACACCCACTAACAGACCTGAAACACACTGCTAAGTATCACACAGATTCAAAGGGAAGTATTTAGTCATCCATAAAAGTTATGATTGACTTCAATTTGGCACAGAGGTATCGCATCAGGTTTGCAAAGAGTTCAAAGAATTTTTATGTGAAACCATAAATTGGTCAAGCTTGTGAAGCATGCACTGTCAGCAGGACCTATGTGCAAGCTTTAAAGAAATATCAAACCACATATACAAACTTCATCTCCAGACAGGGTGAATCTGTGAAAGCCACAGCAACAAGAAATGCTTTAAAAAACAGATCTCATTTATAAAAATCACCAGGTTTCACACACACATCTCAATTTGCCACTCTAGCAATACCATCTGAGCATCAAATTCATTTTGGCTGGAATGAGTCCTTTGAAATACCAAACAAGAAATCTTACAGTAAGATTTTTTTTTTTTTTTTTTAAAAGCATTCCTCAATCTTTTCCCCAAGTCAGACCATGGGAAGAACTGTGACCAGAACAACTGCCCACAAACTCCCTGCTGGATGTTGTTTTCACTAACGTCCTGAGTAATGATCCTTCTTACTCCATGACCTTCCTTTCCTCAAAAAGTCTCTGGGTTTTTTCTTTCCCCCTCCTTAAGAAATCACTCATGCCAGAATTATGTGACCATCTGTGCCAAGGTAACAGCAGAGGTCAATATATTTCAGTCAAATACTGGTTTGTATAACCACAAAAAAAAGCCTTAAGAAAAGCCCTCTTCAAAATAGTGCAAACATTGATACCCAAACTCTGCATGCCTCACAACACAAACTGAAAGTTTCAAAAATGAAAGATTCTTTCAAGTAAATAAAGAGAAATACTGCATTCATGAAAGTTTGCATCAAAACAAAGGCAACCCTCCAGTCTAAGAAGACCACACTCATTAAGATCAAAGAGGAGAACGATGGAGCGCAGGTTTCACCATGTAAATGCTGCAAGACTGAGATGCGAATCCATGAGAAAGCCGTACAAGCAGCACCTCCAAAGGCTGCTGTTTTCTTGCGCAGGCTACAGCAGTGCTAGCTTCATAGCCCAAACATCTCATTAATGTTTCTACTATACCTTAAAAGGGACGGTCATTCAACTTTTCACCTCCCCAATGTGATGGTCAAAGCTTTTCCGATTAATATCAAATCGGGACGATGATGGGTAGTACACAATCAATCCTTATTAAGGCTGATGATTATTCTCAATGCGCCCTGTAAGAGAGAAACACCCAGTTAATAGCTTGTGCCAAGACGAGCGAATCATTTCACATGGATCAGCCATATTAAGCAAACAGCCTTTTTACTGCCCCAACTGCTTGAGTTTTGTTGTGGATGACCGGGACTGTCTCATATAACTGAGATTGTCCCAGCCACTAACGTAGTCTCCATATAAAATAAGTTCCTCAAAGTATTAAAACACAGCTGGAGGTACACCAGTCTGCAGAAGGCATGGAGATGGTCGAGAAGAAGACTGAAGACCATAGCTCAGGCCATTTAGAGAGCAACCCGAGGCTATGTAGTCTGATAATACACCAGGAGCCTAATGAACAACAACAACAACAACAAATTAGTCTTAAACTGTTCTGTTTTACAGAGGACTACAAGGAACATACATCACTTGGCCTGAAGCTGGAAAGATCTCCATTTGCACCAGATTTTACATCCAAATCTAGAACGCTGCCTTAAAAACTACCTTATTTTCTCTTTTCTAGAGAAGGCAAGGTTTGTGGGCAGGAGCGGGGCATTTGTTAGGCCAGCCAGCATCAGTGGAAAAAGGGGACAGACCTTTCAACTGCACAAACTCTTCTGGAGGCTTGACACAGGGGATGGTGATTTCAAAGCTACATTCTGCTCATGAAAATGGCTCTGAGCTGGAATTAGGCATGTATCAGTTAGACCACCTACAGGAGCAGATAGGTGGCTCTCCTGGAATTGTGGGTATGTTAGTAAGGAGGAGAGGAAAACAATAACTATTTCATCAAGTTGGGGGAGAGACAAGTGAATTATTCCCTTGACAACCAGCTTAATGGGACCTGGTTATTTTCTCAATTACTCAGTTATATATATTCAGTTTCTCAGTTACTTTCTGCAGGGCTCCTTCCAGTTTTAGATTTCATTTTCAACCAAAGCTCGTCACACTTTCCACATGCCACACAACACATAAACAGGCAAGATGCATTTTTATAAGGTAAGGCAAGTGTCAAATAGCTAAAACCACCTATGATATTATAACGTCTTGGCAAAATACAATGTCCTCCTCAACTGTAGCAAGTGAAAAGCTGATGCTCTTTGTTATAACGCTTATTTAGAGCATTAAAGCCCTATCACATAGAGAGTAAGCTGCTGTGGACGGCACCCAAACCACCCACCAGCACCCAGGCAGCAAAGCCGGCGGCAGAACTGATGCCCAAGAGCTCCAACAGCAGCTCCCAGGTTTGCCCCTCAGCATCTTGGTGTAGCTGACGGAGACTGGCAGGCTGCAGATCACCAGTGAAAGAACGAACATCCCCACTCCAACACAAGAGTATTGCAGTGAGAGCTTTTATATTTGCATTTGATGAACGGGATGATAAATTTATTTAAGTTGTTGTAGAAAGGAGATATATTCCGCAGACATAGGGAAGAAGCAGCAGAGCATTTTCTCCCTTGTGGTGCAGCAATGCTCCCTGGACGCCCACTTCACTGCTTTGCATTCCCCATCAAATAACCCAGGCTTGCTCATGGCAATGTGGATTCCTGATCCGGCTTTGTAGCAAAACAGGCTCCCTCTAATTATCCCTTAGCCTGATGACATCTAAATGGTGGAACAGGAATATGTCAGAGACTCAAAATGAGAGAGTGTGAAAACAAGACCGTCTCCTTTCTCCATTCACACCGCAGGTCCCAAGCGCACGAGGACACGCTCCCGCCTGAGTCATTCCCAGCAACGCTTTGCAGCCCAGCAGCAACCACAGATATTTCCCACGCAAGTGATTTTTTTAAAAAAATTATTTAAAATGAGAGGATAGCAGGAGTAACTTTGGGACTGCAAGGAGCAATGCTGTGATTAGAAGGATCAGTCATGTCTATAGAGTCTTATTAGAAGTAATTTATATGCAAGTAAAACAAATATCCCCCACTTTTCTACGAAAATGCCAAATTCCATACTGATTTACACGCTTTACAATCTCATTGACTTCAGAGGGATTGCCTCCGGTGTGAATCACCAGGCTGTGGCCTCCCAGCAATATAGAGTAATCCCTTCATATTCCTCCTTTCAAAAACCCTATCATCCGACCAGGTGCTGCAGCTAAGACCCCACGAGCCAAGTCGCAGCCCTGCGGCGGTGCTTCTCCTCTCCCTATTAAAGCTTGGGGAGGGGGTGAAAGGGAAATAAAAGTCTGATGATGGAAACGCCGACAAGCAAAAAACACGGCCTTGGCGAGCCCAGCGTGCGTGACTGAGCATGGGGGTGGCCGGGGGGTTATTTGGGGCAGTGTGGGGGGAGAGGTATGAACCCTCCTTCAACCTAATTAAATCCAGATCCAAAGCCATCCTGATCCCAGAGCATTAAGTATTTTTGTTAGGAAGGGCAGGGATAAATTAACTCCTAACTCAGGCCCTAATCTTTTTTCATTGTTGTTTAAATTCTCCCACTTCCTAAGATTTCAGCATTTCCTCGTGATAAAGAGGAGCTCCAGACTGCCAGCTCATCTGCCCCTTCTCTCCAAGGCACGTGGGCAGATACTTCCCCCAACCAGGCTCTTAAAATTACACGATCATTTACAAACATCAGTGCAAAAGGCAACTGCTGACCCCACTCTCCATTTTAATCACAGCTGTTATTTACAGTGTTAGCAACGCACTGGGACAGAGGCTAATAAATGTTTAATGGCCCAGTAAACACCAAGGGCTTTATCTACAGCCCATTTCAAAGCCTGATCAAATATAATAATCCTTTGCATGTCTGTCTGCCACTTCCCTGGCCTCCTGCGGGACGGGAGGAGATGTACATGGCTGCTCTATATTCAAACAAGAAAGGGGGGGTTAGCTATAGGCACACGGATGTTTTCCCTGCTTTCATCTCTATTTCTTGCTCTCAGAAGGGCAGGACTATGCACCAACCCGTCGGACCTCAACTTCCATATAATATAGAAACGCAGGTGACATCTGCCTCTAGGATTCAATAAAGCAGTTATCAATAACAGGAATATTACACACAGGAAGCAGAGAATATGTGGAAGAAGTTGAGAGAATTATCATTTACTTACAGACTGGGGTACAGAGGAAAAAATACCTGCACGCCTCATGAAGCGCTGTAGGAGACTATGAGACCAGAAATGCTGAAACTTTTTAGAAAGAAGCTTTATTAAAAAAATTATGGCAACAGGATCAATACTCAAGCAGTTTATATATTGCACAACTTGCACAATGTACAGGATTGCCAAGTAGCTGAATTCTTCACCTGCATCTACCCAGGCAAGTGCTGGCTTCTGCCAGACCAAGCGATTCAGCACACGGGGGAGAAAAACAATTTTTCAGGCACATAAACCACTTCCTCAGATCTGAAATGGAAGATGTATTTTCCCCCCCCAATTATAGCTGTGGATCCATTACTCAATATTCCCTCCCCATGCAAGTCTTACTTACCTTCTAGACCCTCATATCTCCAATGTGATATTTTAAATGAGTCATTTTGACACATTAAAGCTAAGCAGTTACATTTTTATTACATTACACATGGCTGTAACAAGCTTCCCTAAAGACCTGATGTTAAAATCACAGTCCAATTACAGTTTGGTAAACTCACATGAACAAGAGATAAACACACCAGAAAAAGCCACAAGGACTTCACAGGTGAGACCTCACCCATGACACAGGGTTGCCCCGTGGCACCATCTACCTATTCAACACACGGGCTCCAGGAACCATACCTGTTCCATAGTCTTCTGGACTATATTCAAGGTTTGATTTTTTTCAGCCTCCAAAGTAGCCCTAAACCCAGGTCATGATACCAGCGAGGGCTTCTGATATAGCCAAGGCCAACTGACTTCACCAGTGCCACCACCTCTTGGCTCACATGATGGGAGAGACCGGCCTCTCAGTTCGATCTGGTCAAACTGGAGGGTCCTCCAACTCTGATCCATGCAGAAGGTGAGGGATCATGGCAGGATTATGAAAATGGAGGCTCGAGGCCAAAATAAAGGAGCCTGGAAGCAGGGCTGTCGTCAGGGCGTAGCTCACCCATGCTGCTGTGCACTGGCCCCTTCCCTCCCCTCCATGGGACGTTTTTATTTAGCATGGCCAGCAGACTCTTGTAGAGGATGTTTTAAAACTCGCAGAGCTGCCAAAAATGTCAAATTAGAGCACAGCAAGAGCTCATAATAAATCCACCCAAGTGAACCGCAGCACTGCTCAGCTGCCTTTTTGGGTGAAACCAAAAATCATGAAAGCAAAGATCTACCGGCAATTACACCCAAAATGCTTCCTGTCTTTGCACGAATCTTTGTTTACTTTGGGTTTTAGTGGTAGATGGGAGCACAGACTACAATTTGTGGGAGATAGGTTATTGCTGCTAATGCAAAGAGCTTTTTTCTTCCACCCTTAACAGATAAAGCAAGCACTAAAAATGCCACTCTGAAACAGCTTGGTCCTGCAGTCACAGATGGTAGCAAAAATTAGCATTATTTATTTGTGGCTTTAGTCACTTTTAAAAAGAAAAATAGATAAAGGAAGAAATGCACCTGAATTAGGACTCCCTCCCCTTTCTTTTGCAACTAATACTTCAAAATGCAGCAGGGGAAGAGCATTTCGCAGAGTTCTAGGAAACCACTGTTTGAAAAAAATAATACATTTACCCAAGAAGGAGAATGAAAACAAGCAGAACAATAAGAGTCACGGAAGTTTCCTCCGAGGAGACATCTGGGAAGGTGAAAGGAGGAAGCAAGTGAAAGAAAACACACAGCATAAAGATACAAATTAATCCAAACAGCAAGAGAAGAGTTATTAAGCCATTTTACATTTATATAGCACTGCATACAACAAACAAGATGTGGTCATATAGTGCTATATGATTCAAAATCTAGCTGCATTTATATACACAGCCATACTCCTACAGAGGGCTCAGCCCACCCCTGTATCTTCTGAGGACCTCGACCTCCCTGTCTCAGAATCCTAGAGTGACTGAGGTTGGAAGGGACCTCTGGAAGTCATGTGGTCCAACCTCTCTACTCCAGCAGGGCCACCTGGAGCTGGTTGCCCAGGACCATGGCCAACAGGTTTTTAATATCTCCAAGGATGGAGACTCCACAACCTGCCTGGACAACCTGTGCCAGTGCTCGGTCACCCTCACACTCAAAATCTATTTCCTGAGGTTCAGAGGGACCCTCCTGTGTTTCAGTGTGTGCCCATTGCCCCTTGTCTCATCACTGGGCACCACTGGGAAGAGCGTGGCTCCGTCCTCTTTGCATCTTCCCTTTAGGTATTTATAGACATTGATGAGACCCCCCTGAGCCTTCTCTTCTCCAGGCTGAACAGTCCCAGCTCTCTCAGCCTTTCCTCCCAGCAGAGATGCTCCAGTCCCTTCGCTGGAGTCTCTCCAGTATGTCCACATCTCTCTTGTACTGGGGAGCCCAGCACTGCACACAGTGCTCCAGGTGTGGCCTCACCAGTGCTGCATAGAGCACAAGGATCACCTCCCTCGACCTGCTGGCAATATTTTGTCTAATGCAGCCCAGGACACCACTGGCCGCCTTTGAGGCAAGGGCACGTTTCTGGCTCACGTTCAGTTTGATGTCCACCAGGACCCCCAGGGCCTTTCCTGCCAAGCTGTTTTCCAG
Source organism: Haliaeetus albicilla (assembly GCF_947461875.1). NCBI lineage: Eukaryota > Metazoa > Chordata > Aves > Accipitriformes > Accipitridae > Haliaeetus > Haliaeetus albicilla. The sequence continues at coordinate 82,093,567 of NC_091483.1, read as the reverse complement.
CCGGGTGGCCCCCAGCACATACTGGTGCCTGGGGTTGTTCCTCCCCAGGGGCAGGACTTTGCACTTCTCCCTGTTGAACTTCATGAGGTTCCCGTTGGCCCATTTCTCCAGCCTGGTGAGGTCCCTCTGGATGGCAGCACGACCCTCTGGAGTATCAGCCACTCTTCTAAGTCGGACACCAGTTTGGCGTCATCAGCAAATTTGCTGAGGGTGCACTCTGTCCCATCATCCAGATCATTAATGAAGATGTTAAACAGGACTGGACCCAGTATTTACCCCTGGGATACACTGCTAGTTACTGGCCTCCCAGCAGACTTCGTGCCACTGGTCACCACCCTGTGGGCCCAATCATTCAGCCACTTTTCAACCCACCTCACTGTCTGCTCATCCAGTCCATGTATCAACAGCTTCTCTACAAGGATCTTATGGGAGACAGAGTGTAAGGCCCTACTGAAGTCCAGGTAGACAATATCCACTGCTCTCCTCTCATCTACCAGGCCAGTCACTTCATCACAGAAGTTTCTCAAGTTGGTCAAGCAGTACTTCCCCTTGGTGAACCCATGCTGACTATTCCTGATTATTTTCCTATCCATCAAGTGCCTGGAAATGGTTTCCAGGATGAGCTGCTCCATCTCCTACCTGTACTTACAGTTTGGGCTCAAAAAAGCTGGAGAATCTCACATTTATCTACTCAGTCTTCTTGAGGGATACTGCTTGATTATTGCAGTGATAGAAATTGCAGGGAAACAGCACACACAAGAAAGAAAAATACTTGTAGGTCACTACAAAATCTGATATCATACAGGCAAGCTCATCACCAAAGAGTTTAGTTTAGATGAACAACAAGTAAAAAAGGCACAGAGAGCATCAGCTATATTGATGATAAATATACATCATTTTCTCCAGTAGCGAAGCCTATCCTCACTGCAAGAAATTGCCATTTACTTCCAACACAGATGGATTACTCATGGACAGAGAAGCTGGAGGCAGAATTAACTCTTGGAGCCTAGCATGTCCCAGGAGATCAGATCAAACTCAGTCTGCTCCTTTCCTCCACTGCACACAGACCAGGAACCCAATGGCCTCTTTGACTGATTCCACCAGCACAATTATTTTAGTTTTTAGCTTCTTGATTTTGGCAGAGATTCTCTTAGAAGCCCAATCAAGAACAAATTAAATGCAAGAATTAAGTGAAATCAGGCGCCAAGAAGGTTTGGTGCCTGTCCCTCTTACCTTAAGTGGGATAGAAGATTAAGTGCTTAGTATACAGGCTCCTGAGAAAGCCTACAAAGAGAGGCACCTTCAGAAGAGATCCAAAAAGCCTTTTTCTTAATAGAAACCACCTAGGATTTGCCAATAAGAAAAGCTAAATCCTGGAAGACCAGCAAGGTGGAGCCCTGGCTTCAGCTCCCACTTGGGCTCAGCATTTCAAATCCACTTCCCACATAGCAGGGAGAGCAGCCTAGTCAGCCCACGGTCTTTTCTGTCCTTCCCTGATGATGCTACGATGGTTAAGCAGCCAAATATGCAAGTCACTACACCAGAAAGCACACAGCATAGTGATTAATGGACTTACCTAGGAGGGAAGTTCTGGCCACGGTCCTCTTTCTCAGGACTTCTTATGTGTTTTACGTTAGACATTCATTGGACTTGAGAAATCACACGCACTCACACTGCACACACTGCTGAGAAGAGGGAGCAGGACACAGTTCTTTCCCTTTTATGTTCCAGCAATAAATCACGTGCTCCTCTGCACGGGTGCTCAGGTTTGAGTGGGAAAGAGGGACGCAGCACTTGTGCATCAAACAGCCAGACAGTGCTGCAGGTTTCTCACCAACGATCAAAGGAATGGGAACTTAACACCTAGACCAGAAGCATCTCAAGGAGCTTCCAAGTGTTGGCTGCCCAAAGAGCCCAGGCTCCTGGGATCACAGTTACGATTTTTTTTTTTTTTTTTTTAAGAACAAGTCTTCAAAAATTGTCTCTTACTCAAAGGCTAACAGCTATACGACAGTCACATTCAGATTCAAAGTTTTCTACTCATTCATGAGTTCAAAAGTAAGGCTAAGCAGATGCACCATTAAGTCCAGTTTCCTCATTTTTGAGAGCAAGTATAATTATCCCCAACTTCACAGACGCAAGTCACTCCTAGAGAAGTGACTTGTCACACAGTGAGATGACAGAGGCAGCAACAAAAGCCCACTCACCCTACCACTGGTCTCATGCCTTGCAAAATAATTGCCTTCCCACCCAGAACTAAAGGTTACAATTACAGTGAGAATGAGCCAAGCCGGAAAGACGTATTTAAAAAAAAGGAAAAAAATGGAAAAAAAGTTTTAATGAAAACATGCAGGCGATTCTAAGACAGAAGAGAGGCCCATTTTGCATTGCACCTTGTTTGCTCGTGCTTCGTCTCAGTTGCCAAGCACAAATTAAATACTTTAGTTAAAACTTTGCTCATCTGGTACCTTTAATACTTAGTCATTAGAAACTGAACATCTGTTTTGCTTTGAGGCTTTCAGCAGTGACTCAATGTTATCTACAGTGTTGGACCGCTGAAGATTAGTATTCCTGAGGGTTTTTTTCCCCCTCCCCTAGCAACAGGGCTGCTTGCTTTCAGGAGGAGGAATCAGCCTACAAAATTGTGTTACAAAATCATTAAAGTTTGACACAAGTTGAGGAGGAAGCACAGGACCCAGAGAGATTTCATCCTCAGCTGGAAACAAACTGGCTGAGATCTCTACCAGCACATACCTGTGCCCCATAGCTCTCTAGGATCGATACGCCATTGCAGGGTGATGCATGGCTTTCAGGATCCGGAGCAGCAGCAATCTCCTGTTGTGTTTACAGTAAGCATGATAAACACACCGCAATTAAAATGACTCCAGTAGCCCTCTCGGCATATGCATCCCCCCAAGCCTGAAAGCAATCCCAAAGGTTTATCTGTGATTTAACCTCCACTGGCTTCAGGCACAGCAGATAGCTCAGCATCACATATCTTCATCAGCAGTGAAGTACCCGAGGTAGACGCATAGCTTTAGAAAGAGGATGCAGCAGCAGGAAATATCCCTGCACCGAGGGACCCAATTAACTTGCTGATATAAGACACCAGCATCCTATTAACACGGTAGACGCTGTGCATGCACAAAGGCATGCCACGCCTGGGAAAAGGACTTCAAGGATAACATATGCTGCGTGTATGTGCAAGGGAAGAGCCTGGTCATCATCTTGTCCTGCTGGAAGGGAAAGGATCTGTGCAATATCCAACCCAGCTGACAAACCGATCGTTAACAGCCATTCCCCCTGCCATTTGTGCAGGGCTGATCCTGCAGGTCATTCAGTGAATGAGTATTTTCCCTAGAAGAGCGTTGGACATAAAGCAAACCCATAGACCTCCCCTTTACCTTGCCAAATGGCAGCTGTAAAACAGACCCATGTTTCTGAAAGGCAGATACTGAGGCAGGCACAGGCTGGCTTTACGGGGTTTCGCTGTCACCCACATCAGACATGGGCACACCACACTTGAAGGGTTTTACAATGCACTTCACCCTTGCGTACAGATAAGGGCACTGCCGTTGAGGATGGAGATATTAACCTGCTGGGGGATAGAGGTCCACAGGGAAATCTGGGGAAATGTCTGTTCCCGACTCCCACCTGAGCGCTTTAACCTCTAAAAGGTTTTTCCCTCCTTCAGTAAAATCTTAAAGATCAGTGTGCATAGTTACAGCCTGAGACTGTCCGAATGAGCACAACAGACCACATCTAAGATCTGTTTAATTCAATACCTCCAACAGCAACCAGCAGCAGGTCCAGGAAGCAAGGTCAGACCTGCACCAGCATGTACCATTTTCTCCCCAGAACAGTTGCCAGTCTCCAGCACTGACTGTTTCTGCCCAGGTGTCTTCGCACTTTCCTTCCATGAGTTTATTCAGTCACCTTTTCGATCCATGCAAGTTTTAAAGCATCCCAAGGCAAACAGCTTAACACACGGGGTGGAAGTGTGGGGGAGGATGTTCTACCAAGACAGTAGCCTCAACTCCAAAAATTATGATACCCACAGCTCACAAAGCCGCACTGAGTTCTCACCCCAAAGTTTTTCCAGTGTTAATATAGACCACGACAAACAAGCATTGCCATGCAAGTCTTAAAGATTCAAACCACGCTCCTCATGAGTACCTCTGTGGGCAAAGAAGCAGAAAAACTGGTTTGGAAAGAGAAAAGGCAAGAAAATACAGATGACTCTGATAACATGTCTAATTAATAAAGCATAAACTAGACGGGCTGGTTCAGTCTGCGCATCCCATCTGCTTTGACTTCAGTCGGGATGGTTCCCATCTCCACAAGTGCCAGTTTCCATCCAGATATTCCTGCATGCTGACAAGCCAAAGACATGCCTTCAGCACCCGGGCACATATGCTCTTCTATGGCATTATCACGCGTTCTTCTCTTAGGAAAAAGGGATGAACAATAAAAAATATAAGTGCCCAGTATGCAAAACATGGTCCTGAGACACCAAGGCTATATCCCAAGGACTAAACATTAGAGTTTGGTATGAGTTTGCTGTAACTTCGTTGTCACCAGTCCTCCATGGCCTCCAGATAGGTACTTACACTTACCTACCTTTAAAGCCTTAACCTCATAACAGCTAACACTTTTTATTCTGTTGCACTTTATGTGACTTTGCAATCAACTTGCATGAAGTTCTATAGTGCAAGTGCTGATTTATAAAGATTTATTTGTGGAGTGACTAGATATGGCTCCCTAAAGTCATCAGTTAGAGTTACAATACTAGAAGTTCAGGTTCGGACAAGGTCTTGTTCTCTGCATGTTTCTGGTCCTCCTTTTGGAAACAATCAGCAGAGAAGACACATACTGTAGAGTCCCAACAACAGGAAACATCCAGACACTCTCGCAAATATGCGCCCTGGCCCTAAAAGCTTGAACAAAAGGAAAAAGCAAGTAACAAAAGCAAGGGGAGCATCTCCTCCGCTCCGCAGGAGGTCAGCAGCAGAGCCAAGGACAGGACGTGGGAGATGGAGAAGCACATCAAGTGTCTGTGGCACCCTGACAAAACTAACTCCGCAACTTAAAACAAAACGGAGGAGAGGTCAGTAGGAGATGCAGACAGCATAACGTTGGGATTTCAGCCAGAGTGCCACAAAAACCGCGTATGAATTCAAAAAAAGTGGCAAGTCTTTACATACACAAAGTACTATTCCTGCTTCCCCAGGGAAAGAGGAGGACGGGGAAGATGGTTCTATCCCATTTCTGCTTTTTAAGATTTCTACTAAGGTATGAAACCTGTGAGAAATTTTGAGACTTAGCAGCTGAGGACAGCCAGCAGGGACCATAAGGAGCAGAAAACTTGCCCCTTTCAAACCGAGGCAACCTCACAGATCACTTTTTCCTCTTTCTCCGCTGTTTAGCACACTGGAAATACCCACTTCGTAACAGGCAGCAGAACAGAGGCAAGAGCTGTTCCTACAGCCATGCACAGGCCTCCAGAACAACAGGAAACCAGTGGTCAAGCGGTGCCGATAGTCCTGGTGCTTTCACTGCACTAACGCTCAATTGAGGACAGGCTGACTCATTCACCCCAGTTAAAAACCCAAACACCAATACGAGTCAGTCTGCTGGAGCTGGTAGTTCATCTTTTTCAGGTTTCATTGCTACAGGTGGATTTCATGAAAATGGAAACCTTTCAAGGAGGTTAAATCCTTCAGAGGCAGAGAGGAGGCTACAGTCAATTCCAGACAAGCATCTCCTGTATCACTTCACGCATGCCCAGAGTGGCTGTTGGCACCTGCTCCTGAGCAAACAAGCAAGAATCAGACCCTGAAAAGATAAGTCTATTATATTCTTTATGCAGCACGAGGGAAGAGGAATGGGACTGAATAAGCAATGTCCTATTGGGAAAGTCCACGCCACACGTACGATTACATACGAGAAAGTAATCAGCCTAGCGTTCAAGCCAGCCAAACGGGGAATGCCAAACCTTTATTAAAGGAAAGCCTTGAGTAACTCAGATGCAAACAAACTCATATCCATCTGGGATGCCAAGCCCCTTTCCCTGTCTTCGTACTGAAGAGCTATTTTTCATAAAGGTCTGATCTGCAGTCAGGGCTGGCTAGAGGAAGGACCGGGGAGGATCTCCCATCACAGGAGCATCCCTAGCCCAAGCTGCTGAGCTCCAGCCGTGACTTCCCACGGCACTGAGGGCATCCAACTGCTGCAGCTCGCTCTGGCCCAGCTCCCGTCTCCACACCCCTCAAAATTCAACAGCATTAAACAGCAGAGAGCTTCTGTTTGTAAATCACGGTTGCTACACCAAGGATCGTCATACATCACAACTGCAATGTCAAGGGAACAACAAAGCGGTGATGGCGAAATCCTACGGCACAGATTGGTTCTCCAGACTTCTCTCTTAAAACTAAATGCAGAGGGTGCACGTGGGTGGCTGGAACTTCATCCCAATGTCAACCAACGCAGGAAGCCTCAGCTGCACTGTAATAGTCAGGATCTCAGGCAAAATACTTAAAAGCAAGTAGTTTTCCTCCAGAAACAGACAATAAGTTTCTAGCAGCATCCTGGAAGCCTTTCTTCTGAGAAGGAACTGGTTACTTAGGAATGGAGCTAACTCAGGTACATGCACAAAATAAAAGGCAGAAGAGAAGTTTAACTGGAACTTGCTGACTATGCTGAGACAGTACAGGGGGGCAGGGGAGATCGGGGCAGCAGCCAGTGCTTTGGAATAGGCACAGAAACAAGTTTCCACGGGAGCGTGTTTCTTTAAAGTCAGCTGTATTAGATCATCTTGTCCCCTAGAGTATGTTGTTTCCTAATGTTTTGCCCAGACCAATTTCAAATGTCAAAAGCAATGGTTGTGTGTTTTTTTTTTTTAAACTACCTTGAGTCCCCACAGAGCCAGTCAAGGATGAGAATTTTAGACTCTGTTCTGTCTTTCACATTACAAATGCAATTACCACTGCAGCCTGATTACAGCATCTCCTGTCATACAGATTCTGCAAGAGGCTGAAAGAACAGCTTGCCTTTCAAATGGAGTTAGAAAAATTCAGACAAGTCCTTCAGTGCTCAGTGGTCACGTGCCAATGAAATTTAAGAAAAGCATGTGCAGTCTCAAGGGGAGAGCATCCCTTAGAGAAAGCCATTCATACCGTCTTCAAAAAAAAGGACATGATGAAAAGCCCTTGCAAAGTACCTACCCTGAAATAGAGACTACTCTCAAAATAGTCTTATTCCTCTTGCTTTTCAATCCTTTCATCCAGTTAATGAAGAAAAATCAATACAAGGAGATTTTTAGATGCATGTGACAGTTTGGATATGGTCAGTCTTGCCATACCTGGATGCAAGAGATGTAGTATCAAGCAAAGTAACGCATCACGGGGCTAACATTAAGCTTAGTTTGACTCCTCTTCCCAGACATGAAGGATGTGAGCATCTTAGATTTAGCTCTTGGATAACTGTAAGTGGAAATTAGCACTACAAACTGGAAACATCTGGATATAGATAGTTAAACGAGATAGTATCGTCAGGTCACATCTGTTTTCCACATTTTCACTTCAGCCTACCAAGAGGCGAGATTCAGGCGGTCAGGGCACTGGCTGGAGATGGGAGAAGTTCTGCGGTGGGTTACTTGGGGTCCCCCGAGCCAGATGATCATACAGGCTACTGCCACTGGGCGAGACCTCCCTTCTCCTCCACCTCTCCACCCCAGGCATTCCCACAGCCGCCTGTGCCAGGCTCTGTGTCAACCACAGCGGGCCAACTCGCCCTGCTAACCTGCCAGAATGTCAGCCGGGACAGGGTGCCGTGCCGGGGAGAGTGGTTTTATGCCAAGGTAAGCAAGCTGAGCTGCCTTACCCGATTGTCAGATGTGGTCCAACACGTGCAGAAAGGAAGGAACAGAAAAATAAACTCACCAAAACAACACCTACGTCTTACATCAGCTCTTCACACCTTAATTCCCTTTCAACACTGGGGTGATAGCCCTCCTTGCTCAACCAAGTACTAACTAATGAGCCAACACTGCGGTGCCTGAGCCCCAGAGAATGTCCAATTTTGACGAGACAGGGCTTGGCCCCCAGTTATTAAGCAGTAAGTGGGAATACTAAGTGCAAATATTAACAGTGAAATAGGCACAGCTGGCACCAAGGTTAAAGGGAGGTTATAGGCCAGGACTAAACCACTGAGTTCAGCTAACAGCACACGCCTGGCTATCAAAGATGACAAGGTTTAGCAGTTTATTATTAATAATGAATCCTCTGCAAGATGTTTTCTGCTAGGAAAAAGGAAAAGTGTTGCATTTTCAGCTGCCCATTACTTAAAGTGAGCTGAACAAGCCTCACTTCAGAGGGAATAAATCCATTTTGGATCAGGCAGTGGGCAACTCGAGTGGGAAGCAGTCAGCATCGTTAGATACATCATATCTATTCTCCAAGCAAGAGACTTCAGGCTTAGAATATTTCAAAACCCAGCACTTCTCAACAAGCATGGAAGCACCAACTCCTTTTATTTTACATCTCTCTCCTTTTCCCTGTGGACAGCAGGCAGCCTGGCATGATACAACAGGAATACCCCAGTCCCTCCCTGGGCACAAAACCTGTGAGCAAGGGAGGCATGGATAAATGGGAGTAGGATGGCGAGTAAAGGGAATTTCATGGAAGAGAGCTCACAGAAGACAGGAATATTAAAGAGTTTCAACTCTGAAGCCAGGAAAGACTTAACAAGTAAGTGCTTGAAGCTGCTAAGAAACAACCCTGCCCAGAGGAAAAAAAAAACAACCTACAAGTGGAAGAATTAAGTGGGCAAGTGCTTGACATAAGTGCGATTTTGTCAATGGAGACAATTTATGGAACAGGTTTGTAAAAGCAAAGAAGGAAGGGGGGAAAAAAAAGGGCAGCGCAGGTCCTGTCAGACTTTCTGCCTGCAAGCACCTTATTCCAAGATCATCTTTCAGCTCTTGGCCGTGGAGACGGAGGGGCAGGATCCAAGAACCACTCACAGCAGGGAGACAAAAACGGATGAAAACGGTTTCTCAGCGTCTCACTCCTGTACTGCAGGATGGATCTGCAGCGGAATTTTGGCGTGACCCAACACCGCTGGTCTCAGTAGCCCTTGCCTGCTTGCTGCGGGCAGGGCAGAGGGTGAGGTGGAACTCCTGCCACCACCTGCATGGGGGTCTGCTTCCACAGCACCACAACCACATGCACATTGGACTACTCCAGCCTGGGCCAACCAGAGGAGCGAGCATGCAAGGACGACTGCGAGGAGAACTGCAGCAAAGCTTGGGAGCTATCCTGCAAAAAGCCGAATGCTACACAAAGACTGAAATAAGCCAAGCTTCCGAAGAGCCTGTTCAACACCACTTGGCTCTGAGCAAAGAGAAAATGCAGCAGAAACAAGCAGGTTTTTCTGAAGTAGAAAGTTTCTGAAATCATTGGGGTTTGTTGCTTCCAAAATTTATACCTGTACAAGCTCAATGTCTCCAGCTGGCACATCTGCAGTCCTGGAGTTCAAGATACCGTGAGGCTGTATGCTAGGCAGGGTGGAGACGTGAGGGTTTGGCAACTGGGGTACAGGAGGGAAGGAGAAGACAACCCCAAAAAAGCAAGCCATGAATATAGCTCCAGAATAGGATGGACCAAACTTGCGCTCAGAAACGAATTCAAGTGGCTTTTATTAGCAAGAACAGATTTAAGCACCGCATACATATTCAGTTCTTTCCCCCATACTATTGCTTCCCAATGTTCCCCAGGCCTCTCCCTTGTCCCCAGAGGTAGATCCAAGTGCATCTGCAACCCAGGCACAGCTCAGAGCCAGTATTCAGGGTCAGATCCAGGATGGAAGAGACTTTGAGAATGTCTGAAGGGAGAACGCAGTTCAAATACTTCGAAAGCTTTGGAGCATTTTATTCAGTGTTTTGACTGCTTCAAAGTACAATTAGGTCCCAGCTTCCAAAAATATATGAAGCAAAACCATCAGCAATGAGAAAAATTGATTCCAACGTAACATCCAACACTACAGTTTGATGGGGTCATTTGTAACCGCACATCAGGTGACCACAGATAAATTGGGGTAGTCAGACATGCTTGAGAACTGGCTAAAGAACATTGAAGAGCTATAACAGTGTCACTGGAAGAGCCTCATTCAAGAGGGACACAAATACCTTCATATCTTTGACAAAAGCCACTGTTACCTGAGAGCTGGCCCAAAGGTGGAAGTTAGTAGCCCAAGCCCAAATGTTGGGTTTGTGCCACAGCAGCTGTCAGAGGCCACACTGTTTCCCAAGGCTTGATCCAGCATTAGCTCTCCAAAAGTCTCTAAAAAACCCACCAAACTGAATGAACTGAGTGGCTGAACTTGGATTCCCCCCAGACCAGAGGCTACAGCACCTTTGGAGGGCAGCAGAAGGGAAGTCTATGTCCCTGCTGCTCATGGTGCATCTGCTCAGCCCCTGAAACAAGGCTTCAACCCTATGGCCAAGTTTGGCACTTCTATCGTTAAAAAAAAATTATTCTCTGATTCCTCATCATGCCACACAGAAATGCATGATGAAGAATCACAGGTGAAAGCAAACCCATGAGCGCAGCTCAGCATCTGCTGCCATCCTCAACCCTCTGGCACCCTTCTCCCAAAGGGCCAGGGTGGGGAGCAGGGCACGCCTTTGGCCGTTGGGAAGGAGCTGCCGACAGCACCGCTCTAATAAGGTCTTGGGGAAAACACATCCTTCACCTTGCATAAAACAGTCCTGCAACCTGCTTCTCATGGTAGAAACCCACCGAGCCTGGCACGCCATCAGTGCGACTTGGACCCCAGGGGCAAAATGCTGCCAGTCCTTTGGATCAAAGGACAGGAGAAAAACCCTCTTACACTGCCACAGACTGAAGCCCATCTCCCTGTACTGAAGGCTTTGTACATTGCAGATCCGCTGTTGGAGATGCTGGCGCAGGGAGAGAGGCAGGAACGTCTCTGGCTGTGGGGAGATCAGAATTGAAAAGAGGCTTTTTTTTTTTTTTTTTTTAAACCTTTTATGCTTCCCTATCCCAGTCTCAAACTGCAGGAGGGACATGGAGGATTGAGCTCTGGATGCCAGGCTCTCACTCGGGAGGCTAACCTCATCAAGAGTCAAGTCAAAGCACCCCAAAGGAGCTGAGCTGCAATTTGTCACCTAAACAGCAAAATAATCCTCCTGCAAATGCCCTGCACCAACAGGCCAGTCCTGTTAGTGAAGACAAAGCTCAAGCAAAGCTTTAAAAGATCTGTAACTATTACTGTAACAGGCAAAATGGAAAAAAAAGGTGGAAGCAGCAGCCGCCTTCCTTCCACCAGGCTTGGGATCTGCTGCTGGCAGGGTTTCTGGCAGGGCTGGGAGCCTGCCTGCACTCCTGCGTCAGAGTGGGGACACCGCACACGCTGCCACAACTGCCTGGGGGGCTGAAAACAGCTGAAGTGACACGGAAAGTGTTTGCCGTAGGATGGGACCGGTCACAGCCACAACTAGCATGGCAGAGGTATCCTGAGATGACCTTTCCGCGTTGGACTGCAAACTGGGCAAAAATGTCCATGTCCCCATGCAAGCTGGCTGCTGTGCTACCACCTGTGTCCTTCACTAGTTAATTACTTGCATTTCTGAAACTACATCACCTTAATGAAGTATCAGAGGGAGAAAAATCCAACACCAAATATAAAGAGACCATCTCAGCTGGCCAACAATACCTTCTCTGCACAAGTGGGTGGCATCTCAGCAGACAGGGCTCCAGGAACCCAAATTCCCTTACGTCTGCATGGCGTTTCTTGGCCCGTGGGGCACTGAGTAGCCCAAAATTAAATCCCTCTACGCACACCACAATGCTCTTCCCATGCTAATAGCTGCATGAGGAGCCGCACCATGAGTCCCATTAGAGGAGGAATCCTTAAATGCTGTAAAACACAGTTTTAAAGTTTCTCCCCAAACTGAGCCAAACTGTCAGCAGGTGAGACCTCCCTGCTCCGTACCCACATGTCCCAGATCACAAGCAGGAACTCGTTTCGGGGAGCAATGCCAGCTTAAACTGATTAAACTAGAGGTTTGGTCTTTCAGTCCAAAGGCTGCTAGCATGTCCAGGGATCAGTCACCTCCAACAATCATCAAGCCAGGCACCACCTCACATGGAGAGCAGCCAGCCCTCCTCCTCCCGCAGCAGCTAGGAGAGGCTTGCACTGCTGTTCGGCTGCCACATCTTTCCACGGCAGCCAAACACACTAATCTCCAAAGATCCCATGTCGGCAAGTCTAAAACCACTCTGCAAAAAATAAAATCATTCCAAATAATCCATAATAAAGCAACTGAGCCAGTATTGAGCAACTGCAAAGTTCTTGGCTTCCTAAAAACAGTCATGATCTTGCAGTACCTTCAAAAAAAAAAAAAAACCAAAAAAAAAAACAAAACAAAACCAAAAAAACCCCAACATTGAATAGGTCAATTCCTGGGCTTGGATGCTGAGGAGCTCAGCTTTCCCATCACCACTGAGATGGCTTTGCTGCTCAGGAGCCCTGGCTGAAGTTTCCACCTAGCTATCATCAGACCTGCGTGGCTCATCTATGAAGCACTTTTTTCCTGCAGTACTTTCCACCTCTCCCATGCACGTGTGCACAGACTTCCCTGTTCTCCGTCCACCAGTCAAATAAGCACAGTTTTCAGAGCAAAAATTCAGTTTCTCAACCTTAAAGTTCAAAAGGGGAGTTGTTTGGGGGCTGAGCTTCTTGGCTTTGCTCCAGGGAGGTTGGAGAGGGAATGGAAATGGATGTTTTCAGGTACACTCATTAAGTGCTGTGTAATTATTCAGTAGAGGCAGGCTGCAAACTCTAGCAGCATCGCACCTGCAATTGCTCTTCCACTTGCAACTGAACCACTTTCAAAAATGATGAGCAGAAATGAGCTGGGTGGATGGCTGAACGGCTTCTTTCCAGTTTGCAGAGAACAAGAGCCATGAATCTCCTACCAGCTGCTGGGCTTGTGTCCCACAGGAGCCAAAGGACTCTCTCCTTCAAGATGCCAAACATCCTTAGACCCCCTTGATCTACACAGGAACAGAGACCAAGCAGCACCTGGCAAGATAAGGTCCAGCTAACTGGTTCAACTAACACTGACTTAAGGCTCCACCGAAAACGTCAACCTCTCTGCTAGGCAGAGATGCACTGTAGGGAATGCAGCAGCTTTGGAAAGGGGGAGAGGGCTTGCGGGGAATGATGCTGGGGCTGCAGCACCTCCACAGAGAAACCACCACCCTTCCTAACAGCACATGCCTGCTCTCGAGCCTGCTGACAGCTCACTATGCCCTCTTCCTGGAGGAGCATCACAACGTTGGGCAACGGGGCAGCATCAGATGCTCCATCCCACACTGCTCACTCAGCTGTACGAGAGAGAAAATAAGGACAGAGGGCTCCCTGGGTTCCTCTTTTCTTGCCACAAGCAGGCTGAGATCCAGCTGAGGCTATATGCTTCTAAAGCAGCTCCCTGCATTTCACAATTTACCTTCAAGTTTCTACACGAAGAGGGCAACATATGGGAAGTTACATAAACTCAAAACACCCCCCTACAGAATATGCTGTATCCTGGAAAACAGACAAGTACCTCTGCACAGGCACTGAAATCAGTTTAACAAATTTCAAGGAAGGCAAAGAGTAAATCCTCTGTCATGTAGGGGATAAGACATGGACACAAGAAGCAATGTCAGATACTCAGATGTCTACACAACCTCTCTTGGGTGGATCAAGAGATCCGCCACCTTTGTGAACACACACCTGCAGCACCGTTTTTACACCTGTATCACTAAGAATTCCTCTACAGCCCTGACAGAGGGACATGACCTCCTGCAGAGACCCTCTCAATAGCAGCCTAGAGGGATGGAGACACTTTGGCAACCCTCCAAGCCATCTTAACACGCTGGTGGACCCAAGGGGGAAAACGCTTACACGGCCACCAGGTTTGTCAGCCTCTCTGGAGCCTCGGCTGAGGAGGGGACAGGAGAGCCGCTCTTCCTCTACACGCCAGAGGAGACAAGCAAGAGAAGATGCCCTTAGAGACTGGGTTGCACAGTCAGACAAGGCTGCAAGCTGCCCATCCCACGCCTCCTTCAATCATGTTTTAAAATATGAGAAAGGATGATCATGCCTTTTAAGTTACTCACCTCCCAGAAGAGCAGAGATTCATCTTAACCCTTACAAAGCTGCCTTTGTATGTCAGCTAGACCGTGCCTCAGTTTCCCTTTGTAACAGTACCTCTTTTGTGCATTTTATTTGTTTGGATGTTGGATTCTGGGGGACCAGACCTGCCTGCTCAGCACAGTGAGAGCTGAAGTACAGCCCCAGACCAGGCACTGCTGCACTGCAGACTAATGGCTAGGTCACAGATTTCACCTCCAGGTACCTACTGGAGTCAAAAAAACCCAAACCTCGTACACAACCACTGCAGATCAAGCCAGGTATAGAAAAGATAATAGATGAATTGGCTGAATATTTTTTTCTAAAACGCAGCGCTATGTAAGAGATTCCCCCACAGCCCCACGGGAAATGTCTGTAGCCTGCTCTAGATGAGCTCGCCAACCTATGCAGACTTTCAGAGCCCAGCAGTGGACTGAAATTCAAATCCACCCGTTAAACAGCAATATGCATACACTGAATTTCTCAATTAGTTAAAATGATGGAAAAATTAGGGATCTACAAATTAAGCTGTTGGAAGCCACTGCCCAGTAGAAAAATTTTGAAGGACCGAGTGAAGAAGAACCAGTCTTCCAGTTAGCCAAGTATCTAAAAACAAACTGCTGCCATCGAGTCAACCAAAGATCCTGCCTGGCATTCCCACCCTGCCACCACAATGAGAATGCAAATTGTACACGGCGACTGGGATTAAAAACATCTCTCTGTCTTTAGCCAAATAGGTTTAAAGTCTCCTCAAGAGAAAATCTTGAGGATTATCCATGCTTTCCAATTTATTATTAATTTCTAACTCATCTCTGTTCATCTCTAATTCATCATTCAGCCCTACCATTAGGGTCTTCTAGGAGACGGATGTGAAGCTGCAGCATTTGGGCTGCCGCAGACAAATGCGCTACCCTTCTGATCTAGCAATGCAGAGAAACAAGGGAAGACTAAGTCTGTACTTCCAGTCAGAGACTAACTAAATATGTACATGATGAGAGCGGGCCTAAAGTTACGCTTCTGAGCTTTCATGCTCAAGAGTGGCCAGTTTGCAAGAGAGTGAAATCCAGAGGCTCTGAGATACACCACGTGTTAAGCAACACTGGAAAACACATGTGAATATATTTATTTTCAGGCTTCTCAAACATATCCATAAGAGATTCACTTCTGGAACAAAAGGGAGATGCTTATCTGCTGGCATGATAAAAACATTATTCAAACTGTAAAGCAGCAGGAAAGTTTTGCATGCTGTCCTGCCAGACGCTATCACGAGAAAAAATTATGGTACCTCAAAACCTTCAGGTTGAGAGCCAGAATATCCCCGTGCTGTGTGTGCGGTGCCTGGAACAAGAGGCTGCCCTTTCCCAGAGCGCTGCTGGAATCTTTATAAACCACTAAAATTCTTTTTCTTTTCTTTTTTTTTTTTTAATTAAAAAAAACCCCAAACCCTGTTCTTCATATTTCTCTTCTTACTCAGCAAGATTTACTTACTTGAGGGTTTCTGCCTTCTAGAAACCTCTAACGGCACCATGACTGTAATATCTGCCCCTTCTGCCCCCCAGGTTTAGCTCCGTCTCTCGGGCCACCTTGCCACCAGCAGCCAGACCCGAGTTGCCTTCCTGGCTTTTCTTCCACTAACCTATTTCATTGTATAGGTGGGTCACTTCTTCCTCCATCTCCGTTTCTTCTCCTGCCCCTGGTCAGGGGCTGGGGCTGCACAGCGTGTAGCAGAGTCTTTCGCAGATGGAGAAAGTATGGCTATGGCCGGTGTCTTTCTACATTAAGTGGACTGACCTCCAGATCAATGCAGGTCCTCCCTTTCCTTTTTTGTTTAAAGAAAGATGAGTAAACAGAAAACCCTCCCCAGATTTGTCAAGATCTCTCTTGAGATCACATCATCGGTTATCACTTCAGTGCTCACCTGAAAGCTCACAAGGGCAAACCTGCTATTTCAAAGGGTGAAGTGAGAGATGCCCAACTGGGAGCAAGCAGGACTTCAAGCTGGTTGCAATGCACGTTGAGGCCAGGAACGGATTTCCTGGCTGCAGAACGCTCTCTGACATCTACCATGACGCAATTTACTAACACAAATTAGTAATATCAGCCCTTAGCCAGCCGCAGTTTGTGAATGAAGTGTTTGAAATCCCCAGAGTATGAATTGAGATACTAACTCTAAAAATGCAAGGGATGGACCCCACACAGTCCCAGGAATTAAAGGAGGATCTGCTTCTCGGTTTGCAAGTTCACCACTATGGCTGAACCACTTAGTTGCAGCTATTATGAGCATTCCCAAGGGCAGCAACACTCCAGAAAAGCCCCAGAGCTGCCTAGTTCATCCATTCATATCATCTCTGATCACTGCTCTTCTTACCACCAGGTCAACCAAAGTTAAAGATGAGCCTGTGTGAGCACACCAGACCATACACTATAAATAATAGACACAGAAGATGACACACTAGATGCACAAGCCAGGATGGTTGGGTATCAGTTTTGGGGAAACCCTCTACAAGTTGCCTTCTCGTCAGAAGGTCCCCGACTCCTTGGAGGAGAACACCTGAGCACAGACCCAGGGAGACATCCTGCCTTCAGCAGTTAAACCAGAAATGTCTGCTGCTCTCTGCAGCCCCTGAGCAAGGTCACTGCTGATGGGGTGGAGACCAAAGTGAGCTAAACCCCTGGGTTTTAGGTCATCAGAACAATCATAACTCAGAGAGATTATTTTGAAATATCAGGCGTGATATGGGAAGGCAGTCATCCCAAGGGGGGCTGGTTCAACCACAGAGCAATCCAGTGTTGATTGATTCACTGCTCATACCTGAATCAAGGTTTCCTGTCACCTATTACTTAACTCAGATACACAAAACCTACAAGCTTGAACATGCCAAACTCTGTTTTTAAGACTGGTATGCTGCTGCAGCACCTCTGCAATCAGCCTCTAACATGCTTTTATCGATCTAGCTTGGAGTGTCAAACAGCGTTTTGGACCCCCAAGTTATGAATACAGGTCTTAGAACTCCCTGTCTAACCCTGCAGGCAGGTAGCATCCATCCATCAGCCAAGGTTTCTAGCATTCGAGCATCCAGACACTGGGAAGCCCGTCTCACTCACGGTCTCCTGCCAGCTGGGATTTCCAGGCTAGACATCCCCCATTTCCACTGCCTCCAGGGCTCAGCCTGAAGAAACGTTCATGAAGCACTCTGGAAAACGAGGACACGGCCTCATTGCTCACCAGCCCCACCAGCAGAACCAACGAACCTACCAGTGCCAAGGAAGGCGGCTACGGGACGGGCAGGGGCGATCCTGCCTGCAGTACCTTCGCACTGTAGTTCATCTCATGCTTCCCAGGTAAACGCCGGGGAAGCCAGGAAGGATGCCTGCACCTCCCCTTCTTCAAACACGCAGTGATTTGGGGGAGGGAAGGAATTTGGCTGGCTTCCCTTCGCTACGCAAAGGAAGGGAGAACAGGGATGTCTTCCCGGAAGGACCAGAAAATAGCCGTGGCTTGAGTTAGACTGTGGGGCAGGATGTGGAAGTCCTTGTTACGGCAATAAAAAGGACTCAAGTACTTGGCTGGGGCGCCAGGAATATACCAACACGCCAGCCTGGCTCAGAAACAGCTTTCCCCATCAGCACGGTGGGAACATTTTTGTTTATTTGTATTAGCCAAAAAGGAAGGAGGTGGTGGTCCATTCCCCTTCACCACGGATGTCCTCAGCTCCCTGCAGCAGCAGCAGGCTTAAAACTGGTGACACCTACATCTCTTGCCCCCTCCTACCAACTTGTGATGTTTGGTCTCAGGTACAGGTTTTAATTTTGCTTTAGAGGAGGGATGGCATGGCACGACCTGACTCACGCAGGAGAGGCAGAGGTTATGCTCTTGTCTACTCTTCTGAAGTCAGAGAACTCTTGTTTTCCATCCCAGGTCCAAATTAGTACTAATTATTCCATGCAAAATGGAGTTACTTCAACAGGAAAGAATTAGGACAACAAATTATTCTGGAATAAAGAGGACTCGCTGCCTAAGCAAGCGATCTGTTTGCACATGGAATAGAAGGGGTGTTCTCCCACACAAGTTTTGGGGAAAAAGCAGTACCCACTCCATTTTTTTTAAAATTTCTAACCGCCACGGCTGTTACAGTAGCCACCAGAATTTCCTACATGACCAACACGCCAAAACCCAACCCACACTCAGTTGTTTCGACTTCCACCATCAAAACGGCAGCCACCATAAACACAGCAGTACCATATGTGTAACCACAGCAAAAGCGGGTTTAACGGCCACGGCTGATGCTTTCAGTTAGGCGAGTTTTCACTTGGGGCAGGGAGGGAAGGGGGGCACAGGCACGCACCCTCCTGCAGCCTAAAGCAGGGTTTCCCACGACAGAGACACAACCCTCAAATTTAGTCGAGTCCCCGTAGTCCCACCAGAGTCACACGCCCTCCACTTCCCAACCTCAAACTGGCTCAACACCAACCTGCAGGACACACACAGCCCCACCAACTGCAGTTGTACAGCGCGCGGTTAGATTTAGTCCCACAGGACACACGGTGATGGAGATGGATTATTTGTGTGCCCTGATGTGTTCCCCGCCATCACCTCCTCCCCACACGAACACAGCGGCACCCAACCCGGAGGGGCAGCCGCCACCTCGCTGTACTACAAAACAACTTACCTGAAAAAACCCACAAATCCCACATGGGTCAACGTGGGGCAGACATGGGAAGCAGCACCGCCATCACAAGGGTTTCCAGAGCCATGCTGGAGACACGGATGAAATTCAAGGTCTTCTGAAGAAATTAGCCAGAGTAAAGCAGGAAGAAGCCAGCTCTGGACTCGTGGCTGGGCAGATGTACACGACAGTGACGGCGTCTGCCAAGGCCACGACATGTTTCCCACGAGCTTTGGCTACACACGAGTTTCAAGCACTGCCAGGTACTACGGCTTACAGTACAGTCACGTGAGTTGTATCAGAGAAAAAGGCTTTCCAGCATTTTTTGTGAGTTTAATGAGAAGAAAGCACTTGTGATAAAAGCCACTCTACCCACTTACAAAAGAACAGGATCAGGCCAGCGTCTAGCGATATCTAGGACCAGCTGCTCCTGAGGAAGATGCAAGAAATCATTCTGGACAGTTCGGGAATCGCTTGCTTATCAGTAAATCTCTTCCTAAGCCCTTCAGATAGTGATTAAGCACAATGGTTCATACCCCATATATTAAATATTAATCCTCCCTAATGTGACTGCCGATGTTCCGGTTATCCGATTCAGATAACCGCACACCCCCAACAGCCCATTCCTTTTCCACCCCAAACCACATAAACACAACGTACAAAACCCAGCAGCATGTTGCGATCCTGCTAGAAGAGAGCTGGTGATATTCTCCTCGGCCTCCAAGCCTGGAAGTAAAATAGCTGGATCTCACCAAAAGCAGGAGGGAAAGAGTTAAGAGCAGGGAGATGAATCAGCCCACTGCTATAAATGCGGACATTTCCTACCTCTTCGCTCTAGTGTTTCTTCCTGTCCGCAGGCTTTGGAGATGCTTATGGACCTGGTCACATTCAAATGATTTCCACCACGACAGGAAAGCCCGGGGATTTGTTTTATTTCAAGAGGAAAACACGATTTGTGAATGAGACCAGAAAGCAGCCGTGAGGGCTGACCTCCTTCTCATATAACATCAAGAATAAAGTACCAGCCAGCAGCCTGTGTATCTGCTGTACTACTCCTAACCCTACGGGTGCTCTGTTCTACCTGAAATAACCCACCCCATGCTCCCCAGCGTTTCAAGACATCAGGCAGACCCCTACCGTGCAACCGTGGCTCAGCACTGCCCTACCCAAAGCAGTTACAGCAGACCTGCGGGCTGAGCATGGCAGAGGTCACGCAACCTGTGCCCTTCCCACCGGATCGGGATCTGCTGTTCTGCTGCAAACACAGAGGGTTGGAGGAGAACAGATGTAGGTCGGCGGCGGGAGGAGACGGGGAGAGAGGGAATTCAGACTACTCTTCCACAAGGATGTTGATGTTGGACTGGGACCAATATCACGGATCCGCACAAAGCATCAGTTATTTGAGAGTGACATTTCAGAAAAGCGGAGCTATGTATCCCATTAGCTTGAAAACAATACAGCCGCACCAACGCCAGGACAGCAATGCCCCTGGAAACGGGAAACATCTATTTTCAGCACCTCCCAGTATCCCCCCACTGCTTTAGCAAACTGTTTTTATAAAGATCAGGCAAAAGCCCTGGAGCTTCCCACAGACACCTCCCCAAAAAGCTCTCCAAAAGGGATGGAGAGGAACACATGGAGAGGGAACGGGGCAGCGCCCATTTTCTCCCCAGCACAGACACCCAGTCTGCCTCACGCAGCATCCCCAGGTCCCAGTGAAGCTGTGGTCCGTGCCCCCGCCCCACCCCCCAAAACGTCCTGGCTCTTCACCTTGGCCACGGCAGAAGTCATTGGGGGAGCTAGCTGTGCTGTGACCATCCCTGGGGTCCTATTCCTCATCATCAAGCCGGTTTCCCAACCTCACCGTGGGAATAACGGCATGAGTTTGCATTTGATTCTTGATGGAGAGAGACATAAATCCTCCTTGCAAAGCCGGCAGCTCCCTGCATCGGCTGCAGCCACCCCGTGCACCTCCTTCCCTGCCACCAGCTGCTGCAGCAACAGGAATTAAAATAAAGAAAGACGAAAAACTCCTGTTGGGGCTGCAGCTTTATCTGCCCACATCCCTTTCAGTTCTAGAAGTCCTTGTATAGGACAGGAAGAATCGCTAAATATTTTCAAAGCATCCTGCATGCTCACAGCAAGCTCCCCCAGCCACAGACAGGCAGAGAAGGGATGACTAATTTTTTTAGCGTAATAGGCTGTGGAGAGCGTCCTGCGAACAAGCAAAGTAAATTCCTGAGGCTCTCGGCAAGGACCGCGCCGCTCCTTGCGAAACTTCCCAGCTGGAACCTCACAGCCGAAAAGCCAGAAAACATCGTTTTTCCCTCCTCCAACAAACAGGGTCTGGGATTCCTTTCACAACAGTATTTGGATTTTAATGTCAGTCCATATTTAGCAGGAGGAAAAAAAGCCTCCCTTCCTTCCTGTCACATTTTCCACCCCTGATGACATCCAAGATCAGAAATAAGCAAGCGCTGGCCGAGGAGGGAGGATGCATCTACCCTAGCGTGGGAGAGCCCGGAGCATGGCAGCCCGTACGTTCCCATTTGGGATGCGCGGAGACACCAGCGAGGAGGGGACACGGCCCTCGGACCTCATGGCGAGGATGGGCGTCCCCTCCAATGCTCCGTCTTGGAGCATCTCCCCGAGGGATGGCGCAGGGCGGCAGCCAGGCCATCAGCTTAACAAGGCTGGCATACCCCCAAGCCCCCCAAAAAGAAGCCTTACGTCCCCGGCACGGGCCAAGAGCTGCCGAGGAGGCCGTGGGTCGGGCCGAGCGCGGCCGGTGGGTTGCTCACTCACAGCAGGGTCCTGCGTGCCGGCGTCCACGGAGCTCGGCGATCCTGCGGCAGGGAGAGGCGAGCCGTGGCGGGGAGGAGATGGCTGGCGATCTTGGGAGTGGGGTGTCTGACTGCGGCCCGGCGACGTGCCCTCTCCGCCGGGTGCCGGAGCGAGGGGTCCCCAGCTGGACCCCCCCAGGGCCGCGGGGAAAGAAGGGGAGCGCGGGCCGCTGCAGACCCACGTGTGGAAGTTCACGTGCCCGATCCACGATGCACTTTTTATTGTCCCTTCTTCTTCAAAAAGCATAATAAAACTCACGTGGGGCGGGGGAGGCGAGCGAGGCGGGACCACACGGCCGCCCGGGCCGGGCCCCACGCAGAGGCCGCGGACACGCGTGGGTGCCGCCCGCAGAGGCCCCGCCTGGCGCCCCCCCCCCCCGCGTCGCCATAACAACCCCGGGCCCGTCCCCGTCGCCCCCCCTCCCGGGCCGGGCGGTCGCTCACCTGCGGCGCCGGGCCCGCTCCTTCTCCCTCGCTGGCTCTCGCCGCCGCCCGAAGGCTCCGGTACGACGACGACGACGCCGGCGACCGGCCGCGACCATGGACGCCGCGCCGGGAGAGGGCGCGGGGTAGGGGGGGGGGGGTCGGGGGAAAGGGGGAAGAAGGGGGTGGGTGGAGGGGGGTGGGGGGGAAAGTGGGAAAAGAAGGGAAAGGGAAGGGGAAGGGGAAGGGGGGGGAGGCACCGCCGTCCCTCAGCGCCCCAGCCGCGGGGCTGCCGGCCCTCAGCGGTGCCCCCGCAGCCGCCCGCCCGCTCCTGCCGCCGCCGCCGCCGTTGCCGCCATGGTGCGGCTCGCGCGCAGGGCGGGCTCCGCTGACAGGGCCGGGCCGGGGCGGGGCGGCCACAGCGGGATCCCTCCGCCGGCTCGCCCGGGGCGAGTTGGGGGGGGGGGGGAAGGAAACGTTCCCGTTCCGCTGCTGCCACCTGCCGGCGCCTGTCCCGTTCCCCTGGTTCCGTTCTCGTTCCGTTCCGTCCCGCCACCGTGGGGTGAAAGCGGGGATGCGGCCGCGGGGAGGAGAAAGCGGGCGTGCCTTCCTCCATCTCCTCACAGCGCCTCATCACCGCGACGGGCGTGCGCGGCGCCCAATCAGCGGCGGACACGGACGGCGGTGGGCGGGCTCAGAGGCGTCCGCGGAGTGCGCGGGGGAGGCGGCGGCGGCGGGTGCAAGGTAGGGCGGTTTGGGGACTAGGCCCCGCCGGGCAGAGACCTCCGGGGGGGGGGGGGGGGTCTGTCAAGTTTAACTGCGAGCACAAAGTGCTCCCAGCGCTCCCCTGGGAGCGGGGAGGCCGAACGGCGGCGGCGGCAGCGGCGGCGGCGGGGGGGGCCCGGTGGAGAGGCCAGGCAGGGTCCCGCCGCAGCCTGCCCCTCCCGGGCCGCCGTTATCCCGGGGGAAGGAGCTTTTCTTCTCTTTCCCTCCGCTATCCTTTTCCATCGGCGAGAAGCCGCGTCTCCCAGGGCCTAAAGCAGGCTCCCCGCCTCGGCCTACTTCGCCCGGCGTGACCCTGCGCCGTGACGGAAAACCCCCGGGGCTGGGATCCACCCGGCCGCAAAGCGGACGGGAATAAACACGGGCCGGGCAACGGCAGACGGGAATTAGGCTTGTGAAAGCAAGGCCGAGAGCGGGACTTTAACCTGAGTGTTTTTTCTTTGCTTGTTTTCCACCCAGGATTTCCCCCTGCACCGATTGCTGCGGCGAGGTTGAGCGTCAGTGCCGAGGGGCCTGGCTCCCATGGAGAAGCCCAGGCCCCTATGGAGAAGACCAGGCCCCTATAGAATAGCCTAGGCCCCTATGGAGAAGCCCAGCCTCCTATAGAATAGCCCAGGCCCCTATGGAGAAGCCCAGGTTCCTATAGAAAAGCCAAGCGTTACCAGCAGCCCTCCACTCACGTTCAATCTCTCTCTCTTTCTTGGCAGGGGCTGAGGCAGGATGGGTTTTGCCGAAGACAAAGTGTACGACTACATTTTGAAAAACCTCAAGAATTTCAGGAACATCCGTGTGGCGTCGCTGGCCGATTCTCTGAGCTGCCTGACCGATGCCGACAGAGTAATTCCCTGCTTTCCCAAGTCCTGCTGGGCTCCTTCCCCAGCTTAGAGCTCAGGCAACGTACAGCTGCCTTACCTCTAAGCCAGACCCTCTCTTAGATGCCATACGTTTTATTTAGGATGAACTTCACACCCGGGAGGAAATGCGGGGGAGCCAGGCGACCGTCTATAAGTTTTACCAGCACCTGAAGTGCCGGCAAGGCTGGGTGCCGGATCTCATCGACGCGTTGCGCCAGAACAACGCGGGGCACCTGGCCGACGAGCTGCAGCGTGTATATGACAGCTGGCAGGGCCGTATGTAGCCTCGTCATCCCTGGGTGCTGCCCAGGGGGTCTGGTGGAGATGGGGACCCGAACCACGTCTCCTGGTGTCCACCAAGCAGCTGGCCTCTCTCCCTGCCTTGGCTTCCCAGGGGGTCTGGGGGTGTCCTTGGGGTGTCCCCAGAGATGTCCTTCATCCTGGTGATGTGCCTGAGGAAGGCGGGTTCCTCGTTCGAAGGTGCTTGGGTTGGTGGTGGGCTAGGTTTCTCACCTGGAGTGGAGATGGAAAGATAAATGAAGGGGTGCTGTGGGCTTGGGCAATGTGGGGACAGAGCAGGGGCATGTGAGGGGCTGCCTCGGCCCTGTGCTCGTCCTCTGCCTCCTCGGCTTTTCCCCCAACGTCCCTGCTCATGAACTGCCTTGGCTCCTCCAGGTTCCCCGGCTCCTGCCGTCGCCTTCTTCCCTCCTGCGGCCAGCGATCCCCGTCCCAATGTCTCTTCCATCAGTGCCCAGATGCCATCCCCGGGGCCGAACCCTGCTCCGGGCGCCCCGTTGACTGACCAGCCACACCAAGACCTGCCTGCTGGCAGCCGTCTGCTTCTGCCCAGTGCTGCCACCACCACGAGCACGGACCTGGATGCCAGGGCCCCGGTGCAGGAATCGGTGAGCAGGGCACGCATCAGATGGGGACACAAAGGTCCCTTTTGGACCGGAGTGTTGGTGCTGTGGGGTGTGGGGAGCCCATGGTAGGGCCAGGCTCATTCATGGACACCCCACGCAGCCTCTGACTGCTGATCTCTGCTGTGTGCTTGCCGTGTCTGGCATCTGATAGCCTATATACGGCCCTATAACTTCTCCTCTCTCCTGCTTCCCCTCCGTGGATGGGAGTGCAGGGTCCACTCTGTTAGTTCGGGCTCTCCTCCACAGCCCCTGACCCCGTGCAAACCTGCGAGCTGTGCGGTGGGTGCTGAGGAGAGACCCCCTCATCACCAGGCTTGTGTAGGTCACTGGGTAAGGGTTTGAGGCACCCCGGTGGTCCCAGACCCCGTCATCCTGGCACAGCAATTTAACACAGGTCATTTCTTTCCAGCTCCCCAAAAACCTGGAGCAAGAGAGTCTCCAGCCACCTCCTCTTGGGACTGCGGTCCATGATGGAGCGAGCGATGGGCACAGTGGAGAGGGGCATTTCCTGCACCCCATTGAGGTCACGCAGGTGGCAGCAGGGACCCCCAGGGCAGGCAGTGTGGCCGTGCCATCGACTGCCCCCCCTGAGCGGGGCCGGGACTGGCTGAGCCGCCAGCAGCACCCGGTGTGTGTGGACAACGGGTGTTTTGGGAACGCCAACCACCTGCACCGCGGCACGCCGGGCTTGGGTCTGGGCAGGTCTCTTCCGCCGAGGGATACGGGCTCTGCTCGCAGCCCCAAGCAGCCCAGGAACGAGCCCGAAGAGGACTTCTATGTCTCCACTGAGTCACCCCCGAGGCTGGAGGAGACTGCTCACAGTGGGGGGCCACAGCCCCCAGATTCACTACCAAAAAAACAGGTTGTGCCTGGCTCTGAGCACAGCGAGCCCCCGGGCAGCTTTGTGGATGTGCGCAGCCCCCTCCTCATACAGCAGCAGTTCGATGCAGAGCAGAAGCGGGTCGGGAAGCTGCGAGAGGACAGAGGAGATGGAGGTAGGTTTCCTTCCTGGCAATTCTGTGTAGCCACTGTGCCAACAGGGAACAGGGTTGAAGGTGCTGCCGGACGCCTGTCCTGCTTGATGCTGAGGATGGAGAGTGGCAGAGAAGGTGCGGGCATGGGATACAGCCCTGCCGGGAGGCCATGGGGACCCTCCCAAAGAACGGTGGTAGCTGTAGCTGTTGGTACAGGACACCCCAAGGTTGTGTCTGCCTTTGTGACCCATGAGCACTCATAGAGGTGTAGAGAACAGCTCTCTGCTGTCCTCACCCATCTCCTGGGCCGCAGTGACCTCCAGGCAGGGGGCGAGGTTGGGTTGTGCAGAAATCCAGCTTGGCTGCTTGTTTTCCCCTGGTTTTCCCTCCAGTAGTTGTTGCTCGCTGTATTTTGGCACAACGTCCTGACCGGGACTTGGCAGAGGCACTTGCTTCATTTCCGATGTAAAATGACCCAGTTAAATGCCTCTGCATCCCCATTTCAGCAACCTTGGGGTCACCCTGCTCTCGAAGGGAGGAACAGATTGGGGGTGCTGGCTTGGCTGGTGCCGTCTGGTTTACCTGCCAGGAGAGCTCATGTGCCACAGCAGAGCCAGGGCCACACAGGCAGCACGTAGTCCGACCTCCTCAGTCCGACCTCCTCAGCTCTGGGCTGTGCTGTGGCTCGGATCCCTCGCCCGTGTCCTGGACTTGCCCCAGGCTGCAGTCGCCGCTGCTGTGCAAATTAACACGGATTTGTGAGGAAAAAGATGAAAACCTGTAAACGCAGGCGCACAACCTGCCGTGGAAGTGGGAGTATCCTGTTGCAGCATCCTTGGGGAAGAGCAAAACTCACCTTTTAGGTCTCCTGATTAATGCAATACATTTTCTTTTCTCCCTGGCAGACACTCAGATGGAAACAGCCACCGCAATCACTACCCCTGCATCCAGAGATGCTGCCCCATCCTGGGACACCTCCCTGAAGCCTCCTGTGCAAGAGAGGAAACTGCCCACTGGGGAGACAGCCAGCAGCACGCCCTCCGTGCTGACGAAGGAGAAAGTAGGTGACCTTTCCCGTTGCCATTTGCATTTCATTCAGGTCCTTGCGAACTCCCCCTGGTTGGGAGATTTTGTGCTGCAGTGTAAGATTTTTTGAGCTGGTGGCGAGTTTATTCAGGGCTTTTTTCCCCCTATGTTCGTGTCCCCATCCGGATGCTATATTTTGGAGCATGGGAGAAGGGAACCAAGGTTTTTTGGGCTTTGACTCCTTATTTCCTCTCCTTGACTTGCTAGTCAGTCTCCTGGCTTCCAGGTGCCTGCTTCCATCCCTCTCCTCACTGTTTGTCTCCCCCTCCTTTCTTCCCATATTCCCCCC
Organism: Haliaeetus albicilla; assembly: GCF_947461875.1. NCBI lineage: Eukaryota > Metazoa > Chordata > Aves > Accipitriformes > Accipitridae > Haliaeetus > Haliaeetus albicilla. The sequence continues at coordinate 82,066,523 of NC_091483.1, read as the reverse complement.
GAATCCCAAAGGCTCCCTGGAGCCCCAATACCTCCCTGCCCCACTCCCTCTCCCAGCCCTGGGAGTTACCTGTGACCCAGCCTCGCTGTTAGTGGCTGGAGATGTGGTGGTTAGCACAGAAGTGGGCTTATCGTGTGACGTGGGTGCCCGAGACCAGGCCAAATGGGTGCTCCCCGTAGCACCCAGCCCCTCTCGTTGTCTCCCAAAGGTGCTCCCGACCTCGGCAGACCCTCTCCCAACTGTTGCGGGAGGCTTTGAAGGCACATCTGGGAGGACAGCATCCCGGGTGAGCTCTGCCACGAACATCTGGGCACCTTGCAGCAACGTGGAGAGTGATGTGGAGCTCAGCAAGCCAGGCATCCTCCTCTCCAAGGCTGAGGAGAGCCCAGAGGCGGCCGGCAGATGCCAAAGCTCTCAGGGGCCCAGCGGCCCCTATTCCGGGTCGTCCAATAGGCTCACCTTCAGCAGCGACCCACTCATGGTGAGCACAGATAGCTCGAGTTCAGGAGAAGTGCTCTCCAGAGTCTCCTTGGGATGCCCGGCTCCAGTGGCTCATGAAGACCCTGGGGGAGATGAGGCAGCTGGAGCAAGCAGAGACTCCCGTCTGCCTCTGAGCTGGGACAGCACCTCCCTGGGCACCCACGAGGTCCGTGTGGACCATTACCCCTGCGCCCAGCTCAGGGCAGACAACGACCTCCAAGATGGAGCTGGTCCCCTTGGAAATTCTCAAGTTTTTGACTCGAGCAGGGGCCATGACACTGTGACCAGCTCATCTCAGGCCAAAGTCTCCCCAGGGGACAGCAACGGACCATCCCTACTATACATCGTTCCAGCTGTGGGCATCGCTGTGATTTCAGCTGTGGCGTTTCTGGTGTACGCTCGATTGCAGAAATAGCGCTGGAGTGGATGGGATGCCATGACCGTCACTCAGCCTGGGCGATTCCTCTTCCTAGCAGGAATTTGGCCAAGGCGTTTGAAGCCTAAAGAGCAGTGGGGGGGCACAGTAGGGGCGTTGTTAAATCCCTTTCTGGAAGGTTTTGCTGGAAGAGGCCTTGGTTGCATGATGCTGTTGGGTTTGGGTCTGTTCCCCCTCCGTTTCCCAGCCATCTTCTTGTCTGTAGCTTTCTCCTTTTACACCCATAGAGAAGGTCTCATTCAGGGAGTGATCCCTTGAGTCAAAAAAGAAAGTCCTCTTGGCAGTCCTCCACATCTTCCTTGTTTGGTCCCAGGAGGCCCCAGGGAAACATGTCCTGGTGGTCCAAAAGGTGACCCCCACCCTGGTCCCTCTGGACAGTGCAGTGAGGACAGATTTTGCAGACATCCTGTAAAGGCTCCTTATCTCAGCTTCAAAACATACCAGAGGGTCTGTGCAGCAGCCTTCACCAGGTGCCTCATGTTGAATTTGCCTTACTTGGTGTCCCTGGCTCTGCTGCTGGGACCTTTGCTCATCTCTGCTGCTCCTTTCTGCCAGTGCTGGGTGCGCAGGCAGGACCCCAGTGCAGTAAGTCACACTGCCTTCTGCTCATTCGTGACAAGAGAGACTCCCATGATGAGAACGCGCCAGGCCAGACCATGTCCAAGCTGTCCCCTCTCCCAGGAGCTGTTGTCCCGCTTCGGTGCTTTGCTTTGGAGCATCCTCCCTTGCTCCTGAGGGTCAGGGATGGGCTCTGGGGTCACTTCATGCAGCACTGACACCCTGGAGATGAAGCTGAGGGTCAGGAAAGAGCCGCATCTAACCAGCTTTCTCAAGGATCAACCTCATTTCACCCCCTTCCAGCCAGGGAAAGTGGGATTATGCTTTAAGAGGAACATTTCACACAATGCTAGCATTAAGCGGACTTGGTCCCACACAGGATTGTTGAGCATCTTTGATCTTCAGGCTGAATTTTTAGAGCCTGGCTAGGAGAGTGGATGTAGTTCTCGCTTTTCCCGATACCTGGTGCTATGGGATAGGAATATAGGAAACTTGCGTCCAGGCTGGGACACAAATAGGATTGACTCTGCACGCTGCAGGGAGGCCACATGCGGTGGTTGACATGCTCTGGGTTATCTTGAAGGTCCCATTTAAAATTGCAGTCTGTAATTTCCCTGCTATCCCCAGGGATCAGCTCGGAATGCGAGGGGATTGGGCTGCAAGTCTTCTAAGATAAAATCCTCAAACCCAAATAAATATCCCCAGCTCCTCCCTGCCCAGGGCAGCTTTTTGGGAGCAGAAGCAGCCCTGCTCAGTCGCTGTTGGTACGCATTTCTAGCTCAAGGCGGAGTTCAGTGATCACCAGCTGTGCTGCCCACTTCTGTTGCTGTGGCTGCAGGTTGTTCGCCATCTCATCTACTCCCTCCCAAAAGCACAGGGGTACAAAAGTAACAAAACTACTTTTTTTTGTAGTTAAACAGTTCTTGCAGCTAGAGGATTCTTTTTTCTTTAAGCCCTAAAGATGCCAGTGCAGACTTTCAGGTGTTCCTGCCCTCCTGTGATTTGTTGGGGGGCAACAGGGGAGCTGTGGCAGGAGGCAGGACTGGGCAAAACATTTGGTGATCTGCTGGTGGATTTGCACAGCAGAAGGTTTGTGCCATGGGCTGGCATGGTTTGAATCCGGCAAGCCCACAAGGATGCCGTGGGCTTTAAACTGTTGCAGCGGCCTGGTGCTGGTGGCTGGGCTGCACTCTTAATCCAGGCTGTTGCTTCTTCCCTGCTTTATTGTGGGCAGTAACTTATTCCTCCTGGATTCCTGCCGTTTGGCACAGCTTCACAAAATATGACCTTCCTGCTGGCAGGGGAGCAGGAGGGAGACGAGGGCCCTGGTGCCTGGCTGCAAAGTGCAGCCATCATGCCCAGAGCTTGGCCTGCGCTGGGAAGGATCCGTCAGCCCTGCGACAGGGCGAACGGCTGCTCCTCCCTCCTAACGCTTTCCCTTTGCCCAAAAATACAAGAAGTGCCTCCCTTAAACGATAAGGACAATAAATATGTGCAATAGTGAGGTGTTGGTTTTGATCTGACAGGGCTGCTCTCTAGGTGAACTTGAGGTGTTCATTGCTTGCTCAGTGCCCAGCGCTTTATCTGTCAGAGGAAGGGACAGTGCTTTTAAATACACTTGACTTCTCTTGACCCCATTTGAAGATAACGTGGTGACTTGTCCAAAATCTCCCGCAGGCAGGGAAGAGAACCCGGGATTCAGCAGTCCTCAGTAAGATGTTTTTTTTCCTCAGCTTTCGTAATTTTGTCAGTGAGGGCTTTGTAGAGACCTGTCACCTCCCTGTGAAAGTTGCAGTTTTGAGCACTAAGAATTGCTCTTTATTTGCAGTGGGTAAGGAAATGTCCCTAAATCCTTTCACCTTGTTAAAAGGCTCGTGTTTACTACTGAATATTGCACCAAAATAAAGCAGAATACGTATCGTAAAGCAGAGTACGTGAGCCTGCATAACCACACTGTAGGATCCATCCCAAAATTCATTAATGAGAGGGGGCACGTGCCTTCTCCACGCGCTTTTTGCGTGATTCAGAGGATGTCCGTGAGATCCCAAACCAGCAGCATCCGTACCAAGGCCCTCTTCTCTGTTGCTTTACCACCTGCAAAATCCTTCACATATTTTCCCACTCCTTTTTAGCGATGGCTTGTACGCTTTGCCTTTTCACATCAGACTGCTCTTATGAAACAGCTGGTTTATCACCACTTCAAACTCGATAAAAGCATATGTTCAGTTTTCTGCTGTGAAGTGCTGGTATTTTCACAGTTGTAATGTAGCCCTTTAAAAGCATAATCAGCAGGTGAACCTGCAGGAGGGAACTGTGTCCCTGCACATATTTTAAAAAAAGAAAAAAAGCCTTTTACTAACTGTATAATAAAATTGTTTGCCACTTCACACTCAACTTATGAGGTTGCCATGTGTGTTTGTAAGATGAGGGGGATGCATCTCAGCTTTTGAAGCCTCTGTGGAACAAGGAAAGTTTTCCCACAGAAGTTGGCTGGAGAATTAAATCACCTAACTTACCTGCTTAGGGAGTGGAGGCTGCAAAGAAGAATACAAACAGCCCTCCTCTGCTTTTCTGGGGAGGCTTGCAGCAGTTCATGCCCCTTGGTTTTCCTATTTAAGAAGACAGGTGCTTTTAGAAAAGGCTGTTTGTAGAACTTTTGCCATATACAATTCCAAGCAAACTCTATCCGTGGGAGTTGGATGGTTTCCCTTGCTGTGGAGCTGCATTTGGATTTCTTGGAGAACGCTTGCCTGCGTATTGAGGAGTGTCTGCCAGAAATTCGGCTTCCTCGCCTCTTCCTCCTCCTTGGCCTGCCCCTGGGCAGCCAGTTCTTGTAAGACCCTTGCTTCGATTTTAGGAGTAGCATGCTGAGCATGTCGGGGTGACACCTCCTGTTCCAGCATCCCAGAGACTAGAGGTGACCTCCCAGGGTTTGGGGGTAGGTTCAGACAGTGCCAAGAACCACCGAATCTGCGGTCCTCTGGTGAAAGGGGCAGATAAACCCCTCTCTCTTGCTTACAGTGACATCTGGATCTGTGCCAGGGTCTTGAGCAGGAGGTTTATGAAACCATTGCTAGAGAAAATGCTTTGAAGGGCACTACTGGCACAGTGACACAGTGAGACTGAGGCCATCAGTCTGTATCAGGAAGAGGGGGACAAGATTTGGGGACAGTTTCCAGACCTTGTTTCGGAGCGAGCACAGGTCCTGGTCTAGAGGATGCCTACCATGGCAGGTCATAGAAAGCCCAGAGGGCAGGTTCAAGACAAAGTCGGGGAGGGTGTTTCTCAATGCAGCATATAGCTGAGCTGCAGAAGTCGTGTCCTCAGGATGTTGTGGTTGCCAAAGAGGAACTTGACCAAGTTCTGGAAAGAGAAACGCACCAAAGGCTTTTAAGCAAAGGTCTGAGCTGCAAAATGTTTCGAGCTAGAAGAGTGTTTGGGAGCAATAGGGCTATAGACAGCTGTGGCTGAGCGGTGGCAGGCTGGGAGGGAAGGGACTGGATGTAACCACGTGCGCACCATGAGCAGATGTTTGCTGAGGTGGACAGTATGCACCAAGCCCAGCACAATGCTCACACTTCTTGATGATCCAGATTCTCCTAGATTGTCTGGTTCAGTCAGATCCTGGGATCCTGCACAGAAAAAGGAGCTGGGCCACCTTTGCCCCGCTGGGATCAGCTCTGGCATGCAGTCAGCAGCAGTGGTTGCTGCCCAGGTACTGCACCCCGTCTGCTGAGCAGCTTTGGGCTTGGCCTGACCTGCAGAAAAGAGATACCAACGTCACCAAACCTGCCGCTGTGCCTGGCTCCAGCTCACCCGGTGCTGGCAAGGGAGCCCTAGGGGTGAGCCGGCCTGCAGCGTACGCCTTTTGGGGACAGGCAGGAAGCTTTTGAGCAGCATGAAGGAAACAGCCCTTTTCAGTAGCATTACATGCGCTCTGCCTTTTAAAGAAGAGGCTCCCAAGGGCTCTGCTGTGTATTCACAGCTGAGACATCCCACTAGCTCTCCTCGCTTTCTGCTTTCCCAGCTAGAGCTCTTGACTTACGACCCAGGTATATGAAACGCATTCAGGGCTTGGTATTGACAATACTCTGAACTTCAGGCAGCGAAGCTCAGCGAGTTTGTTTTTTAACAAAATGAAGGCAACGCTTTTATGAAGAAAGGTTATTTTTCTTCAAAGAGGTTATGCTTCATCTTGTATCAGCACCAACACCATTTGTATGCTTTCTGCACTTGCCCAACAGGATATTAGTCTGTATAATTTTAAATCTGACCAATCCCTTTGCCCTGTTTTCACCACAGCAACCAGAATTCAGCAAATTCTTAGTGAAATTATGACACCTTTTTTCAATGTCGGTCACTTATCCCTTTGGTATCGAATTAATGCCTGAGGATTGCGGTGAGCTGAGATTAACGCGGTGCAGGTGAAGAGCACCATGGGTCACTGGGCTGCAGTTACATGCTTGGCCATGCTCTAGGTATGTTAGACATCAATTAACATTCCACCTAGGAACCTCTGTCTTGTTACAACGGGAACTGTTACAGCATGATATAATCTGGGAGTCAGTTTTTCTTCTTGGATGTCATCCTGTTGATCGTTGCTTGCACCCCTCTTTAAGGTCGCCTCAATTTTTCTGCTGCCTGGATGGCTACTGCTGCAGTTGTTAGCTCAGCATTGATAAAGGTAGGGTCAGAGTTCAGAGAATAAGATGTATCAGCACTTAAATTACATTGTGACATATAGGGAAGCCCAGGATTGGGCCTGAATGTATGCTGAAGCCTTGACCCTCGTTTCATTGTCTCTCCTCCTAAACCTCCTGTCTTGGTGCCCATTTTGTTGTGTCCATCCTTTCTACTATGCTTGCAAGATCTTTGGAGAACTCAAGTGTTTTGATCTGCCCTCCCTGGAAGAGGGAGTTTGGTTCCAGCCTCATCTCTGAGGCCTCATGAAGGGGAGCGGGACTTCTTTCTGCTGTTTGTCTCTTTCTCTGTAGGAGGGAAACCTTAGCTCTCCCCAACAAGGCTGTAGCCCTACTAGTTGTCCTCCAGGACGTGTTGAGCTCAGAAACATCCAATTTTGTTTCACTTCATATTCGTGCCCGTAATGTGGCCCGGAGAGGCAGCCTCCGAAGACGCCGCCTTCAAGCACGCCTTTGGGACAGAGCGTCCTCACAGGCAGCATCGGCGGCGGCAGTCTTGAGCTTCCCAGAGACGGCAAATGAAGGAGGAGGGCGAGTTTAGGAGGTTTAGGCCCCAGGCCTCAATGGCCCCAGGCCGACCTGGCACAGCCACCGAGGGAGGGCCGTGGGGGAGGCCGTGGGGCGCAGACCCGATACGGTGGGGGGCCTGGGGGCCGCAGAGCCGCCCCACAGTGAGGGAATGAGGGGGCCTCGCTATCTGCATATGCAAATCGTATGCAAAGCAGCGTCCAACCCACCCCCCGGCGCGGCGCGGCGAGGCGCGGCCCAGCCCAAGCGGGCCTACTGCGGTCTTCCCTTCGGCCCCTTCCCGCGTTGCCATAGTTACCCGGCCTGTCAATCAGCCTGCCTTCCCCCGCCCCGACCAGACGGACTCCTCACATCATTGGACAGCCGCCGTGTCATTCTCTTTCCGAGGGAAACCCATAGGCCAACGCTGTCGCATATCTACCCGCCCCCGCCGGCGCCTTCGTCCCCGCCCCGTCCGTACCCGCGCATTCGATTGGGTAGCCGCCCTTGTCACTATCCGCGGCCGTCCAATGCCTCTCTCCCATTGGCGAAGCCGCCTGTCGCTCCGTACGGCGGAGGGCGCGGATTGGGGACCGCCTCACGGCCTATCCCTCCCCACCCCGAGGGGATGGGGGGGCCGGGGGCGCGCGCGCGGCGCGGGCGGGGGGGTGCGAAGGGGGACCGTTTGGCGCAGGCGCGCTGGAGGCGGTGGCTGCGGCGGTGGCGGCCGTGAGGAGAGCTGAGGGGCGGCGGGGCGGGCGGCCCATGGGGCCGGGCCGCGCTGCGGATGGAGCCGCTGCGAAATGGCGGCGGCGCGGAGGAGAAGCCGCCGCGGCGGCGGGGAGGAGGAGGAGGCGGAGGAGGAGGCGGGGGGACGGGACCGGACGGCGGACCCCCGCGGCGGCGGAGCAGCGGTGGCGGCGGCGGGGCGGGCGTTGACAGCGCGGCGGGGCCGCAGCCCCGCGAACGGGGCGGCTCCGTCAGCCGGCAGCGGCGGGACTCGATCCGCAAGAACCGCCCGCGTGAGTGCGGCGGGGGCGGGGGCGGCGGGGTCTGCGGCGGGGGCGGGGCTTGGGCCGGGAGGGGCGGGGCCGAGGGGGTTAACGGGTGGTGGCGGGGAAGGGGCGGGGCTGTGATGGGTGGGGCCGGGTTGGGGCGGGGCCAGGAGGGTGGGGTGGGGCTGGGGGAAGGGGGCTCCTGAGGGGGGAGTCGTGGGGGGGATGTGGGGATACCAGGACAGCACGGTGGTGAATGATGGGCCCGAAATGGCCGGTCTGGGGACAGCACGGTGGGGACAGGGTGGGGTGGGGATGTGGGCCCAGCATGGCCAGTTTGGGGACAGCACTGTGGGGTGGTGACATGGGCCCAGCGTGCCCAGTTTGGGGACAGCACCACGGGGGTAGAGTGGGGTGGTGACATGGGCCCAGCGTGCCCAGTTTGGGGACAGCACCACGGGGGTAGAGTGGGGTGATGACATGGGCCCAGCATGGCCAGTTTGGGGACAGCACCGTGGGGTGGTGACATGGGCCCAGCATGGCCAGTTTGGGGACAGCACGGTGGGGACAGGTTGGGATGGTGACATGGGCCCAGCATGCCCAGTTTGGGGACAGGGTGGGGTGGTGACATGGGCCCAGCATGGCCAGTTTGGGGACAGGGTGGGGTGGTGACATGGGCCCAGCATGGCCAGTTTGGGGACAGCACCATGGGGACAGGTTGGGATGGTGACATGGGCCCAATGTCACCAGTCTGGGGACAGCACTGTGGGGACACGGCGTGATGACATGGGCCCAGCATGGCCAGTTTGGGGACAGCACGCTGGGGACAGGTTGGGACAGTGACATGGGCCCAGCATGGCCAGTTTGGGGACAGACAGCATGGTGGGGTGATGACATGGGCCCAGCACAGTGGGGACAGGGTGGGACAGTGACAGGGGCTCACCAGGCTGGGGCGGAGGGTGGGACAAGCTGAGCCACAAGAGCTCAGGGGGATTGAGGGTGAGATGGCGCCTGGCCTGGTGGGGCAGGACGCAGAGGTTGGGGCTGTGGTGGGTGCTGAGGTGCCCGAGTTGGGGAGCTTGGACCAGAGAGGGAGGGAAGGTCGCTGGTGAGGACACAGAGGGCGAGGGAAAGGAGACAGAAGGACAGACGGAGGGGCCAGTGTGTGCAGCCAGAGCCAGGGGCGAGGGCTGGGCGGCTGGACTGGTAACTGGTAGAAGAAAAGCAATGGAGGGCAAAGAGAGTGGCGCAAATTTTGGGAGGGGAGAACCCCGCAGGTTTGGCTGGGATTGGGCACAGACCAAACCAGGTTTTTCAACGCCGTGCCAGAAACGGTCCATGGAGTGAGTTAGGTGCAAAATGGATGGCAGCCTTCATTTTGGCAGCAGCAGGAGCTGCCGTTCAGGTGGCTGTGGCTGGTGACTTACTTCAGCTGTGTTTGAAGTGGTATTGAGTGATTATTTCTTTAGTTGTGCTGGAGTCCTTCCTGTTGGAAGGAAATTGCCATACCCTGAAAATGAGATAGCATCAGTGTAGTTCCCCGTTGCCTGCGCAGCTATTAAAAGGATGTCAGCAAGTGAGTCCAGGCTGAAGACAGGAATCAAAATTGTCGTGCATCTCGTGGCAAGACTCGGTCCGTTGGCTGTTAATGCTGAGACGTTATTGTTAGTGTATTAATGTAATGTGTCTTAAACAGCGTTCTTTCTCTTTTTTTTTTGGTTGCGGGAAAAAAAGGAAGCTTCTCTTTTGCCCTGTCTTAGTGTGAAAAACAAGAATTATATATCAAAAGACCTTTTAAGACATTTGCTGAACTGGATGCTGCTTATGTTACTAATTCCAGGCGAGTGCAGCTCAGCAATGCTAATGTAGTGTCAGCGTAGCTGCGCTAACCCGCACTCCCTTTGCCTCTCCCTTCCTTTCATTTCCAGATCGTGCTGGATTACAGGAGTGATCCTGCACCAGGAAATGACTGTAAAGTTAATGTTAAATAACTGAGGTGACTGTGGGGGTTTCACTTGCTGAGGAATTAATAGGATGAAAGAGAAATTTAGCAGAGGGGTGTAATGGCACTAGTAGTGGCGAGCATCCTCACGATTTAGATGCAGCAAAACCTACTTTGTATGTGAAAGTCCGCTTGTGTGGCTGTTGTTCTAAGGAAAGCACAGCAAAACCTACCAATGGGAGCTGTGGGGTTATTAATTAGAGACATGCTAGTTAAGAGGTTGCAGCCAGCTGTAGGGAAATGTAGGAGATCTCTGGTATGAAAATTAGGGTGGATTTAGATAGAGCTATGCATTAGGTGATTATACTTTTCTGCCTTGCTCGGGGGCAGTTTCTGTGTCTTTTATGGAAAATGTAGATTGAAGTTGGCCGTTGAGGTTCTGGTTTGTTGTGGTAAAGTTAAACACTGACACTGGTGTGGGATACTTTTAGGAAAAAAGGTGTTCTGGTAGCTTCCAAGACAGGATTTGGATCCAGTTTGGAAGGTCAGTGTAGTACGATTCGGGATTACACCATAGCCTGTCTTTCCTAAATGATTTTTGTGATAATTGGAAGAGAAATGTGCTGGAGCAAGTACATCCCTTAATAGGGACAACGTCTGATGTCAGAGTCAATTACGTTTTGAAGTTAAAATGCTCGATCCCACCTTAAGGAAGATTCAAGCAAGCCTAAATGAAAGCAAACCGCTTAATGGGCGTCTGATCAAAAATGTCCTACTTTAGCTCCCACTTGTCTGCTGCTGGTATGTGGCAAACAAGCTCAGTGACCTTGAGGCTTGTCTTGCCTGCCTGTGCTGGCAGATGCCCTGGCAGATGAGCCCTGCTTCCCCAGGAATGAAAGGATTTCAGCGGGCTGTGGTTCAAGCTCGTGATCTTTCTTCATCTGTAGTCGTCTGTCTGTACCCGTAATGTGCAGCGAGAGCTGTTTCACTGCAGAGATCGGGGAAGGTCTGGGACCGAGGGGAATTAGATTGGATGTATCTGAAATAACCTGACCTGCAGCAGTCCAACCGATGTCCGAGCTGCGTGCCTTCATGCGTCTCGGGCTATTAAATGTTTCTTGGTGCGCTTCATAGGAACTGAAGAGCTTTACTGCAGACCGTGCAACCCTGATTTTCAGTATGTCACAGGCAAAAGGAGGAGGAGTCAAGGACGCTGCTGCCCTCGGAAGGGAGCGAGAAGTGTCCCTGAAAACGTTGTGAAGCAGAGATTTGTTGAAGTTCCTAGCTGCTTTGGAGTATTATGTTGGTGGGGTGTGAAGGGGAGCTTGACAGGGTTATTCGTACAGGTGGAAATGATAATACAGAAAAAGCTTTATCAGCTCCAGAGGCAATACAGAATTCCTTTCTGGTAATGAGTTATCGGTACCATTATTGAAATCTACACTTAAAAACTGGACTGGAAATACCCCAAATGAGAAAAGAGGATGTTCACATTTACATTTACTTTAATGTAACCATGGGATACTGAATGGCTTGCTGTGGGTGGGGTTAAGTGCCAGGCATAAAACCAGTGATGACCAGATCATAATGAGCAGGGGAGTATTTTTTGTAACGAATCTTCCTTATGGTAAGAGAAATAGGTCAGCAATTCAGTTCATCAGCTTCCCCCCTTTTCACCTTCCCCTACTCTCTCCTGGCTCTCCTGTGCTGCTGCACCGCTCTTCTGCTCCTTCCTGAAAACCCGGTTTCCTTGGAAGAGATGAGTTCAGGTTATTTCCCTGGGTAACAAAGTATGCTTCTCCTTTCTGTAGTCTGTTTGTTAGCTCTCTGAAAAAAAAAATTAGCTTTTTTTGATGCTTTTGCCAGGCGTCATCCATAATGTTTCACTGACAAAAGGGAGGGTAAGTAAGTTGCCTAAAGTGTATTTGTATTGTAGGGTATTAAGGAATTCCAAAAGAAAGCCTATACCTAAATTGTCAAGAAGAGCATCCTGCAAATAGTTTCTAAAAATGTATGTGTGTATGGTTAAAAAAAAAAGAAAAAAGCGTGTCCTCATCCATTCTGTAGTCCTTTCAACTGATACCTTTTTTTTTTTTAAAAGTTTTAGTATCTCTTATCAGAATCATGCAAAGACATAATGTACACATTGCTTTAAATTCTCAATATACACAGTATCCAAGTAGAGGTACAAATAAAATATTGTTTTGGCAGCTCCTTTGCAGTACGTAATTTAAGCTTTGATTTTTTTTTAATACCTTTTCGTATTTTGGAATTGTGTATGAAATGTGAATTCCTAGCAGAGCCTATTTTAGAGATGGGAGGATATGTAGACTTAGTGTCGCTTTATATTAACTGCTGATGAATATTTTTTTTCCCCAGCTGTAAAATTTCCATCATGGTATAACAATATTAAAATATAATGTTGAATATTTTAGAGTAAGCGTAGAGATGCTGTCATACGCTCAACTAAATCGTCAGTCTTCATTGCTCCGCAGGCTAATCTTTTTAGCTTCTGATATAATTGGCTCATAACTTAAGGATCAGTCTGAAATACAACTTGAGCTGCTTGTCGTATGAAGAAAATCCACCATAGAGATCTTTAATTATATCGCCTCTTTCATCTTGACACTTCTACAGCTTTCAGAATAAGTCTGTTGTGGGTTTTTTATTTATATAGTGTCCAATTTTATAAAGTAATTTACATAACAAATAAAGGCATTATATTTTTCTTGCCCCAAGGAGCTTGCAGTCTCACTCTGAAAGGGATTTGAAGATGAAGGGAGGGTGGCAGCTCTTGCTGTGGGAACACATAGTATCCTTCAGCTTTTCTGTGTTAGTAGGAGCTGTAAGCCCTTAACTTTGTTTGCAAACTGCTCTTTTGTTTGTTGTTGCATATCCATAGATCTGTCCATTAGAAGAAGGTTTATTTTTAAGACAAAGAGCTGTATGTACATTGTGTGTATGAAAATGTATGTGTAGAGCTGCTTTTTAAAAGTTTCTATGCTAAGGGAAAACAATTGTCAGGCCAAAAGATGAACAATTTTTTTTCTTGGGGAAAAAAATTGCTTTAAGATACTTTATAACTGCTGTTGCAGTGTGTTGCATTAGGGAAGCAAATGAAAATAAGTCTCATTGTTGTGTGCTTGATCTGCTGAGCGGTGCCACAATTTTACCAGTTCCTTAAGTCACCTTCTTTGTACCCTTGCTACTTTTCACGCTGAATACAGTTGGATTTATTTTTTGTCTTTTTGTCAAACAATGTTTGAGAGTGGGGTAAGTGGCTGTCATTGTGCTAACAAACAAAGTAATGTAGAGAGTTTCTTTAAGGAAAGAGACTGCAGAAGGTTTTGAACGAAGGGCAGTTCTTTGAGAAGAGGATTTCCTGCCTTTCTTGTAAATGTCCAGGTACCCAGCGAGAGACTAAACACACTTCCCAGAAGGTGCTGGGCAGGAGGAGAGTCCAGAGGTTTGCACCGCGATGCTTCTGCAATGCTCTGCCTACGGGTTTATCGTCCTCCCCGTCGTTCTCTGGCTGGTGAGCGCTTGGAAAGGAGAGACCCGTGCGAGGCTCTTTCCCAGCATGGAGGGCTCCAAGTAGCAGCGGGAAGGTGGTGCAGAGAGGCAGCGTTTGCGTTTTCTGCCTCAGCCATTAAAGCTGGCGTTTTCTTGCGCTGGTTATTTCAGCAGAACCTTCTGACTGAGAAAAATCAGCCTCCAGGCTGCCCAAAGGCTCCTGGATGCCACCAGTTCTTACGCTGCTCTAGATCTGCCGTCTTCTGCAGCAGCTCTCCTGGAAAAAACGCTTCGGAGGCTTAAGAGGGAAAGATCTTTGGATGGCTTTCAACTGCACTGTAGATGCTGGGAAAAATCAGTGTTTTAAGAGAACTCTCAGTAGCAGATGGTGATGGCGTTCATCCAAGAGAGCTTCCTCCTTCCTCCCTTTGGAGGCATGGGTTTTTCTAGTGCTCAGATATGGAAGAGCTGTCGCTGCCCTGCATGTTCGTGTTGGCTGACTTCCTGTCAGCGTGAGGAAAAAAACCCTCCGTTCTACATGTCGCTGAAATAATTTCCTCCTCTTGTTTGTGTGCCATGCCCCTTTCCCACAAAAACGGGTTTATAGGGGAAGTTTTGTCCGTGCCCCAAATTATTTGAGTACTCTCTGCAGGTTTTACTTTACAGTATGGTGAAGGAGCACTTAATTTTGAGCTAGCATGCTTCTTCCCTGGATTCTTAACCTGTGGCTGGGATGTATATAATGAGAGATCCATAATTAAGAATCATTTGGTTTAAGTTAATTACCTTAATAGGCTGTCTTTCAGAATTTATCCCTGGTGACTTACTGAAGGTATAGCCGAGCCGTTGGCAGATGGAGAACACCAGCTGCTCCATGCAGAGGCTTTCTGCAGCTGGTGCTGCACGGGTGTGTGAAGCCAGCTCCGGTCCGAGGCTGTGTCCCTCCACAGGGCGTTGGATGCTCTTTTTGGGGCAGCTGGGATTTAGCGGGGCCAGTGCTGAGCGAAGACTGGTAAGCCCTGGACACAACCTGACTGCAGTTTACACCCAGCTCTGCAGGCATCATTCCTATTTCCCCGTTAGCCATGTCTTCTGGTGGGCCAGACAGTGGATAACTGGTGTGGTTTAACCCCACGCTTGATGTTCTGCTGGTTCAGTGGCAACTATAGCAACACCAGAATAAAAAACAAATTTATATATATTAAAAAATTGAAGGTCTTGAGGGCACTGAGAATAAGCTGGGATGAAGTTTATAAGGAGCTGCTGTATTTTTTTTGTGACTAGGAAAGCTTCTAGACTGAAGGACTGACTTGGTGATTGTCATGCCCTAAAATCTGGAAGGTTTGTGTTCCTGAATGTAGGAGTTTGGTGTGTGAACTTCACAACCAACGTTAAAATGAACTAGTGTTACTCTACTGAACAAATGTTTGTACTGCCAGCTGAGTGTCTACTCTGAAGTGGAAGCCCGTTAGCTTGTGATGAAGCAACCCGTATGGCATTTTCAGTTACATGGCTTCAGCGGGGCACCGTGCCTTAGGTTTTTGGATACTTTTCTGCTGCACCCCAATGAGGGCATCTCCAGGATCCTTGCTCTCTCTCCTATCCTATGCTCTCTCCATTTTTACCCTTGCGTAGCCTGGCAAAGTGAGGTTGGGGAGAGGATTGCTGTCTCTAAATATCAGGGTGGGGTAGTAGTGCAGTAGTGCAGGCTTTATAATGCAGAAAAAAAATTGCATGTCCTGACAGGAACAAATATATTCCAGAAATCAAAAGGAGGTTTCCCAGCACCAGGACAGGAGCTTTCGGGAACCAATCCCTTTGTCAGAGCAGAGATGACAAAGCAGCCGAGTGCTTTTAAGAGTGGGAAATTTGTGAAAAGGGAGTCCAAGATGTCAGTGACCACAACAGACAGGAGAAGACTTTGCTGAGTAACATGGGAAGCCTCTTCCTGTTCCTTTTCTTGCGTAGAGCTTGTTAGTTTTCCAACAGAGTTTAAGCAGTATTGAAAAGCACAGTGCACGTGGGGAAACTGGTTTTAGTGATCCTGTACATGAACTGGGTATTTAAATAGAGTGGTCTTTACCAGTTCCAGTCACTGGAGGGACTGGAGCAGCAGCAGAAGGCTCTGGTTTGGCTGCCGATGCCCTATTTTTACCTGCATGACGTTGATGGTATTTTTATTGCTTCTTCTCTCAATAGCAGAGCATGATCCTTGTTCAAAGCATTTTTCTGCGGTAGTTAGTTGATAAATCTGGGACTTCATTCAAACAAAGGCAAAACACTTGCAGGGGGTGGGATGTCCTATTCTGCCGTTAGTATGGGAACTGCTGACTGACGGATGTATATGCCATATTGGAGCTGGCTTTAATATGGCATTAGGGGGGCCTGTGTATGTGTTTTTAGGTTTAAGGTGTCAGGAAGAACAAGTGAGTGAAGCAAGTGGATGCTTGGTGGGTTTTGTTTTCTGCCCTGGTGCCTGCCGTGCCGACGTAGGGCGTCCATCTCCCTGATGAATTGGTCGTGGTCTCTGTCACTGCTGTTGCCACACTCCTCCACGACAAGGCCCTTTCTTTTGGGGGTACAGAAATCCTGGAGTTTGTCCTCCCCGCCTTTCCCTTCACTTATACTCTGGGGTCTTGGACTCCCCTTCTTGTGAGGGTGCTCCTCCTGGTGTGGTGTCCCTGGGGATATGGTTCTGATGTTACGTGATGAGGCCCAGGCAGCCAACATTCCTCTCTTGAGAAGTAACTTTAATTTAGCTACAGTAAAGTTTTCTTGAAGGAGTCTTGAAATCACATACATATGCTAAACTTTTCTCCAAGTAAAGCACTTAGTAGGCTTTCCATCCTGAAATGCTGATAGAGTTTGCAATTCTGAATTCTGGAGTATGGAATAAGAAGTTGTCATGAAAAAAGTCCTTGAATTGCTCCTGCTTTCTCTCTCCGTTGGACTGTGATTCAAATTTGTCTCTCCCTCATTCATGAATAGTTATTTTTATGTCTGTTCTTGTTTGAAGTAAATGCATTAGAAATAGAGAGTGATTGGGATTTGGATATGCCTCCTAAAATAGAGTTTGCATCTTCTTCCAAGATTTCATTTGGTGATGGTTGGGGGTGGCCTCTATGTAAATATGTAAAAATAGCTGAGTGGTTTAAAAATAACGTGGGTAACTGATGGCTCTAGCAGCTCTTGGGGAACTGTGATGCTCTAAAAGGGGCTGTTTTACCTCCACTCTATACAGCAACCAAGTTAACCCGCCGAGGAGAGAATACCTCGTCTTCAAACATGTGCTTGCCTGTTGGGTTTGTGGCTTTTCAAAGATCGTTTTCTTTCGGAGTGAGTTCCCCTCCTGTCCCTGAGTTGTTTCCTTTGCTGTTCGGCTTTCTTAAGTGCTGCCTCTGGGTATTTGGGTATTGCTCTCTGACTGCTTAGTGCTCCTGCAGCTCGAGTGGCGGGGCCTTGGCATGCATCTCCTGCGCTGCTGGGACGGGGGGACGCGGAACGTGCTCTCGCTTGGCAGTTCTGCGGTCTGGGGGTGGCTGCTGCTGCTTCCCTGAGTTTAACCAGAAGGATACCGGCTTTCAAGTGGCGGTAGGAACAAGGGCTTCTTCATGTCGCACGCTCATCTGTCTGCAGATGAGCAAACGTATTTTGCAAAAATAACAGTAGGATGTTATCATGCCTGTCTCTGACATGTAAGAATTTTACTAAAACCTGAGATCCTTCTTTCCAGAGGAATGTTAGTAACATCTACGCCACATTCAGGTTTATTTGCTAAGCATTCCTTTTTTTATTTTTGGAAAAAAGCGTAAGGGTTTAATCCTGCTGCCATAAGCCATAACATGTGGCTACATTTTTTCTCTTTGCTCTGGAGCCCATGTATCTTGTTAGCTCTAGCCTATCCTTTAGCTCATTAATGGTAATATTAATCTGTTCCAGTTCTCAGCTCTAATCGCAGATTCCATCTGATCAGGGTTTTCTCTTGATCTTTTCCAAGAAGCTCATTATCTAATACAGCTGTAAATGTTGCTGGGCCTGACACTAATGCATATTTTGTACCATGGGGGAATTTGACTAATAAAATAATCCAATTAGACATTTGTTTTTGTCTCCCTGGGGCATCTTAGATTACTTGTCTACCTCAGTTATGTGTTGTAATTAGTTAACGTTTGTACATCCCTTTGATGTAAAAGCACTGGTATTATCTTTGGCTCTGGCTCTGAATCAGAACTTTATAAAATAGCTGGGGATTAAAACTGCGGCAGCATCAGGCGAGTGTATGGATACTGTCAGACCAGCGCTGTGTGCATCTTCAGTGCTGCATGGTGGTGGTGTAAGTATTTTGAGTATTGCATATCAAATGTTGGGAGCTCCTGAACAGGAGGTATCTCAGAACAGGAGTCGTGCTCATGTACAGAGGAGTCTCAGCTGCACTTCTCAAAGGCAGACCAGACTGCTAACATTTCTTTCTTTGTTTTCCACTTGAAAATGAACAGATCAAACAGGCCTGCATTTTGTAGTCCCTAGAGAATTGCATTAATTAATTCGGTTTATAACTATTTTGCTGCTGGTATGACAGTATCGTGCCCTGTTTCTTTTTCTTTTTTTTTCCTCCTCTTTTTAGTCTTTCCTTGGTTTGGCTTGGATATTGGAGGGACCTTGGTCAAACTTGTTTATTTTGAACCAAAGGACATCACTGCTGAAGAGGAGGAGGAGGAAGTGGAAAATCTCAAAAGCATCCGCAAATACCTGACATCAAATGTAGCCTATGGATCTACAGGCATTCGGGATGTGCACCTTGAACTAAAGGACCTTACCCTGTGTGGACGTAAAGGCAATCTGCACTTTATACGCTTTCCTACTCATGACATGCCTGCTTTTATTCAAATGGGAAGCGAAAAACACTTCTCAAGCCTCCATACTACCTTATGTGCCACGGGAGGTGGAGCGTACAAATTTGAGCAGGACTTTCGCACAGTATGCATTTTTGGCTTCTATATGATTAGGATCTGGTAGTGAATTTTTTTAAAAGCTTAAAACTAGAAAACTTTCTCTGCAGACTCTAAAACTTCTCTAAATCTTAGCTTTGGAAGAGTGTACCTAACTCAAATTAAGCTTGATTCAGGAAATAGCATGTGGAGTCAAGTTAACATCTCCAGATTAAGATACTTTCTTTCTGAAAGTGCATGTAACATTCCTTTAACTCTAAAATTATTCACTAACTTCCATGGTGTGTGCTCTTACAAGACTTTCTCTGTGTTATTAATCTCTGATTATGGTGATCTCAGTCTTGTGGGTTTTTTCCTCATTGCTGTCTTTCACATGCTTAACATTTGTTTTATTGTTCCTTTGCTCATGTGGTGTCATTTCTAACACACGTGTGAGTGAGCTGACTGAGGTTCAGTGAAATTTGGTGGTAAATAAACTGAAAGGAGGTTAGTAGTTGGGATTTGACATCATCATGTGGCTTCATTATAAGTTTGATTCTTGTTCATAAGTGAAAAACATGTGTGATAAATACTTTGGTTAACCAGGGCTTGAAAAAATGCACCAAATAAAGAGGCTTTTTTTGCAGTTGAGGCAGTGACATGAGGGGAAAACAATTTCATAACTTCCTTTTTTTGTGTGTTTTTGGGGATGGGTTTTAGGGGATTTTTTTTTTTTGTCAAACAGTTAATTCCCTTCTCATTTTTCCTTGCTTTTCATGCTAGTGCCTTAGTCAGGTCCTAAATCAGGCCCATGGAATTTGATGGGATCCTTTTGGCATCCATCTGTGGATCCTGTTGTTCGATTCCCTCCTCTCTCATGTCTGCACACTTTAGGGCTGGGGTAGTTGGCAGTCCGTGTGCGTGGAGAAAGATGGAGCCCTCCTGTGATCTGTACTTCTTTCTCAGCCACTACAGGGAGTAATGGAGATAGCTGAATTTAGCTGGCAGGGAATGCATTTTTCTAGCCCTGAGCATAAACACTTGAGATCCCTAACTACTTCTTGAATATTCTTCTTTCCTTTTTTTTTTTTTTCCGCCAGATGGGTGACCTTCAGCTTTGTAAGCTAGATGAACTCGATTGCCTTATTAAAGGAGTTTTGTACATTGATTCAGTTGGATTCAATGGACATTCAGAGTGCTACTATTTTGAAAACCCGACGGATGCTGAAAGATGTCAGAAGCTCCCATTCAACTTGGAGAATCCGTATCCTCTCCTTTTGGTGAACATTGGCTCAGGGGTCAGCATTCTGGCTGTGTATTCAAAAGAAAACTATAAACGGGTAACGGGCACCAGGTGAGTTCTGTGTGGAGGTAAACTGAGTTTTATTTTAGAGTGTGGAATGCATTTCTGCATTGTAGATGACATTTTCAGGGACAAGCTGCAATAAAGGTGGTGAGTTGAATGACCGAGCTCCTGCTTTTACTGCAGTCCCTTACCTCTGCCAACAAAGATCCCTTCTGGAAAAGAGAATCTGAATTTCATGTTTTGGTCTCTTTACTGCAGCCAGTCTCTTTAGCAGCTGTTTTTTCAGTTGCCCTGCTGCAGAAATTAAAGTGTTTTATTTGCCATCAGAGAGATCCCATAGTTTGGGATTATCCCAAATATACTCCTAATGATCATGTTAACAACTGTTAGCTTTGATCCTGGCAGTAGAGGTTTGCATCCTGACTTCCAAAAGTTACCTCGTTTTGGTGGAAGGGATGCTGGCACGGCAATAATTCCCCAGACAGTTGCTGGAGTGCTGCAGCTCGCCTTCTCGAAGATGTGGCTCTTGTTGCCAGGAAAAGCCAAAGAGCTCTGTGGCTTTAAGCTTTCCTGAATTTCCTGAAAGTTAGCAATAATAATAAAAAAACCCTCACAGTACAGATCTCACTCTTACTATACATCATTCTTGGCATGTGTGCACAGTAAAGTGAACAGGACATAGTTTTTTCTCCTAAATTTTGAATAGCTGTGCCCTAATGCTCCAGTTATCCCTCAGGACTAATATTTATTTTGACTTCTCTGAGCGCTGGGAAGAAGGTGGATATTGTAAAATAAGAAAATTAATTTCTCATTTAGAAACATGCCCTCTGCAGAAGGCTGTAAGTTATTTGAAAGTAACAGATTTAAAGAAAACTGCTGCTCTTCCAAGATTGCTGTCACTGCGAAGAAAAGAAGCTGAAGGAATGGGGCAACCTGAGCTAACTCAGATGCGTAGCTGAGTAATCCGAGCTTTCAGTGAACGAGCCATTTTCTTTCTCTGTGCCTTTAGAAGCAAGGCGGGTGACTTTCATTTTGCTTTATATTGCAGCCTTGGAGGGGGAACCTTTTTTGGTCTCTGCTGCCTTCTTACTGGTTGCTCCACCTTTGAAGAGGCCCTAGAGATGGCGTCCCATGGGGACAGTACCAAAGTCGACAAACTAGTGCGGGACATTTATGGAGGAGACTACGAGCGATTTGGATTGCCAGGCTGGGCTGTAGCATCCAGGTAATGACTTGACTGATTCTGATTTTTATTTTCACTAGAGATTCTGCAAGGATGAAAAACTGGATTTACATGTCTTAGGAGAGCTACCGTTCCTTCTGCTGTTCTGTTTTAACAGATCTAAATTACTGATAGCAACGCTTTTTAAAATTAAAAATAAATACTTCAAGATGAATCGCTTTGGCTAAATTAGCAGTTCCCATTTTCTCCTGGAATTCTGATGCAAACGGACCTTTAACTCAAAACCTGTCTTTACAGCTTTGGAAACATGATGAGCAAGGAGAAGCGGGAATCTGTCAGCAAAGAGGACCTCGCGAAGGCTACTTTAATAACCATCACTAATAACATTGGCTCCATAGCACGGATGTGTGCACTTAATGAGGTATTAAGGGGAAATCTGTTTCATTGCTTCCTGTCTGAAGCATCACTTGTGTGCTACTGTCACGCAGTATCTCTCTTTCCCTGCATACGCTTCTGTAGGTGCGTGTTCGTACTCATCTTTTTGGATGTTCAGTAAGTTGTAATCCGCTCAGTTTAGATTCTTCAGTAAATTTTGTCCTTGCCCGTCTGTGTAGTTTGAGCCAGACCATTGTGCTGTGAACTGAAGAGCTGTGAATGAGTTAGGGGTTGGCTGTTGGTCTCATTAGGTCCTCTGCGTGGTCAGGAGTTCAACAACTTCTCTGCGGTGGTTTGAGGAACGGTAGGTGTGCGATAAACTACAGCTCCTGGGACCGCTGAGAGAGAAGGAACGGTGGGGCAGAGGGGTGTAGAGGCTGGATGCCTTTCCTGTGTTGTTTTTACGAGTTGCTCTCGATTTCTCGGTCAGGTCCCACCACTTCCACGGCCGTTCCTGTATCTTTGTGCTTTCAGCTTCTTTACAGTGCTGCCTTGTTGCATTCATGTCAAGCAGCATTGTACAGGGCTATGAAAGAACAGAGACATGCTCTCCACTCCATTCTGAGCCTGTTCCTATGGGATGAGCTAACAGGGTGAAGCATCCTCCTGGCTCCTGTTGCTGTTGGCAGATGCTCACTATTTACCTTCATTTACTGCTGAAACAAGGCAAGACATATTATAAACAGTCTTGCCCACAATACGTCTGTTGAGTTCTCACTCTAGAGTACACAGCTGAATGCAAAGAGGATGCTGAATAGTTAGGGGGAAAGCATTAATGAGTGTGGGTATGGAAGGAAAATCCATAGAAGGACATGAGTGAAGGAGCAGATGGGATTTGATCCTGATTCCTTGGTAAAAGGAGGAACTGAAAATTACTTTCTTGCTGGAGAAAAGAAAGCTTCAGAGTTCATCACTTGGCTCAGGAGAACTATTTTAGGATTGAAAATTTGTCTAGAAGTCTGATTTAAATCCAAAATATCACTACTTGGTTGGTCTTTTCCTTTCATTCAGAGTTGTGTTGGTTATGGGTTTCTAATTCTTTTTTTTTTTTTCCCTTCCTGCCACCCCCAAAGTAACAGTAGAGAGCCATTCAGCTTTTTTAATGATGGGTCAAAGGCCAGAGTTGGGGGCAGAGAGAGTAGATGGCACTTGATGATCAGTGCTCCTGGCCAGTATAAGGATCTCATAGTGAAAAATCAACCATTCTATTCAAATTCCTAAGCTAGAAAGGCTGTAGTTAGATCTGTGGGTTTCCAGGTAGTGTGGAAGAGTCTGAAAAACAGCCTGTCTTAAAATGACCTGGCTGGTACTGCTTTCTGAGAGAATTGTGGATGTTTATAATGTTCTGCAGATCCTGCCTGACACTTTCAGCAGTTAATTCATAGAATCGTAGAATCATTAAGGTTGGAAATAGACCTTTATGATCATCGAGTCCAACCATTAACCTAACACTGCCAAGTCCACCGCTAAACCATGTCCCTAAGCAGCACATCTACACGTCTTTTAAATACCTCCAGGGATGGTGACTCCACCACTTCCCTGGGCAGCCTGTGCCGATGCTTGATGACCCTTTCGCTGAAAAAATTTTTCCTAATATCCAATGTAAACCTTCCCTGGCACAACTTGAGGCCGTTTCCTCTTGTCTTATTGCTAGTTACTTGGGAGAAGAGACTGACCCCCACCTCGGTACAACCTCCTTTCAGGCAGTTGTAGAGAGCGATCAGGTCTCCCCTCAGCCTCCTTTTCTCCAGACTAAACAACCCCAGTTCCCTCAGCTGCTCCTCATGAGACTTGTGCTCTAGACCCTTCACCAGCTTCGCTGCCCATCAGCACCTCAAGGTCTTTCTCGTAGTGAGGGGCCCAAAACTGAACACAGTATTTGAGGTGCGGCCTCACCAGTGCTGAGTACAGTTCTATTTTTTTGTCTTTCGATGTAGTCTCTGGCCGCTCCCAGTGCAGTTCCTGACCATCTCAGTGCACCTTTCTGGTCTCACCTTGCTGTTCTGAACTGTCTCTTGCTGCTGCCAGACCCCAAGCCGACTCAGTGTGGTCTCTTGTTTGCAGATTGTCTCTTTTGGGTCCAATTTCAGAATTCTAAATTCAGAAAGCTGCAAGTGGATTATAACTCTTCTCTCTGCAGCTCCCATCCCCACTCACCAAGGCAGTTACACTCCTTAGCTCCCAGGAGCAGCTATTTGGGGTGATGCAGTTTCTCTGGATCTGGTTGCTTTGGTGTTGACTGGTGATTTCCCTCTGCTTTCAGCTGGTTGTTTTTCATCAAGTCTCAGTGGAAAATGTATTTGAAAAGCTGAATATGCTGTGCTTTTTTAAAAGGCACTAGAAGTGTAACTTTTTTTCTTCTTACTCTAAGGTGGGGTTTTCATCGTTGCAAGCAGAAAATGGAATTTAGCTTTAATGTTCCTTTTTTATTTTTTCCCCTTAATACTTGCAGAACATTAATCGAGTGGTGTTCGTTGGCAATTTCCTTCGGATCAATACAATCTCAATGAGGCTTCTGGCATATGCTTTGGACTACTGGTCGAAGGGACAGTTAAAAGCACTTTTCTTGGAACATGAGGTGAAATTAACTTTTTAAATTTATTTTGTCTCGTGGCAAAATGCAAATCCTTCGAACGCTCTGGAAACAGCCGTGTGGAGTCTGTAGCTGTTGATGATACACACTGTGCAGCAGGATCCCAGTGCTTTTTTACTACAGCCACAGTTACTGCAATGCCCAGTGTAGGGTCAGAAAAAACATATATATTGTTCCAGTAGCTAATATCAGAACTGTTTACTACCAATTTCATCTTGCTTGTGAACTTTCTTTTAAGACTATTGACAGTATAGAGGATTCTGTGCAGTTCTGCTTCCCAATACAGCGATTATAGTTAGAATCTATTTTGTAATGTACCTACCTATAGTTATTTCTTTCCACCGTCCTTTATAAGTTGTTAAAATTACACTGTACGCGCAATATTGTTCTTGTGTCAGGTGTGTGCCCATGTTTGAGTTTTTAATATATATTCCTGTCTTCTCTTCAGGGTTATTTTGGTGCAGTCGGTGCTCTTCTGGAACTCCTGGATTCAGCCTAATTCCATGCAGATTCCATACATTGGACCTATGAAGTTGTGGCACTTCCTGGGTCACTAAGCCCAAGTTTCGCTTTAAAACATCTGTTCACTGACTGTTAAACTAATTGTGCGTGACCTAATCAGAAAAGGAAAGGACTGTTGCGTTTCTGTCTGTAAACAGTTGAAACCAATCTTCGATTACAACACAGGTTTGTTTAAAAGGAGTATATATGCAAATGTACTGTCCCAAGGTGGTGGTTCTGTCTGGAACATCTGTAGGGCATTCAGTCACATCAAACAGCCCTTTTTATGTAGTCTTTTCCATGTTTAGTGGTGGTGACATAATAGATGTGCACTCTATTCCTTCCATCAAGATTCCTTTGAGTGCTGAATGTCTACCCAGTTCACAGTTTATAGAGTTCAGCTGCAGCGTTTTGTGTTCCGCAAACGAAAGGCATTGTGTTCACATTGTGCTGTTAATTGTCTGTAAAGGGGAAAGAATATCAGCACAGCCCTGGCATGTAAAAACCATACAGACGGCTTCTGTCTCCTCTGAACCCTACAGTGGCCTGTCAAACACCGTTGTGCTGTCAGTAAGGCTTTATTCCTGTTACCACAGCTTCTTATCTATGTATACGAGAGACAAAAGGTAAGGCACAAATCCTGTGTCTCAGGTTGATTCTGATTTCAGCCTGTAACACTTCTGTACAGACCACAGTACCCTTTGGGGTATGCCATAGTGCTGGCATAGTGTTGGGAGTGTCTGTCAACCTCTGACTTTGAGATCTGCTAAGAGCAAATTTGAGGATGAAGTGGGGGGGGGGTTGGTTGTTTGTTTGGTTTTTTTTTTCTCTGTGTAAAACTTGGCTGCATATAACTATACCAAAGAAATTATTTTTTTTTTCAGTCATACACTTGGCATCTTCTCTGTAATGTTCCATTTTACATTTATAAACTGCTAAACTACTTCGGTTTCCGGGGGAAACCTCTCCTTCCCATATGCATGCTGTGCTCTCCTCTGTTTTCTCTGTGCGTGCCGTCTTGCATACAGCCTGCAAACTGGGTTGCTGCAGTCTGGAACCCTTAAAGACGCTGCGCTCTCAGGATGCGGATTTAGAAATGGCTTACTGCACACTGAATAGATGCTGATAGCAGACAGCAGTTTAAAAAAGAAAAGCAGCATGCGCATGGTTTGTAATCTGCCCGCCCTTCCTCCTGTCTCTGCTTCACTCTGCTCTTTGCAGAAATTCTTCCCAGGCTTGGACCTCGCGTTATGAAATGAAGATGATCTCTATCGTGTTCTCTTGGCCGTGCTACTAGCATCAGTTATTTCAGCATAACTGCACTCCAGTCAGGGAGTGTGGAAAAAGCTGCTTTTCTGAAAAGCCATCTGCACCTTCCCTTGATGATGTAAGCTAAACGGAGATACTACTTCAGAGTGTTCTCTGCAATACGGTGCTCTGGCTTTCCAGCTGAGCAGCTCAGCTATATGTAGAAGCCGTCCTTCCGTGAGCAAGCTGAAGCAGCCTTTTGTGGAAATGCAAGCGCGCACCAGTTCAGTTCATACTTATTGGGGTTTATCGCAGGACATCGGAATGGCTGTCGTCCTGGCTCGAACACATCTTTTAAGGTCATGGTTTCTTTCCAGAGAAGTTGATTTTCAGCTCTCTGATCCCGATGCGCCTTTTGATGACCAATTGCAGCGCTGGACAGCCTGTGCTGGTTCGGTAACTTGCAGTTTGGCCGCAATGACGTGCAGTAGAGGTGCAGGAGCAGCACAGCAAATCGTGTCCAGCTCTACCTGTTGCTGCAGCCCGAGATCAGAGTACTCACAAGGTGCTCCACAGCTCGCTGGGTTTGTAGCACGGCACCGGCCTCTCTTTTGGGCCTGAAAAGGGAAGAAACTACAAATCTGGGAGACGTACTTTTTGCTAAGGTTAGATGTTTCTGTTTCTGTCAAAGCCTGTGCTGTCAGCTCTGCTGGGTAAGTGTTCCAGACAGCAGACACAGCGTAAAACAAGGCATTTTCTCAACTTCAGTTAACCGTGGGCCTGGAACTTCCTGAATACATCCAGTAATTTGAGAACAACAATAAAATGGGGGGGAGAAAAAGAGAGTAGTGTTCACATGAAAGGTAATCTTTGCTGTGTGCTGTCTGTGGAAGACAGTTTGTGTGCTTTTCCTGCAGTATAGTGCAGGTTTCAGCTGTATGCCACTCCACGTTCAATCTAACCTGGTATTTTTAGAGGTGAGGGCTTGGAGCAGGATAACACAGAATCAATCGTTGTGTGGTTTGGGTTGGAAGGGACCTTAAAGATCACCCAGTTCCAACCCCCCCGCCATGGGCAGGGACATCCTTCACTAGTCCAGGTTGCTCAGAGCCCTATCCAACCTGGCCTGGAACGCTTCCAGGGATGGGGCAGCCACAGCTTCTCTGGACAAAGGGCACCTGAGCCCTGATTTATTCTTCATTTCTTGTGAAATCACACAAAAGATAACCCTAAGTAGGTGTATTAAAACCAACTCCACTTCCCAGTTGCTGATTGTAGGTTTTCTAGACTTGCCTTAA
Organism: Haliaeetus albicilla; assembly: GCF_947461875.1. NCBI lineage: Eukaryota > Metazoa > Chordata > Aves > Accipitriformes > Accipitridae > Haliaeetus > Haliaeetus albicilla. The sequence goes on along the minus strand of NC_091483.1, from coordinate 82,039,900 downwards.
CTCTTTCTCTACCATATAACAGGTAACACACGGCACATAGCCGGCTGCCATTTCGGCCAGGTCACCCACCCTCACAGTCAAAACTCGGGCCCTGGTTTGATTTGTGGAAAAGAAACAGAAACACACTTCGGCTTTTTGAAATGCCTCTGTGCCCAGGACCCACTTCGCTCCTTGGTGTAATACTTCAGCGATGCGCTGGGCTGCCGCGGGCTTCTCAGCTTTAATTAGTCCTAGGGGTTTTATACAGACCACATTGGTGTGGGGAGGGTGTATAATCCTCCTCTGAATCCTCCTAACATACAGGATGGCTGGTTTTTTTTTTTTAATAGCAGTAGGCTTTGGGAGCTGAAGACCGACGGAAGGAAGGAGCCACCTTGAAATGATTTTGTTACGCAGAGGGAAGCTGTGGAGAGCAGAGAAGCCCCCGCAGCCTGCAAGAAATCCCTGCCCCGAGGCGCTGGAGTAGGTGCCGGGCTGGTGTCCCTGGGAGCAGCGTCCTGCGGGTTTTCTTCCCCCTGTTCGTTCTGCGCGCTTGTGTGTGTTAACACCTTTTTTTTCCTGTGGATTTTGAGTAGATCCTGTGTGGTCATGTCCAACACCAAAGTCCTTGATGTATTGTACTTTTTTGTAAATTTTTTTTGTTGTTGTTCTTGTAATAAAATATTACAGTTATTTTTATATTCTTGAAACTTTTCTCTTGTTTGCTTCTTGCCTTGTTCTTCCTAGCTGTGGAGCAAAGGGATGAATGTTGATCTGAATGGGTGTCAAGAACATGCGGGTGAAATAGGTGTAAACGAGCCCTTTCAGTTGATTTTAGGAACTTATTAAAAATAGCTGTCGGCAATCCTCAATTACTCTTCACTCCCTGCATGTTCTGGTCTCTGGAAATCAGTTGCATTTCAAAGCATGTTCATGGAGGGGGAAAAAAAAAAATGTAAAAATTCAGTATTTGCCTGTTGCTGGTAGTGAGGATCCCTTCTTGATGCTCGGTCCCATCCCCGGCTAGTAACGTTTTTAAGCAGATACCTTAAAACCAGGCTTCTAAACCAGGTCTGACTAAAACCTGAAGGCTGGCACGGGGCTGTGCTGCTGGGAGAGGGTGGATTTGTGCACAACTGGGGTTGGGTCTGGGCTTATTTTTGCAGCTCAGCTTCAAATCCCCGAGGCTTTCTGAGGGACGTGACGTGGCTTTCTTAGCAGCAGCAGGCTCCCAGCACCGGTAAGTCCAGCAAGGGGGGTGGTTCTAGCATCATTCCAGGGCAAATTGCAGCATTTTAGGGTTTGGTGAAAGACTTCTTTGGTGGTAGGTGATGAGCGGTGCTTTGGAGGCCCTTTAATGTATGGATGACGTGAGTTGGATTGGAGGTCGAAGCAAGGCATCTCTCCAGAGCACGAACCGTGGGATGGAAGTAACGAAAATAATTGTGCAAAAATAATTGTGATTTGTGCGTCTTACTGCTAGATCCAGACCGCAGCTCGGCCAGACCCTCTGCTGCTTTGTCCCACCAGTGGGAATCTTCACCCAGCGAGGTCTCCATGCCTGTGGACTTGTCAGGAGCTTCCAGAAGATGACTAGGAGGGCAGCGAGAAGGTGGTTCCTCACGTTTCCTTCTGGAGAAGTTGAAGAACATCTCCAGGTGGGACCTAACCCCCCAGCACCCAGCTCTGGGGGTGCAGCCAGCACTAGAGGGCAGCAGCCCTCCGCACTGGGCAGGGACCGGGGCAGGGGTACACACAGCAGGACGGGGGGACAGCAGGACGGGGGGACAGCAGGACAGGGCAAGGTGGGAGCCCTGCTTCCTCCACACCAGGTTTCTGCAGGGATGGCAACTTTGGATGGCCCCAGCTAAGCAACCCATCACGGGGAAAGGCAGCGGGGGGGAGAGATTTGAGAGGAAGAAAAGGGGATTTATTTTTTTTTTTTTTCCGCCTGTTTCGTGAAGGCTGGAGGAAGAGCGTGGGTGAAACGAGGTGAGAGGGAGATGAAGAATCGAGCTGGACCCCAGGAAATCCCGTAGCGTGGAGGCTGGGAGCTGAACTCCTCCGAATCCCGTGGCCGGTGGGAGGTTGGCGTTAGTCCAGCCGGGTCTCGTCCCGGGGAGCCCCTGCCCGCGGGCCGGGCCTGTGAAAGGTTGTTTGGAGAAGAAACCTCCAGGCCCTGCCTGGGATGTGCAAAATTCCCCCTCGGCCGGGGATTTCCAAGGGTGCGTGGGGCAGTGAGCCAGCCCCGCCAGGGTGGGTGCCGATTTCTCCGATCCGGCACCGGCCGGGAGCAAAGCTCCGCTCCGGGCCCAAGGGATGTTGCTGGTGCTGGAGGGAGACATGGAGAATGGGACCCCCCCCCAACCCCAAACCAGCCCATTTTCCAGCTCCTTCTTGCAGAAAGAGCTGGAGCCAGAGGTGGGACAGTGGGTCCCAGCCCCACTGGGGACAATCCCGGGGTGACACAGGGCTGAGCAATGAGGGATGCTCCCGTTTTCCCATGGGAGGACAGACACTCCCCCCCCCCAACCCTGTCCCGTGGCCGAGGTCTCCCAAGTGGACCCCCCCCCTTGCAAACACACCCCTGCTTCCAAAACCTGCTTTTATTTACATTTCAAGTCAAATCACATGCAAACTGTTGTGTTTTTTTTCTTTCCTCGTTTTTCCTTAAGAATAGTGTGATTAGCAAAAAAGACGCATTATTAGAATTTTAAAATAGCAATTAAATATACAAAAATATAGCTTACAAAAAAAAAAAACAACCCCCAAAAAACAGCGAACGTTTTAAAAAATATTCTGCTGCAGAATTTGTAGTGTACAAACACGTCTATGAGGCTCCACGCTCCATAAACAGTCTCGGGAGTCCCGCGGTATTTACAGGAGATGGGGAACAACACCCGGAGCCTTCCCAGCCCTGCGCCCCATCCTGCACCCGGGGGAGGGGGGGGGCGCTGGGAAAGCCGCCGCCGTGTAATACTGACACCCCCCTGCACCCCCTCCCCCCCCGAAAAAAAAAAGAAAAGAAAGGAATAAGAGTTGCAAAGATAGAGGGGGACGCTGGGGCATTTGCTACGGTGCCCGAATTCTCCCCACAAGGTGGTCAGAGAGGCGAGGGGGTGGCACAGGCCTCCCCCCCCCACCCCAGGAGCTTTTGCACTTAACGATGGTTGGGGTCGGGGTGTTTTGGCAAGGCAAAACGCTGCCGGCTCATGCGTCCCTCGCCCAGAAAGTGATGGGATGAACCCAAAGGGCAGGATTTTTGCCTGCCCCCCCCCCCCCCGCCTCCCCGCCACCCCAGCAAGGCCGTGCTGCAGTTTTGAGGAGGGGGAGGCCTCCGGCTCTCACCGCTGATGGTTCGCGCCAGGATCGCGCCCATCGGAGGGACTAACGGCCCCGCTGAGGTAGCCCATCGCGCCGAGGAAGGGGACAGGGAGGGTGAGCAGGGTAACCGAAGCCCGGGAGCCCCCACGCAACTACCACCCTGCCATCCCCGGGGGGCGACGCTGGCTTCCCCACCCCGGTTAGCCCTTTCGGAGGAGCAGCGGGTGCCGAGGAGGCACCCAACCATGGCACGAACCCCGGCGTCGCCGCGCTGAGACCCAATTTTCCAGGCAGAGATTGCGAAGGCAAAGGTAACCCTGTTAAAATAAGGGCAAAGAGGAGAACGGGGCAGGAACCAGCCATGATGCTCCAGGGTCCCCGTCCCCCCACCCTGCGTTTTGGGCATCGTTTTTGCCAGCGGCGGGGTGGGGGGCAGCAGGGCTGGGAAGCGTACCGGGGCGTTCGGGGAGGGGGGTAACGTCGCGGCGTTGCAGGAGGCTGTCGGGGCACCGTCGGGTGGCTCGATGCTGCTCCGTCGTGTCCCACGCTGCTTCCCGGCGGACGTCGTGCAGGAAGAAGGGATGTGCTGGAAGAAGGATGTCGTGCGGGCGCCCGCGGAGGACCCAGAGTCCCCCTCGTCGCCCCGGGGAGAGGAATCGAGCCCGGGCTCGAGTGCGAGACCCTTCATCCCGGCACGGCTCTGCGGAGGCAGGTTTTTGGGGCACGGGGCTCTTCTGCTTCGGCCGGCGGGGACGTGCCCCCACCATAAAGTGCTCCGGGCTCCCCGCCCGGCCGCCCGCGTCCTCGCCTGTCCCTCCGTGCTGGTGCCGTAGTGCTTTGGTTGTCTCCGAGTCCCCCCGGGCCGGCGGCGGGGCAGTCCCTGGGTCGGCGGAGCTATACGATGTTCTCTGCGCCGGGGAGGGGGCTCTGGGGGGGGCCGGGGTCCTGCTTGCTGTGCAGCTGGGCCAGCTGCAGCACCGGCATGTTGCAGAGCGGACACACTTTTCGCACTTCCAGCCATTTGATGAGGCACCTGGGGGGGCGACACAGACAACGGGGAGGGGGTTATTACACAGGTGCTGCAAACCCACCACCCAGCTTGGTGCTCCGTGAACCCCATCAGGGTGGCAGCCACCCCTGTCCCCCCCACGGTGGGTGACGGGCCGTGGCCTGGGGGGGGGCCATGGGCCGGGTTGGATCTGTTGTCGCCCTCCCCGGAGCACTGATGCTGCCGAATTTTTAATTCGGCATTTAGGTGCCCGTACATGGTATTAGGACATTTTTGTGCGTGTGTATATACACATGGATATAATATATTTTTATATATATAACTGATATCTATTCGTAAAATAGATAAAAAATGTATACACATGCATAAAAAGACATAAAATACATATATACAACACAAAAAGGCATATATGAATGTATTCATTTTGTAAATACATAACCTATCAACTGTATATACACATCATATATATACACAACATACAGATATAATGTGTATATATTGTATATATATAAATTTTATATGTATGTATCTTAGAAAAATGTAAACCACTATGAATTTTATATGCACTTTTTTCATAGAAGCATAGACTGAGTTGGAAGGCACCCATCAGGATGATCGAGGCCAACTCCTGACTCGCCACGGGGCAACCTACAAGTTAAACCCCAAATCCAAACGCTTTGACCAAATGCTTCTTGAACGCCAACTGCCTTGGGGGCCGTGACTGCTTCCCTGGGGAGCTTGTTGCTGTGGTTCTGAATATCTATTTTATAAATATATATAAATTTTGTATATGTAAATATATATACACACACAAATGTACATACACATTTTGGAACGTATAAAGTGAAGCGGTTTTGCCAGTTCACGACTGGACTTTTGCTGCTCCCAAGGCTCCAATTCATTCCATAAAGGGCTTTTGCTGCAATTCCCCTGTTCCCCTGGAATTGGGGTGGGAAGAAACCTTGGAAAGGGGAGCAGAGGCCCCAGGAGACCTGACACCAAGAGCCTCCTGGGGCCGCCGGGCAGGATTTGGGGCAGCCCAGCTTCCATGTCCCATTCCCTGCACTCACTTTCTGTGGAAGGCATGTTTACAGGGACAGATCCCCAGCTCGTCCTTGGGCTTGAACTCCTCCAAGCAAACGGCACAGATCTGAAAGACGCGAGAGGTGGAGAGAGAAGGCAGTCAGCAGCCGGGAAGCATTCTTTTTGCACATACAAACTACACGGGTATCTTCGAACCGGCCAAAATACTCTCCCCGAAAAAACCCTCCCCCTAAGCAATGTCCTCGGCCAGTTTCTATCTTTTTCCCAGTGCTCGCCTCGCCCCTACCTTTGCTCGGCGGGGAAAAAAAGGGCAATTTGGCTTCTGATGCCAGTGAGGGTACACTGCAGGGAGAGAGCAATACCTCCTAGTACCACAGGGAAAGCAAATGCCTCTTTTGCTATAAACCCTCTGTTTTGACCAAGAAACTGCTTTTTTTTTTTTTTTTTTTTTTTTTGTCCCCTGTGCTGCCGAAGTCACGTTTGGGAGGTTTCTGCATTGCAGAGGGGTGAAATCCCCCCTAAAGCCTTCCCAGATTTCACTTCCCAGGCTTTGGGATTGCAGGCTGAGCCTTGGGTCTCCCTTTCCCGGTGGATGGGACCCTGGAGCCCTCCCAGGAGCAGCAGCCGCAAGGCTGGGATGTGTTCTGATTGTGCCAAGAGGCTTTAGGGTGCAGGTGGATGGATCCGTGCAGCTGCTTGGTCCCTGGGACTGAGCTGCATCCTCAGGGATAACTCTGGGAAGAGGAAAAGGCAAAGGGTGCAGCATCTCCGCCCCGGGGCTGGGAAGGTTGGTGGCTGTTTTCCCATTGGGCAAAAGACCCAGCCGAAATCTCCTTCCCCCATGCTGCTGGTTTTTCCTGACTCATTTTGGATATTCCTGGGGATTTTGTATATGTTTTTCCCAGCCCCGCTCCCCTGCCCCCCCCCCGGGAGTCTCCAGCAGTCTGAAACAAGGGCCAGCCCCGTTGCCAAAAGCCTTCAGGATGAAGCAGGCGGCTGGCAAGCGCGGCCGGAGGCTCCCGGCTTTCCCGGGGACACGGCGCCCGTCGATACTTTCCAGCCACCCAAAGCTCGTCGGAGACTTTTTTACTGAGTGAGCAAATGCTGGCGTAGCTGCTCGGATCGGTCCCCAAGGAACGCAGACATCTTGAGCCCCGGGAAAGCCAGGGAGAGGAAAAAAGAGGAAAAACAAACCCAGAAACATAGGGCTGAAGAGCTTGGTGGGGACTTTCCCCTCTGCAAGGCTCCAGGCGAGCCCTGGCAGCCATCCCGTGATGTTGCAAAATCCCCCCTGTGCTCCGCTTTCCAGAACCGCTTACTGTAAATACCAAAATCCAAACACCCGAAAAGGGATGTTTTGGAAGGGGCTGGAGCAAAACCCTTCCAGCCTTTCCCAAATCCCAGGGAAGAGTTGGAGCTGCTCTATCCCCTTCCCCATGGACCCCTCATCTTCCCTGAAAGCGTTTGGGCTGGGAGAGCTGTGGCGAGCTGGGAACAGAGGTGATGGAGGAGGAGGATGACGGAAGGTTAGTACTGCCGTTCCCAGCTCCGGCGTGCTCCCAAATCCCCCCCCTCAAGGAGCTTCTCACTGCGGGAAGTGCTTTTAAGTCTGCATGCCTGCAAAAAACCCCACTGCAAGTCAATTTAATGTGAGCAGATCAGAAATAGGGGCCTCAAACCTCAGCTGCAGGGAGCGTAGGGTGAGGATGAAATGTGGGACAGGCTCTCGTTGCTCTGCTCGGGGAATTAAAAATAAAATAGCAGCTTATAAACAAATGGAGCTGGTATTTAACAGACAAGCGGACTCGTGTCTCGGATGCGGGTGGGCATTTTTGTTGTCATTAGGGGAAATAAATCCAGCCCGTGTTTGAAGCAGGGTTTGAGCAGCTTGCTGCTCAACTTCAGCATGAAAAATGGTCTGTAAATAGGGACACTTAGCCCTAAAAGAGTCTGGAAACCTGCAGAGAACAACTAATGTGTTTTAAACCTGAAGGAGCAGGTAGGTAGCGGTGGATTAGGGTAACACCGTTACTCCGAGACATGTTTCAGTCTCCAGAGATCCTCTTAACTCATTAACACAGAGGGACCCAGCAAGGAGCCACTGCTGTGCCTACATCGTGGGGCTGGGGCCGGCGCTGCCACAATTCCCCCTGCAAGGTTTAAATGCAAAGTCCGCCAGGGCTTTGACTTACGGCTGCCGCGGGCTCTGCCCTCCTCCCAAAACTGAGAAGAAACCCCCGTGGTTTTGGGGCTGGAAAAAAGGGGTTTTAATTCTTAATACTTCCTAGTAGACATCCCTTTGCCTCCCTCTTCCAGCCAGCTCTCCTCTGCAAAGCTGCAAACCAGGAGCGCGAGGGGCAGAAGCCTAGGGAACGTGTTTATCTTCGATTTCAATTAAATCCCAGCAGAGTTTACTCTGCCCAAGTAACATGGCCGGCAGAGATGTGCTGGATATCATCATGCTCTGACGGTGGCGAGGCAGAGCGGGGCTGGAGGGGGCATAACTGTCAAGGGACACTGTTTATACACCGCTTAGCCTGCATCTGCCTCCCCTTTTATACACGGATTTTTATCGCAGTGATAATAATAATGCAATAAATAATAATAATAATAATGTAGTAAATAATAATAATGCAGTAAAAGCTAAAGGGGATCCAGAAGGAGGAGGGAGATGGTTTAATGCAGACCCCCTTTGCAGATGTGCTTTTACCGGCTGCATAAACAAGCAATTAGACTTGCTCAAAGAGAAAAGCAGCGTCAGGAGCTGCTGTTAACCTACTCTGGCCGTGTTCCCTGTAACGAGGTAGGAGGCTGCAGAGCAAACCCCGCTGCTGGCAGCAAGCAGGCGGTGATGCCAGCACACCTCTGCAGCCGGGTAAAATCACCGCAAACACCCTGTGCTGCCCCCAGGCACTCACAGACCAAGACGAAGTCTTTGAGGCTTTGGAGTGCCCCGTTTCTCCAAAAACAAGTAAAACAGTTGTGCTTTCCAGATTTCCAAAGCACGCTAGCTGTGTGTTTTGCTCCTGATGGAGTTAATTTTGAGTTTTTGCAGCCTCCTACCTGTGCCAGCCTTTGCCTGTCCTCCATCACCTCCCCAGTGCAAGGAAGAGGAGGGTGAGGGAGTCTTTGCTGCTACGCTACCGCCCCAGGGATGTACTCACCTCATGTAGGTTCAGCTCCTTCACCTTCTCCTTGAGTATAACCTGTAAGACAGAGCGCCGGGGTCAGGACACAGCTTCTGCCATGAGCATTTGGAGAAAAAGTCTTCGTAAAGAGAGATCCCATTTAGCGTCCCAGTAGAACTGGAAACCCCCAGTAAATCTGAAACAGCCAGCGAGCACATCGGGTCTTCACCCCTGTGCAGGAACAGGAGGAAGGCAGCGCTGGCACAGCTATAACCACTAACATGAGGACCAAATTCAGGAGGTCTCCTCCCAAATTTAAACCTCCTGGGCTCCCACACTCTGCAACAAGCTCCTGCACGGACATCTGCCACTTCGTTTTCACTTTATCCAGGCTGAACACCTGGAGAGGGCTATAAATCCAGGACAACCATGTGTTATCATATCAGCCCAACTCCACCCAGTTTCCTGCTTGAACGACAGATCGGAGGCAGAAAAATTACACGAGCCCTGGAGAAAACAGGACATTGAAGCAGCAACCTGACACCAACCTCTTGGCCGTGTTTATTTTAACAAGGGCGCTGGCGCGTGTGGGTGCATGCAGAAAGCAGCTGGGTTTGCCAAGGTGATGTGGAGGTGTTCCCTATGAGATCCCCATGGCTGCGAGTAGTCCAGAGCAGCTGGGTCCAACCTGGGGAGCAGATTCGGACCCCACAAAACATCGTTTGATTGCTGGGGAAGTGACAGCATTACTGCTCACCAGCGGGAAATAACGTGAGGGTTTGGAGAGGTTGCCCAGTTGAGGTGCTCCAGGGGTGGAGATGTCCCCACCGCTCAGGAACCTCATCTGAAAATGTGAAGACCTGGAGACTAACAGGTGAGAGATGCTCCTGGGGTGCCCAGCTGGTAGAAAAAAATTAAATCAGCAGGGACAGAGGTTTGCCCGGGTGTTACAACTTCTCTTCAAAGACCAAAAGCCTCCCAAGGAGAAGAACAACATAAGGAAACCTGCAGGAGTGACTACTCCAACGTGGATATGGCACTAAGCCGAAGGAGAGAAGAAGACAACTTACTGTGTATCATCTCACCTGTTTGTAGGCGTAAAGCTCTTTGTGTGCTTGATGTCTGAGCCTGCAATCAAAATAGGGAGAAACATGAAGACAAGTAAAAAAATCAGGATTACTGTAATATCCCAAACATTTCATTTCCCTGCTTTCCAGATTAAATATATATTTTTTTTATTTTTCATTTCAGAACCGAGAATGGCCATGTGAAACGACGCATTTAAGCAACAGCCAGCTTTCCCTGTAGCTGGGAGGGCAACATCTCCATCCAGAAGCATGCAACCTCCTCCCCTTTTCCTCTTTCAACCTCCTCGATTTTCCACACAGACATCACCTGCACCGTTAAGACCAGCAAAAGCTGTTGAGGTGCCATAAATACCCCCAGTTTCCAACCGCTTCTACTGCCAACCATTTCTAGACTGGACGCGGCACCATTTTCCAAGCGATGGTTATTCAGACCCGAGGAAAGCTCTGCTCCCACTCGAGCAAGGACAGGGAAGGAAACCTCCCCGCTCAGAGGTTTCCCACCGAAGCCCCCATCATTCTGCTTGGGCGATGTTAGTTTCCTCAAACGCAGCTTTATCTTCTATCACAAGATCAATCGTGCTGCTTCTGCCTCCCAAACATTCAGGAAGAAGCATTCAACAAGAGGTCATCCATCTGGTTGAGCAAGCAAAGGATGGCTATTTATCTGAAGACAACACCAGAGCAGAAAGCTTTGGAAAAGCAGTAACGGGACATCTTCCATCTCTTGCCTCCTATCATGGGGGGGACAACTTAATAACCAGAGATAACGAGCTGCCAAAAACTGCAGGAGAACGAACCTGTATCTTGGGATTTTTTGTTTTGGGGTTGATTCTTTTTTATCAGGAGAGCAGACGAGGGTGCGCTATGTTAAAGCACAGGGTGACAAGCCCACGCAATCCTGCCCTGGGGCCAGAGTCGATGCAGCAGTGGAGCAAAATCAGGATTATAAACTGCATAAGCTGCTTCCCCCCGCCTACCTTTTGAAGCATCATGCTTAGCATGGTTTTGGGGTTTTGGGTGGGTTTTTTTACCCAACAGCATCCATTCCTGGAGCAAATCAAGGGACAGAGATGGAGGGGATGAACCTATTCCAAAAACACCTGCTGCAGCGAGAAGTCCAGCTGGCGGCAGCAGGAATTTGAAGCCACAAGCAAAGGGCTGGTCCCATCCCCTCCCTCCCCAGCCTCCCCTCTCCAGGACGCATGGCCTTTGTCCCCATTCCTGAGGACTGAGCGAAACAGCAAACATACACACATCACATCCCTCCACAGTTTTCAGTTGAAACTATTATTAATAAAACATCTTTCCACAGCAGAACAAGCAGCAGCCCATTTCCCACAGCCCGGTGGAGTGCTCTGCAGGTATCAGCTGGCTGGAGGAGCTGATTATGCTCCTAAAATAGATACGTTTTAAAAAAACCCAACCAACTAATATTGCTTCTCATTACAAGATACGGCATTTAGCGAAGCACTCTGGAAACTCAAGAGGGAAGTCATCGAGGATAAAGAGTTGGCCAAGGACCTTTAATAAGATGTCAATGTGTGTCTGCAGGGCTTGGACAGCCATAGGAGTATTTTCCCCAGCCAGCCTTGAGTGTGATTTCAAATTGGAAACCCCTTGCCTGTAATTTCACTTCTCCAAAAATATTCTGGGGGCTGTCTCAAACCCCAGCTGTTTCACCCTGAGCTCTCAGAGGCCTTCTGATCCTGCAAGGCTGCAGTGAGCGAGTTATAAAAATAGGATGTAAAAATAATATCTCTGTCCTTTTTGCTTGAAAACACCCTCCCAAAATGTCATGGGCCTTAAAAGTCAAGGAATGGGTAAAAATGCACCTTAATGCTTCCAGGAGAGTTGCAGTAAGTCAGCTCTTGAGCCCTGAATTTAGCAGGGAGCCATCCCACCTCCTCTAATGATGCTGCCTGGCAGAGAACCTGCCTGCAGAGCCACGGATAAAATTGCAGCAGGCAGGAAGGAGAAGGCTGGGGTTTCATCCCTCCGCCAACGACCCTGAGCAGAAACACAAGCAGAAGATGCACGAACAATAGAGAAAACAGGATGAAACCGGCCCAATCCACAGGGATCCCGGCGGCTGGGAAACTGGTTATGAAACACAGATGGGGCAAAGCAAGATGCGTGGCTGGAGACTGCATACAAGAGGAAAATCTCTCCCAGTACGGGAAAAAGCATGTCTTACAGAGCACCGAGTGGCTGCCGAGACATTGGCCCTGATAAGCCAAAGCCACCTGAGGGAAGGTGTCACGCAGAACAAGCCCAAGCATCTGCGGACACCGTGGAGGCATCTGGACCAGCGATGGGGAAGAAACAACCACCTGGCCACAGATCCGTGCAGCTCTGTGCCATCAGAGCACGGATGCTACAATGCCACGGGCTGGTGCTGAGCTAGACGGGGAGACTTTGCCAAAAAGAAAAAAAAAACAAACCAAAACTCCCTGAAGGTTACGGGGAACGGCACGAGCACATATGGTCCCGAAGCGTGCAAGCTGGGTCTGCTCCTCCACGCTTTCCTTTCAAAGCCAGGATCCTGGGCCAGATGGATCCCGGTCGGACCTAGCGCAGCTGTCGTAACGAGACCCCGGGTCCTGGCAAGCGTTACTCCCCATCGGACCCAGGGCTTCATCCATCTCGTGTCAAGAGCTGCGACTCTGGAGGAATTTCTGGCAGATGGCTGATTTAGATAAGGGACCACACAGCATCTTAAAAGCCAGCGCGTGGCCAGATACCGTGCACGTACACACACCGTCACCCATCCCTGAATTTAATAACTGCCTCTCGTGGATTTTGTGATCTCTTCCCAAGCTTTCCATGCCTCCCACAGGAAAGGGAGCACTCCATTTCTCTGCATGACTCCAAATCATCTATAGCAAGCCAACAACTATGGGAATAAAATGCAGAGGAAACAACTTTTTGCAGGTTTACCTCCAAGATCTGCTTATTTAACACTTTACAGCAGAAAGAGTATAAAGCTACCGGGCACTGGCTCTTTGCCCCATCACTGCATCGCTCTCCCCAGCCCAGTCCGGCTCCTTGGGCTCTCCAAACCCAACCACTGACTTTGATCCTGGCAAGTTCGGACGCAGAAGGAAAAAGCCCTTTAAAAATGGCTTTTTAAGGGCTATGTACCCTGCACCTTCTATAGACATTGAGCCGCTCCAGTTTGGGCAGAGACGAGCCCCGTGCAACCCACAGCAAAGCACAGGTAGAGAGGATGCTGCAGCTTTTACCCAGGACGAGCATGCACACCTTTCAAATGCTTGGCAAGCACAGCATTTGGCTCAGCATCCTTCTGAATTGGGTTTTAGGGGACTGAAGGCAACATGAGGTTGTTACTGTTTATCAGTTCAGCAGAGATCAGACACAAACGGCTGCCTGCAAAATTTCTTTTTCTTCCCTTTTTTTTCCCCCTCATTTTTCCAAGCAGAGGCAGCAGCCGTGAGAGTGGGACCCTTGCTTTATACCGGAGTGGTTTGCAGTGGCAGAAGAGGTTGAGATTTGCCTGGACTGCACACAGACAGTGATGATGTTTGCTTAGCTTTTGGCTGAAATTCCTATTGGACTCCATTTTGAGCCAACCCAATTAAAAACATCACTCCTTCCTCCCCTTGAACTGGGCAGCGCACTCTGTATTGACACAGTTGCGAAGCGCAGCCCACATGCCCTCCTCCGCCAGCGCATCCTTTATTTAATGCCGTCAGCTCTGTGATTAGAGGTAAATACACCAGATATTCGCTCTTCCACACTTCGGATGCCTCCCCAGCCGGGGATGTGGAGAAGGGCTGCATGGGATGCTCTGATCCAGAGCAGGCGATGAGAACCAGGGCCCAGAGGATGGTGTTATGAGCTCCGCTTGTTATTTACCAATATTTGCAGATGTGAGAGTCACGAGAGAAGAGGGAGAGGGAGGGCTGCGTTGCCTCTGCACCCAAGCAGGGCCTGGGAAAAGCCACGAGCCGCTGTTACCTGCGAATAACCCTCACGGGTGCAAAGCGGAGCCCTGGAGCTCCCGAGAGGATCGTACTTGCCCACACCCCTCTGCCCTGGGTCGGTTTCTCTGTGACGACATGGTTTGATCCATGGTGCATCTGCTTGTTAAATTAACACCTCTCTTTTATACAGCCTCCAGATGTAATTCTGTATTAAAGCCATGCATCTCATTGCAGAAGGGGTCAGGAATGCATGGGGTAATCCAGGAGGCTTTAGCAGCTGGTTCAGGACAGGGAAAAATTCAACTTAAATTCAATATCTTACTTTGTATACCAAATCCTCCTGCTGCAAGGCTATGGGTATTTGCTTGCTACGCAGCCAGGCACCAGCAATGCTTTGGCGTTAAATGGCAAAGCCTTCCTGGAGCAATCATTTGGGATGCTCTGCACTTGCAGGCACATGGTCCTCATCCCGCTGTCCATCTACAAGGCTTTCCAAATCACACCAAAGCTCAAGCTTTTCTGCCCCACACAAGCTGAGATTACACAGCAAATTCAAAGGAGGTGGATGCTCCTGGGGCACATCGGCACACCTAAAACCCATGGCATGGCGAAACCCTCCAAAATGGGGGCTGGAGGATTCCTGTTTGGCTCTGTTTTGCCAATAATAGAGCCAGCAGTGGTGGTCTGAGGAGCAATTTGTAGAGTCTCTGTAGAGTTTAGAGCTATGAAGGGATCATTAGATGATCTAATCCAACCTCCCATCTATCGTGGTTTGTTAAATAGCACTTTGTTACTCCTTGGAATGGGAGCCAAAACGTCTCATCCAGAAAGGTCCTCTGTCTTGATTTAAAGACAGGAAGAGATGAAGGATTTGCCACTTCCCTTGCTGGCTAGTTTCACCCGTTACTCACCCTCTCTCTTACAACACGCCTCCAACTTCTAAATTTAAAGATTTTCTGGCTTGATCTTCCAGACATTACTACTTGTTATTTCTTCTTTGGGGCAGAACACACCCAGCAAGACCCAGTGCCCAGGAAAATACTCTGAAAGTCCAAACACTTCTTCATTTTGCAAGTGAGCCATATAGATTCAAGCTCAATCTGGGCAAAACATGTCCTTGAGCCTTCTGAACACCATTTGTTTATTTTTTTTGCATCCCCTCCCATTGGCATCCCAGTTAAAACACAAACACTGGACGCAGATGCAATATCCCAGCACAGACCTTGTTAACATCAAGCACCGAGATACAAATTGCCAGGTCAGGGATGACCCCTCGATGTATTTCTGCTTTGTCTGCCGGGGTGAACAGATACATTGCACCTTCAAACACCCTTTTCTTGTGCATAATTGCAGGCAAAAATGAAGATATGATGCCCAGACAGCCCAAATCACACCTGGGTAAGCCTGGATTTGGGCTCATCTGCAAGTTTTATGAGGTTTTGCTTTGTACAGAGCTGAAAATAGGCAGAAGTTATCAAATATTTAGAAGGTGACATTGAAATCTTGCTTCCCTGATCTACAAAAACAGGACAAAACATTTTCAACACCCTCTGGATAGAAAACCTGGTGGGACTGGCTGCTGTGATCCAGCCAGATGCAGCCTCCATGGTGCAAGAAGAGACCAGGTGCCTGTCTTACAGGCACGGATGGAGGGAATGCAATGGATGTACGGCTAGCAGGGAGCTGGGGCCATCTGAAAAGCCAGAGGGCAAGGAAAGGGGATGGAAAAGCTCTTCGGCAACTTGGTGGGAGAACTCTGGGTGCGCAGGATTTCGGCAGCTGATGCCAGCACAGAGATGCCCTGTGCTCCTGGGTACTGGGAGAGGCACAGTGAGCCCCACATCCCGGGTTATCAGCACAACTTGTCCCCATCGCCACCTCAATTCCCAGGCACCACGTTTTTCCCCACTTGCCTCTTGCTTTCCTTCTGGCAGGAAGAATTTCTCCTCTTAATTAGTGGCCCAACTCACTCCCCAATGGCCCATAAAATAATTAAAACAAGCCCCAAACTGGAACAACCTTTAACCCTCCTGCCCCGCTCCCCATCGTTCAGATTAACAAATCAACTCTGCATCATTAATCTCTAAACTGTGCTGTTGAATGAGCAATTTGTGTACAATAACGAACAGAGCAGGTATTAAACATTTCTTAAGCACACAGTACACAAGTTACTCATTAAAGAGGAAAACGTGTTGAAACATTAAGCAGAAAGCAGCAACCATAAAACATCCCTTTCCAGTCTTTCTGAGAAGCCAACCATATTTTCATGCCTGTTTGAGCATACATATATCTCCTGTTTTAAAGCGGATAATGCAATTGCCTTGCAGGACCGGTAACTCCAAGACGTGTTGGACAGACGGCGTGCAGTGCTCACTGTGTACGCACTAGGTCTATTAGGGATGAATGCTGGGTCTGACACTACATGGCTGAGCAAATTCTTTGATGATGAGGGCAAGTTAAACCACTTCAGGGGTCACATCAGGCTGGCACGAGACGCACCGTGGAAAGACAAGGTGATGCCATCCTCTTTTTGGGATGGAGGGATCAGCAACAGCCTTGGTCTGAACCATGGCGGCTCTTGAAAGCAGCTGGCGAACTTGCCCTTACCTGATCAAGTAGCAACAGAAGAGCAAACTGAGGATGAAGACAAAGATGGCCGTGCCAAAAACCACGATGTATATGTTGAGAGGCAGGTTCTGGAACCCGATGTTCGGCATCCTGAAACTGTAATGCTGGAAGTCCGAGCTCATGGGTAGGCTGCGGAGACAGGGAGAAAACACAGATGTGAGGCTCCTTTGGCAGCACGGGATGCCCTTCGGAGACCAATGCTCCCTCCAAAGGTAGGTGGCAGGGGAAGGAGAGGGCAATGAGCAGTGCTGCCTCCTCGCTCCTCACCCTCCCTGGGTGAAGGCATCCTTGCCCAAAACCGAGTCCCTGGCTCAGTAACCCTGAAAACAAAACGGGGCTGGATCAGCCGGATTTTTCTTCTCCTGCTGTGAGCTTCTCCTCCAGCTATTTTCCCCTCTTCCTTACACACGTCATCCTTTAAGTTAAATGCTGCATCAGATGGATGGCGGGGATTTGCATCCAAGCAGCCCCAGCTGCAGTCAATGTCCCCCAAGCCCCTCATTAATTAGGCCAAAATATTGAAAGCAGCCAGAAAGCCTTATAGCAAGGCAGGTTTTCCTTCCCTTCCCCTCCTGCGGTTTCCAACACCAATTCCTCATTCTGCAGAAATCCCCCCTCCAAAACCATCGAGCATGCACATGAACCAGCACAGGTTCAACACGCTCCCAGAGCATCCCTGGCAGAAAGGAGAGGACAAGGATGTGCTACACGGCAGCACTGCCAAGAAATTATAGGGGCCATAAAACGGACTTGGTTTGTTTTTTCCACATGAGATCCAGGTTTGGTGGTTTAAGGGCATTTTTGCAGGTTTCAGCTTTATTCCTCAGTACAACCCCCGGCTGCTTCCCCCCAGCAAAATCCCCAAGCACCCGTGAGCGGCAGCAAAGAGGAAGATGCAGCGATTTTGCCTGTTGATGTACCACATCTCAGACGCGTGACCAAAACCTCCCTCCCCTCAGAGAGACCCAGTTAAACCACGAGCAGCTGCTTGGGATAACAACTTCAGAGTATCATCTCTCCCATGATTTTAGTTTTATGATTCACCGCATGGGACACTAATATTTTACAATAACCCTAACAGGGTTTTTCAGGAGTCAGGCAGAAAACCAGCCCCATGTCTCTGTATCGCTGTAAAAACTCCCTTGCTGCCAAACACCATGTTAATACTCAAAACCTTTAACTGGAAAGCACATACTTATTATTTCTTCTTACTCCTTTCTATTGCAATCATTCTCTGAGCCACTCACCCTTGAATGACCACAACTGTCTCTAGCCAGGCATAAAGTTCACCCACCCCCAGCTTAGAAAAGGAAGTTAAAAAATATGCCTTATTTTCCTTTCTGCCCACAGGAGAGGGCTGGACGTGCAATTAAGTTTCACAACAAGCAGGGAAAGTACCTGAAGTCTGAATCCTGTTTCCTAAATAAAATTACTAGGGGATAACAAAACCCTCCCCCAGAGCGGGGAGTTTTTAACGGCGCATTAATTGCACAGCTCCCAGTTTTGCATGGGGTGGAAAGACGGCGGGGAGAACACGGGACCTGAACCCAAACGTGCCGGGGAGCTGTGCTCCAAAAATCAAAGTATCCTCTGAATGTCCCACTCCTCCAAGCAGCATCCTTGCTTCTGCATCTCCTTTCCCCCTAGAGACCCCTTTTTTGCCGAACATCCCGGGCTTTCCTCTATCCTCCCATCATATATTAATTGCTCATATATATGTTGCACGCTCCCCAGCAAAAGGGAGCGGACTCACCTTTCATCCCAGCTGCTTTGCTGGCACTAGCCCCTTGCCCGCACCCTCTTTGCACCCCTCGCTGAAGACAACATCTCTGCTGGTGCCGAACGCCTGCCCGAGAGCCTCCTCGCTCCGGCTGCTTTCGGCTTCCTTGGCTCGCTGGAAATTTCGAGGCGATTTCTGGTAAAGCCTGGATTTGATTAAAGCCTCCAGAGACCAACACGCATGTTCAGAAACTCTCCCGGCCAACGTGGAAATGCTACAAGAGCTCAGGGAGCCAGCACACCCCCCTGTGAGCACTGGTGGGGATGGGATTTTATAGCACAGCAACCACCCAGCAGCTCACACTCCTCCACCAACGCTTGCTCCACTCAGCCGAGCTGTTTTACTTTGCAAATAAATTAAAAAAAGCCCAAACCAGCCCCCAAACCTTTGTTCCCGGCTCCAGCAGAGTTAATGCGCAGCTCAGCATTGCTGCGTAGAGTTGGGTTTGGTTTTCATTTCTGCACCGTTTGCTGGGTCAAAGGGATTTTAGACGGTTCAGGGGCTCTCCCTTTGGTCACGCTCATATGACAGAGGATGTTTCAGCTGGAGGATGAAGCTCCGGCTGTCCCCACTCGCCCTCAGGCTTGTGCTGATAGTCACTGGCGTTGGCCAAGGTGTTGGCCAAGGTTGGCTGGCTCCAACTCCTCAACCGCACAAGAGCAAAATCAAACGTCCTCCACCTGGGAAAGCTTTGGGTGATTTTTTGCGAGGAAGGAGAGACCACTCTGGGAGAAGAGGCAACAAAACGAACCAGCACCACACTATTATTTTTCTTTCCTTTACAACTCCTTTAACTTTTGACGCTCTTCTTTCCAGAGCTGGGGGCTTTGGTTCAGCTCTCCCACCAGGAGATGCCACAGCAGACAAAGTACAAAAAAAAAAAAAAAAGAGACAGCGGGTAAGGAAGATCCAGGCTGCATTTAGGGCAGCAAATCTCATCAAGCCAGAAAAACTCCTTAGGGTCATGTCCAGCTGAGCCATGCAGCTCTTCGACCGGTCCCCCGCAACAGCTACAAACCATCACAGCCCCCGGCAAAGAAATGGTTGATAGAAATAGAACTCCATCCCACCCACAGCATCCTACTCTCTTCTTCCAACAGTACCACCTCCCTAATATTTTGCCCCAAAAGGACGTCACCAATGCAGCTGCGACCTACCTGCTAGCCATACCGTGGGAGTTCAGCCTCCTGCAGACAACCCTTCAGTACCCTGTGGTGCAAGTCCAGTGAGTCCCACACCAGATTCATCCAACCCCCGTGTGAAATAACTTTCTCCACATTGGAGCTACCCTCGTCCTCACTCCCTCCTGCTGCAACAGCTGAGAAACATTATGGCAAAAACCATGGAGGTTAGAGGGAAAAAATAAGTTAGCCTGCACAGGATCCAGGAAACTGTTAACTTTAAATGACTCCACTGAAATCTGATGATTTTAAACAGCCAAGCTTTGGGGTTGGGTTTTTTTTAGGGGAGTGGGGGGGGAGGAACTGTATTTTAATCTGCTTCAGATTTGTGAGAGCGCAGCCAAAAGAAATAAAAAAGAAGTCATAAAGAAGGATGAAAAGTTTCTGGTGCAGAACAAAAGCCTCCCTGTTGCTCTCTCCATGGCTAAGGCATTTCAGAGCAGGCAGATGCCCCTTCTGGAGCACCCGCCACCCCCAGCAGGTCCCCGCACCTCCCCGGGATGGGGGGCACAAACTGCCCAGAGAAAAGGGGGTTGGTACCGCAGAAACCTTACAGAGGGGAGGCTTTCCCCAGTTCTGGATGAGAACCCCTCTGTGGCGTGAGGTTGTGGCGGGGGGGAAGATGCCGACTTGCTCTTCGTCTAAAAAGTGAACCTGCTGTGATGGCAGAGATGAAGCCATGAGGAATTTGGGCAGGCACCTGCCCGATGCCCCATTTCCCTGAGGTCTCCGACTGTGCCTGGGTCCATCGGGTCTGCACGACCTTGCAGAGAGAGAAATCACAGGAAGAAGACTGTGAAACATCGAGGGCCGGGAAGGGTGCCTGCCAGCCAGCAGCACTCAAAACAGAAGAAATAAGTCTGCTGAAGAAAGATAAACCTGGGGAAAGAGTGGGAAGAAAAAGCCCTGAACCAGGAAAGTTGTATGGGAGTCCCAAGGGCTGACTGGAGGAAAATCTTTCAAGTGCGCATAAAAAAAAAGTAAATATATATATACACATGCATATTTCTTTGCAATGTATCTATATATAGCAATGTATTGTATATATAATGTATTGCAAACAATATATGGGGAGAGAGAGAGAGAGAGATTGCAAACACCTTTGACTAAAGCAAAGGAGAGAAAATCTGATTTTCCTAGGCTGCAGCATGGAGAGAACTGGAGAGTATTTATTTAACGATACAACAGCTTGCAAAAATAAAAAGGAACGGCAGTGTCCTCGCAATGGGGCCATATGCAGGGATGCAGAGAGAGCTGGAGATGGCAACGCTGCAAAGCAGAATGACCTGACTCCTTGCCTCCTCCTTTGTTACACCCTCCAATGAATCAGCAACACAGGGCCAAGCACATCCCCGTTTCTTTGACGACTACAAAAAAGAGCTTTAATTAAAAGCCAAGTTACGGTTAATGGCATATCAAGAAGTCAGGAAGTGAAGTATTACAGGTCAGCATTAACTCGCCAGCTTCCCAGCGCTTTGATTACAAGTTGGGCTGTTAAAGGCAAACCTAAATAAGCCACCTAGCCAAATTAATCCCTATTATAATCATAGCAAGCACTTAATGCGCTTAGTAAGAGGTCCAACCTCTTACCTAAAGCTTTCATCGGGAGATCTCAAAGGAATTAATAGAGGAGGCAATTATCTTCTTACAGGCAGAGAAACTGAGGCAGGGAGGAGGGGAACAAGACAGGAGAGCCGTGGTCCCCGAGGCCGGGGGGTGACACCAGGGATGCCACTGGTCCACTGCAGGTGATGCCATGAGCCCCAAATTTTTTTCTTTCCTGCTGCTTTGCCACATGTATTTAAACTATGCGCTCCTTCTCTGGGTTTTACTTATTAAAATGAGCTGCTTGCACTTTTAAAAAAATGTTATTATTATTTATTTAGAACACCAGTGCATAAAAGGGCCACGTGAGTGCTGTGCATCATACCTAAATATAGCCCAGGCGCTGGGCGGAGGGGTGGTTTCTGCCTCTGCTGTTGTAAATAAAAAGCCATTTTCAGAGGGATTTACCTTATGGTTTGAGACGAATGACTTCCTCCGCAGGGATTCAAAGCAAACCCAGGCTGGTCTGAACCTCCTGAACCATTAGCTGGGGAAACTGGATGGAGCCGGTGGTCTGAGCCCCCACAGCATCCCACTGGCCAAGTTGGCGGAGCCAACCCATCTCCAGGAAACATTGAGCTTTAAAAACTCAACAAAGCCAGATACACGCAGGTTCCTGTCGCTCAATCGAAACCATGAATCTCAGGGAAAAGAAAATGCTAAGCCATGGAGAAACTCTAAGTCGAAATATTTTATCGATGGGAAAGATTTCAAGCAGGCGCGAACGGCGTCTCGAGTTTCAAAGGCGTTACGCAAGTCCACAACGTGTTTTATACAGGTTTAACCAAAACGGTTATTAACTCAGTTGAAAGTTAAACTGTGAGCAGCTGACAAGACCTTTCTGAAATACCCCAAGTTGTACGGCAAAGCAGGGTATTCTTCCATGCAATAAATCCACAACATAAAGGTTATTTAATCGGTATGCCTAATAGGATAATATTTAAAAAAAAGAAAAATTTCCCAGGTGTTTAAAAAGCAGCAGCGAGAGAAGCTTGCTTTTAACTCACGGGCTAACTCACCCCCCATCGTGAACCCCAAAAGAAAAGCGAAGCCCTGACCTCAAGCAGCTGGAAGGAATTTCCTCCAGCTCCACCTCTGGAGCTGGTCCAGCACAAGGACCCAGAGCGCAGCGGTGGGAAAATCGCAAGCAGCTGCAAAGCCAGCCCCCAAAACCAGCATCGATGTCGCTTGAGAGATGCCATGCAGCCGCATTGCCTTTGCCTGGGATGGAATAGGGGGAAATCTCAATGTTGCTCCTGCCAGGAGCGATGTCCTTTGTCATCCAAAAATGGGACAACAGCGTTGAGAATGGGGCGGGGGGTAAATCTTGGCGTGCTGTGATTTTAGTAGAGCTACGATGTTACTACGGGGATGGTGTCAGCCTCAGCCTGGCCACATCCAGTGCCAGCTCCGAGCATCCAACCAGACCCACCTCCTTCACCGCCAAAAAAACCGGCAGCGAGCAGAGGAGGAGCATGAGCAATGGAGCACGGCTCCGCAGCGTTACTGATTAGCGGGATTAACGACTGCACGGCAGAGTGGGCCAGGAACGGAGAGCATCCCGACAGGTCCCTCCCTTGTGGTCCCTTATGCCACAGGTCAGAGTCATACTGAGATCCAGCAAAGCTTATCTGGGGTGATGCTGTGCCACAGCTGGGGAACAGAGGAAACTTTTGGGTGCCAAATGGAACAAAACCTGTTTATTTTACCCATTTCAGCTGCATGCAGGTTTGGGGGGTGGAGGTGGATTTTTGTTGTGTGCCTGGACAACCAAGAAACCAAACTGACCTCCAACCAAGAACCGCTTCAAACCTTTGATCCCTTCTCCCTGAGAGTGAATACGATGCTTTTTTTGAACTGGAATCAGGAAATTTCCTGGCCTCATTCCCTGGCTGGCCGACACTGAGCACAAAACCTTAACCCTCTCCACTGCCTTTGGGCAGGGGGACACAGACAGAGCGATGTGACAACGTGACGAAGCAATCGGTCACTGGAAAAAAATAGAAAAGTCTTTATAACAAAAGAAATACCTGGCAGCACAACTGGTACCACTGCAATTTGCAGCAAGTGCTTTTGATTCTGGACAGTTTAACAGACAAATGATCCCATGACCTTAATACCGAAGAGCACCTTTAAATGTGAAAATGTTTTTGCTACTGTTGGCAGAGAAACATGCAGAAAATAGGTCAGCTGCAGCTCCCATCGCCCAGTTTAAAGTCAAGTGCTTTTGCCCAGCGTTGTTGGGAAGGCAAACTCAGCTCAGGGCTGATTTTGCAAGTTCCAGGAAAAAAGGCAAAAATAAACAGAGGAAAAAAAAAAAAAATAATCAATAGTGCTTTTTAATCCGGTCTGCAGGAGGGGGGGAAGCAGAATTTGCAGGAGAGCCCTGCTCGGGCTCCCATTGGATTGCAGAAATGAGAAATGGAAATCACTTATCAGAAGGGTCTGAAGCAGAGTGTCACTTTGAAACGTGCACACAAGCTGTCCACGTACAGTTCAGTTTGCTTCTCAGCAATGAAATAACACTTGAGGAATTTTTTCCCTTTGGCCCTGGGGATTTTTTCTATTTTTTTTTTCCCCTTTCCTAGCACGTGGCTCCATCCCAGATCCAACGTCACAACCCGCTGAGCTCACTCTTCCTCCCGAAAGCGCGGTGGGAAAGGATGTGCTGCTGCCTCCTCCTCCTACCCCCAGCCCTGTTCATACTCACAGTGGTGAAAGCAGAAGGCAGCAGCCCCCCAGTACCCTGTATGGGGTCACGGTGATGGGACCACATCACCCCATCGCTCCCTCCATCCCTGCCTGCAACCACAGCACTCAATGGAGCAGCATCGCCCCACACAATGTAGCTCAGGTGCTAAAAAATTTAACAACACACATGTTATTAAAAACTAGAGTATTTTACACCAAGCAAAGCACCGAAAGCCAGGGCTGAAGTCAGGCACAACCATAGGGTGGGCAGCTTCATGCCGCACATTGCAGCCCCCCTGCGCCAATTGCTTAATTTGGTGGAAATAATCTTCCACTTCCGTTTGCGGTTGCTTTTCCTCATTTGCAGAGTTTTCCCCAATTAATGGGTTACTTGGGGAAAGTGGATCGGAAACCCTGTGAGAAAGGCTCAGCCTATGCCACTGAAGGGCCAGACCAGAGAATTTGGTGTTAAATGCTTGGGGGAATTTGCAAATTCCTGGGTGATGACACTGAGAGACAGGGGGTCTCCCAAAGTATCACACCTGGACGAACATCTTGCTTTGATCCAAGTCATCTTCAGGCTGAACAAAAGCAAATTGCTTTCTGCAGAGCAGAAGAGCAACCAGCCTTCTCCACTCTTTTATATTGAGAAGCAGATGGACTAAATGATCTTCTGAAACCCTTTTTCCCCTGCTTCCCAAGCTCCTTTAAGGGAGGGGGGCGGCGGGGAGTGGGGGGGGAGGAAAAAAAAAAAAAAAAAAATCAGTGCAACATCCAGGGATCAATAATCCCTACAAAATCCTCCTGGAGGTAAGCACCCTGTGCCGGCAATGGGAATCACAGCTGCTACCAGCCATCCTATAAAGGCAGTAAGAGGAGCCAAGTGCAATTTGGGATGCAGGGAAGCATAATGCTCTCGTTTACACTAAATAAGGTTGCTAGGTTATGGATTTTTTGGGGGGGAGGCATAATCTGAAAGAGGATCCAGATGGCTGTAAAGCCTCATGGTGGAAAAGCAGCATGAGGCCAGAGAGGGAAGAATTCCTCTTTATGCTGCTGCCGTCTGCTCACAGATCCTGGATTTCAGTCCTCAGGAATGCTCTCCACGGACCCTTTTAATTGCACCATTTATATTTGCGGTAAAAATTAAGGAGAAGAGGTAGCTGGATGCAGAAGAACAAAAAAGCTGGTGTCTGGATACCGGAAAAAAGTTAGTAAAAGAAATCCTACTGAGGAGTTGTCCCCCTAAGCCCAGGCCAATTCTGCAAGGTTTGTATTTTAAGATGCTGACAGCATTAAAAAGCCCTCAGGAAAACCCAAACAAACCCAAACGTCAGCCTGCTGGGAATTTACACTAAAGCCACGTCACTGCCGTTTGCTACCTTTCCTAATACTTACAGAAAAATGAGCTGTGCAGTTGGCCCACCCTTCCTCTGGTTTTAACAAAAGTACTGGGTTTGGGGGGAGTATTTTCTTTTATCATTCCTTCTGCCCTGCTAACAGAGACCAGGGGGATTTTGCAATGCTTTAGACTCCAGCAAAAAAACCCTCCCCTGAGCCACACAGATATGGGACACAAACTGCTTCGCTCCCACAGGACCGGCACAAGCAAAGGTGGCTGCAAGGATCGCAAAACCCTCAAAATTTAGCTGGAAATGGAAAATTGAACTTTTCCACTCCCAGACTTGCATGGCCAAGTGAGGTGCTTGATGGAGATCAATATGCATAAACCCAACATACACATCTCCTCCTCTGTGGTGCAGAGTTTCAGCCCCAACGGTAATGCCATGGAAGACGATCTTTCTTCCCTGTTCTCCCCGGCATCATGGCCTGACCTTAGTGGGATGGAGAAAGTCAAGGGACCTTAAAATTCAGGGTTACCTGCAGTACAGGGTTCTGTGACCAGGAGGTGATGGATAGCCACACATGAATTTTCAGCATTACCTACCCACACCCCTGCTTTGCTGAAGGACATTGCTTCTTACATAGGTTTCTCGTAAATTGAGCCCTAACTAAGCAAAACCCCAAGTTATGGGTGTGCTGCTGATGCAGGACCGGTTTAAAAAACACAAACAACTTTTGAGAGGGTTACTTAAAGTTTGCATTTTTCTTGCAGCCAACCAAACAAAACCTGCTAAATATTTTCCAACTGCTTCAAGGCTACCAGGGCCTCCCTGGGCAGCGAAGCTAAAAAACACCAACACGACTTTCAGGCATGTAATAGTTTGCTGTCGGATCTATACAAATTCCCGGGTGCTGAACTGCCTACTAGAAGGCAAAATATATGAGTGGCACTAATGAGTCGGCTTAGCAACGAGCAGGCAGGCTGCCTTGAGTGTCTTTTTAAAGGTCAAGAGAGCACATGATGCCTGGGAGCCTTCACATTTGGTTTTTACTACAAGATAAAGATACTTCCAGCAAGTCCTGCTATTAAATTGCAGCTGCACAATCTTTTAAAACCAGTCTTTAAAACCAAGACTTTCCCCCCCTCCTCAAATATCATTATCCCTCTTTCAACCCATTCCTACCCTTCCCTGTCTTCACCAAAATGGTGGCATTTGAGGGGAAAACCCGCGTCAAGATGAAACGCAAGGAAAGGTCCCACCACCGTGGGGATTTTCGGGTAGCACCGCCAAGAAGCTCCATTGAAATTCAGCGGGAGAAGCCGGTTTTCCTCTGCTCCGCAGGGGCTGCCATGTTAAATCACATTTGGATTCACAGTACAAGGCTGCTAAAATACCACCGCGGCGGCTATTGGCACATTTCAATGAAAACGCCGTGGCCTCATTAGTATAGTGGAAATTATGAGCTTGTCTTTGTATATATTTAAAAGCTTGCCTCTGAAAGTATATTGGGTCAGGGCCAGAAATTCCTGGCTTGGAGATCCTACCACTCGGCAGTTCAGGATTGCCTTGCTCAGGCAGGTCAAGCAACCGTGCAGCCATCGACCCGGGAGAAAAGGCATTTAAAAAATACCCTGCAGGGAAACGCACAGGGCAATATTGCAAGGGGAGGCAACAGGGTTTGAACTAAACCCTCCTCCACGTTAGCTCCACGCATGGTTTTCCGTGTGAGCCTATTAGCGATCATGTCCTAATACAAGCACAGGTTATAATTAAGAGGATGCAGAAGTGCAGGGTGCGTGGAGTTTCATCCCACTCCCATCGCTCCTGATAGCCAGGGTGAGAGCATCCTGTCGACCCAAAAGCACCGTTCCCCTCTACAGATGGGCCATGAAAGCCCAAATCCTTTGCAATAAGGGGCAACCTCGTGAAGTAACATCATTTTCAGGATCTGCTCATCTCAATATGTGATTTTGCAAGTCTCTATCGAGGAAAGCTTTCGGGTCAGCTCCCTACTTACCCGCACGGGCGCCGCAATGCAGCCAAGCCACGCAAACCCAACGTATCTGCTGAACGGCTACCGTGGTTTGGTGCCAGGGACGCTGGAAAACAGAAAAAAAACAAACCCTAATATTGCACAAAAAGCCAGAGCGAGCAAGGGAGAGCATGAAGTTATTGTTTTTAAACGCTTTGATTGGCAAAGACTGCTATAAATTGGTTCAGCTTTTAATATCAGCACAGAGATCCCCTTTTAAAACGCAGCGATGACGTTACGCGGCATAGAGAGAAAAGGGGGGGAAAGAAAGGCCTCAGCTAATCCTCGCAATTTTATAAGCATCTCAGACACTAATCCGTTGATCTCATTGAAAAGGATTAGAATTACTCCCTCGCCAGTAAATTTAAGAAGTTTTCTATCAGATGTAAACAAAAGCGGAGAGCAGCCCGCAGAGACGGCTGCCACACAGCAAGTCCTCGCCGAGAAATCCTTACTGGGGCTGGTTTTGGGGCAGAAAAGGGGAATTTCCATCCCAGTGCCACAGAGGGTTGTCTGGAGCGATGACGGTATTTGAGGTGAGCCCAGTCAGCCTGCCTGGAAGGATCCCATCCCAGGCAAGCATCCCATGGGGGTGTCACGACCCATTTTTGGGGTCCCACTCTCACAGGAATGATGCTCCAGCTAAAAAAACCCCCCCCAAAAAAACCAAAATCCAAAAACCCACCCCCAATCCCCTGACTTGTTCTGCACTGGCTAAGGAAAACATTATTTTAATAGTAAGAAAAAAAGCAGGCAAACTTCTAGGCAGCAAATTGGATAATTCACACAAAACCCGAGTTTTGCCCAGCTTCGCAGCAACCTTTGTCCGCACAGCTTTCCGGCAAGGACTCGTGATATTAAGGTGGAAAAATATAACACAGCATCCACGTGTAAACAGTCTGGCACCTGCTGCTACACTTGCAATGACTAATTCATAATATTAAAGAATAAATCATTTGATTTAGAAGATGAAGCAGGCAATGTACAACCTGGTTTTTGATGCCAACCACAGTTCGCTCCTAAGTTTGATGTTCTGGCTCTTAAGAGAAACGTTAACGGCTGAAATAAATCAAAACCTAAAGGAGGCTTCAGGCAAAAAGAATTCATGTGATCCTTCAGTGAGGAAAAGCCACTTTTGTTAGAAAACACGACAAGCAAAATTTTGTTAGTGCTTACTTCTTTCCTCTTTTAAATTCCATCCAAAAAAAGAAATCTAAAGAGATTTTCAGTTTAAACCAGGACTCAATCTCATCAGGGCTTGTCTTAAAAACACTCCTTTTGGAGGTGCTTGATGGGATGGCAGCAGAATCCCCCTTCTCCAGCCCTTTTTAATGGGGTACCATATTTTTTTTTCTCCTTAGGCACAGAAGAATATTCTCTTGGCATTGGGAAAACACTCGCCATCCCCGCGCAGCCCAGCTCCTAACTCCTTGCAACACTTCCACTCCCAGCTTTAGCATCCAAGGCTCCTCCCGACTGGAATAAACCACCCAACGCCAGGGCTCGTCTCCAGCCCCATCCATCTCACCCAGCTGCAACACATCCCACCCATTCACTGTCACCACCCTGACCCGTTTCTGCTGCTGTATTGGGGGCAGATGCATGGGGAAGATGTTGCAGGGGATGCGAGGGGGGAGACGCTGCAGCAGATGCAAGAGGGGAGATGCAAGGGGAAAGCCTTGAGTCGTGAGCACATGACAACTCAGCATCCCCCAGGCAAAGCCGCAGCCAAGGAAATGATCCATTTTTCCTGCTTTTACTCCTGAAGTGCCACCCCCAAACAACGCTCAGCATAAAGTGAGGGTTTTTTTGGTGCGAATGCAAAGCGAGACCACGGTGGAGGGCTCAGCTGACAGACAGCCAACCTACGCAAGCACCAGCGGATGGGCTCCAGCCAGCGCTCAGGCGAGATTATCACTATTTATTCAGCCACAAAACCACCCAATGCTGCACAATCCCATCCCACTTTGGATGGCCACCACTGTCACAGAGTCTTCAAAAGCCTCATCTTTTATTTCAGATGACAAGAGAGCGAGATGCTGGGTCTTAATCCGGCACTTCTCAGCTAAAAAGCAAAACAAAAAACCAACCCCGCAGCTGTGTTAATAACCAAGGAGCCAGGAAATTGCCCCAGGGGAAGCCCAGCCTGGCGACGGGTTTTTATATAGAACAATAGAAAAACGAGTCTCTAAAGCGCTGTGGAAATATTTGCCTGCTCACAAGAAAGCTCTGTGTGGAGAGAAGTTTAATTCGATCCTTACGGTACGCTAGCAATTTAATTTTGTGCAGGCTGCAAGCACGAAGAGCCTGGTCAGCGGGGGGGGAGGCACGACGCTGGGATGAAACTATTTTAGTTGGAAGCTGTCCGGTGGGAGACTGTGCTCCCTCCCATCCAATTCTGATGAGTAATTTGGCTTTACCCATTTTCTTACCTGCTGGGCTGCTCCTCCTGGCTTCAAACAGACGGACTGAAGAACCGAAACCTCCTCCTTCCACGCCTGTGGGTTCCCAGGACGGGAATCTGCACGGTCCCGGAGCTCTTATATTTTCTCCTAAATATTCTTCCAAGCCAAGAAGCTGGGAAACCCACTGCTATTTGCAGGCAGGGAGAGTGATAATGGCCCTGAGGTGGCCGATGCCTGAAATCAGGAGGGCAGCTGCTCTCCCCACTTCACACTTTCAGTTTCTCTCTTGCAAACGCACTCCTGGCATGGTTTCCTCTAAGGCGCTTTGTGAGTTAAAAGCTGTATTAGCGGCAAGATTAATCCTCCACGGGGATAAAAAAATAAACCAGGAGAAGTTTTTCCTGCTTCCTTCTCACATTTGCAGCCCAGGAGCTGGAGCAGAAAACGCAACCGGCTGAAGGACTTCCCTGCCCAGGCTTCCCGCGGCCCAGCCCTCGCTCCTCCTCCTGCTTCTCGGCGTCTCGCCCGTTTTTTCTGAAGGCTGATCCAGTTTTAGCTCCGGCGTCGGAGCAACCCGAGACCTTGCAGCCTTCAGCTACGCCGAGGCAGCTGCTCGAAGCTAATTTGGTCCGTGGGCTCTGGCACCCGGCTCCTGCCACCTTTCCACTCATTGGCATCGAGGCTTTTTGCTTCTCTCGGAGCAGTGAGGTTGTCCCTCCTCCCCAAGCGTGTCTTCTCCTCTCCTGCCACTGCTCATCCCTACCTTGGAGGCTTCACAGCTGCTCTGTCCTCACCACCAATGCTATTGCTGGCATCCTTTTGAGGTGCTGTGGATGGCTGCTCTTTCCTCCCACCAACATCCCTCTGGCACCACAATCAGTTCATTAACAGGACACAGGAGCCCTTGACATGTGGTTGGAACCATTTAGGTTTCTTCTTTTTAACTTTGATGGAAATTAAATGTGCCATAAAGGTAGAAAAACCACATGGATGGCTCATGTCATCACTCCAGGGAGTGAAAAGCATCCGAAAACAATGCAGCTCCATCCCCAGCTCGGGTACCGCTGCATCCCGGGATGGGGGGGAAGCGGGTACTGCTCCAACCCCCCCGTGTCCAGTGAAGAAGATGCCGAGGTTTTCCCGTTCCTCAATTTAGGAAGCAAATTACCTCTGCTCATCGCTACCATGAAACCGCAGGGGTTTTGCATCCTCTCCTCGAGCATGTCTTCAATGGCATCACCTGCATTTCTCAACCAAGCAAGAGGCACCACCAGGGTCAGGTGATGGCTGAGCTCTCTTGCAGATAAGCCCTGTATCACATCATTGCTGATGTCATTTTAAAGCATTGTCAAGTGAGTCAGGGTGAGGGCACAGGCAGGGTGGCCACTCCCGACACAAAGTCTAAGCGGTTTCAGGGCAACGTTGCTATGAAGGGACAGGAAGTCTATGCAATGCAGATGTTATCTTATGTCAACAACACTCAGCTTTACGATAATAATCACAGGAAACAAAAATAAACAGAAACCCAGCTGAGCGACACCAACCACAGCAGAGACTGAGACGCCCAAAGACCAGGGGAAGCTTCAAATCCAAAAACCCACCCTCCAGGCTTTGACACTGATGGTTCCAAGGTGGTTAAAGACCACCAGAAGCATCTGTACTCCTTCTATGCCGGCCCGAGGAATGGGGCTGCCTGGGTTTACTGTGTACCCAGGTGAGACAGCAAGAGTCTGACCTGGTGGGAGAGGACCTCATCTCAGCTGTGCCAAGCCCTGCCATCCCATCGCGGAAGCATTTCAGGTCATGGTGGTGGGAACAGGAGGAGAAGAGCACGCCCAGCCGTGCCCCTCTCCACGTTTTCAACATCCAGGTGCTGTTTTATGGCTACGAGCTAATCATTTGCAACACAATTTGCACCACATGGCCAACGCAGAGGCAATGGCCAGGCCGTTGGGAGGGATGACCCAAGAGGGAACATGTGGAGAGGTGGTCCATGAGCATGAAAGCCCTCATAGCAAAAGCCAGGTGTCCTTGAATCATCCTACACACCATTTAGTCCAGGAGACCAGCTGGAAACATCAGTCCTTCTTGGGTAAAACCGACGGGCTCTGTTCAGTCTCACAGTCTGGAGTCACCCCACCAGCAGCTCTGCCGCTTCCTCGCCACATAACCCTCAACCTCCTCCTTCCCATCACCCGCCTCTGCCCCAGGACATGGCCAGGACCATCCTCCGGCCAAGAACGGCAGTAGCAACCAGCAGTCATCATCCCATTTCCTACTTGGCACATAGGCTCCTCCTTATTTGAAGTTTGGACAGATGCCACTAGCATCCAGAGCACGTTGACCACGCTGTCCTTCACAGCTGGTCCATCACAGGTATCTCCAGTTGAGCTTGGAAGCAAGGGGACCACAGCCTGGGCTGTACAAGCAAGAGGCACCACCATGGCTCACCCACCTCCACAGCTCATCCCCCCAAATCTGAGACAGCCTTGGACTAAATGGTGACCCAATGAGAAGATCTAGAGTGTCCAAACCTAGCTGGAGATGAGAAGGAAGGCCCTAGCCCACGGGTCAGCCTTGGCATAAACTTTTACCGGGCTGAATAGTGACAAAGCAAGCAAACTCTACCTGAGCCAGTGGTCAGGTGGAGCTTTGGGAGGTTGAAGAGGGGATTTCCTTTGAGAGCAAGACCAGGAGACCCAGGAGGTCATCACCACCCTCACCTCCAGCAGCTCCACCACCCGCTCAGGACCAGAACCTTCATCTGCGGGCATCAGCCCCACAACACCATCCCTCCTGGCTGCTTTCAGCATGCACTGCAAGGGTGGAAGGATTTATTTTCCTTCTTTTTTTTTCTTTTTTAAATACCTCAATTAGCACATTTTGGGTTCCTTCCACGTTGCCCCTAAGCATTTCTTCTGTCAGGGGCTCTATTCTTCCGCCGTCAGTTATTGAAGGCAAGGGCTTGTTATTTTTCCGGGCTGGGGGCCAAATTTGTATTTAATTTTTGCTCCAGATGGCACAGCACTCTAGATGCATCAGCTGGAGCATCTAACCTGTATGAATAAAGTAATAGAGCAAATAACCTGATTTACTCAGGGGCTGTTTGACATGCTCAGGGTAGCTCTGTTTACACCTGTCACAAAAAAGAAGCATTAATATGAATTCAGGCTATGGTCTCGCTATCAAACGGAACACCCACAGGAACAGAAACAACAATAGAAATCTAGAAAATAATCATAATATTAAAATTCGTATTTTGCTTTCTCACAAGCATAAAAAGAAGGCTTATTTCAGCCATCTAGGCAGTCAGGTCTGAGCCTGACCTGGGTTTCGTTCACCTTCCTCTGTCCTCATTGGCCCCGAAGCTGCTGTTGGCAGCAGCTCATGCAAACCGGGGTCAAACCTCTCCTCCCATGAGCAAGGAAAAGTGTTGGTGAACCCAGATTTTGGTGCGCAGAGCTGAGAGCTTATGGCCCTGCTCACTCGAGGAGGACACGAGAGGACAACCACGAGATGCTCCAGTTACGCTTCTGGTTAATTCACCCCATTTCTAGGAAGCTGCCGCATCCCTCCGGCACAGCCTGCAGCTGGGATACGTTCCCTGCAAACTACATCACCCAAAATAACCCAGAAAAATAAATAAATAAATAAATAAAAAAAAAGATGCGAGTAGTCGGTTTATCTGCCTGGCACATGAAACGCCGCATAACATCAGCTGAGCCTGCAAAGGTCTGGAAACAAAGGGATGGGGGGGTGTTTTGTGCTTGTCTTTGCTCCGTTCAGAGCATCCTCGGGCCCGTCCTGGCAGCAGCAGAGACAAAGGAAAGCCAGGAGCTGTCGGCAGGAGCCAGTCGGGGAAAACCAGGGTGAGGAGGCACCCGCATCGCCCTCCCCAGCAGCCGCGGAGCCAGGTTCGCGTGTTGCCGAACACGTTATACATGGCAGGAAACTCGAGATCAAAGGAGAGGAGCGTGCCAGAGCAAGATGTCATCCAAACCTCCTGCCAAAGGTGCGCAAGGGAGGAGGGAAATAACCCCCAGACACACATGCTGGCGCATCCGAAAGATCCGGCACTGCTCGTAGGTACGCAGGGTGACCGGACCCACAGAGATGCTCTCCTCCACACGCCCAGGCTAAAACAAAAACAGGCTAAACTAACAAAAAAAAACCCCAAACCCCAGGAGGTGCATTTTTATCCATCGGTTTTCAGTCCCGTGGGACCCAGGCGTGTCCCCTGCCAAAGCGGGCGAAGCGGCGGATGCTGGGAGGGCTCCGTACGTGCCTGAACGGCAGGAACAGCAGCCCTGTGTAACTCTGAAAAGCAGCTTTTCCCATTTCTGGGTGGGTTTTTTTTTTTAAGCCAAAGAAACCCGCAGAGTCCTGTTCTCGGTCCCAGGAAAGCGAGGGGACGTGCTTGATCCCAAGCCAGTGGCTAGCAGGAACGGGGTGACCCGGGGACCCCGAGCCGAACGTGGGGTGAGACCCCCAGGAGCTCCCCCTCGCAAAGGGGGTCCAGACAGGACGGGTGCTGGGTGGGCACATGTCCCCCATCCCTTTGCAATGCCCCAGCCCCCTCCTCCGTCACTCCCGGGCGATGTAGTCCCAGGCCACCGTCCAGCCTCCGCTGCCCCCTCCTCCGGGGTGTCCCCTCTGCCCCACAAGCAGGGACCTTATGGCAGCCCCATAGGGCTGCCAGCCACCCCAAAGGCACCCCCCCAGTCACCCTGAGGAGGGCCTACCTTACAGGGGTCTGCGTGGGGGGCAGCAGGGACAGGTCTTGCCCTGCAGAGTGCAGTCAGGAGCAGCCCCGTTTCCCTGTGGGGGTCCCTGCCCCACAGGGGATCGTGGAGCCGAGAGGGAGGGTGGCCTGTCCCCCACAGGGGTGCCGGAGGAGGGTCCCTGCCCCACAGAGCAGTGCCCAAAGAGGGGCCCTGCCCCATAGCCAGTGCACAAAGAGGGTCCCTGCCCCATAGCCAGTGCACAAAGAGGGGCCCTGCCCCATAGAGCAGTGCACAAAGAGGGGCCCTGCCCCACAGAGCAGTGCACAGGGAGAAAGGCCCTGCCCCACAGGGGTGCCGGAGGAGGGTTCCTGCCCCATAGAACAGTGTACAAGGAGGGTCGCAGCCCCACGGAGCAGTGCCCAAAGAGGGTCCCTGCCCCACAGAGGTGCGAGAAGAGGGTCCCTGCCCCACAGAGCAGTGCCCAAAGAGGGCCCCTGCCCCCCACAGCGGTGCACAGGGAGAAAGGCCCTGCCCCACAGGGCTGCTGAAGAAGGGCTCCTACCCCACGGAGCTGTGCACAGGGAGGGGAGCCCCCTGCCCCGCACAGCAGCCCACAAGGAAGGGCCCTGCCCCACAGGGATGCTGAAGGAGGGGCCTTGCCCCACAGAACGACGCACAGCGAGGGGGGGGCCCTGAGGAAAGGCCCTGCCCCACCGAGCGGTGCAAGAGGGAGAAGGCCCTGCCCCACAGGGGTGCCGGAGGAAGGGCCCTGCCCCACAGAGCGGTGCCCAAGGAGGGGTCCCTGCCCCGCAGAGACCCCAAAGCCGGGGGTCGGGGGGGGTCCCTACCCCACAGAGCGCTGCACGGGGAGGGGGTGCCCGGTCCTCCGGCCCCCCAGGGGGCTCCCGCCGCCCCGCGACCGCCCCTCACTCACCCGCCGCTGTCCCGCCGAGGCTCGCACCGCCCGCACTGCCCGGCGGCGGGGAGGGACCCGGATGGAGGAAGCCCCGCCCCCCCTTTCGGCCCCGCCCCCGCCCGGCGTCGGGCACTCCCCCTCCGCGCCGCTTCGCCGGCCGCACTGCGCCTGCGCGGCGCCGGGCGGGCCCGGGGTGGGGCGTGGCGGGGTGGAGTCACGGCGGGGGTGGAGGGCGGGAAGGGGGAGGGTCGCCATTGTGGGGGGAGAGAGGGAGAGAGAGGGGGTGGCCGATAGGGACGGGGGGTGGCCGTGGGGAGGGGGTGGCACTGGGGAGGTGGCGGGGGGTGAGGTGGGGACGGGGTGGCCGGGGGGACGTGAGGTGACATGGGCGACGTGAGGTGGCATGGGGGACGTGAGGTGGCATGGGGGACGTGAGGTGACATTAGGGATGTGAGGTGACATGGGGGACGTGAGGTGGCATGGGGGACGTGAGGTGACATTGGGGATGTGAGGTGACATGGGGGACGTGAGGTCACATTAGAGATGTCAGGTGACATTGGGGACATGAGACGACATTAGGGTTATGAGGTGACATTGAGGACGTGAGGTGACATGGGGGATGTGAAGTGACATTGGGGTCATGAGGTGACATGGGGGACGTGAGGTGACGTGGACATGAGGTGATGTGGGGGACGGACGTGAGGTGACATTAGGGATGTGAGGTGATATTGGGGACGTGAGGTGACATTGGGGATGTGAGGTGACATTAGGGATGTGAGGTGACATTAGGGTTGTGAGGTGACATTGGGGACGTGAGGTGACATGGGGGATGTGAGGTCACATTAGAGATGTGAGGTGACATTGGGGATGTGAGGTGACATTGGGGACATGAGGTGACATTGGGGACGTGAGGTGACATGGGGACGTGAGGTCACATTAGAGATGTGAGGTGACATGGGGGATGTGAGGTGACATTGGGGACGTGGGGTGACATGGGGGACAGCGTGTCACTGAGGGCGAGGGTATGATGTAGCAGGGACATGAGGTGACGCCATGGATGGGGTGGCACTGGGGACAGGGGGGTGGTGTGGGGACATGGTGTGGCTGTGGGGACAAGGGGTGTGGGGTTGGGGAGGGGGGTGGCAGAGGGTGAAAATGGGGACAGGGCACGGCAGCAGGGACGGGGGGGTGGTGACAAGGAAGGGGATGGGGGGCCAAGAGGGGTGGCACAGAGGGGACAGGAGATGACACTGGGGGGGCCATGCGAGCAGGCACCCTCCTGCTCTGGTCGACTCCGCCACCATCCACACCCAGACCCAGCCGGCTGCGTGGGGGGAGAAGGACTCATCCCTGTCCTTGTCCCCATCCCCAGGGACTTGACATCACTTGCGAGAGAAATGACATCACACCCCCAGCACTGGGCTGTCAGCCGTCAAGTATCACCTCATCAGGACGAGCTTTTCATTGTCCCGAAGACAACGTGTTTTCTTTTCCCGCCCATCAAAGACGAACCAGGCAGGCAGGAGGAGAGAGACCAGCTTGCACCTACGAAGCGGGGGGGGCCGTGTCCCAGCGCAGCCGGAACCGAGTAACGTCCGTCCAGTGTGATGGCAGCGTGTGCACTGCCCATCTGCACATGCGTCATGAGCTGCAGCAATTTATTGAGCTCAGGATCTCGGATATTATCAGTGACTCATCCCAACCTTATCAGAGCTCCTCGCAAGGTTTGAGGCACTCGAGCTTGTCTGGAGGATGTTATTAATGTGCAAGGAAAGTCTTATCTTCCTTCTCTTTTCACAGCCGGGCGGGTGAAGCCTGGCAAGGCCAGATCCAGCGGTAGGCAAGCCAGGGAGAGGAGGCAGGGCTGTAATTAGCTGCGAGCCTGTAATAAGAAACCCATGAATACGGTTCAGCCGTGGCATTTCCATCCCTCGCCCCACACACGGGGCCGTGCCATGGCAGCAGCCGCGTCCCAGTGAAATTGGGTGGCCTTTGCCAGCAACGTGGCGGTGGGAAATTGCTCCTGCAGCAGGGAATGATACTGCTATCCTGCCTCGCCTCTCTGCAGGCTCTGCAGAGGGCTGAGAGGCGAGGGCCTCCCTGGGTGCTGTGAGAGCATGAACGAATCCCAGCTGTGACCTTCTGTCCCCCGCCAGCGGAGGAAGGCAGTGGTGTGAGTGCGGGATGCCCTAACGAGGCATCCTGGGGGGACTTGCAGCATCTTTGAAGACGACGCTGGCCCTGACCTCAGGATGCCTGAGCGATGAGACAGGGAGCCGGTTTGCTGGATGTTTTTACTGAGTGAAGCCTTATTCCTGCTGTGGGAATCCCCACTTCGCATGGGAAGGATTTGTCTGAACATGCTCAAGCTGCCTTTAGCTGGGAGTCCTGGTGTCAACGAAGAGACTGCAGAGCCGGGGCCCCGCGGGGACCTACCTCCAGCAGCTGACAGGATGAATTTGGGAAGCAAATGCACTCGGAGATCAGGTTCTGCTGTTCCTCCCATGCTGGCCAGCCCTCAGCACCCCGAGGCGAAGCCCGGAGCTGCAGCTGTGGAGAGGAGAGCTGCTGGCCGCACACACAGCCTTTTGTCCTTGGCACATATAGAATCATAGAACCATAGAATGGTTTGGGTTGGAAGGGACCTTAAAGATCACCTAGTTCCAACCCCTCCTGCCACGGGCAGGGACACCTTCCACTAGACCAGGTTGCTCAAAGCCCCATCCAACCTGGCCTTGGACACTGCCAGGGATGGGGCAGCCACAACCTCTCCAGGCAACCTGGTCCAGTGCCGCACCACCCTCCCAGGAAAGAACTTCTTCCTCACATCTAATCTAAATCTACCCTTTTGCAGTTTAAAGCCATTACCCCTTGCCTTATCGCTACACTCCCTTGTAAAAAGTCCCTCCCCATCTTTCCCGTAGGCCCCCTTTAGTCACTGGAAGGCTGCAGTAAGGTCTCCCCGGAGCTGACGATCCCAGAGCTGGAGGCAGTACTGCAGGTGGGCTCTCACCAGAGCGGAGCAGAGGGGAAAATCCCCTCCCTCGACCTGCTGGCCACCCTGCTTTTGATGCAGCGCAGGCTACAGATAGGCCTTCTGGGCCGTAAACGCACATTGCCGGCTTGCGTTCAGTTTTTCATCGAGTGATGCCCTGCAGTCCTATGCAGGGCTGCTCTCAATCCACTCACCACAGCAGGCTGTGATAACAAACACGAAGGCAAGCCATGTGCTGCATCTGATCACGCCGCCTCCTCTGTTACCCATATTCAAGGAAGAGAGTTTGGCCCTTATTAATAAATCGTTATTCTTGAGCTGGCTGGTGGAGTCAGCGCTGAGCTGCGGGGATGTATACTGGCTCTAATGCCTCATGGGGCTTCGTGCGAGGGGCGGGAGAGGGAAAAACGGTCCAGCCCAAATTTGCCGGCAGGGTTTGGGCAGACAATGCTGCCAGCTGGATGGTGCGAGAGCACAGGCTTTCCACGGATCCGGATCGGCCCTGTGGCACGTCCCCACTTGCTGTCACCGCAGTCCAAGGACGCAAGGGGCAGGGTGTCCCCACGGGCTGCTCCTCTGGGAGGTCTGCAAGGATTGACAGCTGAGGGATCGGGGGCTAGCACTGGGGAGGGGGTCTGAATGCAGGAGAGTAAGACTTCAGCTCAGTCTGTCTGTCTGTCCGCCTCTCCTTAAATGCCACCTCCTCCTCCAGCTCTTCTGAGCTGCTGGGACCTGGGAGGAGATGACATCCACCCTGAGGAGGTGACAAACACAGGCACGAAGGAGTTCGGGGTGGGGGGTGCAGGTGGAAACCAGGCTGTGACATTTCACCAGAGGGAGAAGTTCCCTGGAAGAGATAAAAAAAACCAAAGTGGCCCTGCAGCCAGGGAACCTCTGCCTCTGGACACCAGCTGCCTGCAAGGCAGGGTGGCCCTTGGGACTCCCAGTGCCGGCACAGGGCTCCCAGTCACTGCCCTACACCCGGGCTCTGCTGCCAGTGATGGCAAACAGCTCGCTGCCATCTACCTTCCTCCCTGCCTCAGTTTCCCCTTTGGGAAGTACTGCTGCCTCCGTGGGAATGTGTCTGAGAAAGTCCCCTTGGTGGAAGGGGAAGGATCGGATGAGCGGTGTCCTGCCTGCGGGCTGGTGGCATGAGGCTTGCGGGACCCAAAACCGGCTCATCTGGGGGAGCGGGGACGCACCTCCGAGCTCTGATTCACCACCCTGAGTGTGGAGGAAACCACGCCATTCACTTTCTCCCTGCTCCGTGCGCTCCTGCTAATAACATCCCGCTCTATGTATGAGAAGATCCAGTTTTTCCTACTCGATGAGCAAAGGCAGCTGAGATCCAGCATGAGATCTGCATGCCCAGACCTTACGGCAGAGAGATGGGGTGATAAGGGAGGGTGGGTCTGTCTCATTGGGAAGGTGCAAGATGTCTCCTTTCTCCTCTCGCTCCTCTCTGGGATGTTTTTGCTTTGTGATAATTGCCTCTCCTCAGTCCTAAGAGGGGTTGTAGGCCGGGTGGTGGACCACCACCCCACCTTCCATCCCATTGCAAACTGCTTCTGCGCTGCACAAGCATAGCCCCCACTGGCAAAATGCGTAGAGCAGATGGAGCAGAGGCTGCCTTCTCTTGGGCAAGGGATCTCCTGCTCCTCTTAAGATGCACATGATGCTCTTCTGCACTGATCCAGCCTGCAGAGATACACCAAAGTCTTTATTCTGATTTTGGGGAGGGAGCAGAGGGGGGTTAAGGACTTGTTATAGGAGCAGCTTGTCTTTGGGAAGCTTCTCTCATGGCACATGAACCAAGCCAGCTGCAAAGCTCTCCAGTCCTGAGTTCAGGTGGTGCTGGCCCACAAATGCCATGGCAGATCTGTTGTCACCCCAAGACAAATGGGGTGACAAGACCAGGGATGGGACCCGTGTGTCCCTGTGAAGCGAGTGGAGGCTGGAGTGGTGGCAGCAGCCCTGACTCACCACTACCCACAGCCTGCCAGGATCTCCTGCTCCTCTGAGGTTGCCTTGGCTGGATCATGACTGGGCTGTGGGACAGGGACAAGCTCTTTTCCAGTGGAATTTCAGCCTTCCTTGCGGGTGGTGGCAGAGTTTTGGGTTCCCTGTGGTGAGTTAGACCTACATCCACCCATGCGGCACTGGTGGACCCAGCGTGGTCCCAATGGAGAAGTGAGCTGACTGAGCCCAATGAGATACTTGCACTTTTGGTGCTCTCAAGCCCTCTGAAGGCAAATGCTGATACCGAACTTGTCGCTGCGCAAGGGCCCTCATTTGAGCAGAAAACCCCATATTTGTCCAGCAGGCAGGGGAACACCGACCTCAGCAGGGCTTGGGTGTAATTTTCCCTATTTGGATGAAAACTGATGAGGTGGTTGTGGAGAAAGATGACCTCTGATTGCCAATAGGGAGGAGATGGTGGGAGCTGTAGATCCATAGTGTTACTGCTGCCTGGTGAGATGTGCCCCCGCAGGGCCCTCCCCGGCTGCAGCAGGGATTTCACAGGGCTCATCAAGCGCTGATCCTTGGCTGAGGCTCCGATGAAATGAGGCAGAAGAAGGTGTTAGTGGGTCTCACAGCAGGACTCTGGTTTGACCTTTCCTTCTCATCACTGAGATTGACCCTCTGGCTGTTTCTCTCAGGCTTTTTCCAGAGCCATGTTACCGGGTGAGGTCTATGCCGCTGAAATCTCAGCCCTCAGCCCATCTGCCAGCAGCAGAAGATGTGGTGTGGGCTCAATTTTGCCAGCAGAAATGGGCTTTGGTCATCTTGTCATGCTTTAGCAGTAGAGAGGGCATAAAAACGGCCTACCTGGACCGTCTGTCCCCATATCTTGTCTCTGCCCTGTCAAGGGGACTTTCATCCTCACCAACCTGGCCCAGCTGATCATACAGGTGTTGTGGATGGGAGACCTGGTGGGCAGAGGAAGAGATGGGCTCCTGCAGACCATCCCCTTCTCTGGTGCCAGCACCCATGTCATATTGCTGTCAGGTCCTGGACACCTTCACGGTCCCAACATCCTCCTCCAGCTCCTTCGCTGGAAACAATTCCCCTCACTCTTCCCCTTTTTTTCCTTCTTCATCCACCATGACCATTGGATCTCCCCACTCCTTGCCTCCCCTTCTCCCTCCTTTCACTCGAGGTCTATGGGGTGGCCTTGCTGGCCGATCCGAGAGGGAGCATGGCCAGCAAAGGGCACTTGTTGGTGAACATCAGACACGTGCAGAGTGTGTCCATCTCATCTCTGCCTCTGAAGCACGATGTGGGGAACCTCCCTTCCTCCATCCCTGCTGCGGCGACGTTGTTCAGCCGGTAGCACAGGCGTTGCTCCGTGCTTGGGGTGCAGGATTGCTTTCTCAGACCTTTTCTCCACCCCTTTCATGGCGTCAGCAGGACTTTGATTTTGCCTCTTGCTAGACTGATGGGAGGTGGAGCAGGGCAGACTCTTCCTTGTAGGAGGGCGCGATTACTCGGGAGCTTTGACTCATGAATGACTTTGTGAGTCAAGGAACAGCACTACTTTTGCAGGGCTTGCCCACGGGTGACCCACCTCCTCGTGACCCACCTCCTCGGTCCTTGCACCCACTCAGGGTGATCTCGCTCTGAGCATCTCGTCCAGCTTAACAAGCAGAGCAGGAATTGCTCCTGGGTGGCAACTCAAGCCCTGTGGCTCTTTCTCTCCGTTGATACACCTTGGGGCACAGCTGCAGCGCAGGATCCTGCCAGTCCAAATAGGAAAGGGGAATTTGGGTAATCACTGCTTGCATCCCTGCTGGGAAGTAAATGGGGTCGGTGCCTGTTTTCAGGTGCTTGGAGGTGGCACGGCATAGCCTGTGTCTGTATGGGTCCATCATCCTCCTCCTGTTCTGCCCCAGACCATGCCAAAAATGTGCTAGGGAAAAATGAACAACCTGCACATCACTGGGCAATGCTGAAAGCTTTAGCTGGCGAAGACATGGCTGTAGGGCTCGGAGCTACAGGCAGGGACTGATCCTGCCAAGACTGTCCAGCCCCTGGCAGTTTGGGGTGTCCAGAACAGCCTGGAACTGGGCTCAGCCCAGTCAGGATGGAGAGCCGATTGCCATGGGTGTTTTCCTACCACTGAGGTCAGAAAAACTTTTCCAAGTGCCTTCTTCCAGAGCAGGGACTGTTTGCTGGTGGATGTAGGTGGTTTCCTGAGATGCGAGGAAGCACTTGGGAATTCCCGTCAGGCAGCCAGACCCTCACTCACGCCTTTAACACCACCGGGCTCTGCCTGCAGCCTCCTGCTCTGGGAAAAAGACCCTCATTGATTCTGAGTGCCCTTGTCCTGTGCAGGATCTGGCACAAGGATGGACAGGCAGGGAAGATGGGTGGTAAATGGAGAAGTGGGCTCAGCTGGATGTGGCCCCAGCAGTGGGTAGATTTGCAGAGGTGGGGAGGGCAGGACTGCTTCTCACTCCGGTGATGTATGGACTGCAGAGGGATAAAGAGGGAGAAGGACAAAGGAGGGATGACTTTGGAAACAAACAAAAAAAAATCTATAAATAGTAAATGAGAAAGTTCCCTAAATAGAGGTCAAACCGGTTTATCCGAGACAGCGTGTGCATCAGCTGCACAGTGACTAATGTATGGAAAATGTGATGCTGCCAGGGCCACCACAGCCTTGTCCCATGAACGGGGACCCACCATGTCCCTGTTGGGGATGTGGCATTTGCCAACAGGGACCAAGCTGAGAACTACCACACTCATTGCCTACAGGGACTAAACCAGAGCTGAGAGCTGAAGGAGGGGAACCACATTCCCCCTTATCCCTTAGGAGTGCTCTGAGCACATCATCCCACCCATAGAAGACACAGGCATAGAGTGAAACCAGCCGGGTCCTTGGTTGCAACCTCAGCTCGTTCAAGAAAATTCAC
Source organism: Haliaeetus albicilla (assembly GCF_947461875.1). Lineage (NCBI taxonomy): Eukaryota > Metazoa > Chordata > Aves > Accipitriformes > Accipitridae > Haliaeetus > Haliaeetus albicilla. The sequence continues at coordinate 81,997,165 of NC_091483.1, read as the reverse complement.
CAAAACTGAACAGTACAGGCAAGGGACACGCACGCAAGGACAAGAGCTCCTCCTGGCTCAGAGCCACAGTCCATCTCTGCTAGTATCCGTCCACTGGCCAGGACCAAGGGGAGGTGCTCGGGAGGAATGCAAGCCAAGGGCCAAGCCAGGGTAATGCTTTCCACATTATATTCCCTCAGTTTCCGGCAATTTGCTGCTTCGGGACTTCCTGAGCCAGAGGTTGTATCCGTATCTTTCTGTTTAACAGCATTTGATGGACTTGTGGAGACGGGGTGATCACGCATGCGGTGTTTCCTTGGGAAAAAGAGTTCAAAAGTAAGAGTGAGCACGGGGAGCAGGCACTTTTGTGCAGCTGTGGTTCAGCCTCAGGGTTGCTTTAAATATGCTTTAAATATGATAAATGCCGTGCATACAGAAATGTAAAATCACCCTCCTCCTCTCTGTAACGTGGAGGGCTGAGCAGGATTCAGCCCTGGGGCCAGTGGGTTTGCACATGAGGCTGCAATGCAAAACATCTGGAGAACATCAGCCATAAAGAGACAGGAATGCTCCAAACTAGGAACCGGTCCAAACTGCCCTTTGCAGACTCAGACGGTCACACACACACACACACACTGTCTCACCCCAAAGCTCTGCCAGGGCTTCTGTTGAATTTTTGATATAAGTGCATCCTGTCCAGGAGCGTTTGGGCTTTGCAGGTGGGATCCATCCCAGGCACATTTTTGGGGCATGCTTGGTTGCGAGGCTATGCAGGAGCTGGAGTTTGGAGCTCCTGTGATCTGCCGCCTGTTCTGTCTCGCCGGCATCCCCCCGAGACTCGGCAGTTTCAGGGATTGTACACCCCTCCAAGCAGCTGTGTTGGAAATAGAAGGCAATTCCCACCTTACCAGGAGCAGCTGCTTCCCTCTAACACGTCGATTTAGCCATAAGGTGGGGTGATGGACCAAAATTCATCACCACCCTGAGGGTTTTGAGGGCAATTTGCTTTTTGGAATTTTTTTTTTGGTGGAAATAGGGATCTTGCAATCAAAGCAGGGGGAGGGGAGCAGAAAGACAAGAGCATCTTTATTAAATGGTGTCCCTGCCTCAGATCCTTGCAGTCATGCCTCAGTTTGGGACCACACTTGATCAGCTAGGTTCAATTTAAAATTAGGCTGGGAAAAACCTTGGCAGGAGCATCCGCAGGGACAAGGGCTCCTGGGTTAAGCTCGGGACAACATTTACATGGGGTACAACTTCCCAGCAGGTGAAAATCGGAGGAGATGCACTTGTGCATGGAGGTGGTGGGGTGCTACCTGGCTTGTGGCATTGGAAATAAGTCAGGATGCAGGCAGGCGGGGATGCGGGATGTCCCCTGTCCCATGGCAGGTCAATAGGAGATGGGGACGCTGCCATGCACAAGAGACAGCAGCATTTGGGAGGAATCAGAGGGGAGCTCATGCAATGGACAACATCAAGGGTCTGTGGATGCGGAGGGCCACCACTGCAACATCCAGCAGGTGGGATGACCAGAGCTCTTCTGATTGCTTAATGCTTTTGGAGCTGAGGACACTGAATTTGGGACCCAGCACACTCTTCTGGTGACCCTCCTGCCTCATCTGAGGAGTGGGTCCTGCACGGAGTGAGCTTTAGGTAGCAAATGCGTGTGCAGAGGAAATAATTTCTATCCTGAATTAAATTAAAAAAAAAAAAAAAAAGAGGAAAATAAATCCCCTGGAGCCTCTGCAAGAAATGACATCTCCAGCCCCGTTCTCATGGCTACTGCTGGCCCCAAGCCGGAGGGGCCAATTAACTTGCCTCTTCCACATCTGAAAAAATCTGTCGAAGTGGTCATCAAAAGCCTGCTCGTGTTGTGCGCTGATGCGAGGCAGATGCTTCTCGTCTGAAGTTGCCTTTAAGTCGGGAGTGAGGAAAGTCCCCACCCTTTGTACCGAATGCAGATTTACCTCCTGCAAGTATGGGCAGAGCTGTGACTCCTGATAGCATCACACGCCGGTAAACACAGGGAGCCAGCAAAGCCTTCCCATGGAGCCGGCCGAGCCTGGTTGGGAGAGCAGGGAGAAGGAAATGTTGAATGCATCAGCAGCAGAGGCCACCTGAAATGGCTTTTCTCTAATCCCTCCTCCAACACTCACCCCTCCGAAGGGTTTTTTGGGGGTTGTGGGTCTTGGCCTTTCTCAGAGCTGTTTGCCTTGTGGTTATGGGAAATTTTGCCTCTGTTTATAGGAAGATGCAGTCCCTGCCCTGAGCACCTTCCAGCTCCAGCTGCTCCCCTACCTGGCGTGCGAGGAGGGAGCCGAAGACTTGCTCGGTCAGCGAATCCTGCCCATGGGTCATTTCTAACTGGTTTTTCTCTTGCTGAACTTCCTCGTTGGACTTAGACACCAAAGTACCATGCAAACGTGGTGCTACGCTGGCAGCAGCATGACGAGATGGTCACCCTGACCATCCGAGCTGAGCCTTTACACCCCAACAGGAGTTTGCAGCTCCCAGCACCATCATCACCCCCTTGCACCAAAGCAGGGGGAGAAGGGACTTCCCATGCCACCTGCGGACAGCAGCTATGATGCTCCTGCAAAGCTTCCCTGGCTCTGGCCAGCCATGGAGGGGAGCAGATAGTTTTTCGGGAAGTTGGCATCAGTGCCAGGAAAGGGCTTCACCTCTCCTCCCACCCTGACGTGCGGGTGGCACGTCTTGTAGGGCAGGTGTGGCACTGGGACTCTCCCCATAAACCCCGTCTGAATTTACCCTCCGGATAAATGGGGAGACTGGAAGAACTGGGGCTCAGCAATTGGAGTAATTTCTGGGCATAAGGAAACCCAGCACGCCATGTGTCCACCCCTGTGATGTCCCTGCCTGTCACCGGGCTAATTGTGGAGGTAAGGCTTCACCAGATCTCCTCTTCCTGGGCAGTGCTGGGAGCAGCCCAGATAAGCTGTTGCCTGTGTGATGCTTAGTCCTGCCCCAGCGATGTTTACTTCTGAGCCTCATGACATCCTGGAAATGAACTAATCCTCTTTTGATAGCTCGGGAGACTGAGACACGACTCACTGGGGTGACCTGTTCTCCCCAGAGACATCCAGCTTCGTCGGGGCACCTAGTGATGGTCTTTCACGTTGCCCTTGGGAACAGAGGGGGGAAAGATCAGCAGCTCCCATGGGAAATGTGTGGGACACCATGACATGGAGAGGAGAGAGCAGGAGGCCCTAGAAAACATATTGCAGCTCCCCCCAAATTGGAGAACTAAAGGTCAGAGCTTTGGCTTGAACTGAAGACGATTATTACCTCTGCGGAGCAGGGCTGGGAGACCTGCATGCAGCTCAACACGAAGTTGTCCTGAGGCCTTGGGAGAAGCCAGTCTTGCTGGCTTGACCCAGAAAACTTGGGATGTGTCCTCAGACTTTTGAGGCCAGTGTTGAGTGGACACATTGGGTAACCTCACTCAGCAGTTGGCTGAAGTCCATCCTGAACCTGGGTGCTGCAGCAGAGCCACCCTCCTTGGAGGGCTCCAGAAGATGCCCTTCACCAGCTGTCCCACCAACCCCAGGGAGATTCAGGAGAGCTCATAGTGCCCTTCCAGCCAAAGGCTTTCCCGTGGGGCAGCAGGAATTTTTAAGCTGAGCATCTTTGGGATTATTTGCAATCTATGGAGAACACTGGTCTCAGGGAGGAGGCACCTGCCTCCATTCACGTAGCCGATGCCCTGTTTTGTGCAAGGGTGAGGAGCAGTTGACCTGGGCAATGCTTCATATGCCTCTTGGCTGGATGCCTTTCCCGTAAAACTGGGGTGCATCACATCCAGCTGGCAAGCTGGTAGGGAGCTTTGACTCAGCTGGACTTGGCTCCAGCTCTGAAACTTCAACCCGTTCCCTTGTGAAAACCTACTCTTCTCGCTGGAAGGAATTTGCTGGATGAACCTCAGGTCTTGCTGTATCTTTTTATAACTCTCTTTGGGTGGAGAAAGCTGAGCCACCACGTGAAAATCCCTGCCGGAGAGAAAAGGGGTCCGGATGCTCGGTTAGACAGTCCATATGAGGGTGGCAGGGGACAACGAGCTGAGGTCCCCCTCTGAAGGCACCACAGGGTGGGAGACCAGCAGTGCTGATCTGTCCTGCTTCTGCTACCACCTGGCCCTTTTTATGGAGGGGGACAACCTCTTCCCTAGAGCCTGCAGCTCCCTCCGTCCCTCCCGTGCCCATGCCAGGCTGGAGGCCACTGGCATGGCTGTGAGGAGGGAGGCAGGGAGCAGGGAGCTGGAATTTGGAGGATCTATTTCCATCCCTGTCCTTGATGCAGCGCGGAGCCCTGGACACCCCCAGGTGTTATGCAACTGCTTGGCATCAAAACAGCGACGTCGGAGCCTTTAATTAGCAGTGGGAAAGTGTTTCAGGGACTCTGTGGGTGGATGCTGTGCCACCGGATCCCCCTCCCCGGGGCTGGGATACAGCCTGGGAAGGGTGAGGTATCACCATGCCCCTCCAGCCCATGAAAGCACCCAACAGCTTGTGCCGATGGCCAAAGCAAAGTGCCGCTGACACGTGTGGGGTGCCCTGGGGGACCTGAGGAGCTTTATTCCTTTTTTTTTTTCCAGCCTCCTGAGGTTTGTCTCAGGGGTTCCCAGAGCCAACGGTGGGTCTTCGCATTTTGTGGGCAACACCAAATTGGGGAGCAGGGCTGCCATTCAGCAGGATGGAGAATGAGGCCAACAGGACCCTCCTGAAATTCAGCAAAGGCAAATGTCACATCCTGGGAAAGGCTGGACACCTGCAGAGCAGGACCTGGGACCACCACAAGACCGCACCTGGAGACCATGTCCCATTTTGGACTCCCCAGTCCGAGGAAGACCTTGGTGTACTGGGTCCAGCCCAGCTGATCCACCACGCTGGCTGGGATGCACTCAGCATAGCTGGGTCTGTCTTCTTGGTGGGAGGGAAGGAGAAAGTCACAGCTAACCTCAGCTGGGACAAGAGGTCATCGTCACTGCCAATATTCACTCTAAGGCAGACATGAGCACATTCTACCCGTTTGCATACTGAGATCTATTTGCATATTAAGACAATTAATTCTTCCCAATGTCTTAGGAGGGCTATCCTGGTTGCTTTGCTCAGATCCACCAGGAACTGAATATTTTCTTCTCTGCTTGGAGCAAAACACATGCAACGCTGGGCAGAATTCAGCCCCAGGGGAGAGGAAAGGTTGGTTCCTAGTGAATCGTTTGGGATCACCTGCTCCGTGGCTGCAGCAGGGCGATGCACACCCATGAGTAAGGCACACACAGCCTCAAGTTTGATCACACTCATAACCGTGATCTTATTTTGAAGCAACTGATGATGTTTTATTCCCCAGCGGATCCTTGTTCAAAGGTAATACAGCTCATCTCATTCCGCAGCTCAGCTTGGCCTTTGTGCTTCCTCGTGAGGAGGAATATTTCTTCAAGCTGTGGCTCAGACAAGACATTTTTTTGGCATAATTCAGCTTTTACTTTGGCATTCATCATTCCCAGACATTTGTTTGCCTTGAAAGTTCTCTACAAAATGTGCTGGGGGGATGTTGGGTTCAAGGTGCTGGGCTGCCTCCATCTTCTCAGCTCGTCAGGCTCCCCACTTTCTGCTGGAAATCAAGGCCCCATGGAGAGCCCAGAGGCTCATTGCTCTGGTCAAACCATCTGATGGTGGATGCAAGAAAATCTTGGAGATGGCAGGGACTCTGACGACAGGGCTCTGACTGTCCTGTGGTCACAAAAATTGGGGCGGGGGGGGACAGTAACATCTGGAAATGCACCAGGTAACGTGGCAAAACACCCACCCAGCTGTGTCCCGAGGGGACCAGGGAGCACGTGTGAGTGGGTCCCCTGTAAAATCTCAATTACCGGTCTCCGAAGGGACTGTCTTTGCCTGGGCTGTGAAGCAGAGTTGAGCGCTGGGGATTTCCAGCTTGTGATTTGGACTTGTGTGACGCAGGATGGGTGTTTTAGGCAGCCTCAGCACTGATGGAATCCCCCGTATAGCCGGTTTCCAAAGCTGGATCTCGGTGATTTCCAGCGTGCGGCGGGTGGCCTAGGACATTGCCATCCTCTAGTGGCTATATCCAGAAGCACAGCAGTGCTGGTGGGGCAGAGATGTCTCCAGAGCCACAAACACCATGCAGGGCATGCGGCTCTTCTCTGGGGAGGTGGGAAGCGCGGGGTTGGAAGGACCTCCATGGATGCACCCCTTCCCCCTTCCTCCATCAGCAGAGAAGGTCGGGGGCAGCTTTTCTTGCCTGAAAAGGGCTCTTTGTCCACTATCACTAGGCTTTGGAAACCTGTATTTAAAACTCTGCTTTGCCAGTGATGCTTTGTTCAGGGACTGATGCTTTGCCCTGGTCCGTGTCGATAGGACAAACAGGGCTGTTGCATTACCTGCTAAGTGTGAAGACAACAGCGCTGCCCTGCTGAGGTTTTTGGTATATTTACCCCATCATCATCTGCACAGACTCTGGGGAGAGACCCAAACCTAGGTTTCACTGCAGGCTGGTCCATGTACAAGTCCTCATGTCCAGACTGACCTCTGCAGCTGACACCAAGCTCCTCCGTGGGTTACATGTCTTAGGTCTGGCTCTCCAAGGAGAGGTGGATTTGGGGGCCAGCTACTAACTCCATTCATCCAGATAAATTCCTGTGGACTATCTGGAATGAGGAGCTGTGTTAGATATGAATGTGAGATCCTTGTCTTTGGGAAATTTTTGCCGTTTTTAGGTTGTGGTCTTGGCACCTCCCCTCCTTATCTCAGCCCCAGCTTCAAAGTGTTCTTGACATGAACATACTACCTGGACCTACAACTCTGTGGAGGTTAGGTAGTGTTGGGGAGGACAGAAAAGACCCTTGTTTCCTCTTTCTGAGCAGGAGAAAGTGTGTTGGGAGCTGCTCCAGGGACAAGAAGTTGCTCAGTGAGGGATCCAGGCTGGAGATCCTGTGGGCCAGGAGACAGGGTCACTACAGGAGGGCTGTATCCATGATGCTGTCTGAGCAGCAGGTGAGGTTAGCATCTGGCCAAGGCACAGGGAGCTGGTTTTTGTGGGAGACAGAGGAGGGGGAGATGGGGAGGTAAAAGGGGTGACTTTGGCATCCCTGTGTGGATGCGTGCATCGTGCTTGAAGGACCCCATGTTGGACCTTCAGGGATGGTGGAAGGAGACCCCACTGCCTCTGTTCACCAGGTAGCCTGAGAAACCAGCTGGAGGGCTGCAAGCCAGCGTCTGGCTCTGGAAGGACCACATGCTCCTCTTCCTGCAGAAACAGGTGATGGCTAAGCTGGGGAAACCCTGGAGTTAGCAGGAGTGATGGACCAGTGACCACTGCAACCTGAAGTCTAGCTTTGTTTTTTTGGCAAAGATGGGCTTTTACCAGGTCTCCCAGATCCATCAGAGTGCTGGGTCTTGCCTCCTTCCCATGCCTTGTGCCAGGCTGGAGGCACCACTTTGTCATGGAGGGAAGAATCTCTGGAGGGTCACATCTTGTGGGAGCGGAGCCAGTGGCTGTTGGGATTCAGCAGTGGAGCAATGCTCTGCAGAGAAGACCAGGCAACTCAGTGCAGTGATGGGAGGGAGAGTGGAGGGAGAAAAGAGATTTCTGCAGAAGGGAGCTTTAAAGCCAGTAAATATTTACTTTTTTTTTTTTTAAAAAAAAAGGACCCAAAATGGGGCTAGGCCCTGAGCCAAATCTCATCAAACCCTGGTTGGGGACATGAGCGTCACAGGGCCTGCAACGCGGCTGGCACAGGATATTTGCTTTGAATCCTGACAGCCTTGTTTCCCCTGCCTTCCTTCCTTTCCCAGACACGGTCCCTTCTCACCGCAGGATTTCCTGCAGCGATGGACGCAGCTGTCCCAGCCATAACAGACCTCCCCTCCGCTCACTCACCGATGGAAAGGGATACGGGAATCAGGGGAAGAAGGGATGGGGGATTGACCATGCCTCCCTGCAGGCGATGATCATGCCCCGGAGCCGTCGTTGCATCTTCTGGCTCCTTGGTGGGAGATGCACATTGCTGGATATACTTCGGATGTGCTTTTTGGGATGCTGACCCTCCCTCCCTATCAGTCCCTTGTCCAAGAGTACAAAGGTTTGAAACCTCACCCAGTTCTTGAAGTTTGGTGCAAACTTGAAATACAGCTTGAAAATGTAGTGGAAACCCTATCTTTTTGCACCAGAAACTGGTTTTTTTTTACATTGTGTCTTGCACAAAGTGATCCTGGTCCATGAAAGGATAGCTTAGGAACCAAAGCAATAAAATCAATGAATAGAAAAATTATTACAGCAACTAATTAAGAACAATACATCAGGGATACAGCTGATGTTGACTTTTGGCTGGGATCTCTGGTGCTTTTTCTTACTGCCCTGATTTGTGTGAGGGTTCACAGGAATACTGCATGAATAGATCTTCATACAAGAAAAATGTCTGGTCCATTCAGCGGCACAGAGGCGGCTGAAAAGATAGGACCTAATGGTTCAAAATCAAGAAGACAGGCCAAAATAAGCCCGAATGAGATACTTTAGCAATTCAACAATTCCTGAGTCGCTTTTCCTAAGGTCTGAATGTGCTAGTCTGTCCGTCCTGCTGATCCCAAATGAGATGTAAATGTTCTTGGCCAAAGCGGATTTTCAGATTGTTCACAGCTTTTGCTGTATCTACAATTCTGACGTTTTGTGGTTTCGATGGAAATCTGCTACCCTCCAGCTGTCTGTCGCTGGATTACAGTCTCCAGCTGCATTTCTCACTGGAGCACCAGCTCTGGCGTGAGCAAGCCCAGAGCTGTGCAATGATGTTTCCACATGTGTTCAATGGCTGAGCTGGCTGGAAACCCCAGGTCAGTCTGTGCAATTTGGCACTGTATTCTGGTGAGGCTTTTGGTGGTCTTAACACAAATTGGGAGCTTGTAGATCATGAGCCTGCTTTTCCCAGGGCAAAGAGGACTGCTTTGTGCCTTTGGAGCAAGCTACCCATGCAGAGCTTTGTTTGTGCAGTGTTGAATTATTTTGGTAGTACTGTCCCCTTGCTAGGTCCCAAAGCATCCCTCTTATTTCAGGAAGAGACCTGTCTTCTGCTGAATATGCCATCTTCTGTGGTCCAAGCATTGAAAGGCCATGTGTGATTTCCCTGTGTTTCTACGTGCAGCTCAGAGAAAGCATGACCTCTGGGCAGTCTAGTAGCTCCAGGAACTGCTCATGATCTGGAAGACCAAGAGCTCCTGTAGGTATCACTGGAAAACTCTGAAATGGATTAGTTTGCATCCCCAAACATTCTCCCAGTGCGATGACAACCGATGACACCAGTACCATGGGCTGCGGGGTAGCTGTGAAGGGTGGCCTGAAGTGTGTCTGATGCCCATGGAGAAGGGGCTGAGAGGACCTCCTCTGACTGTGGTTGTGCTCATAGGGCTTTATCTGGAGGACGTGAAGAGTGTCCTGCCCTTTGTCCTGAGTGGGGAACAGGCTTCTCTTTTTCTTTACCACTTCACTCCATCCATCCATCTATCCATCTATCCATCCATCCATCCATAACTCACTCCTTTCTGGTGCCCCAGGGCAGCTCTATTTCAGTGGCTGGTGAGGAGCTGCCTGTCTAAAGGGAGAGCTGGTGTCTATCATCAGCATGCTCCTTGTTGCCTATTATTATAAGATTTTGCCTTTAATTACTGATAACTCTGCCAGACTCTGTTTTTTCTCCAGGCTGGCTGGCTGCCTCCAGGCTGAAATGTTTTTGGAAAATTTCAGCTAAAATAGCTCAACATTTTGCAAGAATGAGATTAGGAGAAAAAAAAAATAATGTTTTGCCCCTGTTGGGTGGGGAGGGAAGATTCCAGCTGTTTTCTGCAGCTGTTTCGTTCCTCGTGCATCAGAGGGGGCCCTGAAAGTTGGAGCGGGGGAAGGTCCTTGCATTCACTGTACCAGCAGTACTTGCCAAGGATGGGGTTCTGTCCTTGAGCAGATCTCGTCCTTGGCTGGCAGCAAACTCGCCTCCATTGGCCACGTGCCCATTGCAGCCTCCTCCTGGGATAGCAAGGCTGCTCCTTCCTGCAATGCTCAATCAGGGAAAAGGGAGAAAGGGCTATAGGAAGCTGGCCTGAAACTTTTTACATCTTCCTGAAATTCCTTCTCAGTTCCAGAGAAGTTTGTTATATGTGCATTCTATGGACCCAGTGCTTTCTCCCTCCCTAAGGTTCAATCCAGTCTAGGCAGCATTGCTCTCTGGGGCAATGCCCTGGGACATCCCAGTGGGGCTGGTAGATTTAGTAGAGGACCTTCAAGAGACTGGGGCTCTTCTGGAACAGCAGCTGGAGGCAGTTGGGATATTCCAATCCTACACAATTGGACCCCTACACAATTCAACCAAGCCCTGGTGTCCTAATCCATCTCCTATAGTGGTAGGATGGGACTGTAATGCTGTGCCAGGTTGAGTACAGAGCTTGTGGCCCTCACTAGAGCATCTGGTTCTTCATTTTCTCTATAAAAACATTTTGCTTCTCATGCTAGGACTGCTCAGCTGTGTGGTTGCACCTCTGGTACATATGGAAAGTCAGTATGATTGCCCAGCTTGCTTTTCCCGAGATGCATCAACTCATCTAGCACATTTTAACAAAGCATGATCTTCCCTTGCTGGAATTGACCCCCAAAACATGAACCCTCAAAATCCCCTGCCACTACCCTTGTGGAGACAGGGCAGAGGCTGCAAACCAGAGATGTGACCGAGAAACCCTCCATCCCCTTCTCTTCCTTCACCCTGAGCTCAGAGGCAGGTGGGGCTCCTAAAGAGACTGGGTCTGGATTAAACTTGACTTTGGCATTGCTTTGCTGTAGGAAGATGTCTCTTTGTTACCATGCTGTCTCCCACAGGATGGGACCACGTTTGTATGGAGAGGTGGAAGAGGGAAAGCTGGACTTGTTCAGCCTCTTCACTCTCTGAAGCGTCATTTGGGGCTCTCCATGCAAATTCTCTACCAATGTGTCTAGATGGGGGTTCTGCCTTCCCAGACCTTGGCCAGAGGGAACTAGGATCCTGCTTCTACAGTGCTCACAAAAGTCTTAATTAAATTTGCTTCATTTTTTATTTCTGCAGATGTTAACCTTGCCTTTTCTTTTAGCTGAATAGCCATTGTTTTTGGTGGCTTTAATGGCACGTAGGAGAGGGTGTGGAGAACACTGGCACCAGTTGCCCAGAGAGGTGGTTGATGCCCCATCCCTGGAAACACTCAAGGTCAGGTTGGACGGGGCTCTGAGCAACCCGATCGAGTTGAAGATATCCCTGCTCATTGCTGAGGGCTTGGACTAAATGACCTTTAAAGGTCCCTTCCAACCCAAACCATGCCATGATTCTATGATTCTATGAATTCACCACGCTCCTGTCTTTGCAAAGCACTGCAGGTTGCACAGGAACACTGGAGGACAAGGGAAAGCCTGAGATGTCCTGTGGCCATCCCTCCTGCTCCTCTGTCACAGGACGTCTCATGTGGCACTTTTGGGTTGACCTGAAGTGGCTGTCCCTATGCCCTCCATCACGAGGGGCTTGTGCTCTGCGGCGGGGCGTGCAGGCAGCTGTGCAAATAACCGAGTTTTGCCTTCAGCTTTACACTGAAAAATCAAAGGGAATTTTGGGGCTGAGTCAAACAAAGTAAATAAATAGAAGAACCCCCTCCACTGAAAACAGAGACTGGAAAAAAAAAAAAAGGAAATCTGACCCAAACCAAGAGTTGTTTTGCTTTTGTTTCTAGCCTTAACTCTGTTTTGATTTAGTACTGCTGGTGTGAATAAGCTGTGGCAGATGTTGACTTTTCTGAACACCCCCCCGACTTTTGTGTATTTTTTCTTCTTTTTTTCATCTGACCAGAGCAATTTGCCAAGTTTACAAGTTCTTCTGGCCACTTAAATCCACATTTTTCAGTGGAAAAGGCAGTCTAAGCCAGACCCCATTACATTAGGGTGCAGCGGCTCACATAGGACACTCGTGCAGGCACAGACTCGTGGTGCTGTCTTAGCTCTTGGTCTCCAGATGCTGCTCTGGAAGGGTGTGCATGTCCCTTTGGTCCTCTCTCATATCAGCCAGCCCCTTGCAGATGGTGACCTGAGCTTCTCCATGGCCCAGGTGCCCCTGGTGGGCAGCTGCATCCCACCCCAGAGCCTGCTGGGACTGCCAGGCTTTGCAATTCATGTTCTTGATTCAACCTATTTTGGTACCCCATGAGGTGACACATGTCACAGGGCCTGAGCAACATCCCCCTTCTCTTCAGCTGGCCTTGATGAAAGAGGACTTGAGAGAAGGTTGAAATGATGGGCCATGGTGTTTTACAATGACATTTCTGTGTTGCAGGATAATAAATACACCTGGGTAGACTTGCTAATTTATAGTAAGGTCTGGAAAAATATATGGTCATTTCAGTCTTGCAGCTGACGTGAAGGAAGGAAGAGGATTTGGCAACAAGAGTGGTCTTGAAGTCTTGGCTGTGGCATTTGGCCTAACATTAATTAGGACTGAGTCTTCCTGTGACAAAAGGAACAAAATCCTCAAAGCAGACTTGACTTGACTCAGACTTGGCTGAGATGTGGATCTTGGGTCTTGTTGTTATGGAAATAAATGATTGTGAGGGTCATAGAATTACAGAATCATTTAGGTTGGAAAAGACCCTTAAGATCGTCGAGTCCAACCACTAACCTAGCATTGCCAAGCCCACCACTAAACCCTGTCCCACATTTACATGTCTTTTAAATACCTCCAGGGATCGTGACTCCTGGGCAGCCTGTTCCAGTGCTTGACAACCTCTTTGGTGAAGAAATTTTTCCTAATATTCAATCTAAACCTCCCCTGGGACAACTTGAGGCCGTTTCCTCTTGTCCTATGACTTGTTACTTGGGAAAAGAGACTGACCTCCACCTCACTACACCCTCCTTTCAGGTAGTTGTAGAGAGAGATAAAGTCTCCCCTCAGCCTCCTTTTCTCCAGGCTAAACAACCCCTCAGCTGAGTTCCTTCAGCCGCTCCTCATGAGACTTGTGCTCCAGACCCTTCACCACCTTCGTTGCCCTTCTCTGGACACGCTCCAGCACCTCGAGGTCTTTCTTGTAGTGAGGGACCCAAAACTGAACACAGGACTCGAGGTGCGGCCTCACCAGTGCCCAGTACAGGGGAACAATCACTTCCCTGCTCCTGCTGGCCACCCTCTTTCTGCCAGTGGTCCTTCAGGTTCTCCTTGTTCTTTGCCTATCTGTCCTTCTTCACCGTCCCTTTTCAGAGTACCTTGTGAGAGCTGAGTCATTAAGTTTCATAATACCTCGATGTTAATGCAAAGGTGATTATTGCACCCTGGCTGCTGAAAGGCAGCCCATCTGAGAGGGGACATCTGACCATGCAGCTGTGCCCCACACCACTGTGCCATATTTCAGCTTTTGCACCACCCTTGGAAATCGTAGCAGGATCTGAAGAAGGCTGGAGGTAACCGTACTTTGGAAAGGTACCAGGGGCTCACGGTTAATGACATGGCCCTCACCAAAAATGCTGGAGGGTCACTAGTAATGAAGAGGTGACCGGACCTTGGCTTGATTTGCCATGGAAGGCAGGACCTCCAGCAGACCAGCAACTTTTTTTGCTACCCCAGGCTGGTTAGGGTCCAGAGCACATTGCCTGTAAGGAAAGGCTGAAGGCGTTAAAGGGAAGCTACAAAGACCATTGCCCACCCCATGGGCTCTCACCAGGGTGGGCCCAACCCCAGACTCTGCTGACCCATCTGGAGCTTTGAGTAAATTCAGATCCAGATGTGGATCTCCATCTCTTTCTCTCTTGGCTTCATCCATACGATATGGCAGCTGGACTACATGGTCCTTGTAGGTCTGTTCCAACTGAAATATTCTATTCTATTAATTTCTGATACTCAGGTCGAAACAAGCTGGCAGCTTTTGACATCTGGAGGCAGGTCTGAGCACTTTCCTTGGACCACATACCGGTGCCAAATCCCCTGCCTGATGGCAGCTTTAGCCCTAACTCAGGAATTTGTGTCTTTCAGCTCTTCTTCTACACCACATCACACCACCAGCTCTGTTGGCTGGTAGACAGTAGGAGAAGATGCTTTCTTCGGCTGTTTTCTGAGCCAGCAGCTGGGACAGAATAAATGGACACTTTCTGGTCCTGGGTGGTTTCTCCAGGCCTGTACAAATTACTTGAGTTCTCTGGGTTTGCATTTAACGGGTGCTCTGAAATGCTGATATTGAAGGCAGAAAAGCCAACAGAATGGTGTGCAATCTGCTGCCAGCGAGTGCTCACCATAACCCATAGCAAGCTCAAGGTCTTCAAGTGCAGGGCATGGTGGCAACGTCCCAGGGAGTAGAGGGAGATGGAGAAGGCTCATTGCTGGTGGCCTCCTCCTTCCTCCAACCCTGCTGTCCCTGGGCTGTCCCATGGTGTTTCAGGCTTCGCAGGACTAAAGTGATGGGAAATGTGGAAAAAGAGTAGGACAGCAGCAGATGAACAGTGGCTAATGTGAAGCAATCTGGTGGAAAGGCTGAAACCAAAACCACGTCTGGAGAGGACCCTGCCAGCACACCCAGCTGCCTGCCAGCCAGAAATGTAAGGTGTGGGACAAAGAAGGCATGGGAAAAAGGCACCGGTCTGTTGGGTATAGCTCTGACAGAGAGGGAAACTGAGGCAAGGTGCCCTGACTTGCTGTGTGGTTTTTGCTGGGTGTTTTGCTGCTTCTGCAAAGTATTGCTTGGTCAGGGTGTTCCCAGGGAAAGCTCCCTCCCAGGCTTTGTGCTGGGGCTTGCTGCAGGGTTCGCAGGAACCCACAGGGATTTAAATAAACCCCAACAGGAGCAGGGTAAGCAATTTCCCAGCTCTGCGAGCTGTTCTCAGCAGGAACTGCACGAGGTAGACATTGCATGAGTTGCTTTCCAGGATCTCTCTCTGGGCAAACCAACAAAGGTTTGGGGCAGTGGGAGTAGGTAGAACTTCACCTGCAGAAGAAAATGACCAAGATGCATGGCTGAGATTTTTCTTTCATGCAACCAGATCAGAGTATGTCCTCACAGCCCAGGTATATCTGGGCTCTTGTTCCACGCTGCAGGGTAAACAGGATGTTGATATAATTAGCTTTCCTGTCATCAACCCTATAGCAGCTGTAGAGTGGAAAAAACCCTCTTGGCAGCGTTGGGCCATTTCGTTATGGAAAGATCCAGTGTCTGATTTCAGCCCCCTCCTTCCCTCTCCTTCTAAGCTGCCAGTGGGAGGTCCCAGAGGTCTCCTGCTTCACCTCTTTAACACTTCACCTTCTTCCCCATCCCTTTTGAACCCATGAGGTGGGGGAAAAGACACTTGGAGTTTGGCACAGGGAAAAAAAATGGCTTGGGACATGATTTCTGAGAGGGTGGGCTCCCTGTGGAGAGCATCTCTGCCATGTGATGAGCTGCCTCCAGCCTCTGCTGTTGCTGGAAAGAAGGTGGACGCTTGTGGGACAGAGGAGGAGACCTACCCACCCATTGCTAGGGATTTATATGGGGATACAGGGATGGTGGGAACAATGAGTCCTGCAAATAACCCTGATCTGGGAAGGAAATGGTTTGTGTGTCCTAAAGGAAAGGTTGAGTTTTGAATCCTTCTCCCAGGGAGGTAAAACACCCCAAATTGTTCGTACAGTTGGCCTACTGCAAACGCAACAAGAATCATTGAAATCTGAAATAAAACAGCAAAAACGAACCAAAAAAACATCCTCCCTCCCATAATGTTGCATTTTAGGAGGATGCAAAACGGGATGTTTGCAGAACATCAAACTTTCCCCAACTCCCCTGAGCTGAGAAAGGCAATGCATCCTGCCAAGATATATATCTATGCATTCTGTAATTTTGGGGGGGAAGGAAGACAGGTCTGTCCAAATATTCCTGACTGGCTGAAGCCTGGAGGCAGTGGGCAGAGCCCCATGCTGGGAAGGGTTGCAGAGGCGTGGGTACATGTGCGTGGCTTCCCAGTTATGTCCTTGGCTTGTGGCTAGACTGGGGCAGGGAAGGGACAAAACCAAGTAGGATAAAAGCTCCTGGGTGGCCCGAAAACTCTCTTTGGGGCAGGAAGAAGCATCCCAACCCTTGACAGGAGACTGTGTGGAGGCTGGTTGGTTTTAAGTCCTGTAGGGCTTTACTTGCACGGCAAGCATGGCATGGTGGGGATGGGGCTGATGTGAGCCAGGATCTCACCTGGATGTGGAGTGAGGAGGCTGGGACCTTGGGTGGGCTCTGAGGTCCCTCAGTTTCTGTACAGAGGTTTGGTTTCAAAGGATTTACTGCCCTCAGACCTGCTCCTTACACGACTTCTTCTTGTGGGAGCATTGCTATAAGCATGATCATGTGTCTTGCCTGGGTAGGGCAGGAAACACTGGCAAAAGCACATTTCTTCCTGGGCAGCAACATCTTCACGAGGGGAACTGTCCTGTTAAATTGATGCAGCTCTCAGCCCGCCTGTGTTGGGAGTGAAGAGGGTCTTGCTCAAGCCCATGCTCTGCCATCTTCCCCATTGCCGGCATGTAAATGTGCTGTTGGGCCAAACTTCAGCCAAGATCTGGGTCCTCCAGACCTTGGTGCATTAATGGTGTCCAAGGTCTTGCTCATCCAGGCTGTAAGGCAGAGGTTGAAGCCAAGGTAAGTGACCGATGCTGCCTGTCCATAGGGGCTGTCCTGGCCTCAGTTCACCAGCGGCATGATGGAAATAGCATGGATTGTGCTTTCGGTCTGCAGGAGTCTGCCTCAGGCTTGCTTTCGCCTTGCAGCTCAGGCAGAGCCTTGTCTGTGGCTCAGCCCTGCCGCAAGTCTTGCCCTTTCTCGAAACACGAGGAGCCGGTTGACCTTGACAACTCAGTGCTCGCTCTCTTTATTTTCCTTGCAGAGACATCCCTCAGGGTTTTCCCAAGCTAGATTAAAACCAGAGCACCCTTGGATTACAAAACAGAGCCACAGTCACATCTTTTTCCTCTGCTATTTTCCTTCTCCCTCCCCTACTGACTCTTCCCAGTACAGGCAGACCAGCTGGAGCCACTGGCACTAAAAAAGCATCCAGGACCCAGCAGCCACCCGTCGGCTCCCAGCCAGCCAGCCAAGAAACTTGAGCTGGGCTCAGGAACTGTGGGGGAGAAGCAGCAGCCAAATTTTTGGAGGTTCAGGCTGGGTTGACCAGGAGGTCTCTGAAGGAACGCGTGCAGAGAAGCTTCGAAGCACTGCGGTGAGTGACCCAGCTGCATGTAGCTGTGGGCAAGCCTGATCTTCCCACTCCTGCATTGCCAGCAGAAGTTCGTGTCCTGGTGGGTCTTCCATCCCTCCTAGAGGTGAAAATCTGGGGAAACACCAGCTACAAACACATCCTGAGCTGCTTCAGGTAAAATCTGGTGTCTCACCATCATCAGCGTATCCGTCTGAAAACAAGAGAGGTGTTACTGGGTGCAGTCCACTTTGGGTAGTTACATCCTGATGGCCAAATTCCTTATGTATTTGCTGGCCAAGCATCTTGCGGTGTTCCCATATGCAAGTAAGATGTGCTAAGGCCCACACCACCGGTGGCTGCAACTGGAGAGGAGGGTGAACCATCTCAGCTCAAAATCATGCCTGTGAGAAAGGGGAGGGAGGTGGAAGGACGCTTGTGACCATAATAAAGTGCAAAAGTCTGGTCCAAATAAGTAGGTCTCAGTGGGGTGGTGACCCTAATCTGAGATGGTGGCTTTCACCCTGGATTTGCGACTCAAGCAAGAAGAGCAGGGGAGTCTATGGAGTCTCCTGTCAGCAGGAGACCAAGTCCATAGTCTGTCTGCTATGGAGGCCCTTACTGAAAAGCCAGGACACTGCTGCTAGCCAAGATGCAGTCGTTAGCAGGACCAGGAACAGTTCATACTGCAAGGTACTCAACATTATCTCATTTACCTTGGTTTTGCTTGTCTTCTTTCAAATAAAGTCCCTTCCTTTCAGCTAGGTCCTAGAGCACCTGAGGGCTGAGTTCATTTTTCCCCAGCATATGGGCAGGGCTGAGTTCGGACATCACTATCATTTGAACCCGCTCCTTTTGCCTTCTTAAAGCACGAGGGCCACACAAGTGTTTGCTGCTTGCAGGCCAGCCCAGCGCTGGCAGGACCCCATTGGCAGGCAGGGGTCAATGAGCTGGAAGGCAGATGGATGGAGCCTTCCTTTCCAATGGGCAGATCCCTCTTCTTCAGCAGGTCCCGCATGAGCCAGGGCTTACAGCCTGATCTGCAGAGCCTGCACTTGCCAAGGGGAACCCCGACTGCTGGGGTCCTTGGTGCTGGTGTTTCTGTTTGCTTTGGCTGCTGGCAGACGCTCTGCAACCTGCGATGAGCCAGCTTTGCCCAAGGCTTGTAACGGCGGGCAGGGGATCTGAAAGGAGAGGGATTCCCCATTCGGATTACTGTTAGCTACAGCCAGGGGGAAGGGGGGGGATTGTCTGTGTTGCTGCCGGTCAGACGGGTTGCAGTCTGCAGGATGGTGGGAGATGCCTACAGGCTGGCTCAGATGGGCTGTTTGTGTCCATGGACGGTGGGCACTGCTCCCACCCTTCCCAGGTGCTGGCAGACAAGACCTGGAGTGCCACCTCCTCCACTGACGTCCTCAAAAGAGATCTGGTTCCTCCTTCCCTCTATATCCCATCCATTGTCTGTGGAAACCAGAGGCACCAGGCACTCCAGTGGGCTTCAGGCCAGGCCTGCACATCTGGCCATGACTCCATTTAGGTCTGCAAGAATGAAGAGTAAAGTATCGCTCCATGCAAGTGGAGTAGCCTACTGCTTGTGTCATGCTGATTCTTGAATTACCTTATCTTATCAGTGAAGGGCAGAAGTCATCCTGGCCAGAAGTGAGCTGGGACCAGAGGTCACATGCTGCTTTTTTCCTTGCAAAGTCTTTCACTGGTTTTCAAAGCCACGTGGGGTCCCTAAGACATTTGTTTGCCACCTTATGCGTCAAAGAGGGCTTGGGTTAGGTGATGGAGAGCTGGGGCTTGGTTCTGCCCCTTCCCAATGCTTGTGTCCCTGGAGTATGAAGTCACAACTCATCTCAATGCCATGAAGGGTTCTGGGACAGCTCACACTGCCACAGCATTTGCTTTGTGAATCGGTAAGAGATTTTTTTCTCACCGTAAGGTCTCCATTGCTGTCTCATATGGCCAAGGTCTTCTGAAGGACTGACTAGCCCCTTGGCAGTAATGTCACAGCCCACGAACCTTCCTGCAGACACGGATACTTCACATTGATGCTTTTATGGGAACTGACCTTCCCTAAAGCTGAATTTAGAATCAGTTTTTAGTGTAAATGCATAAAAAGAAGACTGCCTTCCTTCCTTGGGTGGGACTCTTTCCCCTTCAGCCACATGCCTTTGTTTGCTCATGGGTATTAATGTTCAGAAGAGATAATATCCCCAAAGCCATCAGTTGGCGTCAGAGCAGAATAGTTTCCCTGCTGGACTGCAGTAGAAACAGGCACTTTTGAACATAAAATGTCAGGAATTCTAAGCTCCTTAACTTCCAGTTTCATTACCTACTAATTAGATGATTTCCACACTTCAAAGGGTGATAGAAAGATGATGCAGGCTTGTGGTCTGCAGACATCTTCTGGACTAAGATGGCACCGCTTGCTCAAAGGTCTCAAACACTTCACTGAGCAGACACTATGCAAGCCTTCGAGTTGGAAGGGAGTGATGCTGAAGGGAATCACCCCTAAAATAAGTGAGATCAGCAGGAGAAATGAAGGACGGTGTTTACAATATGTGAAAACAAGATATTTGAGCGCTTCTGAGGTTAAGTGTTTCTGCTGGCCCTTCTGCTATTTGTGTCACCTTTATGGCTGCACCACCTTTGCTGAAACGTTCAGCTCATGCCGCTACGTAAATAGTTGTAATCCCCCAGGAAAGAGGCTCCATTCAGCTGCCCACACACAGATGTCTTCTGCCATCAGAGAAATCCTTGGTGTCGGGGCTCTGAGGGCACTAATAAGCCTTAAAGGCCATGACCAGCCTCACCTGTGGCCTCCACCCCCACCCATGAGCCCTGGAGCTCTATTTAAGCTCAACCTGGGGTATTCAGTTTCTGTTTGATGTGTTTTGGAAGAGTGGTGGTCTTTAGCTTGCCTATCAGTTTCTTTTTAGCTGTGTTGAGACTTGGTTTTCATGTCTCTTGAATGTATGCAAGCCTTGACTGAAGCATAAGAGCCTGCAGTATCTCCTCATCCTTATTTACTGGCCACAGTCAGCTCTGTGGTAGCATCTTTTTGCATGTGTTGTGTGCAGGAACCAGAAACCAAGCATGGGATTTGGCTCGTGGACTGAGATGCCTATGGGTAGAGGTATTAGCATGCTGGGTTTGGATGTCCCAAGGTAGGTGTGTTGCTGTTTGAGATGCCTGAGAGTACCTCAAGCTTCCACAGGGTGCTGGATGGGCCAAGGTAAACCTTCTCCCGTCTCAACCAGCAAAGTGGGGAGGCAGGCCTAAAGCATCTCTAAGGGCACTAGATGTCTGAGAAACTGAATGATGTTGTTCCAGCCAGCCAAAACTGCTTCCAGTTGGAACTTCAAACTGGTCCCAGTGGGATGGGAGCGGTGGGGGATGTCCTCTAGACCAGCACATCCTCAGCTTTTTTTCCACTCCTACCTCACAACTGTTGGCCTTCACTGTATTGCTGTTATCTTGCTCGCTGTATCCACAGGGGTGATGCTGCCAGCAGCCTTCTGGGGCTTTGCTTGGTAACATATTGTCCTTTCCTCCCCTTCCTTATGGACCCTTCTGCCTGACTGTAGAAGGTTGGCAGATACTGGTTTGGGCTGGGTGTGTTGCAAGGTGAGGACACAGTGGGAGAGATGGATCCGTTGTGTCTTGCCCCTTCTGTCTGAGACTCACTCTACCAACCCCTCTAGCTTGGTCATGCCTAGGTTTTGCATCTTCTCAAGATCCTACTAAGGTTGTTTTTCTGCTCCAGCATCCCAAGTGTTGTATAAATCCAGCTGCTTGGTCTGCTCTATGACCAATGGCTGTGTGGCCCACAGGGTCCCAAAAGGAGAGAGGACCTAAGGGAATCCAGCCAGAAGACCGGCTCCTTGCTCTGCGGGGTGGGATTGGAAGCACTGCAACTTGGCAGGTTGCTGCCCAAAGCTGAACCAGGGCCATGGTCCTGTCACCAGCCGGTCCTTGGCACAGCTTGCAGGTGCCCCTGGGGTTTCCCAGGATGATGGTTTCAGTTCAGGGTTTGTAATGTAAGCCAGCCCAGCTGAATTTTGCCTCCTTTGGGATTAAGTTCCTGAAAGGGGCACATAGCTCAAACCATACCTCTTGGTTATGAGGGCTGAGCAGTCAGATGTTTGCAGTGGGGCAGTTAGCAAACCCTGGGGCTTGAGGGCAATAGGATAATTGTCTCTTAGGATGGATGTGCTGGTGCCTCTGTACTTCTGACCACTGTGCGAAGTGCAGTTTGGAGCTACGGGTGGGGATGGCTTCACTTGATCAGGCTGTCCTACTTCTGGAAGCCATGAGACCTCACCTACAGGAGCTTTCTCTCCACCTCTGCCACTAGCTACTGTCAGCTCATGTCCTGCAATTCAAGCCTTCCCAGATCCCCCCTCTCTCCTGCCTAGCATCACTGTGGAAGTTGTCCTTTACGTATATTTAAGGTACTCTGAGACATTGAGGGCTGCTCAGCCCAGATCTCAAAAGCTGGGGACGTCAGGTTGCCCATGAAAACATTCATGTTGCTCCTTGGGTGCACGGTGGCACAGTCTGGAAGAGCTCATTCATTATTTTCCCCACCGTACGTGTTTTTTGTAGGTTTTTTGCATGTGTAGTGCAGAGAGCATCAGGAAGGATTCCCTCCTTGCCGTCCTGAGTGTGGCTGGGTGGTTACTGACAGTCCTCCTCAAGCCCAGCTATGGAGCCAGGCTCACATCATTGCTGGAGACCTGAGTGATTTCATGACGGAGGTGTCCCTGTCATCGTGGGCATCTAAGAAATAACATGCAAGTGAGCAATTCCTTCCTCCTCTTCCCACTTCAAGTGATTTACTACCCCAGTAGCAGAGATGGCCACAGTATTTGCAAGCAACATGCAATGGCTTTAACCAGGAAAGTAGCCATCCTTCCCTTTAATGTCCCATCCCTCATGTGGGGCATTGCTCCTCAAACCCCTTGGAGACCCTACAGACCCTGATTTCCTATTATATGGTTCAAATTCAGTCCCAGAGCTGTTTTGTCCCAGCAAGGTCTTGCAGGGACAAGCGTGTGAGCTGTTTCATGCCCTAGCACAGAGGGTGAGGAGGGGAAGTTCACCTAATCAAGGCATCGCCTATCATGTTAAGGTTTGACATCAGCATCTTCATTTTCTCTTAATGTAGATTTTTCTGGGTGTGAATAATGTAATGAAGCTGAAACATAAACCTGAAGGAGGTATCCCAGCAGGAGAAATGTTTTGGATCATTCAAGATTGAAGTTACCTTCCCCAGAAACTATTTCACATGGAAGTTGGTTATAAATAACGGCATTTCATACCTTAAAAGCTTCAGAAATATCCAGCAGTGAGTTCCACAGATTAATGGCAGGTTGTAGGTAAAACTTTTTTTTCCAAATCGCAGTTTTTTTCCTATTTGCCTACCAGGACAAATTTGGAAAGGCATTTGATGTTTCTGTTGTCTTCTACTTGCTGGTCTTCACTAGTCTGGAGAAGCTGGCTGCTCTCAAACCATGGGAGGTTTTTGGTTTGGAGCCTCTGAGTTTGCTGGGAAAGTACAAAGGGAGTTGCTTTAAAATAGAGATTTTTTTCAAAGTTTTTTAAAATTTCCCTGAGAAATAGACAGCTAGCACTCATCCATATCTTGAATAAGATTTTATCAATTTAATCCAGAACACTTTTTCAATTAAAAAATGCCATAAACTGCTGAGAAACAGCAAAGACTGCAGTCCTGGGGAAAGCTCACATGTTCAGTTGGGTTTGTATTTTCCATGCATGCTTTTGCCTCAGGACAGCTTTTAATTGCATCTTAAAAATGCCACTGCGGTCCTTGCTGACACTTGGCTTTCTTAAGAGGTGGCTTGTGAAGTGTCACTGACATCAGGGTTCTCCCTGGGAGCAGCAGCACATCCCCTAATACAGAGATTTGGGGAGCTGCTGGATGGAGGAGTGATGCATGAGGTGTTGTCTGTGGTCTCCTCAGGTGGGTTTTCTCATTGAGTTTGTCCTTGCTTTTCTTGAAGGATTTCATTGGGGTTGGCGAGTGTGAATACAGCACAATTGGGTGGGGAGAGCAAGCGGTGTTCCTGCTTCTTGGAGAATTAGATCCTTGGGATGGAGGGATGGGGAGAGGTTTGGAAGGGAATTGATGGGAAGAAATTAAATAATGAGCAATACTGCCAGAAGTGGCCAAAGGCAGTTGAGAGGCAGGGCTGAGCTCCCTGCTCCAGAACCTGCTGTTTTTTTCACCCCTTATGGCCCCAGGTCAATGAGGACAGACTCGGATATGACCCCATGGATGGAACTGTCCCTTGTCACCATGCTGGATGTTGTGGCCTCTGCTGAGGAGCCCAGCAGCTTTGCTTGGAGAGGGATGGGAACAACCCTGCCCAAACACAAGGTCATGGCCAAGCTGTGCTTGAGATGTTGCACAGGGAGCTGGTCACTGTGGTTGAGAGAGCTCTGATCCACACGTGGCTGGGTCTGGATGATCTGGGGACTGTTTTGGGGCAGCATGAATGTCCACCCTGGTGTGCTGTGCCAGGGGGTGGCTGGGCTCCCTCGGATTTGCAGGCAAGCAGCTGTGCTGGTGGTCTCCAAAGGTGGGGAATGAGAGATGACACTGAGGATGCTCCTTGCAAATACAGGGGGAGGTGGCTGTGCTAAAGCATTTCAGCAAACTGGGCACCTGCAGTGCCTCTGCAAAAGCTCTGTGGTCGGGAGCCATGCCCCCTTGCCCCAGGGACAAGCCCTGATGGGTTGGGAGCCTCAGCTGTGAGGCTGGGCAACCCTCCCAGACCTACAGAGTGATGGAAACCTGTGACCATCCATCAGCATCTCCTTCCTCCTCCCTTGCTGAACCTGCACCTCCCAAGACAGCTGCAACCACCCCCTGCAACAGAAAAATAATACAGCTCCTTCTCTTGAGTGTATGCTGGGCATCATCCTCTAGCAACCCCCAGGCAGAGGGGGTGAGTTCAGCCTTGAACATTTACCCTTTGGCCCTAAAATGAGGGTTTTCCCAGGGTGAAGGAGATCCATGCTGGTCTTGCAGGCTGGACCTCCAGAGGGCAAAACCCATCGCACACGTGTGCAGCCTGCAAGGAGCAGGGAGAGCACTGTGTTGAGGATTTGCAAGGTCCGGGAGCTGCAAAGGATGGGATGCAAATTCTCCTTGTGTAGCTGCATGTGATGTTTGCTGCAGGAGGAAATGTCTTCATGATCTCAGCTGGTTATTGGCTTTCTCTGCCCTGAAGCATAAGGGCTGTGAGGTGCTGCAGCTGCCTCCAGGCCACAGTGACAGCAGGTGCTACTAGTGGAGACATCAAAATATTTAATCCTTTGTTGGAAATTATTATCTGCGGTGTCATTGCGAAGGTGGAGATCAAAAGAGCACAATAAATGTGTCAAAATAAAACCGGAGATGAAGGGAAGTTGCTGGCAGAGGGTAATTATCAAACAAAGTGTAGAGATCTTTTCATGTCTGGAAATTCCCTGTACTGTAAAAAGTCACCAGGTGGAAGTCAGGGGCCACACTATTTCTCATGGCAGCTCTGCTGCCTCTGGCAGAGCTGTGCTCATTCCCCCTGGGATAGAAACTGCTTTCTGCTCCCGCAGGCCACAAAAAGAAATGTTGGGGTTTGAAATGTGACTCACAAGCTCTCCTGCTGGGATTTTTACTTTAGGGCTCCTAAAATACAATTGATTTTTTTTCCTTATTGATTCCCTTTGTGTGAGCTTTGTATTTCCTTGCTAGGCTGGAGGAGTCTGCAGGGCTCTCCTTGCTGGTGGTGGCTTTCCCCGTGCTTGCTTGATCATGTCTCTCTGCTACACATGTGCCTGCTTAATCCCCAAATAATTTCCTCTGGATGAGGTGTGCTGGCAGTACTTGCACAGATGTTTTGTATTGGGTATGGAGCAAGACTGTGCTGAATAATGCCCACACCTGCATGTGGGGCTTTAATTCCAGAACATCCTTCTGGCCTAAGCAGACACTGAAAAACCCCACCTTTTTCAGGAACAGACTTGGATTTAACTGCTGTCCTCCTGGATGGGCTTCTCACCTGCATTCGGAGTGGGGTAGAGAGCCAGGGGATGCTACTTCAGCACCTCTTCTATCTTTACCCAACTCCTCCTTTTTCAGGTAAGTGGAGGCGTTTGGTGGGTTTAATTTTTCTCTCCTGGCTGTGTTTTTTTTCTTAGCCATGATGGAGAGGGACTATAAAATCCTTATAAAGGACACAGTAGATTTTGGTGCTGAGTGTTGGGTCTGGATCTGTCCCTGTGTGTTCTGAGCGAGGGATCCCAGGGAGAAAAGCTCAGCTTCCTCAATCTGTGCCTGTTCCCTGTCCCCTATTCTTCCTATTGAAATAGTTTTTTGTCCTTTTTTCCAAGGGATGTGGCCATTTTCTCAGGTACCCATGACAGCATTGTAGCAGGGGACTGAAACAGGCTGTTTGTGTAAGGTAGTGCACATCAGTTAAAAAAAAACCCCAAACCTCTCATAGGATAAACAGCCCCTATCTGCCTCAACAGGCATGTTTGGGATGGGAACTGCCCTTTGCAGAGGAAATGTGGATCATGCCATAGTAAAGTCTAAAGAGATTAGAGACGGGAATAGTTTCTGTGTGAAGGTCTCTCCGTCGACTGTCCGAGCCCTGGCATGATCTGAGAGATCTGTGTATGGCATCTGAGAGATCTGTGTATGGCATCTGAGATCTTTCCTGTATTGGGGATTCACTGCGTACCCCATCAGTCTGCAAACTCTATTTTAAACATGGGGTGTTTGCTTTCTCTGCAAAGCCAATGTGGGGAGGTCACCTGGATGTGATGGGAGATGTTCCTGCACCTGGTGCAGGGGCTGTTTATGGGGAGTGTTGATCTTGGATAAGTGGTTATCCAGACAGTTTGGGTAAACAGAAAATGTGGCTCGTAACCAGCGCTGGCGCAAGACCTGTGCTGGAGCAGCAGATCAGATGGAGAACCCACTGGACGTGACTGGAGAGGCTCCTCCAAAAGTTGGCACCCAGGTTTGCTTTGGTGGCCTGAAAACAGGCACCTGGTGGCATCTGAGACTCCTCCATCGCCAACCACTGATGTCCAACATCAAGACGTGCATATTTAGGTTTCTTAATCTGCCAGCTGAATCCCACCTCTGATAAGGAGATTGCAGGATGGCAAATGCAGAGGCCAGGGGGTGAGGGGAAAGCAAGGCTTGCCCAGCCCATGCTGGTGGTGGAGCTGTGTGTAGGGAAGGAGGGTCCTGGATATCTTCTGGGAAATTCTGCCCTAAAGCCACAAGACAATGTATGGTGAGCTGGAAAAATACACACAGGTGTCTCATTTTCATCTAGATTTGTGCATGTGCTGGATAAAGAGGGATGATTTTTGGAAACCCCTTTGGGGCTGCCATTCCTGGAGATGCTTGGTTAAGCTGGTGGTTGTCCCAGGACTTTGGGCAGGTGAAAAGGAGCCCACTGGATCCGGAGTGGGGTGCGTCTTTTGGATGGGGAGACCCTGGGGGGTTCAGACCATTTGGGAGCAATAGTAGGGAAGATGGTGGAGATGCACCATGAGGATGTAGTTAGAGGGGGCTGTTGGGGAAGGTGGTCCTGTGGGAAAAGCTTGTTTGGTAAATCTGGAGGGTGCAGTAGGAAAGCAAAGGATTAGCAGGGTGGGAGAAAGTCTTTCACAGTGAGGAAGCAATGTGTTGGGAAATACTGTGTCTGGGAGGAAAGCTGGGCAGGATTGAGCCAAGGTTGCTCAAAAACCACCAGAAACTTGAGATGCATAAGCTGCTTTGAGGCCGGGGGATTTGTCCCTTCAGGGTTCTGTTTTTAGCAGGTTTACCTTTGATATTTAATCTTTCATTTTCTTTTCTTTCAAACTTTGTGCCTGCATTTGAGGTTAATTCCTACAAAACACCAGCCGTCACCTCGAGCCACGTACAACGCGTGCTCAGACAGGTCCCGTCGGAAGCGGTGCTCAGTCAGGAGCTCAGGTTTGGGGATGAGATGGGATGCGGAGGCGGGTGGACAGGCAGCTACTGACCTGGAGCTGTACCCAGTGGCAAGGGACCACCTCTGGCTCCAGTGGGTGATGTGGGGGTGGACAGGGCAGATCCAGCCTTCACCAACAGGACCCCCATGAAGAGGTCTTCAAGGGAACATCATATTGCAAAATCATAGTGATAAGAGCTCCTTGGGAAAATGTATCCCCTCGATTCAAAGGGAGGTGCCACCTGAGGGCTTTCCAAAGCCAACTCCTCCTGTCTCTCTCCCTTTCTCGGTGTAGATAACCACTTCTAGAGGTCAGAGCGGTGAGGATTCACAGGACCCCAGCAGACATCCAAGAGATGACCCAACTGATGAGCCGAGCAGTATGCAATTACCTGGCTGCTTTCAGAGCGGGTCACACCACCCTGATCCTGCTCCAGGAACATGGCATGCCATGTGAGGACGGGCTCCGGGGCCCCTTGCAGCTGCCTGCTTGTGCACCTGGGTGCTTTCATCTCCCCGCTTTCCAGGGAGAGAGCTGCCAGGTGCTTTCCCATGGAGCTGGGGCTTTGTCGCTGCCTGTCCCAATGACGAGCCCTTCGGGATGGGTTCTTCAGCAGCTTTTCTGCTGTGTGGTTTGCCCTGTGCTGCTGGGAGTCCCCTGATGTAAGGCAGCAAACAATGCCTGGACCAAGGCTGTAGGTCCCATTCAAGCATGCTGAAGCCACCATGTACTCATGAGGGGCCAGGAATTGGGTTAGAAATTAGAAATTATTTTTTTTCTAGAATTGGAAAAAAAAGAAAAGCTCTTCAGAAATGCAAACCAGCCTGCTGGCACAAGAGAGATATTCAATGGGATGAAATGTGGGGTTGTGCCCTCCTGGAAGAAGTGGCAATCCTGGCCTTTGACGGGTGTTGCACAAGCATGAGATGGAGTCGTGCTGCAGTCTGTGGCAATGCGGCCGAATGCTTCGGCATGTGAGCTCCCTGTGAAAGGAAAGGCTTTTTGTGATAAGCCGTATTATCACAGGCCCTTATGCAATATCCTCCCACATTCCCGAGAGATGGGATCTGTAACAACACAGATGAGAACTGGCTTGTCTTTGTGCTCGGTGCTGTGTCAGGGCCTGAGCGGGTGCTGGGAAGGGGTAGGACCACACAGCTGGGGAGAAGCAGGGAGGGAGGAATAGCTGAGGCTCTTCCCCTCTGTGGCTCTTTTGGCTCAGCTGCATGTGGATCTTGGCCATGGAATTCATTTTGCTCATGCAGTGTCTTGCGTATGCCTCAGAAGGAGGCATCAGGACCCAAGCAGGTGGATTTGGTGGCCCGGGTCTCTGTTAAAGCCTGTCTCTCTTCCTAGTGCTCTGTTAGGTAGTGACTTGGAGGCAGGACTCTTCATAAATGTCCTAAAAGCAATTCATGGGTTAATACTCCAGGGAATGTGAGAGCTAGTTCAAGGCAAGGTCCATTTCCCAACAGCAAGTGGAAGTGACAGTGCTCACCACAATATCCTTTTCATGACAATAAAGGTCTGACTTTGAATGATGAAACCAAGAACATTCATAGCTGAAGACTGTCATTAAATTGCCCCTCGAGGGCCTCGCTAGATGCAGGTGTCAGGGAAATACAGGATGTTTTGTGTATGCTCAGCATACTGAGTCTCATCCCGAGGAAAGGAACATGCTTGGTCTGGAGCAAAGACAAGAGCCGTTTGCTCTGTCTACCTGGGTCGCCTCTTGTAGCTGGGAAGAGATGTGAAGGCTGAAGTGATGTGCAGGGGGTGACCGTGCCTGAAGTGACAAGGGAGGTAGGAAGGAAAGCTTGAACACCTTCAATAAGTAGGGGTGGGTGTAAGGGAGGGTTGTCCTTGGTCCTCACCCTGAACGGTGAAAGGAATCCCTGGTGAAGGAGATGCTAGAGCAACAGGAGGACAAGCAGCAGGAGACATGCAGAAGCCTGTATTGCTCTTGGAGTAAATTAACATCCCCTCTGAGAGAACCTGAGCATGATCCTGGGCATAGTTTGCACCAGAAACCCCCTTCCTCTCATCCATGTCATGTTGTATGGATGAAATTGGTCTAGACCCGGCCCTTTGCACCCTGAGCAGTCCTCTAGCCCTCCAAATTCCAGGTCACACCCTCAGATTCCCCACACAGGCCCATGCCCCTTTGCAACACACTACTACGCTGCAAACGCCTTTCTGAGCTGTGACACCGCAGGGACATTACTCCAGGCACTGCGAATGGGACAGAAATGTAAGAAACGACTGTGGCCCCAGGAAAGCCATGGGAGGTGCGGTGGGGATATGCACAAGTGTCATCTAACCGTGAAGATGTGAGCTGCTCTGCACTGCTGGGACCTGGGGTCAATTCTCACTCTCCAGCATGGTTGCCTTCAGCAGAATAGAGATGAGCACTAGGAAGGGGGAAAAAAGTGGAGGGGAGAAAGAGGCAAAAGGAAAGAAATGGGGAGCCAAGGCGTTAGGGGAAAGCAGAGGAGGAACAGCTCGCTCCACCCTTTCCTTTATCCTACATATGAGAAGATGTGGGGAGAAAGCAACACAAGTGGAGGAAGGAGTTGATGCTAGTGGGTCACCTACATCTGGGACCATGCAAAAAGATATGGGGAAGGGTAAGGGAAGAGTTAAAAGAGCAAAAGTTTTGCCTTCACACCCTGGGAGGGGAAGGAAACCCCTTGCATTCAGGGAAGCATGAGTATTGAGCCAGATCAGGGCCAGGACACAGTCTGTTTGATTTCCCATCACCTACAGTGGATGCAACGCGGCTAGATTTGTTGGCAACGAGTTGCACCGTCTCTGCGAGTGGTGTGAAAGAGCGCTTCCTTTTGTTTGCTTTAAGCCTGCTGCCAGGCTATCTTGGGACCTTCCAGTTCCTGCAGACTATGAAGGCTGCCGGCTTTCCCCTGGCCCAATGTCATGCAGTCCAGAAGCACAAAGGCTTGATCCGAATTGGCACTGTCTCTGAGGGAAGTTGTTGTGTTGCTGCTGACCAAAGGCGAGCCACCCCGATGCCTTGAGCTGCCGCAGATCTGGCTTCTCACGCTCCGGTTGTAGGTATTTGCTTTGATCTGCCTCACTGGGAAAAATTGCCCCAAAGTCATGATGATAAGCTGGGCTCTTGGTTTTCTCTGCAGCACTGAGGAGGTGGCTGGGATGGAGATGGCGGCGAGGTTGACGCTGGGGGAAGCCCATGTGCATCTCTGATCCCTGCCAGGTGCTGGTGGAGACTGAGTTCGGTCTAACACGAGCCCTTCCACCAACCCTGCCGCTGGGTAAGCCAGACCTTGTTGCTGTCTGTCCCCTCTTCTTCTCTTGATGATGGATATTAAGAGGCCAGCTTTGAGAAGCAAAGTTCCCGCTGGAAGCACAGCCTGGTGATGAAGGGGAGCCAACATAAACACCTGGCAAGCTTCCCTGGCCAAGTTTCACACCTAGAATAAATCAAAACATCTTCCTTCCTGCTCAGGCAGCCCCCAAGGAGTCGCTTGCTCCTGCCACACACACTTTCTGTTCTTTCCAGGAGAAAACTTGCTTCCTTTGGAAAGTTTGCACCATGAAACCTTTTATTTTAGACTGGCCCCCTCAACTGTGCTTCTGGCCAAGGGCTGGGAAGGGGGAATGCTGGTCCCTCTCCTGTACTGACTTCAGGCATGCTTAGCCTGGGAGGTCTGTGCATCTGTCGTTAATTAGGGCTCCACAGTGAAAAAAATATGGAAAAAAACTCAAACAGCTCAGGGTGAGGAGGAACATCCTCCCACCCCTCCTGGTGATGGAGTCTCTTTGGCTTTATGCAACCTGGTGTTGGTTCATTTTCCAAACAGCTATGAAGTCAGGTGGGAGTGACAATGTCCTCTCAGTCTGTCTTCCTTCTGATATACTATTTACAAGCTTGCTGGCTTCAGAAAGGTAGAGTTGCCCTGACATGCCAAGTGAGGTGGTCCTTGATTTTATTTTGCTTTGAAAGAATGATTATTTTCAGGAGAGGATGAGAACTATGGTGAGGAATTAATCTAGATTTTGGAAAAAGTCCATAAGGAAATAATCCAGTGCTCTGTGCTCCTATGGAGGAAAATCACATCACCTGGAAGACAACCAGGTGCCCCACCAATGCTCTCACCCTCTCTGCCCTCTGGATTCTCTTGATGGTCCCTGTCCCATCCAGCTCATTTCAGCTGCCAAAGTGTAAGTGCCAAGTGCTGTTTGATGTGACCTGGGATATCCCGTCTGTCCTCTGGTTGCTGGCCCAGAAGGACGTGGGTGTCTTGCAGGTTCTCAGTCAGGCATCTCAGATCCCTGTGGCCCCATGAAGATAGCAAAGGTCTGACAGGACTTCTGTAAGAGGAGTGGTTAGGCAGGCCAGGACTTCATAGCTTGGGAAAGAAAAGGGGAAACACAGCAGGACCATCAAATCCAGGGTGATATGGAGAGGTGGGAGGGAATGACTCATTTGTTGAGAAGCGATTTCTCGGAGGAATTTCTGGCCAAAGTTTGGGAGGCATTCTTGGACACCTACACCAGAGCTCTGGCCATGCATTTTGCATTGCTGGAGAGGATTACGTGTGCTGGTGCGATAGCAAAGCAATCCTCTGGCTCAGCTTTCCACCGTGAAAAATGGTGATTTCCAAAAACACCCTCAAAAACATTTCCAAGCAGTAAACTCTTTGTCAGCCCAGTCAAGCTTCAAAGCAGAAGGAGGAAGGCACAGCTAATTCAATGAATTTTTTTTTTGTACAAGTATGTACTTGGAAAAGAAGCATCCTATTGTGTTCCTTCGGAAGAGAGGTAACTCCACGCTCCTCCAGGAGAGAAGGGGCAGCGGGAGGTTCAGCATCCTGCTGCATTTACAACGTTTTCACATCCTCGGGTGAAAGTTGACACAAGGCTGCCAAGTGATGTGATAAAGGAGGGGGATTTTTTTTCTTCTTCTTTTACAAAGTCTTCCTCCCAAATGACCTGGTGACATCAGATCTTAAATTTGGAATTACTTTAAGAGTCGCTTTAGTCTTCCCCCTGCCCGACTGGGAGAGAAACAGCGATTTCATAGCAAATCTCTTTTAGGATCGCTTTCCTGTCAAAAGCAACAGCAGAAAGCAATGAAGAGAAATAGGGGGTTTTGTCTCTGGCAAATTTTGCTTCATTTTAGAACAATGTATTCCTTGTCTTAGCTATTAGCTCAAGTGATTAACTTATTATCAATGATTTATGACTCCTCTTAAGCTATTGCCAGGCTTATGGGACTGACATCATCAAATTGCTCCACTTAAGAGCAGGCAGAGCCAGCAGATAAGCAATCCTGACTAGTTGCTACTGTTCCAGGCAGGATTTGCTGAAATGTCAACGGTGTGAAAAGCAGAGATTCAGTTTTCTTACCCATGCTTTCCTCTTCCTGCGGTGATGGTCCAAGCTCTGGTGTTGGAGCGTGAACTTGTGCTTCACTATCATGAAGCTCCATCAGTGGTTTCCAGTGGAAGCAAAGGTAGAAGCCAGTAGCTACATGCTGCCAATAAGATTAGATGCATCCAGCAGCTGACAGCCCTCGGCTATGAGTGAAAAGTGGAGCATCCTAAAATTGGCTGCTCCTTGCACCCTTGATAAGGGGCCTCTGTAGTCGCTATGCAGAGAGGATCTTGCTTTTCTTTCACCATCCTGAATGTCTCTGCTCCTCTGGGTCTTCTGCCCCATTTGGGGCCATGAAGCTATCTTATAGGCAGGTCTCCGGTGTTTTTGCCCTTGCTTCAAGTGTTCTTCCTTTCCCATTTGGTGTCCTCTGCAAAAATGCTTCCTCCTGGAGCTTCAATAACCTCTGAAGCAAGTCTCTATGCCACTGTCACTGACCTGAGTAGTTCTCCAGCTGGGGGCAGAGAGAAGGAAATGGGGGCTGCAGAAGGTCCCTGGAAGGTTCAGGGCTGGATAAGCTCTTGGAAATACCCATCTGATCGTTGCACCTCATTGCCCACTCTTCTGGCTCTCCTTCTCTTCTCCCTTCTGGTGTCCTGGAGGGAACAGGTCATGGCTGAGCTGGAAGCTCATCCATACAAGCCAAAAAGCCGGTGGAGTCACCTGCATTTGCCATATGAATCCCCCTTCTGGTCCTTAAATGGATGGGGGCCAGGTCTGGTAGACCTGGACAGGCAGGGTCTGAGGCTCTCGTTGCTCTGTGAGCTGCACAGCAAATGTTCATCCGTCTGGGGTTCCAGCAGAGCAATATGGCCCAATGTCATCACAGCCTGTTTGCTGGGCATGCCAAGAGGGAAAGCAAGCAGGAGGACATTGCTCTGCAAAGTGGGGGCATCCTCCTTCCTTCTCTGGGCTGCTCTCCTGCAGCACTTCACTCCTTGTTCAGGGAGGTTACGCAGCTTCTGCTGCGTTGTCTCTTTACCCATCTCCTCCCACTCGTCTCTCACCCAAGTAGAAGTGTCTTCAGATACAGCCCAAAATGTAGTCTGTGCCCCCAGGCTAGGAATTCTTGGTCTGGAGGAGAGAGACCGAACAGGTCCTGGAGATGGCTGTGGGTGCTGCCACCTCCTGAGGTGCTCCATTGGAGTCCTGTGCTGCCAGGACACTTCATGGACCAAAGCCATCTCTGCAGCTGTGGGCACACATCCCTCTCCCACCTCTGCAGCCCAAAAACATAAGGAGGGTTTACCTTCCTCCACCACCGCACCCTCCTCCCCACAGCCCAGCCTCCTGGCTTCATCCTGCTCCCTCTGAACGCATCCTGATCCAGGGTTTGCACCGTATCCTGACCCTCCTGTAGCAATCGAGCTGGGGCCTTGCTCTGAGCTGGTATCTTTGATCAGGGCAGCTCCTGTGCTTCCAAATCAACCATTCCTCCTTTTCTGGGGGGTAAGTCCTATCTGCTCCCTGTTCCTTGGTCATCACAGACTGCAGGCAGGGGAAGATGCTGAAAAAAGATGTTAGGGCCCATAGAGAGGCTTAGGATGATGGATTCGAGGTCGTGTTGAGTACAACTCTACTCCACCGTCGATTAGCAAGGGCTTTGCTTTCCTGCTCCCACCAGGAGCTACTTGGCCACGTTGGCACGGTACAGCTCTAAACCAGGATGCTGTCTATTTTCTTTTCAGGGCGGACACCGTTGTCAAAATAAACCTTCCAAGATAAACCTTGCTGCCATTCACCCCTGGGTCACTGCTTCAAACAGCCCGAGGTTATCAGGTCCAACCTGGCCACGGGTGGGAGATGACCTGAACATGGTCGCGTCCAGCACCTGTTGGGTGGTTGGGGGTGAAGTGAATCGCTGGTTCTTCCATGTGCCTGATGGATGGACACCTCCCTTCCATCTCTACCCCCATCGGCAGGACTGCCAGGAGGTTGGTGTCATTGCTGCCAGTCCCTGCAGAAGAATTAAGGGCTGACCGGGTAACAGTTTGCACGATCCCCTGCCTTCCCTCCAGGCTGTCCCTGCCACAGCTGGAGCCTCCTGGCATCGCCTGGCTCTCTTCTTAACATGTATTGAACCCAGCCACCCTCCCACCCCTCTGTGGCAGCTTCATCCTCATGGCAGAGCCTGGGGGACACACTTTCAGTAAGAAATGTCAGGCCTGTCCCAGCCGCTGAGTGCCTCAGTTTCCCCATGTGTGAATTGGAAGAGGAGGTTATCTCACCTCTATGCTCTTCAGCCCAGGATGGGCTGTCCCCTGCTGTGTCACGCACGCTGCCAAGCATGTCAGGGGGCTTGGGTCTCCTGGGGACAAGTTGGTGGCTGTAGGATTATCATCACTATGGCAGATGGTAGCTTCTCCTGTAATGGGCACGAGTGAAGTTGTTCAGCAAGCCAGCAGATCGTTTTTCTCACCTTTCTGCTGCCAATCCTCATCTTTGCCAGGTCAGAAAGCGTCTGGCATGCCCGCATGTCCAAGGGCCAGCAATGCAAATGCTGGGCTGATAAAATGCCTTGGTTCTCTTGAAGCTGTTGAGATTTATGCTCCAATTGAGATTGAAGGCACAGCATGCAGTGGTTAGAGTAACATCGTCAAAATAAACCAGGAAAAGGCTGCTGTGATACCCCCTGCCCACTATTTCTGCTCATCTGATCTGGGTATGGTCCCACTGAGGGATGTGAACAAAGAGACAACAAGGGAGCATCAGTGAGGGAAATGCCAGATGATCTTCCTGCACTCAGTGATGCAGTGAAGGCATTTGTTTGGTCTTGGTATAAGCCGTGCCTTTTTTATAAAAAAACCCCAAAGGATGGAAAATAAACCAAGAACCTTGAAGTCAGTGTGAAGTTTGTTCATGTGGATAGTGGGGCTCAGTGCAGTTCAGCAGCCATAGGCTGGTGGAGGTACCCTAGGACCTGCTGGCCTCCAGCTGTGGTGGGTCTCCTACCGGACCTGGCAGATGTGCAGATGTTTAAGGTATCATAGAGCATTTTGTATGTCACCAGGCATCTTGCAGGGAGCCAGCTGACCCCTCAATCGCAAAGACTGTGCTCTGTAAGCCAATTGCTGTGCTAAATTCATCAGCTGCTTCTGGTGGCTTCTCGTCTCTGAAAATGTAGCTTGGGTCAAGTTGGAAGAAGCAGCAGCAGAGGGAGCTGGTCGGCCAGTGGATGGTTGAAAATTATCGCTTAAAAGGTGTTCTTGTTTCACTGAGCAGCACTTCAGGGGCTGAGCAGAAGCTGGCCTGGAAATATAGCACCCTGCCGCTGTCATTGGGCTGGATCCTGTGTGGTGACCGGGAAAATGACCTTCTGTCCTTGCAAATAAATCCAGGAGGCAGCAGCGGGATTGCAGATCCAACCCAGGAGCTGCTTGAAGCAGCAAATGCCGGGCTGTACTCCACAAGTACAAGAAGTGCGTCAGCACAGCCTGTACTCAGTAAATAAACTCCATCCCACGTCGGTCCCACTGAAGGGCGACCTTAGAGCTACGCTACCAGCGTTAGGGCTAAATCTCACCAGGGCCCGTTAGAGGGAAAGGAACGTTGGACGTGGGAGGTGATTTTATTTCTGCCTGATTTAGTTTCGCAGGTCTGGGTGAAGCAACGTTTTGGATCCCCCTGGGAGGGATGTGACCCTGCAGGAAGGGCATCCTCCGGCAACACTGGTCCCAATTTGCTGGTTTTCCCAGAAAGTGGCGTTTTGTCTCTGCTGAAGGAGAGGGTTGCCTAAGCTCCTCTAGTTTGGGATTTTTGTACTTCATTTGAAAAAGCATTCAAGCTAAAGATGCCGCTCTCCTTTGCAAGCAAAATCTTTTCAAGATTATCTCGCTCCTTTTCAGAAAGCAGATGTTGGCAGTAATCTTAATTTCACATCACTGAAATTTTCTTTGATTTTATTTTTATTCTGTTTTTTTAATCACTTATTTTAAATTACAGAGTGGGAGGATTGCTCTACAATTTAGGAAGATGTTTGTGGCTCAGGAAAAACAAAAAAATTCAGTCCCCTCATTCTGCTGTAAATCTCAGTGATCTCGGTAAATTTTTAATACATCTACCATTGATAGTCTATTAAGGTTTATGTCATTTGAATGAATAGCCATTTGGTCAAAGGACTTCAGGCGCTTTAGGAGCTGGGGGTCTAAATCTGTCCTTGCCTTGCCTTTGCTTGTAATAATTCCCTGTTGCTGTGAAATGAGGATAACCACTCCATCTCCCAGCGGGCTCTTGGGAGGATTTGCCCATGTCTGCTGGAGATGCTCAGGGGTTGCTGGAGCTCCCGCTTGGGCAGCAAAGCCTTGTGTGAAGGGTGTCCCCTTGGTCACATCCCCTAATGTGGCTGTTACGCCCTGTCCCATGGTGTGCCCCAGCTGCCCCATCTCCCAGGAGAGGAGACGTGTGGTTTGGCAAAGAGGTTGCCAGGATGGATTTTGCTTTGCTGTGAGGGCTTATGGAAATCTCTGGCCAGCTCCAGCCTGTGCTGTATTTTCTGCACTACTTCTGCAATTTCTGCACTTTCAGATAGGGCTTTTCATTTGCTTAAACTTGATTCCTTTTTTGGGGTTTCAACAGTGAAAGCAGATCAATATCTCCTGAACCTCCTCTGTAAAGATGGGGTGTGATTTGCTGCTATACTGCAGCTTTACGTGCTGGAAGCATTATTACCCGCTTCCCCCTTGCCTCTCCTTATTCCCACCATGAGCACATTAAGTCATGCCACAGGCAGAGACCCATCAAAGGTTATAACTGCTGTGGATGTTTCCTTAAGTGTCTTATTCAGAACATGATGAGACTCGAGTGCTTCTCCTAATGCAGTCACAATTCAAAGTTACTTGTGCGCTCTTAACTAATAAACTTGCAATTGCAGACCAGAATAGAAAGCTCTGTAATCATGTAAAATTGCTTTCTGACGGGTGAAAATGCATGAGCCTGGGGTGGAGATTTGCTTCCCTTCCCCCTTCTCCTTGTTTCTTAAGGCAGGGAGTAGGAAGCCGGAGATTCTGCCTGATGGGGGCTGGGTGGAGGGGAGCGGGAGACAGGAGCATCCTCTCCTTGCTGTAGCGATGGGTCTTTTTGAAGCCCTCAGCATTCAAATGGGATTTGACACTGGTTATCGTTGCAAATTGTGATTATACGGCAGATGGGAAAGAGATCCCTCCGAGGCACTGTGAAAGCTTCCCCGCTCTGGGCTTCATCCAGCAGGTCGCTGAGCCTTCCCCGATGGTGCCAAGTTCCCCCTTCCCTGGAAAGGATCATGCTCAGCGTCTCAAGGAGAGGTGCGCTGCACTGCAAGGGAAAGAGCAGGCTGGGAAACGGGGCTCCCTGCAATGAGCCTGGCAGCCCCCATCCTTTCATCCATGCTGTCTGAAGCATCTGTGCTTCACTGGGGGGTATGTGAGCTCCAGAGAGAGCCGGGAGAGCCTGAGCACAGTCAGGGACATCCCCTGGGGTAATGCCAGACCTTGGCTCGAGAGCAGGCGAAGAGGTCTCCTGATGGGTGGGAAATAGTCCAGTGTCTCCAGCTGGAGAAATCCTGAGGGGTCTGCAAGAGATGGCGAGGGAAGGGGCTTTTTATGCTGCAGACTCGGTGGGACACCCGGGCTTAAAGGTGTGGGCTGAAGTGCCACGTTGAATGGGGCTCGGTAGGCAATGAAATGCGAAGGGTTAACTGTTCCACGTGCGGAAAAGGCCACCTCTGAGGAACATCTCCCTCCTCGTCTTTCCGAGGGACGCGCGGCTCAGCAAGATGAGCCGACGACGTGAGGCATTGCAGGGAGAGCATCGTCGGCGCGGCGCTGCGAGATGCCGAGCCCTCTCCGAGGAGAATTCCAGGGCTGGGAGCACGGCGGGGTCATCTCCCTCCCAGTTACGCACGTGCAGAGCGGGAGGCACTCCCCGGACACTAACGGGGTTATCCCGATGTCAACCCGGGTGACGGCAGGGCAAGGGCCAGGACGTTCCCTCGGCTGGAGCCTCGCCTGGCTGAGGTCGGATTTCCAGGGGCAGGAATAATAATGTCCCCGGAGACATTTGATGCACTGCGTGTGCTGTGACGGCGTCCGACGGACGGATGGTTTCATACCTACAGGGCTAAATCAATGCTTCTCTGTCTATAAAACACAGCCCTTAGGTGCAGCACATGCACCTGGCACATACGGGGATATAGGCACGAGGCAGTGAGGGAAGATGCCCAGCAGTTATAATTCACATGCTTGCAATTCCAAAGTTGAGCTTAAACTCCAGATTCAGTCAAAATAAATCTCAGATCCACATTTCCCTCTGTGAGGTTTGGCCTTAATTGGGACTTCTGTGTTCATTCTGAATTATTCATATTTTTTTTTTTTTTTCCATACAGTCTGGTTTTGGTTATCCTGCTTCATCTCGAGTGTCTTGCATCTCAGGCTGGCTCATCTAATTAATTGGCACCTATGAGAATATGAGGCACAAAAATCCCTCCAAGCCTTTCCAAGACCTTCATATCTAAATTCACAGACCAAGGGCTGAGGTTCTGGCTACTAAGTATTAATACTCATTAATTAATATTTATCCTTGTCTTCTTCCATTCCACTCTTGTCCTTCATTTATGCTGCTCCTCCTTCAGTAACTCAAGTCGAGACCATCCCATCAGTGTCACCCAAAACCTTCCTGGAGCTCCCTGCTTTGCATCTTACCTGGACTGAGTTGATATCTATATTTCAAAGGACCTGATATACTTTAATAGCAGAAATCAAGGTGCTCTCCCAGTTGGTTTCTGGCTGAGGGGAGGAACGAATGTCCTGGAGCATGCGTACCAAGAATGGGTGCAGAGGTGGCTCAGCCAAAATCACGCACTCTCCATGGGGACCATGACTACTGCAGTCTCCAAGCCAGGATGGCCATCTTGCAGGTTCAGCTTCTGGCTGATACCTTAAGGTTGTAGAAGACCATGCGTGGCTGAGGGTAGTCCCTCCTTCACGTGTGCCTCGTGCCACTGAGTAGTGGCCACAGAGCTGGCCTGCACTCAGAAGGCACTGAGGGATGTCTGACAGAGCCAGCGCCAGGCCATTGCACCTGTGGCTTCCTTCCTATGGTGCTGGTCTCCCCAGGAGATGAATTTTGATGGCATGAGAGTGTTTCCAGGCAATGTGTTGTGTCTTCCTTCCAAGGCGGAGTGAGTTACGACCATCAAGCCTGGAGATCTCTGATCTGTGGGAAACTGCAGCCACGTCCAAGGATGAGATGATGAGGTGCCAGATTAAGGTCAGGGCTAGCTGAGAGGGAGCATATCTTTCCCATCACGGCTGCTGGGATGCTTGGGGGAATGGAAGAGGACAGAGAAGCTGTGGGATGACGCGGTGGTCTGAGGGCAGAGGTCTTGGACAAGGGGAAGATGTCC
This sequence comes from Haliaeetus albicilla, assembly GCF_947461875.1. Lineage (NCBI taxonomy): Eukaryota > Metazoa > Chordata > Aves > Accipitriformes > Accipitridae > Haliaeetus > Haliaeetus albicilla. The sequence goes on along the minus strand of NC_091483.1, from coordinate 81,957,168 downwards.
AGTGGCTACAGCTCCATCCACACTCTTGTCTCTGCCTCTCTTCCTCTTGCTCTGTTTGGGCTGGAAAAAAAAGCCTTGAGTGCAAGAGGACCCTCTTAGCACCCTGCCAAGCGGAGAGTCTGGGCCAGGACAGAGGCTATGTCACAGGGCCATTCCCATAGCAATGATGTCCTGCGTGGGAAGGTGTTTGGGTCTCGGAGGGGGCTCCTTGTGTCTCCTAGCCAAATGACAGACCCCAACCTCGCCTGGCTGGGACCAGCGAGAGTCCTCTCTGCAAGAGCCCTGAGCTGCTGCAGCCCCTATAGCAGTTAAAGAGTAAATAATGAAATTAAACAGGCACAAACAAGCACAGAGATCAGAATTTAAGACTCCCCGGCGCTTCTGGCCTGACAGAGAGTCGCAACAAAACCTTTTCTCAGCCGGCTTTGAAAGGGAAACCCACACAAGCTCCTTTTGCTATTCAGCCCAAACACAGGGCTGCTACTCATTCGAGCCCTCTGAATGTTTTCTTAGCTCCCGGGTTCATCGGGCTGTGCCAAGAGCACAAACACTAAGGCCACTGGTTGTAGGTGGGCAGGAAATGACAGCGGCGGACCAAAGTGTTTTCCAGAGCATGGTAATCAAGGCACATCCCTTGATTACAACCCTCTCATCCTTTTTTTTTTTTTTTCCACAGTAAATGGGGAAAAGTGGATGAGAGGACATCCTGGAGTCTGCTCAGCTTCCTCCTGTAATTTCTATTAGGGCTTTGGCTCAGTTTGCAAGTTGAAGCCAAGCTCTTCATCCTCATTCAGTTCCAGCAAGATTGAGGCCAGCACAGAAAACTTCCATCTGAGCCATTGGACATGGACTGGGGGCTTGGCCAAAATGGGTCCAGAGCTCAACCGTTGGTTTGGAAACTACCTACTGCTGTATGTGCCATCTTCATCTGCCCGGGAGCATGGCTTCTTTGGCAGAAGGCATGGGAGTGGGATCCTCTCCTTGGGATGCATAGCTTAGCTGTGCCTCAGTTTCCTTTCAACCTTATTGCTGTCTCACTGGGGTGCTGCATATGTCATTAATTGATCCAGTGGAGGAAGTCCTAAAATGAGGTCCTTTCCCTCTCTGTGGTGCAGCTGACAACCTGATCCAAACCCTGGTCCAGAGAGGTGCTGAGTGCCAGGGAGCTCAGTGCACCCAGGCGACCCTGTGCAATCACCCCGTCCTTAAGCGCACTCATCAAACCCACCTCAATCTATGCCAGACTGCAACCAACAGTAAAATCAGGTCAGCAAACCATTAGGACCAGGAGGGAGAGGGTAGCTGGTGTAGCTCAGATGCAGGACACAGCAGCCCCAAGGGGCTGGGAGGATGGCAAAGGCTCACCAGCCCCGTCCCGATGTGCTCCAAAACCACAGGAGGTTTTCAGCTCACCTCCATGCCCTGGGGATGTTGTGCTCCCTGGGTCCCCTGCAGGGATGAAGCTATGGGGTGGTGTCCCCTGGATCGTCTGGGGCCACAGCAGAAAAAGGAAAGGGATTTTATGCATTGCCTGCATTTTCTTTTCTGTTCAGAAGAAGATTTTGGCCCTTCTCCATGTTTTGTGGCCAGATTCAGGAAGTCCTAGATGCACCTCCAGAAACCCTTCTTGAATGCTTTGATTCTTAGCCCAAAGAATATCAGCAGGAGAAATGGCTTGTCCTCATGGCTAGGTCAAGGAGAAAGCGTCAGGTTGTAATAGGTGCTCCTCGTCTTGCTTGTCCCTGAAGTCTCTGTGCTTTCCCTTCAGTTGCGAAATGGAGATTACAACACTCATTTTACCTTCCTGAAAGCCTGTGATGTTCTCAAAGGCGTGTTTACATGTAGAAATGCTATCATAGCAGTGTTTATCCCAGCACTGTGGTTTTTGCTCTGTTCTCTACTACAAAGCAAGCTCCTCGTAGCCCACAGTCTCCACTTTAGTATCTTCCCTTCTCCATCGCCCTGGCTCATCCCAAGGAAATTCCCTCAGAAAACCCCTCCTGCCCTCTGAACGCATTTCTCTTTGATCTTCTGCCTTTGCCAGGCATCACCACCTGACAGCACTGCTTATTATGATGGCTAATTGGTGCCGGTGCTGCTTATATGTGATTTTAAATCCTGTCTTAGCTAACAACGCAGGGATTCGAATTTCTAGCTTGTGAGCATGGATCATGCTAGGAGGTCTGGCTATGCCAGGAAATTCTTTGCATTTTCTTGGGCAATTTGTTACTCTGTGCCTCCTTGCTGGAATGGGCTCTGACACAGCTTTTGTTTGTTGCAGCTGCTGGAGAACAGAGCTATCATCGTTCCCTTCCTTCGTGGGTGAAGCTTGTTATTTTGGAAGGGAAGCTGGCATTTTCAGAAACCTGCTGAATTGGCATCCTGGATGCCAACGCTCTCTTGGCCCAGAGCTAGCACAAGCCCAAACTTCTCATCGTTCAGTTGTTTTGTGCTCTCTATGGGATGGACGCACCTCTGGACTGGGAAGATACACTTGGGCAATGATTCAGTTGCCTAAATACATGTTTCAGTGCTGTTTGAGATACCCAGGCTCTCCTGCCTGGCACATCCCTCCCTCCATCCACTGGTTCAGTGGCCATATCTCCATCCTTGAAAAGCCTGTGCCACATCACTGTGAGGATGTCCCAGACACCACAGCAGGTCTCAGGTAATACCAGATATCTATGTTTTGGCAACCACATCGAGTATCTTGCCAGGACAGGCAGTAACATCTAGAGGTAATTCATCTGACTACATGCAGGCACTTTCTGTAGAGGCGGGTAGCTCTCTAGGGTCCCTTGATTAAATCTCTGTGAACTGTAACAGGCCCCTGGTCACCTCTGGCTAAATTCAGTTGCCTCAATGTAGACACTTCAGGCCTTTTGAGAGATGCTGTACCATGCCGAGGACATCTGCAAGGGTTGGAAGGTATGGCACGGGATGCACAGGAGACCCATGCATTTCCAGAGAGGTGGGTGGGATACCCAAGGATGTCCCCAGTGGAAATGGATGCCTACATTTAGGAAGCTGAGTCCTGCCCCTAGATTCCAGGTAGACACCTAACGCTAGTGGGATTTTCATCTGAGAACTGAACCCCATTCCCACTGACTCAAAAGGACGCTGACTGCTCCAAGCCCTGAAAGAGAGGAAGCATTTCACAGGGCATGCTGACACATCAGCAAGAGGCTCTTTCCTCCCTATCGTGGTACAGATGACACATCCATACTGTCATTGCCTTGTAGGTGATCTTCCAGCTCATTCACAAGCTGCATCCCTCTGGTAACCCGTGTCGTCCCAGGAGATGCCAATACCTGAATGCAATTTTGGCTTGCTATAGTGCAACAACTGGTAACAGAAGGTATGTCAGGTAATGCCCTCCCTATGGGATGGGGTTCAGGTATGATGTGTTCCTGGAATCAGTGGCTGTAAACATCCCACAGCCGTGTGTGAGGTGGAAACAGCCCAGAAGAGAGATGCTGCTTTCTGGCCCAAATGCTCTTTTCACCCACTTGGTGAGCTTGGTGTTGGTTATATCTCTGTTTGTTAGTTTTGCTGAACCAGAATTGAGATTTGGGACCTGCCTTGGTAGAGACATCCTCCCAGAAAAGGGCTTCGGACAGTGATGGAGGTGAAAGATAAGCACCACCGGGTTCCCTTGTAATAATGTCTGCATGCAGAGAGGGTAGCGATAAATGCAAATTTAGTTAAAAGCCTTCCATGCCTGAGGTGGGGGAGGCTTGTTTCATTCCAGTTCCCTTTGGCAGCCAGAGTAAACTTGGATGTTGTCAGCAATAATAAATGTTGCTAAGCAACACGTGATCCCAAATCAGCTTCATCAGCCCAGCCCTGTGGGGAGGAAAAGACAAAAGGGATCTGAGCAGAGAATATCAGCAGAAAACACCTGGTAAGGGGATGGAGGACAGCAACAGCCCCTGGTCACCCTGGGGACAAGCCCATCCCAATGCCCCCATCGAGGGAGCGAGGGCAGAGCCAAGGACTGGCTGTGGTTATGCTTGTCCCAAGTACAGCATCACAGAGAAGGGCAGGGCTGGCCTTCATGCTGACCGGTCCTGAGCGATTGATCCCCTGCCGTGGGCAGTGCTTGAACCTCTCCTCGCTAGCTTGAGCTCTGGTGTTATCATCTCTGGCTCGTGTGCCACCACGAATGTGGCGTTGGCTTGGGGAGAGAGACAGACAGACAGTCTGCAAAAGCCAGAGGCCCAACGACGCCAGCACAGAGCTAGCTGATATCCAGAGGGGTTTTCCCAAGCAAGAATAACACAGGAATTGACCTCTTTTGCTTTTCCATTCCTCTCAGATAAGCAAGCCGCCTCTCCCCATTGCTATAAGCTCACACTGGATGCTCGCCACAGCTCATGTAGCAGGGCGAGCACCAGGGGGGGTCACACATGTGTCCCCGAGCACCTCTGTGTGAGTCCAAGCACTTTTCTGCCCTCCCCTGCACTGTCAGTAGCTCTCCAAGCTCCTGACTTACATCCTTGAGATCTTGCTTTAGGCCTGTCTCATTGCAACAGAGATGTAACCGTGCTTATTGACTCCTTGCCATGCAGGTTCTGGGGGCAGGAGGGAGGATGGTTCAAGGCTTTCCATCCCCATCCTCATCAGACGTGTGTTCCCTGCTGCTGAGTCTCTTTCTCCACGCCTTTCCTGCTCAGGTACATTCATTCCTGGGTGAAGCTGTCTCCAGTGCGGGTGAGGTGCTGGGAACTCTCACACAGGAATTAAGAACACAGGGAAACATCACAATGGCTCTGCGCTGCGCCAGTGTCCCCCGTACCAGAGGACCGGGAGCTGGGAAAGGTCCAGAGAAGGGCAGCGACGGGGGCAGAGGCATGGAGTGATATTCCTACGAGGAATAGCCAGGTAGGTACTTCTCGGCTTTGAAAGGAGACGACTGTGGGAGGACACAAGAGCGGTCTAGAAAGTCATGGGTGGTCTGGAGAGTGTGGGCAAGGACTAGCTAGTTGCTGTCTCTTACAGCTCAAGAACTAGGGGTCATCCGACGAAGCTGGCAGGACAGACACTTTCAGTCTCCTGAAATCCCAGAGGCAATTCCTTCACCTTGCTTGCTTTGGTTGTGTTTCAATTACTTGTTAGCTATTAAAGTAAGTGAGATGGTTGCCAGGCACCCCCTACAACATCCACCTGGTGTGGAAGTGCACTTCCCAGTAGGAAATGTAGCTTTAATGCTGCCTTCCAGGACGGCTGCAGAGGACTCCATGGTCATTACATACACTGCCGTAAGTCACTCCTCCTCAGTCACATCCCCCAGTATGAGTTTGGAGCAGGGCCCGGTGAGTCCGGAGTCTCTTCTCATCCTCTGCAATGACTTATGGCTGGTGAGGGAGGGATCAAAACCCACGGGGTTTTGCAACAGGACTGGATCCTGCGTGATGCAAGAAATCTGAGTTACTTGTCACCCGTTGCGTTGCTGACTTCCTTTTCGCCATCCAGTTTGGTTCCAGTTCTCCTTTGCCTGCTCGCACAGAAGCAGCATGTGTTTGGTTTTTAGCATCACCGCAGGATATTTTGTTTAAAAACATTTACCCTTGTTTTCCTGGTTGATTTGGTACAGCTTTAGTTTTGGTCCCAAGCCAGCAGTTCTCAAATTGCACCCACTGGGCAAGCGTCGCGGTGTCCTGGGGACCAACATGCATCGTGGGGCTTTTAAGTGGACACAGTGGCCATGGGTATGGTTTCATGGGCTGCCCAAGATGCCCTCACAGACCCCAGGGGGAGAAATGTTGTTCTCAGCCGTGTAATGTTTTATCTGGTCATTACCCTGAGGAAGTGAAGGAGATGAGCTTTTGTCCCTGGGTAGCTGCATTGTGTCTTCCACCCCAGCAAACTCTCCCCTGGGTGTTCACACCCACCTAATTTGACACACCACCATATAGATATAGATGGGTTGACCTGTATGGAGCTCTCCGGGAGAACTGATAAAAATGTTTGAGGATCAGAATATTCCGTTTAAAAAACCAACAAAACCAAAATCTGAAAGAAAGTGCATGCAAACAAAACTTGTATTTTTCCCCCTACTAATAGCATTTGATCTCTACCTGGTCTCTTTCTAATGCTGGTGCTCCGTGCTGACTAAGGTAAATATTCTGCTGGACCGCAAATTAGGAGGAACTGACGTGATCGTTGTGGGCACCTTAATTTCCACTGTTTCTTCTACATTTTTAACATGCAGTCGGTGAACTCTTGCACTGTGAGCTGCTGCAGTGCTGCTGCAAATGGTTGGCAGGGAGGAGCAAGATTTCCACAATGGTTTCTTTGTGTGCCCCAGTTAACCTCTTACCAAGGAGGAGTGAGCAATGGATGTTCATGTCAAAGACGTGGAGTCTTTGTGAGAGGAGCGGTGGCCACTAGAGGGTGGCCATGTCATAGCTGGTGCTGGCCCTGGGGACACTGCCTTCTGGGGCAGCTCTCCACACTGGGAACCTCATCAGGGTAAAGTGACTTCTGGCTTTGGGTGTGTGACCTGCCCAGGTACAACATTTTTGATCTGAACAAGGTTTCGTACGCTCTGGTGGCTGAAGGACAGGCAAGTAGTTTTCATGTCATGTGTCAGAGAAGGAGTAGAGGTGTTTAGACATCTGGGAAGGAAGAAAAGGAAAGGTGCGAGAGTTGGGTAGTTGTCTAGGCAGGGCCATGAGTAACGTCATAGCTACTCGCCATGAGTCTCCTGATCCTCTCAAGTTAGGGGTGCCAATGCAACATTTCCATCAGCTCAGAACTGCAACACCAGTTTTCTAAGCTCCAGGTTTTTCATCTGCTTGCATCATGACCTGACTTCACATCTAAGCCAACAAACACTGCTTTCTGCGTTGTTGCTTGAAAGCCACGATGCTGTCAGAGAACATAATGAGTCCTCCGCCCCTCACGTTACTGCAGGTACCAGCATCGGACCAGTCCTGCTTCCAGCAAATGCACTGCATAACCTAAAGGACAGAGTTCCTCAGCTGGAAGTGGCCCTAGGCTAAGGCATGGTATGGACTATCACTGAAAAGAGACAAAATAAGTTCTCCCCTCAGTGCCTGGCTCTCTGCAGCTCACCACAGGTCCCCCAGGCCATCCTGCCAGCTGTGGCCGCCTTCCAGCATCCACTTCCCCTCCTCTGCTCTCCTGCTGCGGGATATCTTGTGATAAAGCTGATTTCCTCGTTCATCCTCCCCCCCTGTTTTGGCTCTGAACAGGAGCTCTCTGTTCACTTCCAAGGAGACTTTGGCAAAAGAGCACATTTCTTCCTTTCCCTTTAGCAGCCCCTTTCCTGCCCCAGATCTGTCCCCACCATCCTCCTCGCTCCGTCACTTGATGCTCCCTTCTGCTTTGGCTCTCTCTTTGCCTTCCACTGGCTTCTGGTTCTCCTCCTCACAGCCCAGGCACATTTTAATCTTTCCCATCTGAAACAACTCTCCCTCGGCTCCCATTTCCTCTCCAGCTCAATCTGATTGCCACTTCTGTGCACATACAATGCCAAGACCCAGCTCATGTCTTCACTAAAACCTTGGCCTGTGTCTGACAAGACCTCATGGATTTTGGGTTGTGCCCAGCATAGTTAATTCATTCCTCCTGTGCTGTCTTGGTGTCTTTTTTTGAAGCCTGAGGACACCACTGTGTCTGCTGACACAGTGAATTTGTCCCCTCTTGCTTACACACATCTTATCCCAGCCCCTGAAAACCATGCTGTGTCAAAAATCCTGCTCATCCTTTCCGTGCTGAGTCCTTCCCACCCCTCCGCACAGCTGTGGGTCTCACCCACGGCCCTTGGCATCTGGTACCTTCATCACGACATGGATGCTCTGTGGCCGACGACCGCCTTTCTGTACCGAATGGCTCACTCCTGCTTCTGTTCAGCCCACGGCATCGGCAGCCTTCTTGCTTCATTTTCAGACACGTGCCTCTATGCTCTCTCCTGCACTGCTCCTCCAAATGCAGGTGGGGAGAATTTCTTTTAAACTTCCTTGTTCTCCTTCAAGTATCTTCTTAAAACGCCACAGCACTGTGATGGCTACAAAATGGAAGGTTCAGGAAAACCCAGCATTGTCTTTTTTTCTTCTTTGTACTCGCTTTCCTTTATGTTGATGTCTACTGATGGTCTCTGGCCACAGGTACTTGAGTCCTGGGCTTGTGGGGTTTTTTGAATGAACAGGAACTTGAATGAACCTGGAATTATGAAGTATCTCTAATTTAAGCATCTCTTTTGCTGGAGCTGTGATATCAACAGAAATGAGTCTGGTTCCTTGGGGTGTCCCAGACAGACAAAGCTGTGGGACGCTGCCTAGAAAGGACACGTAGGTGCTGGGAAGACAGATGGATGTTTGCATGGCAGGCAGGCTGTTATTGCCAGCCAACACCAGCTGGTCTCAAACAGGATCTGCTGGTGATTTTGTAGTTCAGTTTGAGCCTCTTAAAGGCTTAGCTGTGTTTGTAGGAAAGGCTGCCTGTGTTTGTACACCCCTGAACACATTGCAGTTCTGTGCTCCGATCACCTCTTTAGATGCTCTGATAATAACAAAGCAGCAGGGAGAGGTCTCACACCAGCTCTGCAAGTTTGTGATTTCTGCAATCAAGGGCAGAAAATACTTGACAAGTCCTCTAACACTTCCCACCTTCCCAGGCTATGGATTGGGATCAACACACTCAGCAGCACTTCCCATGGGACTCCTGCCTTGGCTGTTAGAGGTTCCTCATGTGTCAGTGTAAAATGAGCCTGGCCCTCTGGAGCTGGTTCCCATCCCTGCTGACTTTGCAAACATTAGGCAGACACAAATGTTTGCCCAGCAAAGCACGTGCGAGATCTGCTCTGAGCAGTGAAGACATTGCTTCCTCAGCAGTGTGGGTGCTGGAGATGGTTTGACCAGCACCTGTGCTAACACAGAGAGAAAGGGAATAGGGAGAGGTTCATAGAGGATACCACTGCTCAGAGATCTCTGCACTGTCGTGTTAGCTGTCCTCGGGGCTTTCATTCAGGGAAATCACCCTGGAGAAATTCAAATCTCCTCTGCTATTTTTCTCTCTTCCAGTATCCCTGGAGTCTATTACAAAAATACTGGCATCTTCCTCCCCTTTCGAAAAATGCAGCCCTCCAAGACCATTTGCAAACACTGCATGCTGAGTCCTATCTCCTCAGTGAAGCAAGAAGAAATGTGTTACTAGAGCTGTTAAAGCTGCTTTGGCCTCGTGGGCTTCCACGTTCATGTGTTTGGCAGCCGCTTTGTTTTGAGCCTGTATGGGATACGCACACCCTCATGTGAAAGGGCTTCAGCTGCTTGTGGTCCTTTTTAGGGAGCATCTGAAAGATGGTTCCCTGGTCTCAAAAGACAAGTGAATGCAAAGTGAAGTTGGAAAAGACTTAGGACACCAAGATGCTCAAAATTTGGTAGTGGCTACCATATCACTAAATAGATGAGGACTCATCAGGCTGGAAAGGAGACATTCTGAGAAGGGTTATGACAGAGGACTATAAATCACTGGGTGGTATGGGAAGGGTGGACAGGGAGAGCATGTTCACCATCTCTAGTTGTACGAGAATTACAGGTCATCAGATGCAACCAGAAATTGCAAGTCCACAACAAAAACAAACAAGAGGAGGTGGTTCTTCTCGCAGTGTGTAATTCAGCTGTGGAACTCCTTGCAACAGGATGTTGTGGATGTTGAAAATTGATGGGAGTTCATAAAGTAACTAGATAAATTCATGGAAGAAAAATTCACCATGGGTGGCACAAGAAGCCACAAATTGTTGAAAGCTGACTTGATATTTTGGGGAAGTATCTCAAACTATTTGCTGTATTCTGACACTCTTCTCTAGACATCCACTCTTGGCCATGGCCAAAGACAAGTCTGTGGGATGAATGGACCTTGATGGCCATTCTGATGGTCCCACATCTTTCTACCTGAATACCTGATGGTAGGTTAGGGCCCCCATTACTTTTTAGGTCTCAGGACTTGTGAGGATGCTGCAGGAGTTTTGGTGGTATGCTGTGGGAGTTTCTCCTGTCTTCTGTTGGCTGTGATGCTAAGATTAATTACTAGCCAGAGGCTTTGTGTAGGTAGGGCATAAGTCACCTCCACAGAGACCATACATAAAATGGCTTATAAATGGTCTGTGCCATCCTTGTGTGCTTAATATTCCATGCTCACCGTGCTCTCCAAACCTTCCAATACCAAGTCAAAGTGCTGCTTTAACCTGCAGATCAGCTGTGGATCCTTTGCAGTGGGACTCTCTGGATTCCACAGGAACCATCACAGTGTAGATAGGTCTAACTGCATCTATACTAGAGTTTGGGCACCTGCAACAAGGCTGGTTGTCATGAACATGTCATTGTTTTCCTGATTCTAATCCACAAGAGTAATCTCAGCAAGGCTTAGAGCAAACTTTGTTATTTCTCTATTTGCAGTTTTGAGCAAGTACTTGTTTTATAGCTGAGATACCATCCTGGTTTCAGCTGGGATAGAGTTAATAAGAGAAGCTTTTTTTGCTTTCTTCCCCAGCCTTGTGTGGACTAGAAGGATTGGGCAGATCATGCAGCACCTTTGGGACCTGAAGGCAGTTGCCTGCACTTGTGTATGCTTAGCCTGAGTGCCTCAGTACTAGTAAAACACAAATATGCATCCCCTTCCCAGTGCCCATCCCCAGTTTTATCCTTGCCATCTCCTCTCTGTTGACTGTACAGTCAGGCAGAGATGCAGTGATGGCAGTTGATCCACCTGAAAAATAGGTAAACAACAACAGCAAGTGTGGTTGTTTTGAAAGCTGTGCTGGTTGCAACTGAGAGGACAAGGCAGTTGCAGTGTGTGATGAAGGGTGGGGAGGGATGAAGCAGGCAGCAATACCTTCAGCAGGTTTTTCTGCAAAGACTTGGTGCCGTGAAGCCACAGACTCAATGCACGTTGGCATTTGCGCAATGCCACTAGCAAGTGTGATGGATTTTAAGGCAGGTTGTTGTGATCTCTGGCTTCAAGTGTCTCGAAATAGGACTTGTGCTTTGGTCAAGAAGAATGGGAGCTTGACGTAGGTTTTTGTTTCCTTGGAAAACTGGCTTCTCAGCAGGGAATACAGGGGAATCAGCAGGGATGGAAATTGCCACCCTAATTTAAGGACGTGACCAAAGCAAGCTGGGCCATGAACTGTGTGCTGTCTGTGGTCCATGCTAGCTCAGTTCAACTTGGTGACCTTTAAAGGCTTAGCACATTCCCTTTGGCTACCAGTGGGTGACCTTTCGAAGCAAAGAAAGAGGTGCCTGTGCCTGGGAAGCTCCAGGCTGTTGAGTTTCCCCATGCAGAGCCTGGCTTTCCTCCCGTTTCCCACAGATCACAAGGGAAGAGGGAAGTCACGATGCAGGCACTCACTGTTTTGACGGCTACTAGTCTCTGCTTTGCTGCAGCTGCAAATTAACATCAGCTTCCCCATCTGGCTCCCCTCTGCAGGGCCAAGGAGAACATTTCATGCCAGAGGTAGCCTGGGACAAGCCAAGGATTGCACTTTGCTGACAACTCCTGCCCTGTTCAGAGCCAAAAGCGACAGGTGACTTTGTCCACAAGGTAAGACGCAAGGCCGCTTAGTTATCCTTGTGACAGCTCTTGCAGGTTTGCAGGGTCTGAAGGCTGGAGGTGAGGGTACAAAAGACAGGCTGAAATTTGGAGGGCAAGAAGAATTTTTCTCAGTCCCTGGTGTCCGTACCCTAGGCAACATCATCCCATCGGGGACAGTGAGTCTCTCTGCTGCCTCTGAGCAGCATCAGGGAAGCCACACTGAGCAGCATTGAAGGTGGTGGTTCTTACATCTAGAGGCCAGTCCCAAGTACTCCACTGGGACACACCAGCTTCAGATCAGTGGAGACCTCCTGTTGCTTGGGCTGACAAGGAAATACTTTGATTCAGCAGTTACCTTCATGTTTACCTTCCTAAGAGCTAAAAGGAAACATTTCTACCCAAAACTCTTCAGATCTCTCTTCCACTGCTCAGATCAGAAATGCCTGCCAGTTCCCAACCACCCCATTAACCTTTGAGGCAGGGCTAGCGTGGGAGCTGCTTGCTGCAAATGCGGTGTCAATTAGCCTGTTATGAGCTAAAGGATGTTATTGGGATTCAGAGGCGTGAAGTTCATAGGCCACGTACTGAGCTGCCTAATAACAGATGGAAATTTGGAATAGCTGTAGACTGCAACAAACAGTGCTGCATGCAATGTATTTTAAGGTTGAGATATCAGGAGCCTTTGTAGAAGGAGGGCTGACCCAGTGTGCAGAGTCGTGAGTTTCTATGTGCCCAAGTGCAAGTTTCATCAGGTAGCATAAAATACTCTTAGATTGGAGGTTTTTCTGCTTTATCAGGAGATGGACACCATGAACAGAGGACTTGGGAGTCCAGGATCCAGTGCGCTGATCATAACTTGGCTTCTCTTCTCTTTAGCATGTATAACGTGTCCTGCCAAGTTGCACTAAGGAGGCACCTGAGGCTAGTTTAATGCATTCTCTTATAATGAGTTAAACCATCCCTTGATTTCACTCCAGTTTAGATGTGCTGCTTGGTCAATGCTCAGGCAGGACATTGTAGGCTGAATGTTTGAAAAAAATCCACTTCCTCTGCTGGGGCAACATTTTTTTTTATTAGGCATCAAAATAAGTAGCCAGATTGACAAGAGAGGTCTGTGTAGGGTGGGAAGGACTCTGATATGCTCCGAAAATGTGATCCAAAGGCTGTCATGGTTTGCAGTTCTCACCTTTGCTACACACTGTGCTCAAAATCTGTGTTCTGCTTCGGTGCCTAAGTGAGATATGAACCCTTTGGGCGATGTAGACATCTGTGTGTGATTGTGTGTGGGTATGTACACATGTGCACGTCTGGCCAGGGTTGCAAAAACGTTGAGTCCTCACATATTCAGCTGAACTGACGTGGAACTGAAGGACAGTCATGATGGTCATTTCCTCTTGTTTTCTTTCAAAAGACCAGAGAAGGATTTGATTTGGCGTCTTAGCCAGAAGCCAGACTGCACCACCCCAAGTCCTGCCAGGCTCTGCCAAGACAGATGGTACTATTTGGCCTTCTGCAGTCACTTCCATTTTCACCAGCAGCTTTATAAACGTCTTTGGGCAAAGGGACATAATATTGCTTCATGTTATGATACCTGCCAGAAAAAGCCTCCCAGAGACGGTCCTACGTTACGTGACTGCTCTCTTGCCCATGGTGGGCTCTGCTGCAGGAAGGGGATGAGTCAGGCTGTGTATTCTGCTCCTTCTGCTGACCTAGAAGATCTTTGGGAACATTCAGCCTCCCCAGCTACTGATCTAACTAGCCAAATTCAGTCCAAACATGGAGCTTTCCCTCCTGACCTTTCCAGCCTTTTCCTGAACTTTTGGTTTTATGCTGCCCTGCTATAAAGCTTAACAACTCCTACTATAGAAGGCAGCAGAAAGGCTTCAGCAATGGAAGAATATGCATAAAAAATTTGGGAGAAATGGTACTTTGTGGTAGGTACTATTTCACACTTATGTGCAAAGACTTTCCATTGGGATTAATTTCCCTTACTTTTAGCCATATGAAAGTCAGGTATGGAATCCAAATGATACCTAGGCTCAGAGGATGGGCTGAGGCTTTAGCCCCATGCTTGAGACAGTGCTGAGCCACTTCACGGCTTCAGCTGTGGTCTGCATGGAGAAGGTCTTGCTTGCAGTGTCCAAGCCGTGCGTTTCACCTGCAGCTGGCTGCTTGCTTCGGTCCGAGTTTATCCATAAAGAGATGGAGGGGGAGGAAAAGGGCTTTCCTCTTTCAACCCGCTCACCCCTGGGATTTCTGCCTCTGCTGCTGAACCCAAACAGCAGCCAAAGGTCACAGTCTCAGTCCTCAAATGCCTCAGAAGAGGAAGTGCTGTACATGCTGAAACTGTCTCCTTGACAAAAAAGCAAGACAAACACTGCAGCTGGTGTTTAAATAGCCTGACCTTGAGTAACATGGGCTTGCCAACTTTAAGAGAAAGGTAAATGCCGTGTTTGGGGGTAGGAAGGCAATTGCAGGAGGGAATGGTTTGGCTTGCAGAAGAGGTGAGGGGCAGGTGCCCAACTGCCTAGAAGACCAGGTGTATCTCCACTCCACATGGTGACAGGACAAGTAATGCTGTGTAGGTGCCCAGCAGAGCGTGTATATGTGCATTGCCAGGACCTCTGGGACAGCCAGGCTGGCAGCTGATCTCCCAGCAGTAGATGTAGGCACTGAGGTTGGCCCGGGGGTGAAACCAGCAGCCCACCTAGCATGGTGACAACCGTGAGCTGCAGCTTATATTGGGCACTGATAAAATAACCTGATCATGGGGAAGTGCTGTCCTGGCCCAAGTTTGTCAGCGCTGGGCTCATGCTGGGGCTGAGGAACCTGTGGTTGGGGGCTGCACACAGCCTGTGACTTCATTTCATATGCCTTGCTGCCTTGTTAGGGCATCATGTCTTAAAGCATTCAAGTTGTAGATTGGCTCCAGCCAACCTACATGATCTCCAGCACTATCCCAGCATGTCTTGCACCATCTGCCATGCCCATATGCCCACAGTTCTGTCCAAGGGCACTGAGCACATACCCTGGACACCACGCTGGTAGGTTGTGACACAGCCCTCACAAGGTCTTTGAACTGCAAAAAAAAAAAAAAAGAATAATGTCATTTTGTGCACAAAGGCACCGGGGGACTCAGAAGAGACTTGCAGCAAGCACAGTTCAGAGTGGACATGGTTAGTCTCTGCCAGGCAAACAGTATAGACAAGAGCCCACAGCATTTAGCCTGGAGACCAGAAACTGCTTCCTGGGGAGGGTGACTTTGGCAGTACGGAGATAGTCCAAGTTAATTAGATCATTTGTAGCTTGTTCAAGGAGCATGAAGGAGCTATTTGACCTTTCCTAATGAAAAAGTCCACAGCCTTGTTTTACAGAATAAAATGGGAAGGTCTAAGCCCTAGAGAAATTATTTAACGCTCAACAAATGTGACTGGCCATATGGATAGTTGACCTGTAAGGCCCTCGTTTGCAAAAAGAGGTTGAAACAGGGTAATTGGCTGTCCTGGCCTGGTTTTGTTTGGGGGTTTCTGTGTGTTGTCTTGCAATGGGAGCAGTGGGAGCAGTGACAGCAGGAAGGAGAATGGGAAGGGTCCCTGACTCCCCCTCCAGGGAGCAGCCACAACCACCCTGGCTTTTTGATTTAGATGTGGATATAGACAGTATATGTGGATATAAATGTATAGCTGGCCATGAGTCTTCTGGATAAAAAAAACCAAAACAACAAACAAAACCTTGCATAAAAGGTCCTAGGGATTTTGGTGGACAGCAAGTTGGACATTAGCCAGCAGTGTGCTCTTGCAGTGATGAGCCACAAATAACACTGTATTAACACGAGTGCAGGTTGAGGGAAGTGATTATTTCCTTCTGTTCAACACTTGCGAGACATATCCAGCTACTGTGTGTTGTTTTGGTCTCCCTGGTAAAAGACAGACACTGACACAGTGGAACAAGCCCAGTGGAGGCCATTGAGATGGTCAGGGGGCCAGAGTACATGAGATACAAGGAGAGCCTGAGAGAGAAGGGTTTGTTCAGCTGGCAGAAAGGTAGGGCAAGATGGTACCTTATTTCTGTTTAGAGCTACCTAATGTGAGGGTGCAGAGAAGACAGAAGGCTTGTCTTGGGAATAAACAGTGGAAGGGCAACATGCAGTGGGCACAAGCTGCAACATGGGAAATTCCAATCACATAGAAGGAAAACCTTCTTCCCCATGAGGATGGTCAAACGTGGAACCAGGGCACTGAGAGGTGGGGGAATCTCTGTCCTTGGAGATACTCAAAACTCAGCTCGAGGAGGCCCTGAGCAACCTGAGCTTACTACCCCTGCTTTGAACAGGAGGTTGGACCAGAGACCTCTGGAGGTACATTCTAAACTAAAATGTTCAATGATTCTAAGACATGTGAATACATGTGTATATAGACAGTATGTGTAGATACACACCTCAGAAGTGATTACTATGTGATGTGAGATGCCTCCTGGAGTTATCCGTAACACCATCACTGTGCAGTGTTCCCTGATCTGTTAGCAAATGCAGGGTATGAGGGAGTGAGTAACCCACTGTAGTAATAGCTTCTGGGACGGCATCCCAACACGAACAGTGAATTTCACTTCTTGTATCACTGATCCCTTAATGCTCCTTTACAGTTTTTCATTATTCCCTTGGTCTGACTAACGTAAAATCTGAAATGTTGTTGTGTCCCTCCTGGGCCCCTTTAATTGGGTCACCAGCCTATTCAAGCATGAGTTCTTATCTGGCGCTGTAGCTAAGTGATTTGGAAGGGGGGTGAGAGGGGAATTGACTGCCATCTCTCTTGGCAATTCTGTCCCCTCCAGCAAGAGCAGCAGGAGGAGCAAGCCTGGCTCTCCTGGACTCATGTTCCACTCCTTTGTCTCATCTCCATCCACTTCATCTTCTCTCCTGAGGGAAGGCACCAACTCTTTATCCTATGGGAGAAGCTATGAGCCTGCTCTGGCTGCATGCAACACCCCCAGATGAATCCTCTGCTTTTTAATCTGCAAACTCAAAAACCTCCTCCAATTGGCACCAAATGCTCTTCCAGGACCATGACAATCCTCTACCACTCTTCACATCAGGGTAGAGACTGCTGTTTGTTTGGTGTAGGGAGTTGGGTCTTTTCCTCCCTTGGGAATATCTGGTTTCTAGAGAGTCAGCTAGGGTTATCAGACATAACTGAGGTGTCTGTCCATAATTATTCTGTTGGTTTTTTCAATATGTCTGGCTCAGCTTCCTTGTGGGGTTTGCAGTCAAAATACTGCAGGACAGTGCTATTGAACACAGTCCCCAATGCAAAGGAAATGATAAGCCTAAGAAAAATGGCAAGCTGAGATTGCAGACTTCTCAGGAATGTCGCTATTATTATATTGCTGATAATGTCATTAAAGACTTTGAGCTATGAGAATAACCTGTCTTTTTCTGCCTTGGTCACTATACCTGCCAATATGTGCAACAACTGAGGTGAGGATTTAGAATAAAAATTTTTCCATTCTGCACATCAGGGCTACCAAGACCAATAAATGATGCAGGAGTTCTGCAGGAGAGAAGGACTCTGTGCGTGGAGCATCTTGAATGTGTTACTTCCCAGGCTTCACACAGCTGATGGTTGTGGGTTACTGTCCCCTCACCCGTGCTTCATCTGTACACATGCAATTGTTTGCCAGAGTTGCTAATCCTTGGCCCTGAGAGAAGGAAAAAATGGGCTTCTACCCTGTTAGGAATGTAGCTTGGTGGGACCATATATCTCACAGAAAGGCATGGCTAGCAGATGAGTTTGAAGGGTTCTGGGCTGTCAGAGTGTGAGCGTAGTCAGCACTAGAAATTTCTTGGAAGAGTAAATTTCATATATGTCCTTGCTGGCTACAGAAATATGTTTTTTCCCTTCCAAATGGAAATCTCAACATTTTTGTGTGAGGCAGTGCCAAACTTGAGTGCTTCCAGACTCAAACATGAACCCCAGGACCCAGCACTAAGGACTGGAGCTGGTGTGATTCTTGCCAGTTTTAAAGCTGCTATTTCAAGCTGACAAGAACTGTGCTGGTTTCAGATGGTGGCTTCAGTGATTTCTAGGGGTAAAAGAAGGAGCAATGACCTCGAGCAATCCAAACAGATTTAGGTCTACTTAGGTCCTTCGGCTGGATGGCTCCTTGGGCTGCCTGACTGATGGGGCAGTGAAGCTCCCCAAAGGACAGTCGAACAGTCTGGAGATAATGCGAGTTGGGATTGCACCTATAGTGAGCTGCCCCAGAGCTATGAACCACCAAGCTTACCCCAATATTTGACTAGGACCTATAAGACAGACTTTTGTAGAAGCCTTGAGCTCATCAAGTCATCAACCTGGGATCCTGATTGCAAATCTACAAGCCTGGCTCCCTGGAAGTAAGGACAAGTTGGTTTGTGCAGAGTTCCTCATACATCACATGAACTGGCAGTCAGGTTCCCAATGGAAATTTGTCTTGTCCAGTGGAAACATGTCCCTGCCTGTGCTCCATCAGAGGTTCACCAAATGCAATGTGTTTCCTCTGAAATGTTCAGCGTTCCATGAATCTGCATGTTCTGATGGGAAAAATGTTTGTCTGGAAAATTCCCAAGCAGCTTGACTGGGTCTGCGTGGTGTGAAGCGTGCCTGGGAGTGGGGTGGTGTTGAGAAACGTGACTGTGTCATGCTGTCCATCCCATCTCTTGGGTGTAACCTCATCCCAGACCTGACTAACCTGTCACTCCTGGCTAAAGGCTCTGGCTTTCTGTCCCTGCTCCCGGCTTCCCTCTCTCTACTCAGCTTGTTTCCACGGATGTCTGCCATGGAGATGATAGCTTTATCTTGGTCTCTGAAGGAAACACAACTTCTGTGAGCACACTTTACATATGTATGGAAGAGAGGACTGTCTTCACCTGTGCCCTTCTCTACTTCAAGTTCTCTTGAAGCGTTTGACCAACTTCCACCAGATTTCATGGCAGAAGAGTCATAGATATAAAGCTTTTACAAGTTTGCAGTCAACTTGTACCAGAGTCAGATCACAAGCCACAAATCCACGTGGAGCCATTGGGCATTATCAGCTCTGCTGCATATCGAACTACTCGTTCTTGCTCCTCTTCTCTTTCTGTCCCTGCAGGGTGAGTCTGAGGGGCCTAGGGAAGGTCCACGGTCTTTATCCATGGCTGGAAGAAGGAGGCTGTAGGGCTGTCTGTCTTCTGTCTCCTGTGTGGGGTCCATAGTAGCTCTCCCTGACTGTGAGTCAGGCTGTGTCCCTCCTGTTTCCCCTCTGGATGTTCCTCAGCAGAGCAAAGAAGAGACCTGGTGCTAACTGCCCAGGAACCTGTCCTCCAGATCCTGTGTTGGCCTCCAAAGCCCTCTGAGGTTCTGCAGCTTTACAAAAGGAGGCGATGTTAATGTTTCATGTTAATGAAGCACTCCTGGCTTAGCTAGCCAGAAGAGTATGCTGTGGAAACAACAAACATTCCTGCTTGAAAATTCATGCGCTCCTTGAGAGATTGCAGAGAGGCTTCAGGTGTAACCAGCTCACACGTTTGAAAGTCATAAGTCAGTCCTTCCTCCTGCTCTTCCCCACAAGCATGGCATTTAACTGAAGTTTTAGGCTTATCTGCCTCTTTCATGTAAAGCACCAAACTGGAGGCTAGAAGATTCAAGGGATTCTGATGTGTATGTGACATCATAAAACCTGGGTTTCTCCTCTGATTGAGCAACTGCAAGGGTGGGCTTTAGGAAGGATGCCGAAGCTCAGGACACTCCTGATGACAAGGTGTGAGTTGGCAATGTCCCTTGTCCTAGGAACAAGGATGCCAAAGTCATTTGAGGATGGAGTCCATACAATGGCTCCATTCTGCTGGTGTATGTGGGCTAAATGGTGACTCTGCTCCCAAATGCATCTCTTGAGTCTTGCAGGAAAGAAGGATTTTGTAACGGAGTAGCAAGCCCCTGTGTAGAGAGCCAGAGATTTCTTTGGAGAATATCCTGATGCTGCCAAGCTCTGTACCTGCTCCTTTTTGCTGCTGAAGGCAGCAAACTCCAGCCTCGTGGGACCATGGGCTTTCATTTGCTTGTTTTGCTTTGCGGCTCCATGTTAATTGTTATATACCACTGTATATCATCAGTTCAATGGTGATTGTATGCCATATCAAGGGTATTACAGTGAAATCAACCAGATTAATGAAGAATTAACTCTGATGCAACCAAGCAAAGCGCAGTGATGATAGAGCAGTTCGATGCTGTGCTGGGCTGATTGTACTGCCCTCTGACCCTCCTCTTCTGGAGACACGACACATCTGCTCCTCACGCTCTCGGTTTTAATAGCCATCCCCTCCCTAACATCAAAATATGCAGCTGCCTGACAGCACCAAAGAGGCTTTCACAACCTTTCGCATGACAGCAGTGGATGTGGGGAAAGGTGGTGATGTCAATGTGGTTGCTGCAGCAACCCAACGTCAGGGTGCATGCACCCTTTCCAAGAATGTGGTTGTGGTGCAGACCTGACACAGAGTCAGAGCTGGAGCCCTTGGACAAGCTGGATGAGATCCAGATGGTGCTGGGGCTGTTCGGAGACAGACGTGAGTGTGCCTGCCATCCGGGTGACTCCCTCCGGTGCACTGCTGTGGACACAGGGAAAGGACTTCCAGAGAAGGGCTGACCGTGTGGGGCAGTGACTGGATCTCTACAGTGGCCCAGCCTTGTCCTGGAGAATGAAATATGGGGATCAGCACAATCTTAAACCAGACAAAGCAGGGTGAAGAAAAGGGTAGGAAGGAGCCACAAAGGAATTTGAGGGGGACAAGGGGAATCTGTGAAGGACAGTATGATTAAAGGCCTGATCCTGGTGACACACGCCACCTCTGGGAGCAGCCACCAACTAACCTAGGTGTCAGTGGCATTTGACCAACAAGCATTCAGTTTCTTGCTGAGTTGGTTTGACTGGACAGGGAGACCCAAGGGCTGAAGAAAGACGAGAGGGTGCTCTTGCATCCCTGACCCATGTCCAAAACAGAATGGAGACCTCCATCTGATTAGAAGAGCTTTAATTAAAAAAGATTGAAGGAGAAGCAGGGTTGCCCAGCGTGGTGTCACTGAGCTGGTTAGTTGGGTTGCAGCAGTGCTCACCACAGGATGGACCCTAGGCTCTGAACGGGTGAGGGATGCTGGCTTATCTCTGTCTTGGGGCTAACAGAGAGGATCTCAGCGGATGGCAGAGAAAGACCATGAAGCAGCAGAGATGGGCACTCCCTTCTCCTGGCAGGTTTGAACTTCCAGGTGTAGAGTGTGGTGGGCATGGGGAAGCCAGCACATTGTGGTTGATAGCATGATTAGACCATCCTCTGCGATCTCCTTGCCGGATCCCTCAGCGACAGGTCTGCAGAAAGGTAGTGCATCGTATTGCCGTGGCTGGCAGAGCTTACAAGGGCCAGTTGGCATGGTTTTGGGTTCTTCTAAATGCTGCTAGCTGGGACCTGTGGGGACCTAGTTGCAGGGCTCATTTGGTCATACAGAACAAAGCCTGTCTCAGTTTTGGCTCTGTTTTTGCTCAGGCTAGAGGTAAGAGGGTGATTGCTGGCCTTCCTCATCAGGGTAGGGGTCTGGGGAGCCCAAGGGACTAACCTTCATGCTTCAGGACCCCACCTCACCCTCCTTTCCTCTGGGAAAGCACCCTAGTTGCCCTCCTGCTCTCTTCCCATACGCCAAACACAGGAGGTTGCCTTGCTCACTAGTCCCAAAGTGGAAGGAAGGCAGTGATGCTGTGGCCTCGTTATTAGCAGGGATCTATGCTCATGGGATCCCTTCTGGGGAACAGATCCCTTTTCTGTCACATGGCTGGATGTGCTGGGGTGCTCCTAATATGTCCCAACATGCACCTCTCACCTACTTCATTGCGTGACCCAGTGTGCGGCTCTCAGATGCCCACGCTATAAAAAATGGCCATTGCTTAGGCTGTGTTGACCTTACGTGGAGATCATCTCAGCCTTGTTTCTCACCTCCACCTTTACCCATTGCCATGCAGATCTTCTCCCTCCACTGCAGCAGACCCTTCTGGGAGCAGATTTAACTCCTTAATCCAGCAGAACACTATCCCACTGTCCAGGGACAAAGAGGACGAGGGGAAATAAAGAACACCCTTCTAATGCAGGAAGCTGTTAATTTAACTCATCACATCTGCTAGACTTGGCCCTTAATCTGAAAAGGTACCAAAATGCTTTCTTGTATACGAGAAAGAACCAGGCATGTCACTTACACCCTTGCATAATTCAAACACATCTCCAGGCTCCCCACTGGATAGCAGCCAGGAGATACTTTGTCTTGACTCAGTAACGCTCTCTGATGCCTGGGATTTACTAAAAAATAAGCATATGTATTGAATTACCTATGTACAGCAAGGAGAGGGTTCAGCGCTTTATTGCCTCCTGAACTCGCATCTCAGTTCCGTGAAACAAGGGTGTATATTGAACAAGAGAGCCATGCCAAAGGTCAACAGGCTTGTCAACTGGTCTTGATTTCAAGTCCCCCATTCCATTAGGATCCTAGAGGAAAACCTCCAAAGAAGTCCTCCGCCTTCCAAAAACACAAAGGCAAAAGACTGAAAGGGCTTTCTCAGAGTTCCTCTGGACCAATAACTATTAGCCAGATACTCTTTTTTTTTAATGGAAAAAACACACTGTACAGGCAATTGATCTGCTGTTTCTTGGTAAGCAAGGATAATTAGATCGTCCTAACTATATGCTGCAAAGTGCTACTATAAATAAAGGTCAAACGCAAGACACTTCCTGCTACTTTTGCTGACACGTGGCTGCCATTTAGTGATTCATAATCTCTACACACGGCTTGGCAAACAGAGAGGATTTTTTTTTTTTTATAGGAGCTGTTTTCCACTTGTGCAAGCACAACAAAGCATTTAAAGGGACCCACTTCGATCCAGCTATACAACCAGCGAGTTTCAGCAGAAGGTAACTACGACAAGTAGGACCGAGGTCTGTAGGTTGAACTATGCACGAGAGGGAGCTGATCCTCCACTAGCTTTTAGGGGTCTTCAAGCTGAAAAAAAGTTTAAAGCTGTGCCTATTTTTGCGTTTATATAGCATTTTTCTTCTGTATATCATGCTGCCTTGTGCAGCTGCATAAACACTGATACGACTGAGTGGCAGAGGGGGAAAACGGACGCTGGGAGATAAGAAAACCTGACAGTGTTTGGATAGGATTGTAGTGGGCTGTGGTCTTCTGGTC
The DNA here is from genome assembly GCF_947461875.1 of Haliaeetus albicilla. NCBI lineage: Eukaryota > Metazoa > Chordata > Aves > Accipitriformes > Accipitridae > Haliaeetus > Haliaeetus albicilla. Next base: position 81,934,372 of record NC_091483.1, on the reverse strand, counting down.
CACAGGCTGGGCTTTAGTTGTGAGATGGACTCTAATGAGATTAATTTCATTATCTGGACAGGAATAGGAAAAAATTGTACATGAATTAAGCGCCTTTCCACGTTGAGTCTGTTCTGTGGTTTGTACAACGCCTCGGTAGCAGGAATATCACAGCAGCCTTGAAGTACAGCAGCAATTGCAAAAGGTGGAAAAGACCTTTTGCATTTAGGAAGACAGCTGGGCTTAATGTGCTTGTTTCATCAAACAGGTGTTCTTATTTTTGAAGATTTATGTTTAAGTTGTCTAGGACCACAGTTATTTTATTTGAGATGACTTTTGTCTGTTTGTGCGGAAATTATGTGTAAGATTCAGACAAACCTGAAACATCAGGACTTGGAAAGCTGCTGGGTATTTGGATATTTGGCATAAATGCAGAGAAGAGGAATGACTTTTTAATGCACTCTCACTGTTTCTTAGACTGCATTAGAAACCTGCCTCACCTCCTATTTTGATTTGTTTTAATGACCTGATAAGAAGTTTCCAGTTGGAGCTGGACTGGGACGTATGACCCAGGATGCGTATCTGTGAGCAAGTAATTCCATGAAGGATCATCTTTCACTTTTGATGGTTGGACTATTTCATTTCCTTTCAGTAACCTTTTTTTTTGGTGTGTATTCATGGAAAGTTCAGGGAAGTGGTTTGAATTCTGTCATTTGAGTGAATTCACGATGCAGTCACTTTGGTGTTTGCATTACAGCCCAGCTTAGAGTTTCCAACGTGCTGGGCACCATTTAGATGTGCAGCAAGAGCCAGTCCTTGCATGGGAGCCAACAGCTGAAGGAAATAGGAGAGAAAAAGCTGGTTGGGGAAGGGAAATCTGGAGCGAGCACCTGAGTGGGAGACTTACAGTCCATGGTCCTACTGAGTGAATCACACTGCTGATGTCATTTATGAATGAATGACATTTATTTAAGACTGTTTCCTGGTGAGGAAGAGGCTCAGCACCACACAGGTCACCAGCCACCGTAATGAATCACCGATGCTGTTTGTTGAGCTGAGTCACTTGCATGGACAGAGACCTTTCCACAGAAAATGTTCCTGGGTGAAAAAAACACCCACCAATTCAGTAAAAAACTCCAGGTCCCTTCTTGATATCCTTTGTATGATGAAAGGAGCATTTTGCTCAGTTGAATATTACCTCCTTCTGAGGATCTGGTCTGTGGTGGTGTCTGGGTGCAGAGTGACCTGAGGTTTCCAACCGGCAGAACAAAGGCAGGGGATCATGTTTGCAGGCTGTTTGTTCAGCGTCCCGGTAACAGGACATTGGGCACCTGGAAACTTTGGCACGCAAAAATTGTGTTTCATTTTCATTTTTCTTTTCTTCTGAATCCTAAAGCGACTGAGGGGGAAAAAAAAAGTTTTAATCTTTTTTTTTTTCTTTTTAACAAAAAAGCAAATTGTGCGAGGTGGGAAAGAAGCTGTCCCAAGGCCAAATTATCACCTGCTCACTTAAAACCCCCTTGAATATTGGCTCAGAGGAGATAAGTGAAAGCAGAATGTGGCCCTAGATACTGAAGGAGCACATGAAGATGGTTTGGAAAATCCTGTGTGCCAGGGACAGAGTGGCATGGGAACAGCTGTCCAGTATCTCGGCCACCACAAGAACTAGTGGCTAGCAAATGAAGTTAATGGGATATGGGCTCCAAGCAAACCCATGGAGGTGGGTTCTCAATGGGTAGCTGAGATGTAAACTTCTTGCTGAAGCTTATTGTGGATACGAGAGGATTCAAGAGGTAAATGGGCAAATGGAAGAGAGATCTGCTGGGATTTACTAAGCAGACAAATCCCATCAGGCTCAAGACATCCCTTGAGGGGAATATAAAGGAGGCAGGGAGAGTTTTGGGGAAAAGTATCGTATGTGTTTGATCCATCCTTGAGTGCCCACTCATGGCCACTGGTTTTATCTATATTTTTCATCTTGTTAACTTGAAACAACAGGAAGCAGAATGAGCTTAGCCACCAAAGCCACTGCACCTCGTGGCATGTGATTGGAGTTGGGAACAGCATCCTTGGTCACACGCAGCAGGAATGTGTTCTCCACATGTCTCTATCTACATAGTCTCAGGTTTTGAGATGCCCTGAATGCTACCAGAGAGCACCTTATGAGTATGCTCAGCTTTGTCTTCCATTTTCTTTTCCAAGTCCCTTCCCACCTTTATCTGTACCCACCAAAGCAGCTTCCCAGGCTGCGTAGACCCTGGGCCAGAGCAGTGCGGCTGTTTTTATGCTCTTAATGTGTCCCAGCAACACCGGGCAGCCAGCCTAGCATTTTGACTGAGATTTTGATGGCTTGCTATTACCAGTTCCCTTCTTCCGTTTCTCTTCCAGCAACGCTGGGTAATTTTACCAGTTTTTGTTAAAGTCTTGTTTTGCCCTTCCTTTGGGGATTAGGACAAGGGACCTGTGTCCACAAAAGTGATTTGGGTGCCAGATCCCTGCCAGTGCCTGTCACCCGCTGTAGTGTGCTGCTACCTTTCTCCTTCCCCACCTCAGAGCCAGGCAAACACATTCTGTCCTTTTGGGATTATATCCTTGAGATCTGAATGTCACAGCAGGCTGCATGGTTTAACACAGGAAACATTTGTGCCTGCTATTTAAGAGAAATAAGTTGCTCATGTTTCCCTGGGAACCAGCCTGTCAATCGAGCTTGCTTGACTCCTCTGTCATTAAAATAAAATGTGAAAGAGTAAATTGATATGTTGCAAGTTGTGGAAGGGTAAAATGCTACCTGCATGTATTTTGTATCCAAAATACGTACCCTTATGTAAAGAAGGAGCTAAATTTGAGTGCTTTTTCAGGTTATGTAGATGGAACGTTATTCTTCTGGATTACTTTTGTTAGCAGTGCTGTATCTTCATGCACAGAACTTGGAGGCTGTCTGTAAAAAAAACCCTGTGGCTCAGCAGTTGTCATATTATGTCTGTGTGCAGGTTATACATAATACTTGCTCCCTGGGCCCCTTGGCACTAGTTGCCTCTGCGGCTTGTGTGTGTACCGAGGCTGTGTTCTCTATTATACACCTTAGCCTATTTCTTCAGAGCTTTTCTCTTCGCCCCAGGAGTGCCTTTGCTTCTCATATTGTGCAGGTTATATGAGGGCTTATCTTCAAGACCTGCGACTTTTAAAGACTGCAGGTTATCTGTGGGGCAAGCTATTTTTAGGAAACACAGTACCAGGATGGCTCATAGCACTTGGCAGCATACACGTGCAGAACACAAAGGCAGCCTCTGTACTGGGCAGCTTGTGAACTCGGCATCATCAGGAGCTGAGAGACAGGCACGGACAGACAGCAAGGCACAGCAAAACAACAGGGCTGTTTTGGTCAGCGAGAACGGCTGCAGTCTGCGAGCAGGCATCTGTGGGCATCGTAGCGCCCAGAGCAAAGGCAGGGGAAGGGAGGCAGGGGCTGCTGAGACTGGGATGGAAACGGTCCGGAGGGCAGGAGGACTCTCAGGATCATTCACTGGCCTTTGCAGGTCTCAGCCCTTGGCCCTTAAGGGGGAATATCCAAACCAGCAAGATATTGGCTGGAAGTACTGCTGTCACCTGGCCAGTGCCAGAGATAGAAAACGAGACTCGTAGGACTAGTTCTCACTGCAGTTGCCATTGCTTGCGCTTTCCTCTGTTACCTGCTGTGAGATAAGGCAGGTGCTGCGCTGCTATCATTGGCAAAGCCTCCTCCCAGATTTCCACATTCAACCCTGTTCCTTTGTACCTGCCAAATTTTCATTTCCTGGATTCTTTGTGTTCAGAATAGTTTAAGTGATTGTGGTTTCATGCAACCTATGCTGAATTGGCCACAAAGCGGAGTAAAGGTCCATAACTGCTTTCATAAGAAGGCACACTAGGTGAGCTAGGACTTTCCTGGGCATAACTTAAGAAAGATATGCTAGTGGTGTACAAAATAGCAAAAGACTCGCAGAGAAGTCAGCTGTTTGCTGTCTCTTCCACTATAAGAACATGGGGGCATCAAATGAAGATAGCAAGCTCCGAGCAAATCAAAGGATGTGTCATTGATATGGTTTCTCGGTGGAACTCCTTGCTGCAATGTGTTGGGGTCATCAGTATTTACTTGGGGAGAGCAGACAAGCTCAGGAAAACAAAATCCAAAGATTACTAAATACAGAGAAACCATGTCTATCTCACGAAGTCCCTGAGCAGAAAGTAACTGGGAGCTGATAGGGGTGACTCTTCTTCTTCCACTTGTGGAGGCAGCACCCTGGTCTGGACAGACATTTGTTCTCACCCGGGACAGTTGTTCAGCTGAAGGTCCAGGAAGGATTTGTCTCCCGTGCACTTTCTCTTTCCAGTACGGACAGACAACAGCCTTGCCTGTACTGACTCAGGTTGTTGCCACCATATATCCCAGACAATCTTGCAGCACTTACACAGTCCAGGTAAGGCATAGCAGTTGTCCAAGCTCCTTCCCGAATGAGCCAGACGTTGTATACAACGAGGCACTGGGAGATATCCCAGCTGTAGGACGGCACAGCCCCCGGCCAGCACGCAGATGTGTGTTTGTGCGAGGCTGCGTGTGTGTCTATGAGAGTCCCATCTTTTAACCTGCTTTCTGCCTGTGCTCCAGGGAAAGTATTCCCAATTTTCCTAATCCAAGTGAAGCCAAAGGGGTACTTTAGATATGAGAACTCGCAGAAGTGGAATCATGAAGGATTTTTAAATTTAGCAGAGAGAAGGTTGTAGTAAGAATAAGTATTTGGGACTTGAAGCTTGATGGATACAAGCTAGAAATAGTGACACATTTCAAGCATTCAGGGTGCATGCTCGCTACAACAATTTATCGAGGATTGCAATGGATCTTCCACACTGAGATTTTTTTTTTCTGTTGTTGAGATTGGATACTTTTCTCAGCAGCTGTATCCTTCCAGGAATGCATGTAGAAAAGTGATAAAGCCTGTCGCTCTCAGGATATTAGAAGAAACTATTGTTTGAGCTGTATCATTCTGGAAATCACCTTCCTAGAAGGGAATAAGGAAGAAAAAAACCTGCGATGGGAATTTCAGGAGTTCTCCTCCTCACCTGGGCTTGTTTTGTTTCTAACCATAAAGGTGAAATGGATGGTCGTCCTGTGTCTAGATTATCATCACAGGGAAATATTTATGATAGCTTGTCAAATGATGACTGAATAGCAAATGTCATTATTACTCATTCCCATGAATTACTGCAGCTATGCTGGAATGGCTGGAAGGTGACAAGGCTTTTTAGCAAAGGGCAGACACTCTGAAGTGACTTTTGAAACTGCCTGTAGCCTGAATATACTTTCAAAGGGAGGCTGCTGGGCTTTCAGATTCCCTTTGTAGTCTTGGTAAAACCTTTTATTGACTTATTGTCAGGGGATTGTGAGGAAAAGGGGAAAAACATTCACAAGAAGCGATACTGTTTGATCTTTGCCCTTCCCCGTTGTGTTTATGATCAGTAGTCTTGCTTCAGATAAAACTTCTAGTGGGACTTTGTATTTATGTCAGAATGTTTCTCTCTCCTGCACCGGACGTGGTTTTGCTTTTTCTCCTGGGAATGTATGTTTTTGTTTCACTATTCAAGTATTCCTCAAGCGGGTGAATGAATCATGGAAATTCGGTATTACGTATGGATGGAAAGATAATGAAGCATTACATCTGAGCCTTCACAGTAAGTTTGCTTTGTCTACTTTGCAGGTAAAACGGATTAGTCTCTCTCTAGTAAACAAACAGTGTAGAGGATGGAAAAGTCAGCTGGGCTGTCTGGAGTTGTTGTAATGTAATTATTTAACACAGGTATTTCCAAACTGTACTTAGTGTACTGCATGGGGGAACACAAGCAGCTCTGCAGTTGCACATCGCTGAGCCCAGAGCAGGAGCCAAAATCAGCACCCAGGAGTCCTAATTACAACGATTCCTGGGTTAGAAAATTGGAAAACTCCTGTTCTAACCTACATATTTTGTGTTTGCTTTTGAGTTATATTTTAACTTGACAAGGGTCCTGCTAGATGTCAGCGTGCAAGTGGATCCCCCAAAGATTTGAGCATGTTCCAAATTTCTGACATGCAATGAGGCCTTTAGACTGCAGACGTGCTCTTAAAGCCAACTCCGAATCTTAGCAAGAGTGGGCAATTTGTAAAGCATAGCACACCCTGTGGCTTGTATCAGGAGGCTTTGCATTGAAAGATTGCTGACTTCAAGTGGATAACGGCACTTTTACCAACATTTTTAAATCCAAGGATGAAAACCGCTGCGTGAGAACGGTAAGAGGCAAAGCCTTTTTATGCTGAATATCAGGAATGTGGTGTTTTGGAGCATGGAGGGGTACTGAATGCTGCCTACTTTTCATTTCCACTCCTGCTCTCTTTTCCAGGCAGCTGGATCTTTATTTTTCTAAAAAAAGCTTCATGCCAGGCTTGATCCTCATCTCATCTGACAGTTCTAGGAATGGGGTATTATGTTGGTCAATAAAGGACAATTGCTTAATGGCTTTAAATCATTATTTTGCTTGGCAGAAAAAAAAAAAAAGATCAATCCATCCCATAGGTCCCCTTGACAAGACTTCAAACACCCCCAAAGCCAGAAGTACAGCTTAATATGGTGTCCAGGTATCCTTCTACCCTCCTTGTGCCCACCATGAGCTCTCCAGACTGGTTTGCTAGCCTCCCTTCCCCATTTGAATGTGTGTGTGTTGAAGGACATGAGACCTGAGCTATTTCTGTCCAGCCCTGGGAGATCTTGCTGTAGTGCAAAAAACCCCAACAATCCTCCCAGAAAGAGACCTTCCAGGCAATACTACCATTTTCTTTCTTCATGCTGATTATGTCTCTGGTTTGCAGCTCTTGGCAGTCTTCTCAGGTGTGTTGCACAGGGAGGTCTTTCTTCCTAGCTTGTGGGTTACACTCTCTGGACTTTTATCATTCACTTTGCATTTCATTCATAAACCTGTGGTTCATGGGTTCTTCCCAGGAAGGATGCTCTATTTACCTTGAAGGCCAGCTGCTCACAGACCACAAGCTAAGAAAACAAATGTCAGAGGCACAAAAAGTGCTTATTTTAGGATTTCATCAAATTTCTTTGGAACTACTGTCTGAGTATGGCACCAGCGTCAGCCATATCTGTCAATTCCTCCTTCTTAATGCATCAAGCACTGTATTAAACATGTGCTTGCAATGCATTTTAGCTTTATTTTCCCACAGGTAATTGCATTTCTATGTACCCTCAAAATGTCTTGCAAGCATGCCTAGGGCTTTTGAGCTGACTGGGCTTTGTTGCCAAATTTAAACTGGAGAAAGAGGGTAGAGCCCAGGGGACCCCAGCTACTCAGAGCTTTCTAGATTTAGTTCAAATCCTTCAAATTGCAGCCAAGCGAGCTGAGAGCTAGTGCAGTCCTGCAGAATGGTTGTTTATTTGCTATGGAGGAAATAGAAGTGCCATTCAGTAGGAATTGGCTTACCAGCTTTCCCAGCTGCTGGATGACTAGCATCTCTCATGGGTCAGCTTCTCTGTGGGAACAGGGAGCACCAGCCTGTTCTTCACCGTGGCTCCTCCTTGGCTATGAACAGATGTAGCCTCGATTAGAGGCAGCCCCGGGGGCAGGTATTGCTCTGTGAGATGCTGAGGACCACAGGGAGGAAATCCCGGCTTCCCCTCCGTCCCCTCCAGATAGGTAGCTCCATGTGGGACCATCAAACTGACCCTATTTCCTCATCATCTTGGACTCTGTCTGGTCTGGTGGGAAAGGCTGCTCTTCCCAGCCAACATAACCAACCTCGTTGCCAATTCCTTTTTCCAGATATAGCTGGTTAACACAGGGATATGGCTCATTTCCCTGAAGTCCTTTAATTCGCAAAGCTCTGCTTCCATCTGTAGGCTCGGTGGAGACCCTATGCTGAGGCTGCATGACATGGGTGAAAGGCCAGAGCTGCTGCTGCTGCTTCTTCGTTAGCACCCCAGTATGCCCAGCCTGGCCCAGCAGCGCTGGCTGGTTCCTGCGGTGTGCTGGAGGGGGACAGCCATCCTTATGGGTTGTAGGCTCAGAAACCACGTTTCAAACACAGCGTGCGGCCGTGAGATGCCCGTTGTCCTACATGGATTGTCAAATACTCCTGTGGCTTCAGCATCTGGGTCCTTCGAGGTGCTTTGCCAGTATCGATTCCGTCGGTGACAGCGGCAGTAACGGGCAGTCAGAAGAGTGGAAGGTCTGAAAGAAAATGGCCTACAAACACTGTATATACGAAATGGAAAAGTTTGCAGAGTTGTTACTTAATATCTGGTCAAAGCTGGGAAACCCAAACCCTGTATTATTCTTGCTGTTTTCCCCAGATGTTTCGGCTGGCTAAGCAACCTCACCCCAGTCGTGCAGGTGCGAACCTCCGGCAGGCAGCTGAGCGTGTTTTATAAAACCTGAAACCGCTCGAAGGCAATTTGCAGACACGGCTATTTTCATCCAAGGCACAGTCTTTTCTCCAGACTTTTTCCTCCAGACATCCAAAAGCCGTTTCAGCCAGCGTCTGTCTAAATGGGCAGGCTGGGGGATATCTGAGAGTTTCGGCTCTGCTGGTGGATCCTCATCCCGCGCGTCACACAGTGCTCGTTCCTGGTTGCAAACTTTTTTTTTTTTTTTTTTGGAAAGAGACTGTCCTTTAATAAAACGCGCTGTTTACGGGGCTGCTGCTTGGAGGCGAGGCTGTTACGCCGCAGCCGCATGAGAGCCATCGAATTCAGAAGCAGGAGAGCCCTGTCCCCTCCGCTTTAGGGCTCCGAACGCCGTTTCCCAGCTTGTTAGACCGTAATGGGATTTTTTTTTTTTTTTTCTTTCCCCTGCCTTCGGGAGAGGTCTGTGCCCAGAGGTATTTAAGAGTATATATCCCATACCAGCCGAGGTGGTTTATGTCTGAGGGGCACTGCGGGCTTAACGCTGGGATCCCCAGTGCCATCCCTCACCAGCCCTGTCCCAAAGGAGGAGAGGAGGATTGATTAACCCCGGGTGTTTTTTTTTTTTGTTTTGTTTTATTTTGGCCGTTTCGGTGGGTTGGGTTTGAGGTTTTCCTTCTCCCGGGCAGGCTGCCGGCGGGGGAGAGCCACCCAGCCGCCTCACAGGCCGCGCCGGGCCGGTGCTTTGCCGGGGGAGAAGCGGGCGGAGAAGAGGAGGAGGAGGAGGAGGAGGAGGAGGCGGGGGGATCCTTAAGGCGGAGCCGGGGCGGACCGAAGGGGAGGCGGCTGGAAAACAGGCCGGCGCTGGTTCTCGCCTCGCAGTGCCCAGTCAGCCGCCGGGAGCCGCGCCGGGAGCCGCTCAGAAGCGGGGAGGGGAGCGAGGCGCTGAGGCGAGCCCGGGCGGGCGGCGAGACCCCGTCCCCTCCGGCCACCGCAAGAGAGAGGTACGAGGCGGGTGAGGAGGAGGAGGAGGAGGAGGCGGCCGCCCCCCCCTTCCCGCCTGCCGGGGGTCCGTCCCCGTCCCCCTCCTCAGAGAGCATGGCGGGCGAGGGCTCCCCTCAGCTCCCCTCAGGGAGGCACCTGCCGCGCTCCCGCCTCTCCCTCGGCCGACCTGCGGCTGTCAGCGCCGCCGGCGTCGAGGGGCTGGCGGGAAGGCCAGCGCCCACCTCAGCGGTGGTGACCAGCCCGGTTCTCCCCTCCTTCATTAAGATGGCCAAGGAGGTTTCCCAGCCGGCGGTGGGGAGAGGGTGGCCGCCGTGGGGCAGAGCTGGGGCGGGGGGGGGTGTCTTTGCCTGAGGGGTCTGCCCCGCCGCCCCATCCCACACGGCCAACTCCACAAAATCTCCTCGTAAAGGTGCTCGCCCTCGTTCCTCAGCCCCGAGGAACCCGGGTGGGTGCCCTGCCGAGCCCAGGTGGAGAGCAGGAGGCTGCGGGCGCCGCTTTTATCCCTACCTGCCTTCCTGGGGAGGGGGAAAGGACCACCGAGGGCAGGGCACCCGCCGGTGTCTGCGGTCGTGTTGGGGGTTTTGGGGTGTTGTGTTGGTTTGTTTAGGTTTCTTGTTGGTTTTTTTTTTTTTTTTTTCCTTTATTTCCTCCATGTGTTTATGTCAGCGGATCGCCCGCACGCGATGTGCGTCTGCGTGCGTCTCCGCTTTCTCTGCCTCGGCGTTTCAGGCGATGACATGAAGAGTAAAGGTTAAGTAGGAAAGTCACCATAATCTGATGTGTGAGGCGGGATGTAAATTACGAGCTGTGAAAGCTTGCAGTTCATTTGTGTTTTGGTGTTTCTTGTTTATACAAAGCTGTTACAATACTGGGGGCTTGGCAGTTCATACCGATCTTGTGTTTTCAGTCAAATCCATTGACTTCTGCAGAATTGCTCCGTCTTTTAAATCGCTGCGGCGGATGAGGGATTAGTCTCGGACGCACAGTAGCGAAATGCACAAAGCCAATTGTCAGTTACCAAACCCGGCCTCAAAACAAAGCTTTTTAGCAATTTACATCCTCAGCCCCAGAAATACAGCCGCTCAGCTGGATCCTTGCTCTCTGATCACCCCTAAAAAATCCTTTGCATGGCGTATAGGCATGCTGTCTCAAATCCAGTGCTGGGACCAGCTGTAATTGCCCTGATATATTAGATGTAAACACAAGCTTTATGTAAAGTGAAACCGTATGTATCGGCTAATGCACGTCCACTCTGTGATCCTGCACAAATATTGTCGAGCCCAGAGCTCTGTCCTTAGCTCACCCTGTTGATCCACTTTTCCCTTAGCCTGTACGACACAGTCCTGTTCCCGGAGTTACCGGACGGGTTTAGTGGAGGAGGAGAAATCAGCCTAGGACCATTTCTGTGTGTTGTGCAAGAATGCTGTGTGTTTTCAGTCTTTTACAAATGTTTTATTGACTTAGTGATAACACTTTGCTCTTCTAGGTCCTTTTCCCTTTCCAGATTGCTAGCCCAGCGCTTACTAATCTTTTATGGCACTGCTGTGGAACAGATGTACGGTGTTTTTCAGTGAGTCGCAAGGTCCGTAGTTTCAGCTGGCTTTGCCTCTAAAAAGACAATACTGCCTTTCCCTTGTACCCCCATTGTGGAGTGGGTAGCTGGACTGGGAAACAGATTTGGATGACTACCGAGCCGGCAAAAAAACGATGGTCTTGGGTCTGACTCAGTGCCTGGATCTGAATCATCACATAGCTGCTCAAATGTTTACCTGGGCATCTTTGGGTTTAGAGGAGCATCTAGCTGTTACTTTGGCCAAACTATATGTGGAAATAGGTGTAGAGGTCTGGGTCTTTTAAGTCCTGAAAATACTGGCTGATTTTGGGTACCGTGGTCGTTTATCATTCTCAATCCTTTGGCTCGGTGGAGCAGCTGCTCTTGAGCTGTACTGCTTTGTGCCATGCTTTCTTGAAATGGCAGAGTGTGTGGCTGGAACGCCACGAACACACCACACGTGTCCTGGGAGCCTCTGTCCTCATCTCTGCTGTTGCTGAAAGCGCTGCTGGATAGCCCTCTCTGGTTTTCACTTGAAGGGCTTTCTCTCTGTTGTGTCTCTCGCACTAAAATGTGCCCTGACTTGCTGTCACAAGTTAACTGTGGTGCCTCTGAAACACAGTCTTCTCCTGGAGTGAGGGAATCTCAGTTGACTTGGTGGGGATGGAGTGGTTGAGGTAGAGTTTGGAAAGCTCTGTGAAACTGCTAATGTTCCTCACAAGCAGAAGGATACCTATGGTTTATGGGCTCCCTACAGTACCCTTTGGTCAAAAGGTGTGATGGTGCTCTTTTACTGGTCTCCACCTTTGTCAAGTAGTATGATTTGGGCTTTTCACAATCCTCCATCCGCAAAAGTTAGCGGGACTCCTGCCCATCTCTGCCTCAAGCTTGGAGGGGTATTCCTGCATGTAGTGTATTCCTTCTGCCTGCTACAGAAGTATAGCTGCCTGTCCTCTCAACCCCAGTTGTATTGCTTCATGGTTTCTGTGACTGTAATCCCACAGAAAAGTAATCCCTTTTAATGAAATCTAAGGTTCTCCAACTAATTTCCTGCTGGCCCAAATGAGGGTCTAAGGAGAATGCTGATGCTGACTTCTGAAGTATGTGGATTTACTTACTTTGTATGGTTGAGTTATATAAAAGAGAAATAGAAATTATTTTCTCTATGCCCTTGACAAATACTAAAACACAGCCTGTTGTATTTCACAAATCTAACTGCTGTCTCCTTCTCTCAGTAACCGTAATTAACAGACCAGAAAATGGAAAAATGTAGAAATATCTTTTCCCAGTGGCCACAAACATTAGTCCTCTCCAGAAGTTAATGAAGTCAAGTCTAAGGAAATTAAATAACTGATTTTTTTAGCTCTGTTGGTGAGCTAAAACACTGTGTCAGAGTGGTAAATCATAAATTAGAGAGGTATAAAGATTACCTCTTGGAAACGAAGTTGGTGAAGAATGGATTTGAACTCTTCCTTCTCAAGAGAGCATCTAAACCATCTGACTTCAGGATCTGTCCTGCTCTGCTTGGGTGCAAAAATTAATCTGTAGCACAGCAGTAATGTGGGATAGGGATACTAACTCACCATGGCTGGTGAGCAAGGTGCTCTCTTCTGGCTGGTAGGAGCTGGGGCTCCAATCCTCTTGCACACCAAGTGTGCTAGCAGGTCTGTGACACTGTAAAAAAAAAATGAATGCAACTGATCCCTTGTATGATGGACTCCTTAGAAGTGAATAGTTTAACAAATGACATCACAAAACGTTGTGGTGTTTCCAGACCACGTTATCATCCTTGTTGTGTTCCTGGTGAAGGAACATGAAAATTTTCAGCCACCTTGATGGTATGTCCTATTTTCATAAGCTCTTGTGGATGTGTTGGCTTTGATGTGTCCAGGTGTTCCAAGCTCACATAGGGGACACGTGGGTGTATGCACACTAATATCACTTGAGTTTATAGTAGTCACCATGGAAATTGGTTACAAATCCTTGCTTTTTTTTAAAATCTGATCTTTCTGTGGTTTCTTTTTATTTTAAGAAAAAACTCCAGCAATACTGTGGGTGGGAATATGAACTACTTGGCAAATAAAACTTCGTGGCAACTCCCGTTAGCACCATGTGCATTGTGGCACCTGAAGAGCGTGTTGATGTGGTGCAGCTGTTTCATGTGATGTGTGGCTCTACCCTGGAGAGTGGCTTTGTAAGAACTCAAGTTTGAGGTCCCATGTTTGTGTCTGTGTAGAGTTGTGAACATATTTTGGGGAGCCTGTGGGGTTCAACTCCTCCCTGTACCTTCTGAGAGTCCACTGCAACCTGTAATAAAGCCTCTTGAGGTTAAACTTGACACAAGCAACTGTCTCTTCTTAAGTAGGATATCATCAGTTGGTGTTGTACCGGTATTACTCTTCAGTTGTCCAGGGTGTATGCTCTTTGTGGAGTTACCTTCACCTGACAAGAGTGTGTCCATCACATCACCAAAATATACAGCATGTTCCTTATTCGTTGTATGGGAAGAAAAGGCTGTGAGTACTGGAGCCAGCACCCTTGAGGGACCCTGGGGTAAGGATTGGACTGCAGGCTGGAGGAAGGTTGCAGGCGGTGGGGATTCAACCAGCAGCCATACTCTGCCCACCCCAGCTGTGGATAACACAGCATGTGGGTTTTTATAACAAGCTGTTTGCAGGCTCAGCCTGACAGCAGCATGACACAGACCTTTGCTTTGTGAGGTGCACTGTATATATTGGTGACCTTTTTATCTGGAGATCTTTAAATGCAGTAGAGTGGTGTTGCTTTGGTTAATTTTAATCATGCCCTTGGTTTTAAGTTTTTTTTTGTTTTTTTTTTTTCTTATGGCAACTGGAGTTTTTGTTTTGTGACATTTTGGGGCCAGAGACATGAGGTTGTAAGGATGGATGTAGCAGGGAGTTTTTTGGCACCAAGGAAGGCCTGGATTGCTCTGAAGGTAGTGTGAGATAAGCTCATCAGCAGGAATGTAATGCAAGAGGGGGTCAAAAAGCCCCTCCCTGCTGTTCATGTTGGAGTTTGATCCCTGAGCTATTTCAGGGTAGTTCTCTGCTACCAGGCCATCCTTTAAGTCTCGGTAAAACAAGACGGCTATTGTTAGTGCTCTCAGATAACTTAAAATGATGATGGCTGGGAGACTGCTGGGTCTGAGGGAAACAGATTTTGTAGCCCCGGAGTAGTGATTTACACAGGGCTTTGGTTGTCACATATTCCTTCTTTGGAGCCGTTATCCACATCATCCTCTGAGACCACGTTTATCTCTCTTCTGAGAGTAGGAGGATGGAGGGAGAGAGCTGGAGGCCACAGAGCAGATCAGTGGCAGAATGGAGGTCACAGTGAGCGAGGCAGATTCTCAGCTGTGGGGAACCCAGCGAGCTGATCCGACATAAATAAAGAAAATTTCAGCTTGTGAGAAATGTTCAGTTTTGGTCACTTGCATTTCTTTTATCCAATAGGTCTTTAAAGGTCTGCAAACTTTGTATAATGGCTTGAAAATGTCATTAAAATCAATTTTTTCTTTTTTCTTTTTTTTAACCTACTGAGTTCAAAGAAAGGAACTACCTTTTAAGAAATAAGGAAATATTTTTTTTTTTGCTGGCTGTTGAAGTAGCGAACTAAATGAATGTAGATAACTTCTGAAGAATGGATGGTTAGTTATTCATTTCTTCATTATTCATTATTCTGCATAATGCCATATTTTTCTTAAGTGTGTCCTCTAGATTTAGCTGAGTGGCATTTAACAGTGTAGGTTGCTGGCATGTTTAGAATGACTGAAATATTGGACAGGATATGGTGATGTTTGCACACTTTGGGGGGGGGGGGGGAAAGGCACTTTAGTTTGGATCTTTTCTGTTGTGAAGTATCTACTCATGCTACCTTGTAGCTAAGATATCCAGAAAATACCTTGTGCTAAGCAAAGCAGGTAGTCCTGGCCTATCCCTAAGCTGGGAATTGCATAGGAAAGGAGGAGTTTCTTTTCCTTTCTAAGAGTTCTGTTCAGTTTAATTCCTTTTGCAGGGCAGGTTAGGAATGGTTTTTCTTCCAAAGAGATTGTGCAGGTGTAATATTCAAGTGTGCTAACCTAATGTTTCTGCTGGATGGACAGACATTGAGTCTGAAATAGAATTAAAAATTCTTCTGTCCCATGGGCATGCATGTTCCAGGATGTAGGTGTAACCTCCTGCTTTGATCTCCAATCTTCTTCTAACAGGATTTTCTTTTTTGGAATCAGTTACAGTTGTGATCCCAGAGGACTCTGCCAGGAAGATGTGCATCATTAGCGCGTCTAGGAATCCTTTGGTTGAACTCCTAAAAATCATAGACCCTTTCGGAAAGTCTGGGTCGCTGGAAGGAGTGTCGTTTTGCAAGACCCTGGCGTCAGCAGTGAAACTGCATTAAGATATTTTCACTGTGCTGTCCTGTCTCCGACTGCTTGCTTCCTCTCTTGCATAACTGTTCTCCACCCCCATCAGGGCATAGTCTTACGGGTGACTTGCACACATTGAAGGCACTACTTCTAGTGAAAGGGTTGGTCCTATTCTTGTGCATGTTCTGGTGTGACTGGGCAAGAGATCTTGATCAGGGAGCCCACACACCTGGAAGCAGATTATTACCTATTTTTATAGGGTTATTTTTCAGTTGGATCCAATCCCTGGCCTGTCCCATGACTGCTGCTGTCAGCACTACACAGTCAGTCAGGACTGTCCTTCTTAAGGACAGTGCAAACTTAGATCTAAGTTTCCTGGGGTTGCAAAACCGTGCCCTCAGATGTGCTGGGGTGTACTCACAAACACACACGAGTGGGTTTTTCTGCCTCGGACCACTTCTGTCGTCTTGCTCACTGCGTGCTTCTGCAGGCAGACGTGACTGAGAGCTTGGAGACTGGCTTTGCATTTACAAGAATGAGCCGGGAGGAGTTGTGGGGGATGCACAAGGAAGCAAAAAGTCCGAAAACCTCTGTACTGCTGAAGTTGATATGTCAAGCTTTAACCCTGAGATAAAGGTTAGTACTTTGGGGCTTGCAGTTTACACTCTGCTGCTTGGATGGTCTGATCTCACAGGACGCTATGTGCCTTTAATTAATGCTTGCAGAAGCACAGTGATTCCAGTAATGTAGTAGACTAAATTAAATGTCCCTTTTGTAGTCATGGGGAGCTCACACCATTGCTCCAGTTATACAATAGCATGTAGTGCCTCCATTTGGACTTTGAAGAGAACTTGACAACGGGCTGAATGTGACCATGGGCTTTAGAGTTAAGCACTGGGTCATTACCCTTTTTGTCCTCCTATTCCCTTGGGGTGGGATCCAGGACTGTGTGGTAGGCTCCCTGTGCAGCACAGCAGAGCGTTAGGAGGGGATCCAAAGTTTTGATGAGAGCGCTATATAAAGTCAGCTTTGCTCTTAATAGCTGGCTGCCACGGGCAAGCTGGTAAGAAGCACTGAAGGTTGCAGATCTTGGGGATGAGTGAAAGGTCAGTACTAACTAGGTGTTTCTGCATGAAGAGTTTATGCAGGTGGGATTTCTCATGCCAGGCTCCCAGCCCAGCAGAGAGACAAGGGCAATTGCTGTGCACAGGATCTCGCAGCATTTCTCTGACGTATTGTGGAAATACTAGGGAAGCTCGTGTGCTCTGGGGCTGTTGCTGCTAGGTTCTGTTGTCATATTTCTGTTACAAACAAAGAACAGCAAGGCCGGAAGGGACCTTAATAAGTTGTCTAATCTGACCTCCTGCCTCAAGACTGGGTCAGATCTATCTAAACTTTCCCAGCAGATGTTTGTCCAACACAGTTGTTAAAAGCTTCCAGTGATGGACTTTCCCCATCCTCGCTGGGTGATCCTTTAACATCCTTCGCTGTTCTTACCATTACCAAGATTTTCCTAGTTTCTGACTTTGATTTCTTGCGCTACAGTTGAAAATTGCTGACCTCTTGCCCTTTTGTTACTGTACAGAGCGAGCTGTTCAGTGCTCTGCAGTAGACTTTGGGAATGTCTGGGCCGTGTCCTCCTTGAGCTGCAGGGCCCCAAACTTGCTCGCAGTGCTCCATCTGGCACCTATGTGTACTGAGCTGACAGATACAATTTTATAACTCTCATATGTAGACTTTGGGGTATGATGGATGCATTTCTTTTTTTTTTTTTTTTTTTTTTTGCTGACAGCAGCACAGATAAAGTATTCTGTCATGGAAGGTTTCATTATGGCTTTGTCTCTTGTGACCAGCAGGTCGAGGGAGGTGATTCAGCCCCTCTGCTCTGTTCTGGTGAGACCCCACCTGCAGTACTGCGTCCAGCTCTGGGGCCCCCAACGTAAGAAGGACATGGACCTGTTGGAGCGAGTCCAGAGGAGGGCCACAAAGATGATCAGAGGGCTGGAGCACCTTTCCTATGAGGACAGGCTGAGAGAGTTGGGGTTGTTCAGCCCGGAGAATAGAAGGCTCCGGGGAGACCTTATTGCAGCCTTCTAGTACCTGAAGGTGGCCTACAAGAAAGCTGGAGAGGGACTTTCTGTAAGGGCATGTAGTGATAGGACAAGGGGTAATGGCTTTAAACTGGAAGAGGGTAGATTTAGATCAGATGTGAGGAAGCTCTGTACTGTGAGGGTGGTCGGGAACTGGACCAGGTTGCCCAGAGAAGTTGTGGCTGCCCCATCCCTGGCAGTGTTCAAGGCCAGGTTGGATGGGGCTTTGAGCAACCTGGTCTAGTGGAAGGTGTCCCTGCCCATGGCAGGGGGATTGGAACTAGATGACATTTAAGGTCCCTTCCAACCCAAACCATTCTATGTTTCTATGACTCTTTACCCAGCACAGAAACGGGGCATATGCTCTTGTTGCTCGAGTGCCATCTCTTCCATGGAGATGTATTATGGATCTTCACCAACTGTTCCAGAATAGTGCCTGTCTGTTGTAAGGTGAAGGTCCTTGCCAGCTGCTCTCACCAAGTCTTTCCCCATGACTAGCTTGATTGCAACTTGGGCAATTGTGCTTTCCTGATCTGACCTCCCAGCTGTAGTTCACGAGTGACCTTCTGTTCTCCCTCCCTGCAGTGGCTATGCTCTATGCATCTGATTTTGTATGTACTATCCCTTCCTTTCTGTGAAGGATACAGTTATTCATGCATTTCTAAAGCTGGTAAAATGCGGCTGTGAAGATTATTTTGAGCGGAGAGGTAGCACTCAAACATAAAACATGACAGAAAATGCAGCAGATAAGCACTAGAAACATTACTTACCAAGGTAAACTGGGTAACAAGCCAGCCAACATTAAAGGAACAGTTAGCTGTTTGCTTGAAGGTGATTGTTGTTTGATCATTACAGTTTCAGGAAAATTATGCCAAATGGCTGTTGTGTGACAGAGACAGATATCTGAGGGCTGCTTGTCTGTCTGGGTGAATTTGGGTCTTGCTGCTTCCAGGTGGACAGATGTCCACGTTACACAAAACACTGTAGTTTGCATTCATTGACCTTCTTGTACACCATAGTTGTATCTGTTTTGTCAGGTTTTAGGGGGTTCATTTTACAGGATACTCAGAGGAAGGTGGCAGTTTCATTTGAACTGTATCTAAGTGCTTCACTTTGCAGAGTGCTTCACATTATTTTGAGGGAAAAAACCCCCAACTTGTCTATGTGTATTGTTGCAGGCATTTTCTTTAGATCTATTAACACCTCTTACACCTTTCAGTGGGAGAGAGTAGGAAATATGTATGAAAGGTATGTCTACATACAGGGAGCCTTTGTCCTGAGACAACCAAAGAAGCTAACACCAAAATGAAGGCTGGTCTGGACAGGTCTGAAACACCTCTTGGCATTGATTCATGTTTATTGCAGTGGGAAGAGCAGGTAGGGAGGAGCAGTCTTGATTTTGTTTGTTTGAACTATCACTACGTATCTTCTTTGAATTCCTCACAGTTTTCTTGCAGGGCTTTTGTATGGTAACTTGTATAACATGAGTCTCCAGTTTCTCTTGTTCTGTGCAAAATAGCAGTGAAAGCTCTAGTGTTTTCTTCCCCACTCTTTTTCTCCCTTAATTACAGATACAGGGATCTTTAGTCATGTGGAAGGTATTTTATTGACAGCTTTTGAGTCTAAAGTACTTGTTATCGCTGAACAGGTGTAGAGTGCTGTAGGCTACTGGGCAAAATCCCTTGTTCAGTGTTTCTTCATAATGATTTCTTAGAACTGAAGAGTAATTTAGGGTGCATAGGACATCTGGAGCTCTCTCATCTGACCTCCTGCTCCAAGCAAGGTCAGAATCGTAGGTAGGTTCCTTGTGAACTTTTCTGATCAAGTTTCGTACCTTTTCCAGTCAATCGTGGCAGGTTGATGCCATGCTTACTGCTCTCATGGTGAGGAATATTTTCCTCTTGTCTGATCAGAATTTCCCTTACTGCAAGTTGTGCCCATTGTTTCTTGTCCTTTTGTTCATACTCATTGAGAAGAGCCTGGCTTCATCTTCTCTGTAACTCCCCAGTTAGGTAGTTGAAGATAGAAATTAGATCCCCCACTAACTGCCATTTCTTCTCCAAGCTAAACAAACACTGTGCCCTCATTCTCTTCTCTTACATCATGTATTCCAGTGACCAGACCACCTTAGTGGGGCTCCACTGAACTCTGTTGAGTTTGTCAATGTCTTTTCTGGGGTGTGCAGCTAAATTTAGGCTGCATCTGGAGCACCGTCTCCTTGGTGTCAAAAAGAGAAGAAGAGCCATTTCCCCAAGCTCTTGGCTATTGTCCTTCCCAATACAGCCCAGAATGTGCCTGGCTTTTGTTGCTGCAGGGGCACACTGCTGATTCCTGTTCATCTTATTGCCCACCAGGACCCCAGGTGCTTTTCTGAAGAGCTTCTCTCTAGCCAGCCAGTCCCCAGTTTGTGCTGAAAATGGGTATTTTTTTGTCCCGGGTGCAGGATTCTTACTTCTATTTCTCAACTTCATGAGGTTTCCTTCAGCCCATTCTTCCAGCTTGCCGGGCAGTCCTGCCCTCTGGTGTATTGACCATTCACCCCAGCATGGTGTTGCTTCTGAACTTCCTGAGGGACCTCTCCATCCTGTCATCCAGGGTGTTAATTAGGATGTTGAACAGTTTCAGCGTCAGTACTGGCTGTTCACTGAGGAACACCATTTGTAAAGGGCTGCCAGTTAAGAATTCAGTCTGTTGGCTGCTACCTTTTAAGCTCAATGATCCAACCAAATTTTAACCACCTTGTGTTCTACCCATCCAATTTCTATCCCCCCATTTGTGGGGACTGGTTAAGCATTTCTAGGATGGTCACTCTTTAAAAGATCTGCTAATGAGGGAGTTGCTTCAAAACAGTGAAAAAGTTGTGTTCAGACTGGCTACGTGGAGCTTTTCCATGGGGGAAGTGTGCTGGAAGAAGAGGGGTGTGAAGTAAAAGCACATGGGATTCTAAAAAGTAGTTTCTGGTCTCTTTTTCTGTGTTGATAAGGCCATGAGCTCTTGTGCTTTCCATCTAGATTGATGGCCATTAGCTTGTTTTTTAAATAGAGATTAAAGCCAGAGTGTTAAACTCAGAAGAGCTAAACTCTGAATTTTTCTTGCTGGATGTAGGAAGAAGGAGGCTTCCTTCAGGCTGTGGCCTGCCTGCTTGCCTGGGCTAGTTTGTTCTTAGGAACATGTCTGGCTTAAATGGATCCAGCTTAATCTCATACCTGGTGGTTTTTATTTTATTGTTCTCTACAAGATTCTTTCCAGTGTGCTTTTATAAAAAGCGTATTAGCTGCACAGCAGTGAGCAGCTAAGGGCAAAACTTTGCAAGGTGTAGCTAAGTGCTTTCCATGTATCATCACTGCAGGCTGAGGTTTGCCTTTATGCATCTGTGGGACATTCTTGAACCTTGCAATTGTACCTCTCTAAAATGGCAGGGTCTTTTCTGGAGTCTTGCTGTATAGGAAGTTGCTCCCCATTTTTGCATTTGTACCTGTGACTTCTCTTTCTTAAGTATTTCCTCTTGTTGATGTTGCAACAGTGTGCCAGGATCATTTGGAAATCTAAACCTGTACACCATAGTGGTTGCAAATCCTCCCAGCTGAATCATCTGTTGGGTTTATGGCCATACATTCCAGTCTATCATCCAAATTTGTAATGAAAATATTGCACAGCTCTTATGCCTGGCTGGACCCGCTTTCCAGTGCCCTCCCAATTAGATAGCAAACCCTTGATAATTTTGCTCCAAGAACTATGTTGTCAAGCAGCCATTTTGTGGTGATTACATCTAGTTTATGTTTTCTTAGCTGTATCTTATGGGAATGTCATGTGGAACAGTGTCATAATAAATAAAGATTGCATTCCTGAATATCCTTATCACTTCTGTACAGGCAGACATTTTTTTCCTGCTGGTGCATAGGTCCTTTGTTGTTCAATAGATTTTTTTTTTTTTTTTTGAAGCTAGAAGGGACCTTGAAGGTGATGAGCTCTGCCCCTGTCCGCACTGAAAGTTTGAATGTGCAAGCCATGCCAGATTTATCAGGAGTTTCGTAACGGCACAGTTGCAATATAATGGCTCCAGGAGATCAATAGGAAACAAACGTGATGTGTTTATGGGTTCCAAACTAAATTAAACCATTACCTGAATCCAGTCTTCAGAGCAGCCTTTGAACGCATCCCAACCCTTTTTCTGCAAGGGCTGGAAAAATAAAGAACGTGTCTAATCTGCACCAGATATCAGCCAACAGTTATCTGTGCCTACGTGCTGTTACTCAGATCTCGTTAGCTATCTAATTGGATAATAGGCAGTACACTTCACAACTACATAAGTATATTAAGCTTAATCTGCTTTGGAGCAGGGAGGGGAAGATGTGCTTGGTGACAAATGGACACAAGAAGATGCACAGTGGAGCAGTGGTGTAAATATGGTCCTGTGTCCCCATCACTTCATTTCCAGGAGCTTTCTGAGGCAGAGGCTCTGTATGTCTGCAGCATTTACATTAATATTTGAGTCCTAGAGCAGAGAGTTGCAATGTTTTCAGACTTTGCCTATGTTAGCCAGGCAATTTTACTTTTAAAAGCACAGTTTTTCTAGTGGTTAAATCCCTTTCAGAGGTGTCTTTTAATAAAACATGTAGGATAAATTCATCCCTGTTTTTAAATCCAGCGTGATGTAACAGAGAGAGGCGTCCTGTGCGTGTCTGGACACTTGGATTTTGCAGCACATTCCTGGTCCTAAAGCTTGTTTCCAGTACGTGAAGATGCGCAGTGGGCAGGATCAGAAAGCTTGCACAGGGATGGGTGTGACTAGTTCTTTACATGGAAGAGAGAAGCTATTTGATTACTGAAATACTTTTCCCTTTCTTTCCTGAGAAGATGCAGTTACTGCATTTACGTATTTTAAAACTTTTGGAGGGGATTGACTCTTTTCAAAGCCATAATGACAACAAAGTCAGACTCTTGTAGAAGATGTGTGTTTATATTTTCCCAGGAACTAGCTTATTTATTGAAAGATGTGGATATGAGCACATTTCATGAGTCGTCACCACCTATTATATTCTCAGGAGAAGGTATCTGCAGGGGATGTTTCTGGGTACAAAAGATCCATCTGCCAAGGGGATCTTTAGCTCAAGGTAATAGGAGAGTGACTATGTGAAACGTGTCCTGTCCAAATGTTTTGTGGGTTCCCTTGGGATTGATGGAGGGTTTTGACACAAGGCTCAAGTTGAACCCAACTTCTGGCCCTATATCTTGGGTGAAGTGCCTAGGGCTTTTCACTTTGAGCCTGCTTACCTCATCTAAAAGTTATCTTCAGCTTGTCATGCTGTCCAACATCTGTCTGTAGCAGGCAGAAAAGACGGTAGTAGACCTCTTAATCTTTAAGTGTCTTAAGCAAATGTAAACTCCGTTAAGTGTGTTTATCATCAAGCAGCTCATTTATCAGCTGTGCAGAGTACCTTGTGGTTCATTTCTATGGGAGGTTTGGAGGATTCTCTGATGTTTCCTGTCTTGACATCTGTGTTTTTGTGCCTAGCAAAGGTTAAGAGTTAGGCACTTGTCCATGTGAGAGAACTATTCCACTGTAAAGCAGGGTGTGAATTTAAAGCATGCTGACTTTCCCATGGAAAATCTTATTTAATAACAAAAGCCCTAAATCACTTTTATTTTGGATGAAGGGAAAAGATTGCAGGGTAACTGTTTTGGTCCATTTCAGTGTAGACAAACTCCCAAACCACCAATTTATTTTGGATGAACTAGAGAATAGCTGTTGAATGCAGAAGAGTTTTTATAGTTATCCACACCTGATTTAGTGCCTGGACTAAAAGCGTGATCAGCAGGGAAAATGGTATTTTTTCCAAAGGGTAGTTTACATCTCAGCATCTAAATTACTGGGACAGGCTCTGGAGAGAGTCTGTGTCTTTGTTTTCACTACACAGAAAGCCTGCCCTCATAGCTGAGGCACTGATGGTGGGTAGCTACAGGTAACTGTTCGGTTCCATTGCTGCGTGCCTGGGACAGATTTCAATTTGAGGCATCCAGAAGGAACGAATGGAAGTGGTATGTTATAGATGGTCTCCCCAGAGTGTTAAATGAGGTGAAGGTTGCATGCTTTCTTGTAACAATATACACTAATAATACCTTTATTTCCCACCCCAGTCTGCTGTGTATTGAAGTAAACTCCCATACTCAATCCATCATCAACTTTGAGTTGGGCTAGACTTTGACCTATACTTATTAAAGGGTGAGGAATGCTCTGTCATATGCAGTTGATAAGGGAAGTCCATATTAAATTGTCAGTGGCCTTTTTTTTCCTTTAGCTTTGGCTGGAAGAAAATAATGGCATAGGTTGCTTTCCTCCTGCGTGGGCAATATCTAGGCATGCCCAGCACTTCCATGATTGTTTTTCAAAACCAAGGTAGCCATTATGGTGGTCCTGTCTGGCTGCTGCCTGCTGCAGATTAAACCCACACCCAGTAACTTATGAATCAAAAGCAGAACACCTGCTTGGTTGGTCATCAGTGTCTTCTTCATGAAATGCTTTAAAACCAAAACCAGATGTGCAATGCTGTATGTTTTCAAGAAGACAACGCGGTGAGATTTGTGATGCTTCTTAGCTCTTTGGGAGGATTCGTCTTGTGGTTATGGCTGAGCATGGATGAGCTGTCCTTGTAGAGGGATCCACAATGCTCACAGAGTGAACGTGTCACTCTAGGTCTTTATTAGGGTCTTTAAGCACTATTTTAAGTTTCCTGAGCCTAAGTCATAGAACATCTTATGTCTGGAGTCAAGGCCTTGACTGTGACAGGCAGTCCTTTGGAAAGCTGTGCAAAGATCCTCGTGTCTCTGAAAAACAGCGGCCTGTATTTCAGAAAGGGACATTGTGAGTGAGGAGAACAAGTTTCAAATCACATGTCCCCCAGCAAGTACTGTTCTTTCGATAGGAAGACTTGTTGGAGAATGTTAATTGAGTCCCTCTTTAAATGAAGGAGGCTTTGCTTCCTTCCCAAGTTTTCAAAACAAATTTTCCAAATACAGAGCCTATGTTTCATTCAAGTGTAAATCCTTTCTCTTTAACCTGGAAGTTATCCCAGAAAAAAGCCTATCCATTCACTGCAGGACAGACCCTTGCGGTTGCAGTGGAAAAAAAGAAGTGGATCAAATTGTCCAAACAGGAAGGGAATTAAGAAAAGACTTTGCTCAGTGAGTAGAGCTCTCATTTAAGTTTAAATAGTCGTCCTACAAACTCCACTTTATATCTCTGTTGCTTCTGAAGCATTGCACAATAATTGAAGTGTCTGCTAAATTTAGAAATGACAAATTTTTCTTGCCAACATGCCAGCCTATCTGTAGGCTGTATGGATTTCAGCATGTAGTTATAGGGCGGATGCAAACAGTGATTTGAAATTTACTGGCTTGTTATCTCTTCTGACTTCCACATAGCTCAGTCCTGGTGGGTATCTAATACTTTACACTGATTCCTTTTCATTTGAGGGCATTAATCAAAATGCTTTTTTGGCACAGCTAGGTGCTAATGCTGTTTTACATATGGTGAAGCTGAAGTATTGAAAGGATAAAGCGTGACATGCTGAATAAAATGAGCTCCCATCTAAACACATTGAAATTGTGCTATATTTTTAGCAACTTATGGGTAGGATTGTCATTCTTTTACCCCCAGTCACATGGGAAGGCTGTGGAAGAACAGATAAATCACAAGTGTCCCAGTTCTGGTTTCTACTGTTTACCACATGACAAGTCTTCCTGCTCTGTGAAAAATCTCTTAGATCTAAAATCTCTCTTTTTTTCCTCAGCCTGTGCTATTTAATTTTTCTCTTTCTGAGCAATGTTTTATCTTAATTCTGTAAAGCTGTTTGAGACACAGTTTCCTGAAGAGGAGCAATGCAAAGTAAACTTCCCTTTGTTTCAGTAAAATGTCTTAATTATCACAGAGAAGAAATGTTTTTGAGTTCGGGTGTGTCAGGAGGAATGAAAGGCACCTTGCAGAAGTGATAATCCATCATTAGTGTGCATCCCATGGCACTCCAGGCTGCAGTTGCCTGCAGGGCACTTACTAACCTCAAAGCACAAGAAGTCAACTCGTGGAGGTTTTCTGTTGGAATCTCCAGAAAAAATTTTATCCTTGGGGTTTGTATTGAGGTTTGCAACAAGGTGGAAACAAAGCCAAAGGTGTCAATGTTGTGTTTTCATCTCTTTCTTCTCCCACCCTTCTTTTCCTTGTCTTTCATGAGCTGTTTCTGCTCTCTGCTCTGTTTCGGTGTGCCTAGCACTCAGGAGGAAAATCACTCAGCAGGGTGAATTGCTTCTGTTGCTTTACAGCAGGGATGCGTTGCTCTCTATTTTTTGTAGCAGTCACCGATTTCCTCTGGGTATCTCTAGATGACCTGAATGCAGACAGTGTATCATTAGGAGAAGGTCTGTGCTTTTGTATTGAAACATTTCTTGTTGTCACATGCAAAACCCCACACCTCAAGCATGATGGGGAAAATGCCTGTCTCCTTCAAGGCAAGCTTCTGCTGGGTAAAAAAATCTCAGAAAGCCAGTCTGGCAGCCATGGCCCAGACTTCATCGAGATCTCAGAACATGCTTCCTAACCTGAATTCCCTTTCCTTGGGCTCTCATCGGATATGTGAGCGTGTTTGTGCAGACAGCAGGATGGAGAAGACGGTGTGTATCGCAGCATGCTAAAGGCAGCCCTGGTTATGTGTCTGCTGTCTTAAAGCTGGAGCATATGGTTTGCATTTAATGTTCCAGCAAAGCACGAGCCTGGGAGAAGTCCCCTCAATACATCTCCACCTGGACAGACATGCTTTTCCTGGAGTCACGTCTAGTCTGTTCCAGGCTGAAGTCAATCCAGTTACTGTGGGAGTAAATCCGTGAGGTGTTTGGCTTTTCTAATTTTGGTTCAGATCCCTTAGTGTTTCTGTTGCATTTAATGATTTTCCCTGTGGCTTGAATGGTAAAGATGTGGTAACTGCTTTGGGGATGGCTTAAAATCAAAGATTCAGTGTGGGTGTTGCTTTCAAATAGAGAAGAAATGATGCTATTTAGAGAGTTGTGCTGCTATTTCAGGGCAGTTTGTTAGGTCTGGGTTCTGAGAAGTGGTGAGAAAAAATAATTGCTTTTGGGCTAGCGTGTCTCATATGGTGTGTCCTGAAATGATCCTCATGTGCACATTGAGTTGGAACCAGTACTGAGCCTCTCTGCATGCAGATTCATTCCCTGTCTCACCCTCCTATTACACAGGATGGGAGGAGAAGAAAAGATTCCTGTTGAAACTTTGCTCCCAAGCTTGGTGCAATGAATTTAAAACCCCAACCACAGAGAATTCCCAAATGTAATATGGACATCAGTGTTTATTTGACTGAGACCCCATTGTGTTCTGAGTTGTGCAAACATGGGCAAGCTTCCTATTTAATTAAGGCTGTTATTATCAATTAAGTTTCCCAAACAATCGGAGAGAGAAGGAGGGTAGTGAAGATAAGATTGCACGGTTACGCAGATGGGATAGTGTACAGCTCTTTTTGGCAGTCAGAATACAAGTTCTGTAGGAAACTTGTTTGCAGTATTGTTCTGATCCAGTATGCCAGTGTTTTTATTTTGTAACCTCTTTTTTTCCCTGTAGTTTACTGTCTGTCTCTCCTTCCTTTTACAGTCCTGAAACACCAAGCTTTGTTTCCACAAGAAGCTTAGCAGTGGCAGACACCTCCCAATACTGAACGTGACTGAGGAGCTGGAACTAAGGGGAAGATTCCCACTACAGGGTCAACCAGGGTGTGGCAAGCTTGTAGAGACACAGTAAAAGGCAGGCCAGTTTGGGTCTGGTTGTTGCTTGCCCTGGTTAGCTCAACAGCTAACCTGAGCTATTAACCCTCTGTCTTGTCTGAGGCTAGCACAGCCAAACTGCATCTTGCTGTACTGGTTTAGGTTCTGGGCAGCTCCCAGTGTTGATAGGTCCCTGATGGTCTATAGGATGTGGAAACATAGTGATTTCTACCACAGGTGTTAGAATTTGTGGCTAGATCACGATTTCTATCACCAGGGTTAAGAGAGGAATCGCATTCTGTGCAGCAGGGTGAATACCACGCTAGTGTCCTTATTTTCTCCAGTTACTCCTGATGCGGTAGGAGAGTGTTCTGGCAGTGTAAGCTGTCCCTGGTGTTGGAGTAGATGTTGTGGGAAGCCTTCTACGTAGGTGGGCCCTTGAACCTGTCTCTGCAATCTCCCCAAATAAAGGGGATGCTGATGTCAGCTATAGCATATACTTGTTCTGTCTTCAGGGGATTTGTTGAGCAGAGGATTTACTGGATTTGCTCCTCTGTTGTGCAAGGAACATGCTGAAGCTGTGCTTTTTGTCGCTGCTGTGAACCTACTTTTAATTGTGTCCTGTGTAATACTGTAGCCTCTAGCACATGAACCACAGCATTACAGTGTTCTGATCTTACTAGCTGCATGAGAAGCGCCATAGCCCAGACTGCATGGCGCAGGGAAGTCATTGTCTGAGCTGCAGACAAGCTAACCAGCTTTGTGTGAGCAGAAAAGCTTCAATAAAAAGGGGAAGGAAGAGACTTATGCCTCCAAGACTGTCCCAAAAGCTCAGCCAGTCTGACCGCAGCTGACCCATCTTACCATCACAGGGTGCCCTTGCTGTGTGTTCCTGAAAGGCCTTTGTCTTCATTCTCAGACCATTTCTCTGGGAATCATCTGGGGATGGTGACTGCCTCCTAGCACTTCCATGGGAGCTTCTGATGGTGGAGGAAACCATCTAGTCCTTAATTTTATTCCCATACTGTAAATCAAGATGCTGACCCACTGGCCAAGGTGTATTCCAGCAGGCTGTCAGAGCAGCCTTTGAAGAGTAGTTCAAGATAGTCTGCTCCCATCCCAGCATCTGAGAGCTGGCTGAGCCTGCTGTATTTTCACGGTACCCTTCAGCCAGAGGAATGCGCTTGAGAATCGGCTGTAGGCCAGCCAATTATTTTGATTTATTTTACTTTCTTTTCCTTCAGATGAGAAGGATTTGAAAAACATATAATGGTGCATTTTATCAGTGAGTTTTAAATGGTGTGATTCATCCCCTGTGTTCTTGGCATGATGTTCTTTGGTTTATTTTTTTGGATATCCTTGCAGTTCTGTTGGTGCCAAGCTCTGTATGGAAGTGCCCTATGGCAGACAACCTGCTTTGCCCATATGTTAGCTTTAAAAAAACCCAACTCATAATAGGAAGTCTTATACTGCATGCCAAGATGCTTGGGGCTTGTTAAATATATTCTACTTGTCAACAACTACCCAATTTAAAAAGTAGCCTTGGTGTGAATCAGCTTTGAACAAGTTCATTTGACTCAAGGGATATTTGCAGGCATTAAAACAAGTTGGATCACAGTGGTAAAAATGTGCAGTGGTTTACTGATCAAAAGCACCATCCAGTGACCCTTTCTTATTTTTGTTTTGTTTTAATCTCCTCTAAACATTCAAAAGTACAGAAATTTTCCCAGTTAGCAAATTTTTGGTGACTTTGTAGAGTGGAGGAGGCTTACTGGGGCAAGTGTTTCTGGGAGACACTCGGTGTGTTACTGGAATACTTGCTGCAGTTGATGCAAACTGAACGTCAGTGTGCAGGGATATGGGTGTAACAAGACAAAGCATCCTGACACTTCTTTGCCTGAAGTCAGTATTATTCAATGAGGTTCACTGGCTGCAGCAGCAGGTTCCTCACTGGTATATAAATCACATGTGATGTTTGTGTGCTCCTCAACAGGTTAATTTATAAAGTCAGAACTGTGGCACCCATTTACAAAGTGAGCTCTGCTCCCTTCTTGCTCCATCTTTGCTGGCTTGTTGTCTGAAATTGTCTGCCCAGCCTGCTCCCCTGCCAGCTCTGCAAATCATCTCTCAGCAGGGAGGCTAGTCCACATGTGATGGGTTTGGGAGCTGGTGGCTTGTTGCAATGCTTCCCGGCCCTCCTTGTCTTGAAGACTCAATTAGCACAGATGCTGTTTGGTCCACATTTCCTACTCTCCGTGGGCTGCTGGTCTGATTGCTCAGAGATTTGGACACTAGCTAACTACGTCTTTTCTTGCAACACAGCTTCAGATAAGCTGCTCAGAAAATCAGGTGGCAAAGGAGGTGCCCAGTGCCTCTAAGCTAGCAGGAGATCTTACCATGGAGCCTCTTCCACCATCTTTGCTGATTCAGAGATAATTATAAAATGTCAGATTTGACAGTTTATTCTCTCTGTCTCCCCCACATTTTTCCTGGATGATAGTGTTGTAGGAAGAGGCAAAGGGGACAGCTGTCTTGGATCACACTTATGAAAAATATTGTTTCTTAGAACAATTTTTTGTTTTTGTTCAAGAACTTAAACAGTTCTGCTTCCTCTTCTAGGCCAGCAGTGCAGGACTGCAGAGTAGTGCTGTCATCGGAGCCTGTAGCCTGTATAAGGTCTGATGGTCTCAGCTCTGAGATCTAGCAGGTTTGGGCTGCTTCTCATTCATAACTAGTGGATTAGTTTTACAGAGGTGGCTCTGGGTGGTCATCCTTATATGACACAGGTAGGTGAAATGGCTTGCTGGAGATCCCACAGACCATCAGTGGTCACACTAGGAGTAGGAGTCCATTGTTTGTTGTGTGTGTATTGAGGAAGCACAGCTTCTTCCCAGCCTGGGAAGAGGAAACAATTTAGTATGGCCCCATCTCTGTCTCTCCTGAGATGTGGGGAGGTGATATTTCTGGAAGTGAGGGGGTAAATGAGGATAAGGCTTGCAACATTTTGTTACAAGAATAATGGCTAGGCAGCCCAGCTAAGGTCATCTTCTCAGGCTGGAGGAGACCTGAGTTTGGACAGGCAAAGGTTAATGCTGTAATTTCCCTCTGTTTCTTTTGGGATGTGTCCAGAGAAAAAAGAGTGCAGAGTCAGCCTGAAGGTCTCTGCTGCCTTCAAAAAACTGATGCCGAGGATGTTTTGGGTGCAAGGCTGCATGTTTGGCATATGGGTAAAACAGGAAGCATTTTGTTCATGCTGCTGTTTAAGAGTATGCGTGGTGTGTTATTAACGCGCTTCCTTCCTTGATGTCTGATCCAGCTCTGCATTCACTGTCAGTCATTGGGGTGGGTCAGTAATTTGTAAATGGGGCTTGTAGATGCTACTGTAAGATCAATGCTACTGAACTGCAGCCTTTTTAGTGCCTCAAGCCACATTTGATGGCTTGGGCTTTTACATGGGCAAATTTTAGTGGATGGTAGCATTTGTCTTCCGTTCCAACTTGTTTTTCTCTCACAGCCACCCCTATAAATTCCAGCAACTCTCTGGAAATTGAACCATTTCATTTTGGCTTCTGCCTGCAGAAATATAAGGCAGGATACCAGCTGCTCGTCTGCACCAGGACTGCTGTCTTCTTTTTGTGAAAAGCTGTCTGGCTTCTTTGTACCACCACAGTGAGAAAGATGAGCATGGTCATCTCTCCATCACCAGGGCTGGGGGGCAAAGGTGAGGCACACAGGATGAATGGGTTGTATTGATGCTGTGGGATGCAGTAGAGAGGGTGCTGCAGAGATGAAGGAGATGGTCCACTCAAAACCTGCTTGGGTCCAGGGAGAATTGCTCACTAAGGTTCCCATGTCCCTGTGCAGCATCTGCAAGGCTCCCGGCTCCAGTCAGGCATGAAGAGGTGATGAGGAGCAAGGGATGAAGTTGCACTGATGGCAAAAGCAGGGATTTTGGATCTGTCTTGCTTGTTTCAAGTACTGGAAAACACTGCATTCAAGGAGACCGTGCTGGTGATGGTCCTACTTGGAGCAGGAGGTTGGAGCAGAGCCTTTCAGGGTCTGCTTCTGATCAACACTTCCAGTTTCTGTAAGCTGTCAGAACAGGTCTCTTCTGCCAAGACCTGCTGCCTGCCTACACCTGCGAAAGGGCAGCAGGACTGGTCTGGGGCTGAGTGACTTGCTCCAGCTGCCCACGTCCAGTTGGCAAACCTGTTTAGACAAAAATACTGAATTGGATAAAGCCTGAGCATGAGGATGATGATGAAATGCCACTTTCCAGGTGGTTTCAGCCCAGCAGTTGGAGGCGAGTTTCCAGCATGTGCAGGCGTAACACGAGTTAACCTTGATCTCGTTGGTGCGTATGCTGTCAGTGACACAGGTTTATGAGCTTGGGAAGGGCCCAGGTATGTACATAGATGGCTGCAGACCATTATCCTGCTCCTGCAGCTCTCCAGGTAGCTGAGTAAACGAGGTGTGTCTGCTTCCGATGCAATAAACCTCCCATTGCACTGCATACGCAACCTTGCCGGGTTGGTGTTTGCACAACTACTGTCCAAAGGCAGTTTATAACAGCAGGTTTGTTTCACTCGCGTATCTGACTGACGTGGAGTACTTAAGTTCAATTAATAATGCTCCTGCCTTCTGTTGAAAGGGTGTCCAGGCTTAACCCATGCTGATATCAATGGTGAGTCTGAAAAGGACTGTGAGTGAGTTTGGTGTGCAATCTTCTGGATTAAAGAGGAGGGGGCTATGTGGAGAAGGAAAAAAGAGACATATTTTCCAATTTGACATGTTTACAGCCTGGAGAGCTTGGAAAGAGCATCTTGAAATAACAGGCAGTAAGGATTAATGTGCTTGCTTCTGAGAAGGCTGATGGAAGGGGAAAAGAGGGAGAAGTTATAAAATGCATGTTTGTTGTGCCAAGGGCCACGGAGAACCACAGCTAACAGCGACGGGAGGTGCTGGTGACAGGCAGTACTGGGGCCAGCGCAGCAATCTCCTTCCACTTCATTTTCCTATCTACTCAGAGATACAATCTGCTCTATCTTGACCTATGCTCAGTGGACAGCCTGAGTCTGAAGCCTGGAAAGGTGTTAAAGGAGATAAAATTGGTCTCATTAGAATAATCCTTCCAAGCACTTCTCCCTCAGCTTAGAAAAAAAGATGCATTAGAGGTGATAATTGAAAAATTTGTTATTGCGGTTACTTAGATAAAAGTTACTCATTACAGCCATGCAGTTGCTCAGTACAAGCAGTGCTAGACTGCATAATGAGTTAATGGCCTAAACACTGGAGTGTCTTCACATCTTCTAAATAAGTTGCCTTTCTGTTACTGTTGTGGAGCTTTTGCATATGGGCTCTGCTAACAGTGCTTTTAGATAACCACTCTTCTGTATGCAGTTGATGAAATAATAGAGATTATTATATCTATTGAAAAAAGGCTTTTGAAACTCTATCAAAAAGTTTGCTGGGGTTGGTTTGTTTGTTTGAGTGTTTTCTTAGTTTTCTGAGGCCCAGCAGATGCCCTGCACTGGGTGACCTGTGCAAATTTCCATTCCTTAGGCATCACTGGACACCACCTGCATGTGTGCTCTCCATCTCTACAACACTACGCTAATAATGCGTGTGGTCACAGACATACAGTTCTGCATCATGGTAGATTCCTGAGGTGCAAATGCCAGAAAGTTTTGCCTTGCAAATCTGCCCTGGCCACCTCCATCGAATAGGCAGGAGTGTTCCTAGCACCACAGCTGTGTCTTCTGGTGGGATTGGAGTGAAAATGTCTATGAGAGATTGGATCCTGATGTAAAAGGTTCAAGCGATATCATATCTGTCTTTAGTGAAAAGTATTTCAACAGCTGATTAGTGTCACTGTTAAAAATAGACACCTTATTTCTGTTCTGAATTTTTCTAGCTTTTGCTCTTGGTTGCTCAATCTCACTTTGTCTCTGCTTAGATGGATTTAATCCTTTGGTGTCAAGTATTCTCTGTTTGTAAACATTTTCAGACTGTGATGACAAACCTGCATTATAAACACGTGTATGTAGTGCCCCTTCATGTGTTGATACCATCTTGAATAGTTGTGCTTAAAATAATAAATTTCATTATTATTAGTGTGTTTATTTCTTGTGCTTCCTTTTAGTCTTTCAACTGAAATGAAGTCTTGTTGTTTTTATCTGAGTTCCTTTCAAACAAACACAATATTGTAGTTTAGGTTTCTGATTAAGGGTGATGCTTAATTTCCATCAATTAAAAACCTAGAGGGAATAAAATGATTCTGGTAAGTTTTAGTCTGTTTATGTTGGAGCTGCTTGGTCTGTGCGGTCAGCAGGGAATTTGTTTGTGTTGATGATGCATTTCTCACCCTCCAGACTGGCTGTTACGCTTGTTAATGTGAAGACTATCAATTCAACACTGTACAGAAGGACTAAAAAATTCAGGCAAATAGTGTGGTTAGGAAAGAACACCAGGTCCTTGTGCAGGAGTCTCAGAATAGCAAGTGGAAGTGTAGCCACTGGCTGCCTCTTCTGGAGGTGCAGTTCCTCTCAACCTCATTTTAGCTGTCAAAAGCTATTTCTAGATCAGTAAGTATGTCATGGTAATATGAGGTGATAGATTGAGTAAAAGAGTCAGTGCTGAGGTCCCCGTGTCTGCGAGTGCATGTCCCTGGAGGCTTCAGGTTGGACTTGCTGTACGCTGGTCCCATGAATGCCCCTTAGTGGCTGCGGATGCATTTTGGCTCTCCTGGAGTGCCTCTTGTAGTTTAGTTTCATCCACAAGGAGTGAAGCTGTTCAGCTGCTTCAATACCACTCCACAGCATGAATGAAAATATGGGAAGTGGAGGTGTTGAGGTCATTCCAAAGCAAACTCCTGATCCTAGCTAAACTGCTAACATAAGAGGACTCAGAAAGGTTAGGTGATTGTTTTAAACTGGTCTGTAAGCTTCCTTTCAGCTTGTCCATCCTAAGATAGGTATGCCAAAGATCAGTGGGATGGATTACTCCTCTCCATCGCCTGAAAGGCTGCAGACAAAAGATGCAAGTTGGACACCCAAGTAATGAAATGAGGTGAGAGGAGTCCCGCCTGGGATGACCATGATTGTGGTCAGTGGTATGCCAGGAGCTCACAGCTACGGCTCGTGGCTATAAGACAACCTGCTGTGTGATACGAAGTCTGAAGGGAGAGGAAGGTCACTTTTTTAAGACTAATCAATCCTGGTGGGGAAAAAAAAAACAAAGCAAAAAAACCCCAACCAACCACCAGACAAGCCTTTAAGCACGCAAGCCTTGTTTTCAGTATGTTGCCTTGCCTAAGTCTTTGTGTCATCACAGCTAGGACAGTAGTACCACAAGAGTACTTAAGTGAGCTAAGAATAGCAGATTTCCTTGAGAAATGTTTTTGTTTATTTTGGTTTTGTATTTTTAAATTCTTGGAGCCTTGGTGACCTTTTTCTTAAGGGTCCTAGAAGAATAGCCTAATCAGAGAGTATTGTTGTAATAAGGAAGGCAGTTGTGAACTGCCTTAATTCTCTGGCTTTTTCCTTGTGACATGCAAGGTTTTACTGGCAAAATGAGGAAAAAAAAATCATGAAGTGGACATACCTCTGAACTTTATTGCTATTGCTGCTGGATTAAAGGTAGAGGAGGCTAGCGTGACATTTGCATTCATGCTGTTTTTAGGTTGCCATTGTCTGTGGGGCCATTGTAACTTAAATAAGTAGAAGGCACTCTGCATTAAAGAGGATATAACCAAAATATATCTTTGTTAAAAGGCTGAAAGAAAGGAATCTGTTCAAAATTATTTCTTAAGTTATTGCTAGGATAGCAATAGGTATGAAGTCCTGGTGAGAGCTAACAAGGCTCCTCTATGTGGATGAAGAGTTGTTTCCCTGGGAGCAGTCAGTGGGCTGGGTGCATAACTAAGATGAGCAGAAATTAAGGGATGGGGAGTTCATAGGATTGAAGGGTACAAATGCAAGGAATGGAAACTCATGATTCTGGGTTGGCAGAATGATGTGCATCTTTGAAAAGATATTTTTCTAGGGATTTGCCTGCTGGGAAACAGCAGTTGAGCTCAAGGTTGTTGTTTGTGGGGTTTTTTTGTTTGTTGTTTTTTTTTGTTTGTTTTTTTGTTTTTTTTGGGAGGGGGGTTGTTTTTAGGTATTTTTTTGAATGAAGGAAATGGATGGTAGTGAGAAGGGATGAATGAAAGGTAGTGGCACCTAGGGAGGCAAGGGCAGAATGGTGGCAGAGACTGAGAAAAGGCAGCAGGTCTGGAAGAAGTGGTTATTTAAATATCATGAGTGAGACACTTAGATGCACAAGAGGTAAGAGGATCAAAGCTATTTTTTTTAAGACAGAAGGAAGATGTGTATTTGGATTTTTTTAAATTTAATTTTATTGTGGATAGCCTGTGCCTGTTAGCTATCTCAAAGGAAAGCTATAAGCAAGACAAAGCAGGAGGAATTTTACTGTTAGTCAAGCTATGATTTAGTACTACCCATGCTCTTAGATGGACACAAAGTAAAATTACAGCCTCAGAGATTCACAGTACAACAGCTAACACTTCTTAGCCTGTGATTTGAAAAAAAAAAAAAAAAGAAAAAAAAAAAAAAAGAAACAACCCTTTTTGGCAATCAAGAAAAAGTACAAAGCCAAACTACCTTTGTGTCAGAGGACCTAGTAATATTCACTGGCTCAAGCCATGGCTGGTGGCTTGGCAAGTACTGAAGGCAGAACATTGCACATAACAGACCATGTTTTATGTGCTTGTCTTACTTATGAGCCTAACAGAGCGTATAATTGATACTGAAATAAAGTGTAGTGGGGATTCATATATTTATGTTGTCTGTTTTTTCACGATGGAGTATGTATCCTGGTTGGAAAGCTCAAGCTCTTGCTAAATTTTAATTGCCTTCCCCTGCTGATCATACGGTAGAGGTTGTTGGCTAATTAAGGGTAGCTTCTAAATCAGGATTCTGTACACACAAAATACCCCGTTATTTTCTCATCTGTCTAGGCAGGTCACCTAATCCAATATTAAAATGCTGAAACAGGAGGGGAAAACATTTTCTTGAAGTCTTTATGTGAAGAATTCGCATGAGTTTGCCCAAGCCAGGATTAGGAAAGCTGTACTTAAAGAACTGAGCTAAATGGTTCAATTTCTATAGGATGTAGATGGCAGAAAAGATGTTTATTTACTGTGGCAATTAAAATAACATGCATCAAAGTGTTATCTGGAGACTGGATGAGAAGTAGAGAGTGTTGTAGAATGTCTATGGGTTGTAATAAATCCCGAAGACATTTCCAATAAGAGTTATTTCAGCTGTGAGTTTACAATAGCTCACAAATGAGGAAGGAGTAGCCAGATTAAGATTTATTTCTTCCTGAAGAAGAGATGACTAGGTTCATATATGAAGGTCTTTAGCACTGAAGAGAATGTGAACAGGGAATGACTGTTCACTGTTTCTTATAACATAGTTTTTGGGGATGTCCTCAATTTTCATTGGGTAGCCATTTTGAAACCACCAAAAGGACATTAATATTTGCATAAGGCTAAGAGACTGTGGAGTTCCTCGCCACAAAATTGTTGCAAAGACCAGAAGTATAGAGGGATTCAAAAAGGAGTTGGCAAATGCAAGGGGCAGAAGTCCCCAGGGTTGTTATGCTCAGAGGTCTGGACATTAGCTCTACCTTATAATGTCCTTATTGGACTTACTGCTGAAAGCTAGTACAACCAGAAGAGGGTCATTCCTCTTTGTACCAACCCCAGACTCTTCAATATGACTTGCTGAAGCTCTGAATACAGAGATCCCAATGTTTGGGGCCCATCTTAAAAGAACCCAGGGAAATTTCACTTCTTATCTTGTTAGATTAAAAGTCAATAAATAGGCATGCTTGGGAGGGGAGGTAAAGGACTAGTGATTGACAGCACCCAAGAAATGTAGTGGCTTCACTCAACCTCAAGAGAAGATAAAAATGATGGTGGAAAAAACATTTCTTTGTAGGAAGCCCAGCTCCTTCCCATTGTCCTGCACTAGTAAATAGAGAAAGTGATGTTTCCTTTTTGGTTCAGTTTTTAACTAGAATGTTGACCCTCATATCTGTGATGTGTGTTTTTTTTGTCTGTTGAGGGGTGGAAACTCCATACCTGGAGTGCCATGTTCCTGTTTATCTTAACCTGTTCTGCAAATCCACTTTCAGAGTGGATTAAGATAAAAAAGAACAAAACACTCCTGTCACAGGTGAGGAAGGTCCACAAGTGGAATGAATCAGCATCTAAGCCAAGTAGAGACAAGTCCTAAGGTGTCTGCAACTGGAAACTTGACCCATCTCACCCGCTGCTGTAGGGAAGGAGCTTTGCATCCTCCACCCTGCTGCCTGCTCCAGATCTTTGCTATTTCTTGTGGAACAGGGAAGAAATTGTTCACTGCTACTTCTTCAAACTGTTGTACTTGTTTTGAATCCAGCTTGCTCAGAAGTAAGTCCTGTGCCTGATTTTAGCTGCCCACAGCTTTTCCACTTGTCAGATGACCATGATTCATGACTCTTACCATGGACTAGAAAGCATTGGATGCTTGGCATGTTTGACTTCAGCTTGGAAATAACTCTCCAAACACTGATGTCTGGCTCCCTATGACAAATATCTGCTAGTTGAGATCTGTTGGTCAGGAGATGAAAACAGTGAGATGATTGATGGAATCGCAGGTAGAAGTTTTTAGCATGGCTGCAGCCAGAGCTGGCTCAATGTCACCTGTTCCGTTGTTCAGTGGCAGTTGGAACAAGCTGTCTTGGCAGGGGCAGAGTTTGTTACAGGCACTGTGCTAATCTCTCTTGCGGGTGAGCCCAGATAGGCTGGATTGAGCTGAAGTTGTTCCAGTTGAAACTAAACATTTTCAAAATAGTTGTCAAGAGCTCCAGTAGGACCACTTTACTTTTTATACCACTGCTTAAATAGCTGCTGACTGCAGTCTGGTGTCACCATTATTACAGAGAGCAGGAGATGTTTGGTCAACATACACAAATGCTTTAAGATCCCGGAGAAAAAAGGGACTTTCCAAATGAAACTGCTATTGTTGTGTACTTCATTAGTACACGTGATAATGTACTGCAATAGTCCAGCAATGTCTTAAGTGCAAAGGTTTGACTATTTTCCTGGTGATGCAAGAGAGAAACAGGAGCCTTTGAAACTGGCCAAGTGTTGGGAGAATTGGAGAAGAGCTCAGAAGCTGTATCCGGCGGCTTGGCAACAGGTAGAGGCAGCACACTAGCTCCTTGGATTTCTCTGCGTTCATAAGCATTGGGTAGTGAAGATGGTAAGGCTAGGAATTATGTGTAAGCTTTATCCAAATCATTGGGCACCAGCTGATTCAAGGGCTGGTGAATCCTGGGCTGTGTGTTTATCCTTTGCAAGTCAGGACTGATGTCTGCTTGGGCCAGTGGAGTATGGGTCTCTGTACCCTGTTTCTTCATGCTCTTGAGGGCAGGTGTGAACCTACCCAGAGCCAGATGACTAGACACTGACATTCATGTATAAAGATGTCCTACATTGATGATCCCTGATCAAGGTTCAACCTTAACCATGGACTGAGGCCGTGTACTAAAATAAGGTAATGGGACCCGAGAACTAAGGGTATACATGGTTAAAAAGATGACTTCTAGGAGTTTGCGAATTAAAATACGATACTGCTTGGAGGAGCAGTTGGATCCATTGGGTGGATGGAGGTAGAATTGGACTAGTCAGGACGGGTATGTGTTTGAACCTCTCCATCAAAGTCTGAGGCTGATCCTGATGTGGCAGGACAGTGTTGGCTCCAGGGGCTGCATCATGTGGCTGTGAATTTTTCAGCTGGCCCTTTTTGGCTTTCATCAGTTGAAACATTTTTCTGTCTGTACCATTTCTGTAATGATTAGTTTGATATCTGATCTCCATGCTTTGAGCTAAATCCTCTAGTCCCGTAGTTATATGATCTGAAGCTTATGCTTTGTGGTTGCCACAGAGGCAAAGTGAAGCTTCATTGCTGTGTTGTTGGCACTGGGGATGCTTGTCGGCACTGGGCACGCGGTTTTCTTTTTCTTTTTTATTTTTTTAAAGTCTTTACCACAAAATTGCCACTTCTGGAGGTTATATAAAGAGATGGGAGTTTCAAAATCCTTTGACTTCTCCGGGAATAGTCTACATGGTACAAGAGGGTGGAGATTTCTGGAGTTTCCAGTACTGGTGCTCCAGGCCAAAAAGTTGTTGCATCCCAGTTTGACCTCAGTTATCCTTACTATGCATCCCATTTTGAAGGCTGGGTCTAGTTCACAAGTTTTCTTTCTTTCCTGCTGGACTTTTTTTTATAGACTTCCTTAGGATTTTTAACTGCAGAGAATAAGTTTGAGCCGAGTTCCCTGAACACACTTGTTTGTTTTTTCCATAGGTTCCTTAGAAAGAGAGCTTGGACGGCATGCAAAGTTGTGAAATATCTGCAGACAGCACGGATGATCCTCTTAGTAGTGGCCTACGGAGAAAACGACAGCCTCGAATAGTAGTTATCGGTGCTGGGCTTGCAGGCCTGTCAGCAGCAAAAGCGCTCTTGGAAAGCGGTTTCACGGATGTAACTATCCTTGAGGCGACTGACCGAATTGGAGGCCGCGTGCAAAGTGTGAAACTTGGTAAGAGCAGCATTTT
Organism: Haliaeetus albicilla; assembly: GCF_947461875.1. Classification (NCBI taxonomy): domain Eukaryota; kingdom Metazoa; phylum Chordata; class Aves; order Accipitriformes; family Accipitridae; genus Haliaeetus; species Haliaeetus albicilla. The sequence continues at coordinate 81,894,516 of NC_091483.1, read as the reverse complement.
GGGAATAATGCGTTGGGCTTGCTTTATTCTGCTAGCAAGGCTTTGTGTTGTCATTAGGTTAATCTGACCTTGGAAATGTGCCTTTTCAGTCAAGGTGCACATGCAAAAGGTTATTTGAGGTTTAATGTTGTCAGGAACATAAAACCTTGGGCTCCTTTCAGGGTGGATGGGTGAATCTGAGCTATCTTGTGCATCTTTTCTGAGGGAGGGCTGCTCCAAACCCATTCTTCTATAAAATAAAGACCTTGGTGATTGTTTTCATTCGTACAGGAAGAGCTCTGTGTAACAGGTCTGTGAGAAGTGTTCCGTGATTAAATAACTGTATTGAGACAGTTTCCACCGTTTTCAAGCTTGACTCTTGACTAGGAGCAGTCAGTAAATCTCCTGGCTAGCAAACGGCTGTTTCTCAGTGACTTACATCACTTGCAAAGGGGTGAGCTCCAAGCTATTCTGTTTCACAAATAGCCCCATTCATTTCCCTAGAACTAATTTACTGTGTAGGGCACTACCCACTGTGAATCAGGCTTCTGGAAAAACCTCTTCAATGTACCCTTTCATCCTGATTTGCAGCTTTCCTACCTCTGTGGCTTCCTTTCTCAGTGTGTAATAAAGGTACAGACACTGGATATTTTAATCCCATGTCAGTTGGAAGGGCTTGTAAAATCTCTAAATGCAAAACTACTGGAACAAACATTACCCTTTGCAGCACAGTACTCAGTGAAACTTTCCCTGGTATCTAGAAGGGCATTGCATGTCTCTTCTCCACAGGAGGCAAAATGCTCTTCACTTTTACTGAATTGCCTTCCTGACTTCAATTAACTAGCTCTGTTTCTTGATCCCACTCTATATTTATTAACTTTGGCCTCTTGCTGCCCTCCCTTTCTTTTTTTGTCAGGTGCTTACATCACTTACTATATTTTACTTGATAAACTCACTACAGTAAATAAACAGCAGGGTCCTATGAGCTTTCAGAAGGGAAATGAATGAAAAGGCAGTCAGACAAGTCTAATCTCCAGGGTTTGAATAGGGCACTTTACATTCTGCTGAGACTTGGCATAGAGGTTAGAATGGGAAGTGTGTCCTTTACTCACAATATGCTGTATTAAAAATATCCTGGATCATGTCTGTGATAGGAGGGAAGTGTTAAAGGCCTGAAATCTTCAGGGAGTAATATATAATTTTGTCAGTGCACCTGTGAAATAGTTTTGTTGTACTAGTATTGAGACCAATCCTCTCACCTTTGGGCACCTTCACCAGTTACTTATCTTTGCTTTTGCTGGGAATCTACCTCCTGTTCATTAACACTTCTTAACTAACATGAGACAAGAGCAGGCTTTTCAGTCTGGTGGGCATCTTGCAGTTTGTAGATGTAACTGTTAGTTCCAGAGCAGAGGACTGGAATCCAAAGTCGATCTTTTAATACCTTTCTAAAACTACAAACTGTCCGCCTTTTCTTATCTTCTGCAAACTATCAAAGTTCTGCTGTGTAGGTATGGACTGCAGTTCTCTCCCAAGGTGGGTCCATGTTCTGACTCCTTGTGCTCATTGCAGATTCCCATGCCCTTTAGCCAAATAATTTTGGAGCTCTGTTGGGTGGTAAAATCTTCAGAAGCAGCATGTACTCAGAACCTCATTAATCCCTGGTACAAGGGCAAAAGGGCAGCATAGTCCTGTGGGGTGTTTTCTTCTTCTTCTGTACTGCCTGGAGCAGCAAGATTGCACCTGGGGCATGCAAGACCTGCTCTTTTCTCAGAACTGGCTAAAGCTTACAAAAAACTGTTACAGAAGTGGTTCTTCTGGGCCTTCAACACACAGCCATTTTGATCTGCTTGTCTAAATGGCATTTAAATGTTAAACTTCTCTGGCTACTCCCCTATCTGCACACTTGACTAAAGATACGATTTAGATCTGTGGCACCTTCTCAGGGTTATATCCTAATACTTCTACTCTCACTGAGCCATGCCATGTCTTGCAGGGGACAGTATTTTCCCTCAACTGCATAGAGTACGTTGCTACTCAGCACAGGGGAATAATTTGGATTTTCAGAGGTTTGGTTCATCATTTCTAGCACAGGTGAGGCAGAGGGTTTGTGTGTTTGTAGGTTGTGAGTGTGTTTCTTGTACGTGATCTATAACACCTGTGTCTGCTGCAGATACTTCACCACAGGATGCCCAAAGAATAGTCAGGGCTGCAAAGGGAAATGTGAAAGTTCCCATGCGTATTTAGAAGGCTTGATGCACAACCTGTGCCTTCCTTTGGAAAATTGCTGGTATAGTATATTGTTGTGTATAGGCCTGTTTTGACTGCTGCTTGTGTCTCAGTAATTATATTCACAGAATAGGAAGCAGATTTTTTTCTATTTTTTGTTGTATTGGATGATTCATTCAAAGTAGATTAATATTGAAACTAAAATCTTTTAAGGCCCTGCAAGTAAATCAGCTATCTCTGTTCAAAAAGATGTTATTTAATTTTATACTTTTAAATAATTTATCGTGTAACGTACACTGGGTAACAACTGGCTTATCTGCTTGGTAGTGATGATAGTGAGTTTCTACAGGCAAGAATGACTATTTTTAATTTGTTGGTATTTGATTACATTCCACACAGCTACTGAAGACAGGAGAACTTGGAACACATCATAATTGTTACTGAGCGCCAATACAGCGGGACCTGCTTCTCTCAAAGATGAGGTGCCCTGTAAATAAGGGCTATATACAGGACGATTGTTAGTGTAGCAGAGAGCAAGCTCCTGACATAAAGCAGCAGGCAGTATTCCTGCTGCTGATCTGGCATGTGATGACTCGCAGGAGGATTGCATTAACAAGGTGACTGCCACATGCAATATTTATGAGCTTTGTACCTTTTGGCTGCCAACGTACAGCAGTCATTTCCGCTAGGCTGGGTGCTCTGGGAGTGTATTGGAGTTTGTGGCGCCTTAAATATTCACAGGTTTGTGACTTGATGCTGCACACTCTGAAGCACATGCTTTGTTTTAGGTACACGTAGAAATCTTGCGCTCTCGAGTCCTGTAATGCATATTTTGAAGGGCAATCAGCATGGTCCTTAATGATGAGGCGGTTGTCTGCTTGAAAAACAAGATATGTGGAGCTTCCCTTGGAGGCAGTGTCTCAGCTGGAGAGCAGCATTTCTTCAAGCTTTCACCCATTAAACTTGACTGCATTATAGCAGTGCTGCAGTGTCTTTCTGTCTGAGCGTATATTTACATGTTAAACAGTATACGATGACTGGTAACTGCATGATCCTTTCTTCATCAAGCAGCATCCTATTAACTATCCCACTTAATTCACGCACCTCTGCAGAGCGAGCTGCACAGCATGGTGTTGGCTGGGATGCTGGGAGAACACAGCTTTGTCAGACTTTAAAACAGGTAGCTTTGACTTCTGAGAATGTATAAAAATGTGGGTGGAGGACATGACCCAGGGTTATTATTTTTAGCACCTCCTTTCAGCTGCTGAACATCTCCCTGTGCTATCAGCCCAGTTGTGGCAGCACTGGCTTAGGAGGGGTCAGAGCCCTGGTGCAAACCCTGTTAGTTATAAGGAAGGGAGAGAGTGGGGCTGACCAAACTCTTTATGTTTTGCAGGCAGAGAGTATAGGGGATGAAGACTAAATGTATTTGGTGTTTAACTTTACAGTGCATCTTTTTAAAGAACCTGATTTAAATTTTCAAAGACATAAGTAATAAATTATAACCTATTTACTTATTTGGGGAATGGAAATGCATTTTTGTATTGCAGTTAGTCTGCGGTATATTTGTAAATAACATGCATTTTTAATCATAGGATAAAGTTCAGTATGCAGGCCAATGTTGCTATCCCAGGGCAATCCAATTTTTTCCTGTATCTCCCTGCTGTAGATGCTTTTCTTCCTGTGTCTGGGTATCCATCCCCTCCTCTCGAATACAGTGGATATTTGAAGTCTTTAGGTACTCTGTTCTTTCCCTACGACTTTAATATTTATGTAAGTATATTTATATGTCCTTTTTGCAATAATACAGTGTGCCTTCTTACAGCTCTTTTCCTTCCCACACCCCCTTCACTAGTACATGGCTTGTGCTGCAGCCCAAGCAGTACATTCTCTGCTTTCTGGTCAAGTTCTTAAATGCAGGTTTAGAGAAGATGTTTTAGAAGGGTCAAGTAGCAAGGATAGAGCAGCTAGCAACAACCATGATAAGAACAGGGAACCCAGAAGATTCTGAATTTCACCTCAAGTATCAGAGGTGTGTCACTGTGATGTATCTTTATTGGAAACATCCCATCCTTCTAGCACTATCTAAACTTGTATCCTGAAAGACTGGTTTGAAGGACACTGGCATTGCCCTTGTCTAACAAAGAAGGCTCGCTTAAGTGGTGTTCAAACACGTGGTGTCCTTGAGGAATTGTTCTGGTTTTGCACATGTACATTTTATTTAGGGTTGAGTGTGACACGCTTTCAGAAAAATGGGATTCTGTAACTAGTCTGCTTGGTTTACTCTCCTGCAGGGCACGCCACTTTTGAACTGGGAGCTACGTGGATTCATGGTTCACATGGAAACCCAGTCTATCATCTAGCAGAAGACAATGGTTTACTTGAAGAGACTACTGATGGTGAGAGAAGTGTTGGACGGATCAGTCTTTACTCCAAGAATGGGGTGGCTTATCATCTTACCAACAATGGGCAAAGGATCCCGAAAGATGTGGTTGAAGAATTCAGTGATTTATACAACGAGGTTGGTATTCAACTGCTTTGTTGGTTTGTAGATTTGCCTGAAATACTGGGACCCTTGACAGTTTTAACGTTCTGGGTATTGGACAAAGCTAGAAAACCAGTAATGTCTTTAATTTCTTTGCAAAAAATCAACACTTAGTTTGCTCTCATTTGCATAACTATACCCCATTTGTCCCTGATGTGGGATTAACTCACTGTTGTTAGGAAGAACAATCTTTCCACATTTGTCATCAATTTAATCACTTCCAGCAACTATTGCTGGGCAGATCCAGTCATTGCTCTAGAAAGTTGCTACTTAATTAAAAGGGTAAAGGAGGGATCAAATTACTAAACAAAGTAGAATGTAAAACCTTAGCAACAACCAGCTAAATATTGTAGCCCTGTGACATTTTATTGACGTTATAAATACCATAGTGTGCTGTGTAGTACGCCAAAGTCAGCAGAGTATCATAGGAATTGCAAGTTTTCTTGCATCAGAAGGAAAGAAACATCTTTTCTAGTAGACTCAGACCAGCGTGGGCTTAAATTCAAGGTTATTTTAACTTCTTTTGCTCTATGTTCAGTGACCTCCTCTTCACTTTAGGGCCTCAGTATGTGACAGAAGAGCCAAATAGGAAAAAAAACCCCAACCAACCAACTACCGATGCAGAACCTAAAACCACTAAATAGATGCCTGCAGGATGGAAATGAAAATGCTTGTTTAGTGGAAAGATTAACCTCTGCTAAAAAAGCAATTAGGCGATGTTAGACTCACAAAAAGGCCAAACTTACTTTCAAGTAACTTGGCACTGCTGCTGTCATCCCAGTATTTCTTTCAGAGGGAAAATGGGGTTTCTTACTGATTTGTGTGTTGAACATGTGTGAAAGATTGGTATTAGTTTGCCCTTAGGTAGAGTGACGTGAAAGAAGGAGGTTTGCCAAAGTTAATTATAATTATTCCCCATATGTTTTTTAACGTCACTTATGAATTACATTCAGGGGGGTCAATGCAGAATGTCTAGTCCTCCAGGTAATGTGATCTCACAGTGGGTTATATAAAATGGAGCAAAACATTGTTATTTTCATCAGGCTGTAGCCATGCCTAAAACCTTCAGATTATCATCTGACAGTGAACTTCACCAGTATTTGCGCTTGGCTAAACACACACTAGATTCAGGTTACTCTTGCATACTTTATGTTTAAAAATATGTCCATGAGCATTTAGAAAGCCACCAAGAGAAAAGTCACTGTAGCCTGTAAAGAATTATCAAGAGTTGAATGAGCAGCAGAAATGGGGATATTTTTTTTTTGTCTGAAAAGACTTCTGACGCTGCCCTGGGTCTCTGAACTGGAATCTGTGATGGGGTGGCACAAAATCATTTCAGTTTGAGAGAGGGGTAGTAGGAATTTCAAAGAAACCTCATTATGGAAGGAATTTAGCAACCTGTGGCAGGGAGGGAATTCTTCTTGGACAAATGCAGGTGGGGATAATTCATCTGAACAATTTTTTCATATTACTGGATTGAAAACAGAACCAGAGCCAGCCAGGAAAAAAGACAGGTGAGGTGTGTGTGGAGCAAGATTAACAGTGACTAAGACTAGAAAAGAAAGAGGCAGTATGTGAAAATACTGCAGTGAGCAGCATTATTTATGTAAATGGAACACCGCCAAACTGCATGCAGTGCTTGGTGATCATCCTGTCTCAAAGATGACAGGAAAATCTCCAGCAAAGCGAAGGTGTCAGAGGCAGGCAGACTCTGAAATGAGAAGAGAATACAAAGATGAGAGCTGCTTAGCTTTGAGGTACAGCCAATATGATAAAGCCTATAACAAGGTGCCAGTGTTTTAGAAATGATTAATTTGGTAAATCTACCCTTTCTTTTAAAGCAAGAGAAAGGGGGCAGCCAGTGACATGAGAGAACAACACATTAAAAGTTAATCTTCTTTGAGCAACACATAATTAGCTTATCGTTGCCACAGGATATCTTTATCGCTAGGAGACAGAAAAGGCTTTCACATTTATGGATTGTAAAAATGTCTACAGCTACTCTCTGTGATAAAAAAAATATGTAAGGGACAGCTTAAGCCAAGAAGAGGACATCAGCCAACCTCTACTTGCTGTTGCTGGGGAGGTGCTTTCTCTGTTTTCCTTCAAAGTGTGCTGGACTTTCTTGCAGGGGCAGCTCACGGTTTTGTTGAGCTTCTTGTCCTAGCCTCTTCGGGGTGTCAGATTGGATGATCTTTAGTGATTTAAGACAGCTGACTGTGGTTTCTTCCCTGTGCTGCGTAGGAAAAGTGGGAATTAAGGCGAGCTATGTGATCTCCTGAAAAGCTCCAGTTAAGAAAGACTGGTGGGTGAGCAGTCAGGAGCATGTGCAGCAGGTGTATGGATTTGGGGACCTTTTACTCTGGCATGAGGTGCAGAGAATGTTTCTGTTTACAAGTGCTGAGTCTGCCTGGTGCATTTCTGTTCTGTGTTTTGTTAAGTTCCTGACTTCCCCCTGCATTTTTATTTTTTTTTTTTTTTTCCATTTTCACTTAAGTCCATTCCATCATTTTTCTTCATCCTGGCTCGCCAATACTCTCTTGCTTTAACTGGTGATGAAATGGGTGCTGAGGAGGAGCAGTAGGAATTTGGTCTTCAGTTCTGCATCTCTGTTTTTTTGAGGAGGCACGTTTTCTGGGAGGTTTTGTTAAAACATCTTGAAGTTGTCTGGGGTGAAAAACCACCTTACAGATCACCAAATCCTGAGGTCAGGCTCCTCTCTTGCCTTGTAGGAGCTCCCTGACCCTTCTCAGAGTCTTGGGGCAGCCCGCTGTTAGCAATCCCACCATCATGTCATCTCATGTCTCGGGCTGCATCTCCCACTTTAGAAGAGGCTGAGATAGCAAAGGCTGTGACACACACTGTCCTGGCTTGAAAAGAAAAAAAGACCAAAACAATCAAACAAGACAACCAGCAACTGCATGATGGATGCAAAGCCTATTCAGGGATGGAGCACTGGCATTAACAGTGGAAAATGTATTCCTGAATGAACGGGGCTAAATTTGTCACAGTTTCAAATGCCTGCCCTCCCCTGCACAGCCGGCTCACTTCCCATGCACTCACACACTGCCCTTCTTTCGCTGCAGCAGCTGCCACGTGCTTGGGCTCGAGCATATGCCTCCAGCTCTGTTTCTCCATCTGTATCTCTCTAGCCCCAATTATCTTGTCATCTGGACACCAAATTCTAGTGAATGCAAAGTGCAGAGGATCTCCCTCGAGTGTTCCACTTGGGTATGTGGAGTCACTGAAGCTGGAGCCTAGCAAGGCGAAGTCTCTCCTCTGTGTGCTGAATTTTCCTGGTGTGAAAGGCAAGGCACCCCAGTACTTCCAGAGCTTTGCCTCGCTAGTTCATTTGGAAAGTCCTTATGCATTTTCTGGGCACTTACCCAATCTTTTTTGGCTGGCGGCTTCTACTTCAGTACAAGTTTTGCTTCTTTTTGTTTGCAGTAGCCTGAATTTTTAATAGCTGTAGGGATGCCTCACAGAAGCCTTTATTTGGGTACGAGAAAGCCAGCAGTAAGACTGCTCAGCTCTTCATTTCTGTAGCAGAAGTGTTCTTATGAGAGGCTGTCTTGACTGAGAGACTGTTGCACTGCATTGAAGCCGGTCAAGATCTATCACAAGCTTGTGACCAAAGTGACCCAAATCCGCCTCCGTGAGAGCACTAGAAAACTAGGCAATTCCTGCAAGGAAGGTCTCCAGTCCTGCAGAGCAGCTACCTGGATTTCCAACCACGCATTGCCAAGCAATGCACCATGAGAAGGGGCATCGAGCCTGCCGTTGGCAGGACGATTCTCCAGCCACTGCTGTTTTAAGACTATCCTTCTTAGATTGTGTACTGAGCAGGGCTGGAGCTGCTCAGGGTCATTGCTAGTCCATTTGGTCAGTCTCTCAAAGGAAGAGGGCACCAGCTTTGGAAGGGTGCGATGTCTGTGCCACATATTCATAATCTTCCCACCTTTCTCTCTCGACTCCTGCTAGGATAATTGGGGGAATCCTGGGGCTGGGGGAAGATTTTTGCCTCTGCCTGCTTATACCACATCTGCATGACCCTCAAAGAAAAGCGACAGGAGTGTGACCTTTGAGGATAACATCTGCAGCTTCAGTGTCTATGTGTGCTTATAACTGCTGGGAAGATGTGAATAGGGACAACCCATCTCAGAGTTGCTCTTCTGTCCCTGCGAAGTCTTCATTTCCCTCTCCAAAGAGGTATTTAAGGCCATCTCCCAGCTATTTCTGAAGGGTGGGAGGGAGGTGGTGAACTTGACAAGTTAAATGCAGGTGAAAAATCACACTGCTTTGCCTGCCCAAGAATTTCACAGTCCATCGGCCAGCCTGATTTAGAAGAAGTGCCTATTTTACGTAGGCTTTTCAGTAAGGACATGGTCCCTAAAGACCTGTTTCACAGGAACCCTCCCTTTAACAATCAGCTAATTAATGGCCTTGTTATCTGTCAGCTTTCTCCTGTGTGCTGCACAGCTCCTGGGGGAGGGATGCAGCCAAAGACTGACAAAGTTTTCCACCCTTCTCACCCCCACCCTGTGCTGGGCTTCCTGCCATCCCCAATTAAGCTTGAGTGCCTTGCCTTGCATTATCATAGAAAGCAGGACCAAAGGGCCACTGAGAGTCACGGTTCCCTCCCTGCCCCTCTATTGCACTGACAGATGTCTGGCCTGGTAACAGCGTGGACCTATCTCCATAGAGGTTTTTTTACTGACCGGGGATTAAGTCACTGCAGTTTTTAAGCCAAGTGAGAAAAAGACAATGCTACGGATCGTCACCGGCGCAGACAGGAAGGAGCGTGGATTGGGATGTGCTTTCCTGATCTCCTTCAGTGCTGAGAAGCTTCTTTATTTAGATTTGTTCTTCCTAAGAGACTGCCTCTTCCTGTGGTGGAAGAGCACGTATGTAGTAAACACGTGTAGGTGGAAGCCTGTAGGTAAGAGAGAGGACATCCCTCCTGGTGGAACTCACGTTTTCTGCAGAGACCCTGGTTGTGGGATGCCCCAAAGCTGGTCAGAAAGAAGACAGAAGATGTAAGCTGAAGTGAAGCCATTTTGGGATTATGGACATTCAGTTAACTCCTTTTAATTTCTGACTTTCAGCCCCATTTCCCTGCAGGATTGTATGTAAACCCTCAGAATTAGGGAAGAAAATCTGCTTAGAATGAATAGTCACTTGAGATGTTCTGTGTCTTTTGCTTCTGCAGATGGTTCTTGCAGACAGGCTTCTAGGGCCAGTTGTTTGGCCCAAACTCGGAGGAGCTTTAGAGTGAGAAATGATGAGGTCATTGTGCTGGGATGTGAGTTTGCCAGTAGTAGGAGCTTGGAGTTGATGGTCTGTCTTTTTTTTTTTTTTTTTTCTTTTTTTTTTTTTTTTCCCCACTGCTTGTATCAGGTGTGTGATAATATAAAAGGGAGATGAGTCTGGACTGTATATGGTGTAGCTCTCCTTGCTGATGGGCACAGTGCTCTCAGTTTGGATGTATGGATATTTTGTAGGGTTAACTAGAAAATGAGCAGAATCTTTCAGGCCATTCTTGATGCTACCTTTCACCAGGATCTTTGAGATAAAGCCCACTTGAACTCTCTTAGGAACCCTTCTATCATCACATCATGATGAAATGTTTGAAGGAGAATGTGTTTTCAAATCTCACAAATGCCTGTTCCCAGTGACTTCAAAGGTGGTCCCATAGGGATGATGATGCTTTCTGTTATTATGAGCAGTTTCCCACCTGGGGAAGGAAAGCCTAGGTAACTCCAACTCCAGACAGTACAATTATGCTCGTACTTCATTGGGAATCTACCTTAAATGAGGGTTTCTTATACAGGATGTGTTTGCTGCATTAAAGAATACATTTTGAGCATCTTTTTGATTCTTTTATTATGACAAAGTATCTCTTAATGTAGGACTTGCTGTTGTTTCTCCTTTTGCTTCTTGCCTACAACAGCTTTGCCTTCTGTTCTTCATCAAATGGTTTGGCACCCCCAAGAAAAGCAAGGAAATAACAGGGATTCTGAGAAAAAAATAACAAATCCTGATGGTGATTATACTTACCTGCTGTCTGATCGATGGGATGACATATATAGGAAAGACTTGACTTGATGTTTACAGCACAGAGAACTGTGCATTTCTGCTCTTTTCTCTGTTGGGCAATGAAGAATACAATGGTTAATAAAAACATACCCATGGCTCACTTAGCCTTTTGGCCAAATGGTAGCTGGGTTTTAACACAGCTTTGCTTGTCTTGTGAATGTGTTATCTGCTTATAGTGTGCAATCGGCTTATGAAAGCTGAGCTGCATTATGCTGACGCAAGGTCTATGCAGCTTGTACTTGCTGGAAGTGGTTTGGGCCTCAGAAATCAGTGGACCTGAGAACTGTGGGATGTTGAAACTGCCAAAGAGCTTTTAGCATTGGGGAACAGAGAAGGCACTATTTCCTTTCCTTTGCTGGAAGCCTTCATTTCATATAGGGCATTGGTCTCAATCTTTCTTGTCTGGAAATCTCCTTGGAAAGGCTGTGACCCAATCAGTGTCTGCAGTTCTCTTCTGTCTTCACCAGTTCCACTCATTTTTCTTGTGATTACTACTGCTCTAGTTTTGTAGTTTATTTTCCCTTTTTTTCATTCATTCACCTATTTTCTTCTTCAATTTCCTTCTCATCCCTTACTTGTCTTTATCAACTCATCTTCCTGCATTCACTCACAGACCTGCTTCTACCACTGCCATGCATTTTCCCTCACTACCTCCCTTTCCTCATCATCTCTCTATTTTGCCTCATCAAATTCACTTCATTCCTAAAACCCAAGAGAAAATCAAGCTTCTGGAGAGAATTGGAGTGGGAAGAAACTAAAATATGGTGAATTAGCCGTATCAGCAGAGAGTGGGAGGCTCTAGGAGCCTTTGAAGGAGAGGCTGCCACAGTTCTGCCAGCTTCCTAGCAGGCATTTACTGTTGAGTTGAACTTCTCAGTATGTCCCAATAATTTGTCTCCAGAAAAGGATCATAAGTTGTAATCAAACCATCTCTGACAGGAAAAACTCACCGAGATGGGATCTGGCCTCTCTACTTACAAGAATACTGTGCACCCCTGTGGCAGATATAAATAAGAAGGTGACTAATTCTGGACGAACAAGTCATTAATAGAATGAGTTACACTTCTGGGAGGCCTCTTTTAAAAGCTTTCCTGTGTTAAAAGATTCCTTGGAGTTTTTCCATGGAGATGAAGGGCCATGATTCAACTGCAGGCTCTCCTGGTAATATTACAGACAGAAGTACTGGTTACTCCAGACAGCCACAAGCAGATGGCCAACGTGGATGGTGGTTTTCTTGTTTTTAAGTAGCTTTTATGGTAGAAAACTGCAGTGAAAAAAAGATGTCCTTCAAAGAGGAGTGATTTATTAGAAGGGGATATTTCTTGTGGGTCCTCCTCAGGCTGGCTCCTGGAAGGGAACTACTAGAGATGTCATGGTTTTCCATGGATCTATACTTGTCTCATGCTCAAGTCAAATGTGTGTGCATACAAAATTCCTTCACTAAGCCTGTGTTGGTTGCTTCCTATTTTTCTGGGGACAACAGAAAAGTAACTATGAAACTGAATTCCCCCACCCTGGTGGATTCCTGGGCATTATTGCTAAATAATGGAGAGGGTGGAAGGGCTGGTTCCAGGTTAGAGCAGTCAAACGTATGGGCCCTGCAACCTGGGACTGCACCTGAGAGACTGAGGTGGGAGAAGAGCTGGTGCTTTATTGTCAGATGTGAGGAAGTGTGGGGTCCTGGTGCTTGAGTTCACTCCTAGTAGACTGCATGGACATTGGGGCCAAGTTAGGCTGTGACGCTGCTCAGCAGAACCAGAAATTACACAGAGCAAACCGAAGCCCGCTCTGTAGAGGTGCTCTGCAGTCTGCGGTTGCTTAGCTTACTGATCCAGCTGCAGTATCTAAACAGCTGGTTGAACGATAGGCTTTAGCTCCTGAAAATGGCAGGAATGCCTCACTTGGTCTTCTGCAGGTGATAGGACGGACATGCTCAAATTAAAAAATAACTTAATAATAATACTAACTTAATGACTTAATAGTAACTAGACTGTTGCAGGTGAGTAAGGGTGGTTATCTTTGCCTGGAGGGAAGTGTTGCTTCCTGCCTTCGAACCAGCATAGCTGTGGGTGCAACTTGACATGGTGTTGGAGCAGCGCGCACAATAAACTGCCAAAGCTGATCTCTAAAGTTGGCAAGAGAAGGTGATCTGAATGGGCTAGGTTTGGATGGAAGAAAAAACATCCTGCATGGGGCTTGGATTCTGCTGTGAATCACATTGTCTGTCTTTCTGTCCTGTCTCTGGCAGGTCTATAACCTGACTCAGGAGTTCTTCCAACGAGGTAAACCAGTCAATGCTGAGAGCCAGAATAGTGTGGGCGTCTTTACACGGGACGTAGTGCGCAAACGTGTCAAGGCCGATCCGGATGACACAGAGGCCGTCAAGAGGCTGAAACTAGCCATGATCCAGCAGTACCTTAAGGTGTGTGTGCATGTCATTGGTTTTTCTTGTTTTAACTAAGAGCAGACAAATCTTGAACCTCAGACACCTGGCTAAGCCTTGCCCATCACTGGGGAATTGCCTTCTGTGGTCACTTGCCACTGGGGCAGTTTGTGTTTATATTGACAACTTTCCTCGTGATGCATATCCAAAGACAGTGGCCTGCAAGAAATAATGCCTTTACGCATTTTTTTTTTGTTATCTTAAACTTCCACCTTTCTAATTAGAAGGGATTTTCCTAGGCCCTGTTAAATTTTCTGGTGTGATTTAATGTTTTCTCACCACCTGAAGCTACTTTATTGTCAGGTTCTTTTAGTAATGTTTTGTCTTGTGCCTTACACTTAGAATTCCATGTGTGGTTCCTGAGTGGTTTTTACCCCCTTCTGCCTCTGTCCATATCTCAGAGACCAGAAGAAATGTAACCTTGATACTAGTAATTTGTTGAGGATATCCCTAGAAGGCATTTTGAAGGTAAAGCAATAAAATCAAAGGTAGATTGTATAAACTCACGTCCCAACCATCTTTCCTCATGGCTTCCCTAGTTCTTTTTATCTCCTTGATGCCTTGGCCTAAATGAGTTCTCTGTGGGATGAGGACTTAATGCTGCATCAAGCACTCCACAAATAAAGTGTAACAGTCATTCCTATTTCAATTATAATGACTTAAAGGCTTATGAAATGAGGCAAGGGAGGCAAGCAGCACTCTGTGATGTGGGTAAATGTATGGTATTCACCATTTACAGGTGGGAAGCTGAAATAAAGAGAAATAAAGACCTAAAGAGTCAGTTTTATCTCTCTGATAAAACTGAGATTTGAACCCAGGCATCCTGAGCGCTGTTTTGCTATCTCAGTGTCCTGACCCAAGAGCTTGTATCACAGGGTGTCTCCACAGCTGCCACGTAAAGACTAGTTATTTATCGTGTTATCCGTGTAACATCACCTATGCAGACAATATTAGTCATTTGATACAGCTCTGGTTTTCCTGGTGGTTACTTCTGCGGTTGCCACAGCCAGAGACTTTTTCTGCAAGTCTTGCAAATCCCTTCTCATGTGTAAATACTTGAGAACAACAAAGTTTCTGATACTTAAGACTATCAGATCAGAGTGGTTGCTGAGAGAGTGGGGATTAACTGGTGTCTCAGGCAAAGTATAGGCTTGGTAGTTGCCTGTTTTTTCTCCCTGGCATTTTTCCTTCATAGTTGAAAGAATCAAATAGTCGTTCATCACTGTTTGTTACCTTTATAATGTGGAGTGTCCTGTTGGAGCATCCAGGCAGGATGAGCAGCCTGTTGCGTGACCTAGGGTGCAGGGTTTGTATTGTGGGCCAGCAGAAGTGACCCTGGGTAAGTGCTGGAGAGTGCTTGCTCAGCCATCAGATGGGGTGGAACCACAGCAGACTCAGAGGATAGGTCTTCAAGACCTAGCTACTGGCAACCTGTCCCAGCAGTTTGTGCCTGCTCAGTCTTCACTGGAGTCATTGGGCAATGACCAGGAAGGGGCAACCACTTGATTGTCAGTACAGTCACAGGAGCAGCCTGTGAACTACTCAGTACAACTTCTACTTGTTTGCTTGACATCTTAGCCCAGCACAGAGATTCCTGCCCTGCACCAGGATGCTCCACAGGGAGAGGGTCTACACTTGCCAGGCTTCCAAACATGATCATTAAAGTGTGGAAAGGCCTGGAATAATTGGCCAAAGGGTGAGGCAAGGAATTGTAATGTTCCCTTTGTCTAAAATGCTTAAAGAATTACAGTGTGCAAATCATTGTGACTCCGGTGATTTGAAGATATTAAGATCACTGTGTCCCATGCATCAGTATTATCATTAGAAACTTATCACAAGACAGGCCAAACATCCTGCCTTTGTTCCAGGGATTGTTGGAAGCTATGGCTATACCTAATACTCCTACAAACATTAACCAACAGGTCCTGAATCTAAAGCTTTGATAATCACATCAAGTGAATCAAACGCAAGTGTCTCACATCTTGGCATTTCCCTTTTCTGTCTCCTTCAGTTCCTTCTGTGCTGGGTCCTCTCACCTCTGGCAGATTGTTAGCTTGCTGATTGCTGACTGTTTGACAGCATGTTGAAAGCTGCAGACAGCAGAAATAGCTGCCAAAAGTTTTTCATGGCTCCTCATGGGAACATTTATTAACATTGGAAAGAACATCTGATTAACATAACTCCAGCTTCTGTTGTAGGAGCATCAAGTAGCCAGTCCCTGACCAGTGAAGTGGGTTTGAAACGATAGAAAACAGTCAGAACTGTAGCCAAGAATCGTGCAGAAGCAAAGACATCATCTCTGAACTCTGGATGATGCAACTGTGGCCGATGCAGCACAAGCTGATGCAGCTTGTTACAATGACAACATGGTTTCTCTGGCTGGAAGGAAAGCTAAGGATTGATTTTGCCAGGTCCTATGGCCAAACACTTCTTTAATAGCAAAAATAATGTGGTTTAAGAGTGGTATTCAACACTCCCAGCTTGTGCAGCTCCTCTGTGCCCTTGCAGTATTATGCTGTGGCAAAATGAGTTGCTCTGTGGCAATGTTGCTTTTGTGTTGCTTTTCCTTAGGTAGAGAGTTGTGAGAGCAGCTCCCACAGCATGGATGAAGTCTCACTCAGTGAATTTGGGGAATGGACCGAAATCCCTGGGGCTCATCACATCATTCCTTGCGGTTTCATTAAAATTGTGGAGATTTTGGCCCGCTCCATTCCCGAGTCTGTCATTCAGCTCCGCAAGCCAGTCAAGTGCATCCACTGGAACCAATCGGTCAGCAAGGAGATTGAGAGGGTGGCTGACCACAACAGTGACCTCCCCGAGGAGGACAAGGGCTCCGATGTCTTCGTAGAGTGCGAGGACTGTGAGTTCATCCCAGCTGACCATGTCATTGTGACTGTGTCCCTGGGAGTCTTGAAGAAACGCCACGAGAGCCTGTTTCATCCCCGCTTGCCCGAGGAGAAGGTGATGGCCATTGAGAAGCTAGGAATCAATACGACTGACAAGATTTTCCTGGAGTTCGAAGAGCCTTTCTGGAGTTCTGAATGCAACAGCATCCAGTTTGTCTGGGAAGATGAGGCAGAGAGTGAGAGCTTGACTTATCCCGAGGAGCTGTGGTACAAGAAGATCTGCAGCTTTGATGTACTCTACCCACCAGAGAGGTACGGCCACGTCCTGAGTGGCTGGATCTGTGGAGAAGAGGCTTTGATTATGGAGAAGTGTGATGATGAAACTGTGGCAGAAACCTGCACCGAAATGCTACGTAAATTTACAGGTCAGCCATGCTCTGTTTCATTTGGTGAGTGGAGAGGAGAGGGAGAGTGGGGTTGGGCTGTTGAATAACCGCTAGGAAGGAAATGCACTAAAGTAATTTTTAGTTCTTTGGTGTTTTATGTCCCTTTGAATGGGCTGTGCATGTGCTTCCAGCATACCTCCTGCTTGGGTGTTCCTGAAAGCTATTTATACAGAGGGGCTGATAACCAGCTCAGGAAGTGGTGGGCAGAAGTGCTTGAGGATTCCACATCCTCTGCTTTATTTAATCACAAATAACTCTTCAGCAGCTGGAGCTGTCTGACTCAGTACTCCTGAGGACTGATCTCAGCTGTGGAAAGCAGCATAGCTCTCTTAGAGCCAGTGGAGTTGAACCTGTTTACATCAGCTGAGATGCAGTGGTTGAATCGCATCCCTGACTTCCATTTAACATGAGGCTATATGGAAATCTCATTGGCCTAAATTTTGACGAATCCATTGATCTCGGAGAGTTTCCATTGCTGGGTGGTTCACCTAAATCTTCCTGGACTTCACAGGTTTCACATGTACTGAGCACACATCACATTAAAGGCAGCAGTTGGAGCAAGACAGATCTTATGTGTATTATGCTGAGAAAATCCAAGATGAAATCACTAAAGGTAGTAATATTTGAACAAGCTGGGCCTTAGTTTGTCTGCAGTCACTTCTCTAGAGCTTGCACACATTACCAAGGAGAGGGCTTTTTTTTTTCTGTGGAGTTATTAGAGACCGGCTGATGGGAGACACTGTATAAGTTCAAGCATAAGGTAGTAATGCTGAAAGAAATAGCGATTGGCTTATTGGCAGTCTTGAAACAAGGATTTTGGATTTATACATAATTATAAGCAATTATAAGAGCAGTGTCCTCCAAGATTAGGTGTATTTTATGCTATTCTATAGATGGGTCCTATGGCTAAGCTATTTATATCTGCTTGCTAGCTTGTGTTAGCCAAGTCTCAACACCCAGTGGGTTTCCATCCTTACCTTTTGTCCATGGATCTCCAATTAGCTGGAGAAATTTGCCTTCACAAGTGTAGCTTTCCTCTGTGCTTACAGAACATTTGCTACCGACAATGCAGAGATTTAGAGAAAGGGTTCTTGGGAAGTTGAGGACTACCTGCATAACTGGCTACTGCCAGAAGAGGTTTTACATTTTACTACTCTCTTCAGAAATCATAGGGTATACTTTGGATTCAGAAACCCTAGTGCAGTGACCAAAACTGAATCCTTGTTTCAGCTTGTTCAGTGTTGCATTTATGTTGGATGATGAACCTGTGGCTCCCCTGCAGCCTGCAGAGAAGTAGGATGAATCAGTCAATGCTGGACTCTGGGCAGCTTCCCGAGCTGGCTGTTTTCAGCGGTGTTGGGTATCCCTACGTTGTGTTGCAATGTCAATATATACATGCCTTCTTTCCCCCTGACCTCAGCAGGCCAACTGCTGCCCTACGCAGGCGTAGCAGGAGGCTATTCTCCTCTTTACGGCCAAGTTGTTCCAGTGCCGATGTCTCCCAGAGTGTATAAACAACCTTGTTTGTTGCAGCTCTTCTTGCTTAAGACGGCTTATTTTTTAAAACACCTCGATTCGTCAGTGGGAATTTGGCTCTTTGGGTCTTTCTTAGTTTGGCAGCTAGGAGTATACTCTCCCTCTTCCTTCTTGGGCTCCTTCACTGTTATTGTTTACATGTGTTGGATGTTCCTTTCTTCCCCCCAGGATGGAAATATGTTGGCACTGGGTCGTCGGTATGTGCTGCAGTTGCTGTTCCAGCTGATACTGCACCTGGTCACTGTCCATCAGACTCTTCAGCAGTGTGAGCTCTGTCTCAGCCTTCTGCTGATCCTGGGTTATCTAACCCTGGAGAATTTTAGACTGAATTTACTAGGGCCTTGCCCTGCAATGAACATTTTGTGCATAAGCTGAAAGGTGGCCTTTCAGCTGCTCAAAACCGCAAGAAGAAAACCTGTTGTTGGAGCACCCATTACACAATATAACCTGTTCCACTTTCTGCCCCCAAAACTTGTTAGTTTGTAGAAAACCTTTTCGCAGATCTTCCAGGATGGCCTTGCTAAGGTAGCTGGGTTTATCCTGTTACCCTTGCTCCCGTTTTCCCTAGCAAGTTCACAGAAGAAGCAATACCTCAAGGATTGTCTGGACCAGGTGCCAGGCAGGCTGAAACAACAGAACCGTGCTCAGCTCTCCATGCACCTACCATCTTCTCCACTAATCTGTTTCATTGGGAGTGGGTTAGACCAGCTGGGAGGTGGCTGTGAGGGGACAAAGCAGCCTTCTGTCTGTGATCTAACTGTAGTTATTTCTGAAAATGAATGGACTCCTCTGGTCCAATTAGCACCACCAAACCCAGCTCTTAAAGTGTTTCCCACCACCCAACTTCATGTAAGTCAGCTAACTGAGTTGGGAAACTAGTCCTCCTAGGGTCCTAAGCTCAGTGGAAAGAAAGACTCTTCCATGAGGCAGTTCAGATCTTCCATATGTCACTTGGTGCTCTGTGACACCTTCTGAAGAAGCTTTTCTATACTGGGTATAGAGAGAGCCTTATATTCAGTAATGAAAGTAGGTAGTATGAGCCTTTTAATGTTCACTTTGCCTTTTGTAGCTTTCATGTTCTGGTTATAAAATCCCTCAAGTTCTTATTTCTTACTTTTCTATTAAAGAATTAATGCTTTACCAAGTAGGTTCCCATCTTCAGCTGTGTTTTCCCAGTCCATTGCTCATGGAGTCCTTTGCTTTGGCTTCAGAGGGTGTTAGACCAATCCTATGTTAAAACCATTTTTTAGACTCGGTGTTACTTCACACTGAGAATTCCTCTCTGAGAGGTGATGATCTGCCTCTGTGACCTTACATTTCACATGCAGGTTAGTGTTGCGGATTATCTGGCTTTGCTGTGAAAAGCTCTGAGGATTGTTCTAACCTAAGAACCATTGACAATTACTGGTTTTCACAACTGGATGGCTGAAAAGCGGTGTCCTCTAAATCTGATTAAATGGGATACCTTCGAACAATTAGAATTCTTGCTCTGGTTTCTCTGTTGGCTAAGCTGAGAGTGTTAGAAGCCTGAAGGCAGTAATTGCAGGCGTGCTCAGTTCTGAAGGAGTCACTGATTTGTCAAGCTGTGGCTGGAGATGCCCTGAGTTGTCCTCCCCATCTTCCAGCTATTTCTCTAGAGGGGAATGGATCTCTTTTGTTCTGCATCATATCTACCAGCCCCATGCCTGGGATACCCTAACGTCTGTCTGGTGGCTGTAGGTGCTAGTGTGTGGGTAGTACCACTGATCTCTGTTGGCCTTGATGGGCTCTTAGGTACCTTGCTCACTGGTAGGCAACTAAATTTGGGTGTCTTAATTTAGATCTCAGAGTTGATTTTTATGATAATCCTGTGTCTTATAATCAGCCCCATAACCAATAAATCTGTGTAGCCACACCTCCCAGTAGCTGAATAAAGATGAGATTGTTTGAGGCACACAGAGTTATCTTCTATAGCTTCACAAGTGGAAATCTGTGGCATAAAGATTGTGCCCTCCTATTTTAGTGGCAGCTAAGATCCTTTTTTAGCCATTTTATCTCTCTTTGGAAACTTAAAAGTTTCCACATCTGTATTAATTGTTACTTTTATCTGCAGGGAAAGGCACATGGTTACCCATCTATTTAAGGGCAGATTGAGAAAGTCCAATTAAATAGATTCCTTGAATGAGTGTGGCCCTCCTAGTCTTTCTAGTTTCTGTCTTGCAAACAACAGTTCAGGATCAGAGCTTGTGTTACACGTTCCTGTCTGACCTTCAACCAAGCTTCTCCTGTGTGCAGCAGAAATGAAAGCCTCCTGATTTTTCTCTTGGAAACAGCTCCTCACATTAAAAGGTGCATAAATGCAGAAGCGCAGGGGCACAATAGTTGCACAATGGACACTTGGATCATGCTCACGCGGTCTGATGTGCTGGAGGACCTTAAAGGAGCTCACAAGAGCTGGTACATCTGCACCACACAGCATAGTGCTAGGTAAGGAGACTGGCTTCGGTTCTGGGAGCTGTACAGCTGTGTTTTAATGTACCCAGGCTCCTTAGCCCTGCTCCATGCTGGCAGCTGGCTCAGGCGTCTCTGCCTGAAGCTCTGCCATCTGCCCAATGCCACATGCTTCATGTTGCTGTGTTGCAGTTTCCCTTGTGATGAAGTTGCTATGTGAAGAATAATTCCCTGGCGGGAAGGCTGCTGTTCACTTGCTTGTATACACAGTAGAAGGTCATCCATGGGAAACACTAGAGAGAGACAAAGCTGTTGCTTTTACCAGTTTTAACGATTGCTCTATTAAATATTGCTGAATTTATACAATCGTTGATTGGGCTAATGACTCTACAAACCCTTTCATTAACAAATTTCAGTCTTTTAGCAGATCTGTGGCCTTATCTGCAGGCTGACAAGCCCTCATCTCATTGCTTGTAACACTGTGTGTTCCTAATGTTGATCATCTTTTTATCGACATCTTACTTGCTGACTCCTCTATTGAAAATCTTCTGGGTACCTTGACAGCGGAACATGAGAATATGTGCCAGCTACAGAAGAGGCACCACCAGCCCACTGCAGAGACTCCTTTTATTTGAAAACCCATTGTGTGATTGTTTTTGTGTAATGCAGTGTGATGGATGAATGCTTTGGCCCTGTTTGGTGTTGTGTTGTCTAACAGCTTTCATGGTGTGTTCTCCTGGGTTTTCCCACAGCCCTTAAAAATAAAACGTGATAACTTACTTCCTTGACGCATCTGAGAGCTCCCTGTTCTCAGACTCCCTTGGGCTTTTCACTTCCATCCCAGGCATTCCTGCTTTGAAGATTCTTGGGGGAGCATATTTTAGAAGCTTTGTTATGCTAAGTTCTTATTCCTGAAACAACATTCATTTGTAGGATGTGTTTTGTTTGTAGGGTATATTTATTTGCTAGTCTGTGCCATATTTTGATCTGGGGGTTAGTGGTTAGAAAGTGTTCACAGTGTACTCTGGCAAGCCATCCAGGTGCCTTTGCTCTGTTTTAGCCTTATATTTCATAGTTCTGGCTGACACATGATACTCCTAAACCCAATAGCTGAACCTGGGATGTAACCTGCTCCTGATTTTAAGGAATTAAAGGCATGACTAAATAATTGTTTAGTAGGACTAAATAATGTAGTGCCTAACTAGTCTTTACAGTTGGATGTCTCCCTCCCTAAGCCCTGATGAAGAAAGTGGGGGAATTTGGATCATCTTCATAGCAGGCTAAGCATGCTGAAGTGTTACAGAGTCAGGGTCTGAAGCGGGCACAGGAACTGTGCAAGATGTAAACGTGTTTCAATTACTCTTGCTTCTTGTGCTGACAATCTCACAGACTCCAGTAGCTGAACCTTGCCTGGCTATGGGAGGTTGCCTCAAGGGTGGGTCTCAGCTCTCCTGCAGAGAGAATTTATCTTCATTGCAATTCTCCATGTCCCCTCTCCCTATTCTTCTCCTGCCAAGCCAGATATGATCACAGGACACCAACAAAATCTCGGTTAATGATGCTGAGATGGTCTCAAACCAGCCTAGCAAGAGGCTTTCCAACATATGACCCTCCCTATTTCAGTTCTACCGGAGGCTCTTGTGGTACCAGCTGGTGAGCTGCTTTGGCTACAGTCCTGGATCCCATGTGCTTCTGTACTCTTTGGGATGGGGACGATGGCTGATGATGGCCCTATCATTGGTTCCCTCAGGTGCCCCTCACCTTTAGGTCCTATATCCTTTTAGCGGTGGAAATCCTACAGCAATCTAGAAATCTTACTTCCAGCCTCAAAAGCCTTCTTTCCATACCATGTGCATCCCACAAAATGGGTCTGTTGAATTTTAGGTTAATTATGGGGAGCAACTGGGTAGCAGTTGGAGCGAGTAATACAGGTTTTGAAAACTTTCTGACAGGTTTTCCTATGCACCTGCATAGTGAGGATTTGCCTTCTAACATCCTTATCTCCATCCCTGTTTGGTGGCAAACCTCTCTCACAAGACTACCTAAACATCCAGTTTAGACTGGGCACCCAATTAAATACCTATGAATCATACCCTTGATCACCACCATGGCAAATGAGACCAGGAAATGTTCTGTATTTTAAACAAACTGTATCCAGGGTTCCCTGAAGCTTCCCAATCTCTTAGGAACATAAGTATTTTAATGATCTTTCCCAAAACAGAACACTGCAGCTGAGATTAAAAGGGATGCCATTTCTGTTGTATAGATATTTACAACTCAGTAATAGAAAAGAGATATGTTTTAGGGCCTCTTTACTGTAGCGTGCAGGCTCTGCTAGGATGTATTTTCAATAAATCAGGCTGAACACATGCCACTCCACAACTTGCACAGCCATCGTCATGTTTTCTTTGAGACACGATCTTACTTTTTGTCTTCTCCTGCTTTCCACCCAGGGAATCCAAACATTCCGAAACCTCGCCGGATCCTGCGGTCCTCCTGGGGCAGCAATCCCAACTTCCGTGGATCCTACTCTTACACCCAAGTTGGGTCTAGTGGGGCCGACGTGGAGAAACTCGCTAAACCACTGCCTTATGCTGAAAGCTCCAAAACTGCTGTAAGTATGGCCCCAATCAGTTCTGTGGGAAGAAGACTAACATGATGGCGGGCAGCGGGTTTTCTGGGGGGAGGTTGAAAGAGACAGGTTGGGCCTCCAGTAGTGTGTTTTCCTTTTTTTTTTTTTTTTTATACATACCCCTCGAGACAAATAATGTATGTAGGATTTTACCTTTAATGTTTGGAATCCCAACATCTCAGGGATTCCCACATCTCTCTCTGAAATTATCGAGAGCTGGGAATCTGCGTGACTTTCAGAATTCTGATCTCTGTGTTTAAAGACCATTAGCCTTGTTGGCCGGTTCAAAATTCCCTAGGAAAGCACGTTACTCTGTTTTAAAGCATAGTCTGAATATGGAGCATTAAATGCACGATCCTTGCTAATGGCTAGGTCTGAATGTGTCAGAGGTGCATATTAGGAAATCTTTCTGTGTTGGCAGTAGAGGGTGAGGGAGGCCCAGTCCTTGGCTGGGGGACTCATGCATTGGCAGGAGACAATGAATTTGCTTCTCAGACACTGCCTTTGCTTTCTGAATATAGCATGGAGAACAAGAGCACACATGGAGATAGTTACCACAGCTCAGCTGATGAGCAGTAATGTATTAAGCCAAACTCACCCCGTCATTCAGGGTTATTTGTCCAAATCCAAAGACAATGGCTGACGAATATGCAGCCTCCAAGCATCTGCCCAGTCCATCTCCTCCATCCAGAGCCTGACCCCACCATGTAATTTTGTTCAGCACAGAATTCTATTACAAAAGGTAGCAGGAGCTTTAGGAATCTTTCTCTGTAGTTCTCAGGGAAGAGAGGTACCTGCAATTCCTGCCTCAGAACTGAGTTGGCAGCAATTTTAGCAAGCACCTAGCTATTGATGTAAGAGATAAGACACTGTGTCTCACCCTGTGGGTTTTGAGACATGACTATTTTTCCTTCTGAAACTGCAGTCCAGAAAAATAAATCCTTAATGCCTAAAAGACTGAAGCATAATTTGGGGGAGCAAAAAGAGGAGTCGACAGAGAAGTAAGGTGTTCAGTGACTCATGCAGATTTGTTTGAGGTCATTGGAGCTAGTGTCTGGCTCTATGATGGTGCCTCAGCCCTGCAAACAGCTCCGCATAGCAACGAGGACAAGCTTGACCTTGACAGACCTATGCTGTGCCTGTCCCCGTGGTGTACCACATCAGGATTTCGAGAACCAGCACTCTAAAAAGTCTGGTGTCAGCTTGTGGGGATGTGGGAGGGCACGGAAAGTTTTTTCTTCTTTTAGCCTCACGTCTGCTTTCCAAAGCTGCTGAATTTTTCTGCTTTTCTTGTCCTCTCCAGCCGATGCAGGTGATGTTTTCAGGGGAGGCCACTCACAGGAAGTATTATTCCACTACCCACGGTGCTGTGCTTTCTGGGCAGAGAGAGGCCGCTCACCTCATTGAGATGTACCAGGACCTCCTGCAGTGCCGGAGCTGAAGGGCCCCATGCTTGTGAACACCACCAACTCCTAAATCCTTGTACAGGTGTGTGGAGGGGTTCTTTTTTAATTTCAGTTCACAGTAGAACAGTCTCTATCTTTTTCTATTAAAAAAAAAAAATGCCCCAACTGTTTAAAAAATTAGTCATCAATAGCTTCATTTCCGTGTGCTGTATTGTTAACAGGGAAGGGTGCTCCTTTTGTCTGGTAAACTGTTTCTTTGTCATTTTAATTCTAACTTCACTTTTGGTGCCTATGATATTTTTTTTTTTTCTTTCTGTATTGTAAGTGCCTTCTATACTAAAATAAATGTTGTAATAAAAAGACTGGGTGCTTTGGTATTTCCTGGACACTTCACTCAGTAACTTGCAACTCTTCTGTTCAATGTTACAAAAATAGGGGTTTTCTCCCTTCCTACAAAGTTTGGAGTAGGAGGATCTTGAGATAGATCTGGATCCTCAATGTACCGGTTTATCTTAACTGTTTGCTCAAAGAATTGCACCTTAGAGGCACAGTCATTGCCTTGTACAGATTAGCATAGAAATCACTCTGTATCACTAAGTATTTCACTCCGTGTGTCACCTGTCTATCAGCTTGTGTGGGCCTTTGGGCTTCAGGAAATCTGCCTATAATTTCATGGGGGAATTTGTCTTCCCTCTGGGTTCAATCAGCCAGTTGGGGAAGTTATCAAAGGAATAGCAGAGCTGCAAAGCAGAAACACACAGCCTTGACGAAAGCAGCGTTGGAGACTGTGTCCACATTTGGTCTGGAATAGTATCTTGGCTTTGAAAGGAGTGCCCCACTCTTTCCCACTTTTCAACAATTGGTTTGGTTCACAGAATGGTTTTGAGGTGTACAAGTTCCGTCTAAGGAAACTAAACCAGGTACAATTCTCCAGGAACTCCCCAGGTATGGTGCAGCCTGTAAAGACAACATCAGACTCTAAACTATCACTTGTCCTTCAAACGTTCTTGAACCATGTTGTGGAAGAGGCATTCATGCCTGTGCACCAGACTAAAGGGCAAAATAAAATCCCAAACTACTGTAGTAATGCATATACAGCTGGAGTGTAGCCTATGGCTGTAACTGGGGCAGCTAATCCAAGTGGAAAACACCATGCAAACTTATGTAGGAGTGTGGGTAAGAAGGGGAATGATGAGAAGCAGCATTCTTGAACTACCTCTGTGATGAAACTCTGTGATGAAATCTTTTGTTGGACCCAAAATAGGTGAGGTTTTCACCCCCCACCCACAGAAAAGAAGGTCCAACAGTCTGAATGACAGCGTTGATGCTGAAGAGTTTTCTCAGGGAAGTCAAGGCCATTCCCACTAGTAAGGAATTTTGAAGGAATGTAAAAGCTTGTCTCAGTCATGTTACATCTGGATTAAAAATATATTTTCCATGGAGCCTACATGTAATACCTTACATGGGCTTCAGTTAAACTTCTTAAATGCAGTTAGCCCAGACTTATGCTTAGTCCAAATACAAGCTGGGCAGTCCTGGGTTATCTCTGAAGTGTTGAGACCTTAGGATACAGCTTGGTAAGCTTAATTTTCTCTGTGGGGGTGCTGCATCTCATACTTGAGTGATTTTTATTTGTCCAAGAGGAGGTGGCACCCCAGAGCCTCTGATACACAGTGAGTACCCCCGTGTCCCTCCCTGTATGTTCAGATTGGGCCCAGTTGTGTATAAATGTGCTTGGTTTATCAACAAGATTAATTCTCATGTTAAACTATTTCTTCAATAAAGCAAAAGGCTGGGAGACACTGCCAGACCAGGCAGGGGCAGAAGGCTGATCAAACAGATGTCCTTCCTTCCTTTGCTTGGGTGGAAGCAGTTTCTCCTCCACGTTTGGGCAGAGAGGCCAGTGC
Organism: Haliaeetus albicilla; assembly: GCF_947461875.1. Classification (NCBI taxonomy): domain Eukaryota; kingdom Metazoa; phylum Chordata; class Aves; order Accipitriformes; family Accipitridae; genus Haliaeetus; species Haliaeetus albicilla. Next base: position 81,868,021 of record NC_091483.1, on the reverse strand, counting down.
TGCTGAACCATGAGAAGACTAAACACCGGTGCCAAGGATAAGGAATGCCTGGCAAGGTTTGTTTAGGAGCCTGCCAGCTCCTCTTGTGTGATCTGGAGAGCACATCTTCATCTGAACAGCACCTCTGGCAGTGACACCTCTTGCAGTGACCGAGTAGAACTGCTTCAAAATTCACTCAAATGTGCTTGAAAAAATAGTTACACATAAAGTTGACGAAAAAGGGAAATTTAACAAGAAAAAGCTTTGAAAATTAACTCGGGGTCAATGAATAAAAGTAATGCAACAAGGCTGTCCTAATGTGCACCGCCTAAAACTTTGGGAAGATGTCCAAGCTAAAACATACCTTCTGGGTGGAGAGACAAACTGGTTCCCAGTGGAGCCTTAAGGTAATCACCTATAGCAGTCTGTATGGAAATAAAAATTTCTGATCACACAGTGTAAGAATTACATCATGTAAACGTGCTTTGCATGGAAGAATCTCTCAGAACTGGGGTTTTCCTATTCCAGCAATGTAATCTAGACCAAAAAGGTCTGGTTAATGCAAAGCTAACAGGACTGTGGTAAGTGAGAAACCATCTGTGTGCTGTATTAAAGCTGCCCCTCAGTTTAGTGAGAGGATTCTCCATTGACACAAATAGGCTTCCTGAAAAGAAACTTGTTTGTTTTTAAAATGGGTTCTAGTTTTAGTCACTGAAGCATATGCATGTGTGTGTTTGTGCACATGGTTTGTTTCCCTCAAAGAGTTTTCTGATTGTGTAGGCAAGTATTTGCTGGGACATATGTTTCTTCGATAAACCATAAGCCCAGTGGTACCACGCCAACTTCCAGTTATGTCCTGAAGAGGAGTTGGGTGCAGAGTCGGGAAGCCTGCAGGCTTCACAGATCATCAGGGTTTGGGATCCCCTGAACTGTGTGTGTTTAGAGAGAAGGCTTTTCAGAACTCGTTCTGCCCTTTGAGCCTCGACCCAGTTTAGCAGCGCTCGGTGCCGCTACAGCAAACGCAGAACACGCACGTGTGTCTTCTGCACCGTCGGGCAGGGACGTTACGAGCCATGGTGCATTGAGGCCAACAACTCCTTTCCGAGAGTGGCATTTCATGCTTTGGTGTCACCCGGGCTTTGTAGCGTGAGGGTTTGAAGCTCAGCTTTTTGCTTTTGGAGCCTACCTTCCGGCAAATGGCTGTCCTCACTGCAGGGCTAGGGGTTTAACCTGAGTAATGTTCGGCTCTGCTCTTCCCCTGGGTTAACAACTTCCACGAGGACTTGTGTACAATGTGCCCTTTTGTTAATGAGTCCGTTTGTTGGCTTATGCTTTAATTGCATGTCCTCCAGCTTAACAGGAGTACTGTCCCCCAGTCTAGGCAGCCCCTGAACTGTGCAGATGTGTGTCAGTAGGCACAGCTGTTAGTAACTAGCAAGGTTTTGTCTTGACCTTGTGAAAGGTGCCATCTGGAATGAGAAAAAACTTTTTTTCCTTAGAGCTATAAATCCTGTTCTTTTTTGAAGTCAAGCGAACGAAATGTAGACATCAGCATAGTTTTAAAATGTCTAAACAGTTTCCAAAAATAAAAAAGTTTGCAGGATGAAGAAGACGTGTCTTTAGCTGTTGCTTTATCTCTCTGCATTTTGTTTATCCATCTGGCTGGCTGCTGGCCAAGGGTTCATGCAAGGAGTGAAGAATGTGTCTCATTTTGGCATCTGCTACCCCACGTGAAGTGTGCGTACTCTCTTTGTGCTTTTCTACGAAGGATCTGGGGTGGGAGTCACGTTGCCTAACTGCACCTATTTAGAAGTGGGATATCCAGCTGATAACTGACTTACAGAGGGTCCTTCTAGAGACAACAAAGAGAGGGAAGGGGACAGAGAGAAGGGGAAAAACCTCTCCAGAGGGTGAGTCAGTGCATCCCAAGATAGATGTCTGGAGAGGAGGCACCATCTTTGACTGACTCTCTCCAACCTCAGCTAAATTGTGCTGATTCTCTGCTGTTGTGGGGAGGTGAATGCCTTCCTGGCTGCTGGAAAGGACCGCAGTACGTTGATTTTATGATGTTTTTCTCCATTTTATCTCAGAAGCAAACCCCTTTTCATGGTGTTACTGAGTTGAAAGAGAGTTGTGCTGTGGGAAGAGAGCGCAGTGTGCTTGAGTTGAGGAGAACAAAAGATAAAAAAATCTGTCCAGCTTCAATCACTCAACTTTTGCCCAAGTTTAATGTCAAGGAGCCAGAGTTGATTTCCCAGAAGCCAAATCTATTGCAAAGTGGAAGCAGAGGAGAAAACCAAATCCTATGACCCAGGAAAAGCTGAGGGGTTGCTTTCTCCTGTGGTTTCTTTATCATGGGATATCCAAGAAAAGCTGCTATGCTGGTAATCAGGGTTTCAAAGCTCCTTTTTCTGCTTTGTGCAGACAATATGATGATGATGTCTGCTTTTGCTAACCGGGGATCTATGTCAGTGCTTGCTCGATTGATATGGCTCAAGGCACATTGAGAATGGACTGTCTCAGGACCCTGGCTTTTAATAAAAAGGGTCTTCTCTCCACAGCTTGTTTCTCTGCGTGCCATTCAGCCTTAGGTCCTGGTGTACACCCCACGAGCAAGGGGTGTTGTCCTGCTCTTATCACGCAGTTCCACAGACCTGCCTTTGCCTGGAGAGGTTTCCATGCGCTGGAAACCTGTGCGTGGGCAGGTCAGCGAAGGAGGAGAGGTGAGGGGCAGCGCTGAAGGCTGGACCGAAGCTTCATGCATCCTGGCCTGGTGGTGGTTTTCATGCTCCCTTCATTTGGGGGCTTCAAGTTAACATCTCCCTTCCCCACCAGAAAAACCTTGCAGGACAATCCCACTTCACCCCTTCACTCTAATGCCTCCGTCACCAGCAATCCAGCCTTTAAAACGAGGCTCAGGTTGCTCTCAGAGGCACTAAATATAGCAATTGTTTACTAAGAGGTACTTAAAATTAGCAGCCTCTGTAGCGGCGAAGGCCACCCTGAGCATGTGATGAGCAGAGGTGGCCCTGGCATCACCGTGGGGCTCTGTGACCACTTGTGTGACCCCCCCTCACCCTGCTCTCCCTTCTCCGAAACCTGCAGCGTCCTCTCTCCTGCCGTATCCACCACGCGCTCATCGGTAGGATGAAGGTTGGTAGAAAGCAGACATGGGTGCTGTGACGGTAAGAGACACCTAATTACCCAGAAGTAATTAGAGAGAGCTCCTTCATGGCCGGCTGTGTTGGGAAAGCGGTAAGTGGGAAAGGCAGGGTGCTGGCAGAGGTCAGTCTCCAAACCTTTTGGCTTAACATCCCTCCTCGCACAAATCGTTACCAATCTGCGGTGAGCAGAGAACCCTGTTAGCATCACCGTGTGGTTAAGCTTGAGTCAGTGGCACTAAGTGGACACTGTAGTTGTCCATGTGGCCACGCACAGAGGGGACCATCCTGACAGCATCCACACCGGCATCTTTAAGGCTCCCAGCATCATTTTGTGGATGTTTGCAGTGTTTAGCCCTTTCCCCCTCACCCTGCGGGAATGGTCCAGGACCCATGCCAGTCTCTGAACTGTGCAAGTGGCCACAAGCCAGGCTGTACCAGAGGATGCTAATTATACAACACTGTAAAGGATGGAGTTTGGTGCCCAGGAAAATTCCCTGGTGCTGATTTCTTTGCAGTAGCAAACACAGACCCAAAGTGGAAAAGGGAACTGGGAGATTCTGAGACACATAGCAGGGATTAATGGAGGGGACAGGAAGGAATGGCAACAGCTTGGGCTGTACCTCTGTGTCTGACCATACCATGTCGCTGCCTTGGCTTGTGCATGTTCCTCCAATTTTGCTGCTGCTTGGGGCTCGCTGCAGCCTTCGTCTCCTCTTTCTCAGCCCAAGCATCTCTTACAGAGGCTTTTTCCTGCGTGGAGATGCAAAGCTGGAAAAAAGAAGGAAAAACCCTACCTTTCTTCTGGGTGCCCTCAGGGCTCATCTGCCTGAAGTTGAGCACATTAAAGCCTGTGGGTTTTGTTTGCCTCATCTGCAGTGACTAACACCCCTCAGCACATCAAACTGGCTTCTCCACCATCTCAGTGCTGTGGGGTGAAACGAAGAGGCTCTGGGTGTCCAAATCAGTTTTAGAGTCACCTTGGAGTTGTTAGATGAGTGCCTGCAAGATGGACAAACTCAGCAAAACAAAAGTGCTTGCAATGAGTGGATGCTGAAATTGCAGGTGGTTAAGTGATGAAAAAAGTGCGTCCCGGCTCGGCACTTGGTGGGGTTGGATATTTTCTCCTCCTTTGGCCATCCCTGGGGTGAGACCACTGACTTCTCCATGACACGGGCTCTGGGGGACCTTCTGCAAACTGAACACAACCCGGGGAAAGGTGATTTTATGCTGCCATCTTGTGGCATTAAATCTTGTCTAGAAATATTAAAAATTAAAAGAAATGCGTACATACATATGCGTGAGTGAAGTAAAAGAGGTGGGAGCCCAGAGGGGTGAGCACAGCCACGGTCCAGGGAGCAGGTGGTTTATCAGGGAGTTTTGGATCCAGTCAATGGGGTTGAAGAGCTCAATAAACTGAGATGTCCTGGGGTGTCTGAGATGTCCCGGGGGGCTGGCAGGAGCTACGGGCGGTAGGCTGTGGGTTTGTCTGGTCTGGAGAAAAGGAGGCTGAGGGGTGGTCTCATTGCTCTCTGCAGCTTCTTGAGGAGGGGAAGGGGAGAGGGAGATGCTGAGTTCTTCTCCCTGGGATCCAGTGATAGGACGCGTGGGAATGGTTCGAAGCTGTACCGGGGAGGTTTAGACTGGACATTAGGAAGCATTTCTTTACCGAGAGGGTGGTCGAACACTGGAACAGGCTTCCTAGAGAGGCGGTCGATGCCCCAAGCCTGTTGGTGTTTAAGAGGCATTTGGACAATGCCCTTAACAACAGGCTTTAAGTTTTGGTCAGCCCTGAACTGGTCAGGCAGTTGGACTAGATGATCATTGTAGGTCCCTTCCGACCAAAATGTTCTACTCTTATCCTCTTTTAAATCAGTGTGAGACCGCATCTCAAGAAAGTTAAGGCTTCACTTTTAAGTCAGCTGGCTTCAGTTGTACCATGCTGGTTTGTGGCCATTGAAGATGCAGTCCTCGGTTTCTGACATCAGAAAAGTGAAGGTACTTCAGCAATTTTGGGGAAGACGGGTTCTTTGTGTGGGTGTAAGGCCCTCAGCTGAGTTGCAGAGTACCAGATTTAAATTCCATGTTCTGCCTGCCACTGTGAATTTTATGATGCAAAAGGGGCATGGACACAGACTCACTAACTTAAAATCTACCTCAAGTAAGTGAAAGGGAGCTACAGAAAGAGCTGCTACAAAATATACCCTTTTCTAATTGCCTGAAATTGTTTTCAAAAACTTAAGAAGTTCAAATACCTGAGTTTATACTGTTTAAATTGCATCTCAGTAGAAACTGTAACTGCAACATTAGAAAGATGGAAGCAGCTGGATGACCTCCCATCTCTCAGAGCCCGTGTGTGTGAGACTGGCCGTGCTGTGGGATCCCTGGGAGCCCTAGAGCCGATTATTTGGTGTCTTGGGCAACAGCAGTCCGCCTGCTCTGTATCTGCTTGGCCCACAGGAGCTTCGAGGTCAGTATCGTTGCATGACTATAGCAGCTGGCATGTGAGCCTCCACCTCCCCCAGGGTCTTCAGGTGTCCCCTTGTGGAAATAACAGTAATTAATCAGGTCCTGCATGAGCGTCCGAGAGGGATGTGCTGGATACGGAGGATCTCCATGAGTTGCAGGGATGTCTGAGAGCTCAGCACCTTCCAGGATCTCCCTCTCTCCTCCCAACCTCTTCCCCTCCTATAGGTCCTTGCTGGCTACAAGAAAAGTTGGTCACACCTGGTCATGGGCTGGTGACCGTGTGGACTGGCCTCCCTTCTCATGGGCCGGTACTGGTGACATCTCATTAGAGGGACAGGCCACAAGGGGTGAGCAACTGGCATGAAACTGGCCCAGACAAAGGACTCTGATCCCAGCAATGCCAGCTTTCTCCAATGCAAAAAAAAAAAATTAAAAAAAAAAATAATTGTGAAGCACTGGGAGAGATTTCCTAACCCCAGTTAGCCTGGTGGCTTCACGGCAGGGTGGTTTGCTTTGGGTGTCTGTAAGATAAGTGATGTGAATGTGAGAGCAGCAACAAAATGAGCAATTATGTTCGGAGGAGAAGCAACAGTGTCAGTTTTCTCACGGGCAGAGTGGCCCTGGCCAGGATGGCTGCCAGAGGGCAATTTGCAAGATTTTTGGCAAATGAGCATTGCCTAATGGAAAGGCAACAGCACAGGCAGTGATTCAGGGTCAGGAGAAGTTGATTTATAAGGGGAGAGATTAAAAAAAAAAAAAAAAAAAATAGCAGAGCTAAATATGTCGCATTTGGCTGGGCAGCGGGTGAGGGTTGAGCTGGTGGGACGCCAGGAACGCCGGAGGAGTTGGCGGGTGCTCAGGGGAGGATTTGTGACCGTCATGGGCAGCGCGGTTGGGTGCAGGGGATGACAGCAGGGCAAGGAGAGGGCACGCAACCATCCTGCTGACGGGAACGTGGCTGTGCCAATGTCTGCAGTAGTGCTGTGATAAAACTCACCAGCTGAGGGCCTTAAATCTCCAGGAGACTTTGGTACAGGGACATCAGTGCAAAACCTCTCCTTCCCTGCCCTGGCTCTCTTCATTTAAAATGAAGGTGGAAACTGTAAATTTACCTGCTTACAGGTAAGCAAGCTTCAAAGTCCAAACTGGTGCTTTCTCCCTGACCTGGGGATGTTCAGGCAATCTTGATTAACACCTGGACTTGCTTGTGCTCATAAATATGCCCAGAAATCATTGCTTATTGCTGGTCATGCTGCTGTTTCCCAGGTGAACGGGTTGAATTTTTACCCGCTTTTGTGATGACAACCTTTGTGCTCCTGCGTGGTAGGAAGAGAAGAGACTTACACAAGCCAGGAGCTGTGCTCCTGTCCAGTCCCACACTTCTCCCCTCTCTGACCTGGACCATACCTGCCTGCTCCTTCCTAACCTGAGCGTATATGAACCTCCAGCAGTCATAGAGGGACATCTGCTAGTTGAGTCAGTGACCTTGTGCTGCCTTGCTCATGTTTCTGGACACAGCAATGCTCAAGGGGAAGACAGCAGTTGACCCTCACAGCTGTCGTGTAAGATCGTACAAGGGGTATTTTGGCCTCATGGCAGAGATATGGCTGCACCGGATCTTGGTTCAATTTACAGTCAGAAAAAAGACCTTGTTTTGGGCTGTCCTCCTTCTTTATTGCTGGTTTGCATCCATTTGTTGGGTGCCACCGCTCATGGCTTAGCAGGAGAATCCATCTCGTCCTGGGATCTCTGCTCCTGGATCACTTTCTGCTCTCAGTGAAGTTTCTGCTGAGGGACCATGGTCCAGGAGGATGGTCTTTAACTTGGCAGTGACTTTCTGTTGACGTGTCCCTGAGATGGTCCCTTGGGTTGCTCTGCAAGCACAGCCAGAGTCTGAACTGGACCTGCTGGCATAAAGCTAGACCCAGGCCCCTGTTTTGAGGATGTCTGTTTTGGGTTGACCACCCCAGAAGCTGGTTTTGGCCTGTCAGAGCAATTACCTGGTGCACGCCTCGTTCCTTGGCACCATCCCTCTTGAGGGCCCTCCGATGTAGAGAGGGAAGGGGTCGTAGCCTACGTGAGTTGTACTCGGGTCCTGTCTTTTAGAAACGTCCCATCACGTGTCTGCAACGTCCCAAGTGGCTGCCACGGTCACGTCCTGGGCACACGCTCGTGCGTGTTGGCCCCTGCGTATGGTGCTGGTTATACCCCATCCTGCTCTTCCATCACACATCGGGTCTCTGTCAGATCCTGGTACCTTCCTCCTTTGCCCAAGTTTAGGGACAACTTACTGGAAAGGTTCAGCTCTGTTTTGTTTTGAAAAGAAACCTACCACTGCGCCCCTTTTTTGGCTCATTTCATCTGAAAACTTCAACAGCTCCTCTGCTGAGGGTGTGTTTGTCCATCATCTTCGTTACGGGAGGGCTCTGGGACTCATCTGTACACAAACAGGAACATTTGGTGCACTGTCTCCCCCCTCCTAAGCCGAGCATCCCTTTTGGATCTTAAAAATGGCCCGCCCCCAAAATAAACTGTGGTTTATAATTTCCGTTGCCCTTTTGATTAAAACACCCGTTTAATTCCCATATAGCAGCCTTCTGATCGGACAGCTGGAAAGGGCTAGGTGATTTTCCACAGCCTTTTCATGATGCTGAGCCCACGGAAGCCTTTCTGCTATGACTTTTAAACAGCAAAAAACTTTGCCATCCCCAAAGAATAGGAATATCAAGCTGCCTGCTGACACAATCGGCTCTAAATGGGCCAGGCTTTCAGCACAATCAGGATGGAGGAACGACAGCTTTTTCCTGTAATACCTTTTCAGACAAGGATTAATTTTAGGCTGACCGTCTCTACTGCCTGAATCACATCTGGAGACGATGCAGTCGGTGCATTGTGTGTGGCCCTCTTAGCAAGGGACGGCTTTTCTGTCCTGCACCTCATAGGACCACGTTTTCAGATGGAAAAGCTGTATTTGAAATACTGCACAAAGCCCCACTTCATAAAAAAGAAGCACTAAGGTATCCCCACTTTCAGATAATGTGTCCTCTCAGATCATCCGCACACAAACGAGAAGCAGCAGGGTAGGGGGAGAGCCAGAACAGATAACAACAGGTCAGAGGTGAGTGGAAAGGGTGGATTTGGATAAAATGCCCCTTAAATTATCTGGACCTGTATGCAGTTGTCACTGCAGCTGAGTTTACAGTTTTATTTGCTTGAACTGAAAACTCTTGGTAAATACATATATATATATATATATATCCCCCCCATATATTCATTTATGTTTATATATTTATATCTTTTTATCTACATAAAATCACAATCACCCTCACTCCCAGGGCTCTCCTAAGCAAGGCTGCCCAGGCGGTGGACTTTGCGAAGTGGCTGCACGACCTTGAACTCATCAGACCAGCTCTGAACTCATTTTTCCATCCGGATCCCTTCCCAAAGCTAGCTCTAGCCCTGCACTCTCCACCCTCCTTTCTATTCCCTCCAGCCCGCACACGGTGTCATGTCCTTGCTATGCGGTAGCGTCACTGCGGCCACGCCTGTTACTCCAGGACAAATATTTCCACTGGGAAATGCAAGAGTGGGAGAGAAGGAATTTTGCTGAGCCAAGGGAATCTCATCACCTCTCACTCCTGCTCTGAGGACAGCTGAGACATGTTCTTCTTGACCCAAAGCAACCCACCTCCATTCATCTCGGGTTGGGGTAGGTTCCCTTTTGCTGGAGGACTTGGGTCAGGATGGATGTGGCCAATCCACTGACCGGTCCTTCCAGGGGACACAGAAAGGAGTTCCTCTGTGGATAAGGAGAAAGAGAACAAATAACAAGGTAATGTAGAGAGAAAGGGGAAAGGATGTGATTTTGGAAGAGAGATCTCCAAGGGACGGGTGCTCTGAAGACAGGGCCAAGCATGCTAGTTGCTGGATGTAAATAACACCAAGAAATGCAATTTTTCATCACCCTGAAAGTGTTTGATATATGGGCAGATGTTTTTGCACTGCATTTCAGTGAGAAATTTTCAACCTCTTCCTTTGACCTGAAGATAGATAGCCATGTCTTTTGAAGATTTTTGGTTTTTTGGCATGTTCCTGATCCAGCGCTGAACGCAGATTAACCCTTTAGCTTAGGAAGATCAGCCCGTGGAGGCAGTTATCAAAAAGTGGGATGGTGGGAGGTACCCAAAGCTTCCTTGTGATTTTGTTAAAATAACACATATGCGTGTCCGTCTTTGTCCTGCTGCTGCATCCCAATGTACCTTGCCAGGTACAGAACCTCCAGTCGTCTGAAGTGGAACTGCATCAGGCAGATGCTGTGCAGGGCTGTGCACTAGGGCCAGGGCTGTGCAGGTGGGATGTCTTCGTTGCCTTCAGTCCCGTGTTCCCTTTCTATCGAGGTCCTGAGAGCAGAGCTGACCTGAGTTTCAGGCAGACCTCCTAGGAGCAGGGGATGGCGTGGAGTTACTGTCAATGACTATCCATGTGGCTGTTGTCTCCTGGGCTGCGACTAAGGCAGAGCCTAACCGTGCTCGAAATGCACAGGAATATTTATCTGAGTAGGAAAATATCAAGTCTACAAGTGTGGCAGTCACAAGGAAGAGCAAGAACCATTAGGGTTGCTAAATACATTGAAACAGTGCCTGGATTCAGGGATTTTTCCTTTGGGACCAGGACCTTGTGGCATAGCAGGTAGGTGACCTGCACTACAACAGGGCAGAAAAAACTGCTTTCACTGCTCCCTTCTCCGTTAGAGAGTGAGTTCCTCTTACCCCTCCGTTAGGTGTGAGTTGCTTTGGCCCATCTGGGAAGAGGAGAAACTCTGACCAGGTTGCAGGAGGATTGAAGAGAGAGGTGAGGACAAGTGGTCAGTGTTAGGTGGAAAACCTCTGGAAGGCGATGTGCTGAAATTAAGTTTTTTTGGGAAGCAGATGGGTTTTAGGAGGTTTCCAGCAGCTCCCTCATCTGAATGCTGCTCTCTGCCTAGTGCTGAACTGCCCCTGTGTTGTGGATATACTCATAGGGATGCTTTTCAAATGTAACACAAAGTGGCTGACAATGGGTAAAGGACTCAGGTTTTGATAGCTTAAAAAAAAAAAAAAAAAAGAAAAAGATAAGCAGGAAAAACTTGGTATTTTATACTGGGATGGAATTCAAAGAATCCGGGCCTCATCCAAAGCCCATTAATGATAAGGGAAAGAGTCAGGATGACTTCAGGATATTGGGGTAGCTGAATGACAATGGGTTCACACCATATAGACACTTAGGAGCTAATCCAGTGGTGATCTGCCTTCTGCAATATGGCACCATTTCCACCTCTGTCCAGCCAAGTCTGATTTTCTTACATACTTCCCATACTTCCCTTATATTACATGTTCTTTCTGGCTTACCCAGCCCTTTGTATTTGCTGGGAAGAAACCCTATTGACCCAAGGATGTAGAACAGGAATTATAGGAGTTTTTAAAGCCAAGCCCCAGATAGAGGAATGGTTTCATTACAGAAGCTCACAGTAAAGCACCTGGTCCTGTTCTGTGTGCAATGTGGAACATGTGAACCATATATAAACTGAAAGGTTCCTCTGATACTGGGAGTCCCTCTGTGGAAACTGAGAAGGATAACTGAAGAACACGTATGTCTTAAATCCAAATAAATGTGTGAGTGGAGTGCGTGCTGGAGGTGAAGGGAATATAAAACTGGCGGGCACTGAGACTCCTCTGACCCTCCCTGGGCTTCAATAGAAAAGGAGGATGCTGAGAAGGTAGACAAATCTCAAAAAGATCCCTGCAGTCTCTTTTTGATCTCCCCGTGAGGCATTATTAGCTGAAGCACTGGCCCATGCTAATATTTCAGCACAGTTTCCAGAGATGAGCTGGCTCACACTTCGGTCTCTTTGCTTGATAGACCCTGTAGTTTTATTTTTGGGGTTAAATGTAGATGAAGTGGGCATGTCAGGTATTTGCCTTGTAGACCTCCCTGCAGACCACCAAGAGAGAAAGCCAGCCGTGAACCGCAAATGTCCACAGCTTGTCTCAGGAGGCCTTTCCTGTGGGGTGGATTGTCTGGGCTGGCATTTTTAAGCAATTTAAATAGGACTTGATTGACTTTCTAAGGAAAAGAAGCAAGGACTGGGATAGAGGGAAGGTTACATTTGTATTCAAAAAGCCTTAAGGTGAGGCTAGGAGAATTACAGGTCATCCCTCCTCCCCAGCGTCCTGGGGAACTTAATTTGAAATGATATTTAAAAGCAGGATAATGAAGTTTCAGGGAGATAGCTCACGGCGGGAGAGCATGGACCCAGCAGCTTGCAGAGAAGAAAGGTCTCACAGGGGGAATTGCGACTCAATGACCGTGTCAGGAAAACAGTGGATGAAGGAGACTGGGTCGACATGGTGCATTTGGATACCCAGAAGGTCTTTAACAAGGTCACACTAAAGAGCCTCCTGAGGGAGCTAAGGGGTCACAGGATGAGTGGGAAACTATCGCCGTGGCTCTACAGCTGTCCTAGGAGAAAGCAAAGAGGAGGATTAAATGGTCAATTATGGAAGAAGGTCACAGTTCAGTGCTTAGTCCCAGGCGTGCCATGCTGGTTAATGTGCTGCTACATGGTTTGGAAATAGAGGCAGATGAATCCGCTGATGACACAGAGCTAATTTAGGTAGTCAAAAGCAAGGAGGAACTTCAGAGATGCCTAAACAAACCAAGGGAATTACCATCACCATAGCAAAGGAAATTAAGCACTGATAAAATGCAAACTAACACAGAAGAGAGGAGAAATTAAGCAAATCCTGAGCTGGATGGGATTCTCAGATAACCTGTGCCTGGTCGAGAGTGACACCTCTGTATCAGGACAGACAGTTCAATAGAAACTTCTTTTCACCCTATAATTGCAGTCAAGAAAGCAAACCAAACAGTATGTTTTATAAATACTGAGATGCTGACTAACACCAATAGCACCTTCCCATAAAAATCAATGTGTAATCCTGAAAAAAACTAGTGGCAAAGTTGTTCAGATGGTGGTAACTGGGATCCAGGACCTAGGGGCAACTGAGTCACTGGGAGAGACTAAAACCCATTCTCATTATTTACAGCACAAATAAGGGGCTTATTTTGCAAAAGCATATGAATTAATACAGACTGTTTGATGTCATAGAATGCAGAAGACCACGGGTGTGCTGGGACTTGTTGTCCTGCAGATTCAAAATGAAAACAACTCCCAGGATGAAGTTACCTGCCCGGCTCTCCTTCCAGAGGGGAATGATGGGCACGGTGGTGAGCCCGCATTACCTTCCCACAGTACCATCAATATAGCACCCCATGGGGCCATGGCATGGCAGGACCTGCTCCCACTGTCAAAAAGAGTTGGTTTTTTTTGTTTGTTTGTTTGTTTTTTTAATCTCACATCTCTTCCTCTCACTGCCTGTCATCTAAAAATGCCAGATGGACATTGACAATGGCAATCCCTCTGGAGCCCTGTGTCTCCCTGGTGCAGGTTGTTTGCTTCTAAGAGCCACAAAGCTGTAGAAGTGCTGCTGCTCTGACCAAATGCAATTTTTAGATGCTTGATCATAAGCACTGGCCTTTTTCCAGAAAGTCAAAACTTCTGGTAACAACAGCCATATGAAAAATTTGACAGCTTCTCTGCATATTTTGAGTTATTCATGGAGGGGCAAAGATAGACTTTGCTGGCTCTTTTTTTCTGATGTAGGTGCTTACTGGTGGATCTGCTCTCAATTTTGTCCCTTCATGTATGATTATTTAACTTTCTTCACTGATGAGATCGGGCAGGGATTTGGACTCGATGATTGTTATGGGTCCCTTCCAACTCACCCAACTATGTGGGTGCGATCAAAATGTTGAAAACCCTCTCATGTACTTGGCAGGGAACTCAACCCACTGGGTTTCTCTGGCTTCATCTGGTGCGCTTTGGTGATGTCCATGTCACATTAGGTCTTCAGCAGGTCCCTGAGTGCCATGTCTGTCCAGCAGAGACACAAGACGGCTTTCCAGATCTTGGCACTGCTGCCTCATCCTACCTCTGGGCCAGGGCAAGACCAGAAGTGCTCTGTCACCTTCGCTCCTGAGTTGGAAAAAAACGTAGTGTGGAGATGATGGGGAGCAAGGACTGGGGAGTTCATCACCAAGGGTGATGCCCATGTTATGAAAGGTTCCAATTAGGCAGGAGGGCTCACTGGCCCCTCTGATCTCAGTGTGATCCCCCCTGTCAGGGGGTCACACAACCCTCTTGGGATTTGGTAGGTTGGTTGTGCCCGTGCTTGCTCACCCTACTTGCCCGTGGGTTGCTTGGGCTGTGGTGCAAGGAGACTGTAAAACTTGCAAAGTTTAATGAATTCCGGGTCATCATTGTGGGTACGGTGGAGGGATGGTGGCCTGGAGCAGATGTCCTTGCTATGGTGGAGGTTGAATTGCATGCTGGGGAAAGGGGGGCTGCGAGTGGGGAGGTTTTTGCATTCCCTGCCTGAATGAAGGATATTCTGACCACGATCAAGATTTTTAAAGGGGGTTGAGAGAAGAGGAAAGATGCTGATGAGGTTCATAACACTCCTGGTTAGAAAGAGATCTGAGCCAGCCACAACTAAATGATTCAAAGCATTGGGAGAGATCAGAGCAGGATCAGTGGATTTTACTAGAGGAATGCTTACAGGAAACCCTCCTGGCAGGTCAGAACAACTCTAAGATTTATATTTATTTCCTTTAGAGTTGATTTTACCACCCTAGATCAGGGTGCTTTGCAGTTAAGTGCTGTATTTCGGGCCTTTGTTGAACTACAACTCTTTTAGATCAGTGCAACAGCCTTTCAGTAATTGCTACAATTTTCTTCTTAACTCAGAGTCATTAGGGAGGAAGATAAAGAGAAGGTGGCCATGAGAAATGAAGTTGGGCACCTCAGCAGTGAGAAGCAATCAGTGTCACAGCAGTCGCAGGTGACCAGGGACAAAGAAGATGGAGGTGTAGTATCCATGTGAGCTAACCTCTGTCTTTATGCAGCTGAGCAGGCATCTCTGCTTGCTCTGCTTGAAAGCAACACTTTCCAAAGAGAAAAGAACAGGAAGAAGTTGTGGAGAATAAAAGAGGGAGAGAAAAATAAGTTTTTCTGAATAGCTGTGTACATACATAGAGAATACGAAAGCACTTTTATCATAAACTTCAATTACAATAAATAGACCATTTTATGTATTCACTAGGGAGGTCTAATGAAGATACTTTAGCATAAAAGTGACTCAGTCTCTCTATGTCTAGATGCTTCTGAGTACACCCCATTTATTTTCCACTTTAATGACAAATTTCACTTTCAGTCATCAGCAATTTTTTCTAGCTGATGATATTTACACACCTCATGTTTTGGAGTGAGTCAAGAGAAATCCAAATGAGACTGGCATTTTTGGTTAAATTTCACCATTATCTGGGCAAATGCTGTTTGTGCCCCCAAATGGTGGTGGGTCCTGGCTCCCAGACCCTGCTGAGCTCAGAAATACGGGCTCTGGGAGATGTTGGCTGTCACCCATGTGGGGTGTCCTGGAGAAATGGGTCACAACCAGCTCCTCCTGTGCACCGCTGATTCTTCTTCTTTCTCCTGGTCCCCCCCTTGGTGAGACTCAGACAGTAAATACTGGGGTGTCAGGGTGGGAAGGTCTTTCCCTTGGACGTGTATCACTTGACCTCGGTGCCCTTTTTGTCACTGGTCCTTCTGGTGACAGGACAGATGGAATGAAGAGCTATGACCAGTCAGAACAAAGTTGGGTGATGAAAACTTAGGTCATTAATGATTTATGAGCAATGTCGGGGTGCAGGGTGTGCCGACCTTCAGAGCACATCCGAAATGAAACAACAGGGACTGTGTTTTCCCCTTGATGTAAACAAATCAAAACCAGCAGGGAGGAAGAGCATTTTTACTTTTTTATTATGTTTTTAATATTCTGGACAGTGGCCAATGTTTCTCAATGAAGTGTCTTTAAAAAATGTGCCCAGCCAGCTCTGAGGCTGTTTGAGGGGTGTACGTATGGCTGCTCTGCAGCCTGATAAGAGCTGTTTCTTCTAAGGCTATTCAGAACCTCTAATCACACCCTCCTGTTGCTTCTTTCCAGAACAAAATGACCGCTGTAAAGCTCTGTGCTCTGCATGTCATGGAAAAAAGGATGGCATTTCTCACTGGAGCCTCAGAGGAATTTATCCCAGTGCAAATGGTAACCTACAAAAAAAGCATCTCCTAAAGGCGAGAGCTGGAAGCCTTACATGTATGCGCTCCATTTTCCACAGAGTCGTAGGCTTGAGGAACAAATGAGCTTGGATGTCTTAATTTCAGCTCCTTGCTCAACATTGGGCCAACTTCAAGGTTGCTTAGGGTCTTGTTCAGTCTAGTTTCTAGTATCTCCAAGGATGGAGGCTGCACAGCCTTTCTGGACCCCTGGTCCAGGGCTGTACTGGATTCAGAGGAAATCTTTCTTTCTTTGTATCTAATGGGAATTTCCCTCGTTGAACGTTGAGCGTATTGCATGCGAGGGGAGCCTGGCTCTGTCTTCTCTACAACGCCATTAGAGCAGTGCAACCAGATGCCCACCTACAACCTTCTTTCCTCTAGGCTGGATGAACCCATCTCCCTCAGCATCTCCTTGTGTGCATGCTCCAAACTCCTGACGCTGCCATGGCCTCCTCTGGACCTGCTCTCCAGGTCCCTTTGCACAGCAGCCCGGCCTTCCAGCAAATCAACAATCCTCCCCAAACTGGTGGATCTTGGGGCATTGCCCAAATATCTGCTGATGCATCAGAATCAACGCCCAAATGTCTCCCCTGGATGGGGAAGCAGAATACCTGTTTAACTTTTCTTTTCCTTGATTAATTATTTATGGCCTATGCAAATGGAAGGTCATTTTTTTTTTTCTTTTTACTTCTTTTCCTTTTCTTTTCAACTAGTGGTGGTATTCTGGCTGCTCTGTTTGTTCTAAGACTCTCAAAGCACAAGGTTCATCCAGCTCCTCTTCCAGCCTCTCTCATAGTGAGCTGCAGAGCAGGAAGCCTTTTTCTCCTTTGTTCTGCACTTAGCTGAGAGGTTCCAATTTCATTTGAAGATATTTCCAAATCCTTTTTCAGTTATTCTGGTACCTGATCCCTCCATTAGATAGTACCTCTTGAGGAGACCTAGGGGTTGGAATATTTTTAAGCTACATTACGTATTTGTAACCTAGTGCAATTAAGGATTTTGGTTTTTTCATATTCACCTAGATTATTGCTGGGAATAAGCTAATTCATGCAAAGCCTGAGTTGTATCTGTTCACTGCCCATGACTTTTTTTTCTGTGCTGCTAACAGTATTTTTAGGAATACATTGGCACAAGCACCATTTTCTTGTTTAAAATAAATATATGGCCCTTTTACTTTGCAGTTGCCTGTCACATTGCCTTTTGCTCTTAGGCTGGCCGTTGCTTCCATGGAAAAAAGTATTTGATCTAGTGAAGTTGGTATGTGACGCATACTGTACACAGTATCCATACATTAATGGCCTTTGCAAGTTCCTCTCAAGTGATATCACCCATTCCTCTTCCTCTTCTCTTTCCCTTATAGTCAATTTTGCCTTCTTTTATGAAGGTTTCATAGTGTTTACAGTCTTGTGTCTAATATTCAGCAGTCTATCCTGAAAAACTTCCTATCTCTCTGAGCCATCATGGCATAAGGCAAAAGGTCTATCTGGTTTAATAACTGGTGGAATAAACAAAGCAGCAGCAAAAAAAAAAAAAAAAAAAAAAAAGGTATGATTAAACAGTCATTTCTCACAGTGGAGGGACGCTATTGGAAATTGCCTTAAGGTAGTGCTGGGTCCCATAATAGTCACTGTATTCCAAAAAGATCCGGGAAAAGGTGTAAATAGGTTGGTGACAGTTTGCTGACAATCCTTCATTATTCAGGGTAGTCAAAGCTAATGCTGAATGTGAATATTTGTGGAAGAGATGTCATGATATTGGATTAGCAGCTGGTGAATTTAATACTGATGAATGCAAAATAATGTAGATGAGGAAAGAACTATGCATAGGTGGTCATGCACTGAAAAGTAGTCATTAGCATTCAGGAAAGAGATGTGAATCTTTGTGAATAGCTGAAATGGAAACCTCAGATCTGTGTTCAGCAGTGGTCAAGAAGGCCAATAAAATGTTTGGAATTAATAGGAAAAGAATTGAGAATAAAGAAAAATATCATTATGCCGTGTGCATGATGATGTTGTGCACTTAATGATATCCCTGGTGGAACTACAACTGAAATAGTCGGGTTAACTTTGGCCACACGCTCTCAAAAAGGATGTAATGGGCCTAGAAGAGGTTAAGGGAAAGACAGCATTAAGAGGTCTGGAAAAACTTTATATACACATGGGCTAAATAGGATAGGACTCCTTCACTGGAAAAGAGATGGTGAGGATGGACATGATGGTCTGTAAGCCATTGGTGAATTAATTACACCCATTTACAGATAGCAGATAGGGAACAGTTATTCATCTCATGTCGGAGTTCACTGGGAAGCACTGGGCAGCCCATCTGCAATGGACAGAAGTTACTGCCACAGGGTAAATTGGACAAGGAACGTAGAGGTGGGATAAGAAGGGGATTAGAAAAATTCGCCCATCTGAGGCCCATTGGTGACCACTTCTTTACTTGCCCTGAGTGTCAAAATCCAATTCCTTGGCTTAAAGGGAGGACAGATAGAGGGAGAGACCTCTCAAGCTGTAAGTCAGGTTCCTTTCTCTGCTAATAAATCCCTCCAAAATAAATATCTAAATGAAAAGAGTAAAAAAAATAACTTGCCTGGCCAATTTCCACCAGCTAAAAATAGCTGCAGGGGCCCTTGATAGAAAAATGTAATGCAAAGAAATTGGATGCTAAAAATAAAGTAAGAAATAAACAAATTACTCAGCGAGAGGAGAGGAGAGGAGAGGAGACTTTTCCATCCAGGTCCCTTTGGGTCAGCAGCAGATGCCTCAGCCTCCTGTATTTTCTACTTTCAGCAAAACAGGTGCAATCTTTTGGCAATTTTTTGAGCTCATCAGGGCTTGCCATGTCAGGCAGAAAAACATTTATTTTTAAGGCCAGACAGCATATTTTGATAATTTAGCCTGACCTCCTGTATAAGCAGGGCAGGAGAGCAAATTTTTACATCAAGCCCATTACTTCTCCCTGAGCCAGAGCATGCATTATAAAATAATTCTCTTTTCTTCTCTCCCCTCCCAAGTTTTGCTTTTCAAGAACCCCTCACATCTTTGAGAAATTTTTCCTCCATTTGTTAATTACTCCCCGTGCTCACTTTGTTTTTAATTTTAATTTGCCTAACCTCATCTTCCTGCCAGTGGATTTACCAGTCCTTTGCCTGTTGAATGAGAGAGTCCTTACCCAGACCCCAGGAGGTCACTGCTCTGGATGTGGTCTGGAGAGAGGGGCTCAGCTGAAGTATGAGTGACTCTCAGGAATAGCACTGTGCCAGAGGAGAGATGATCATTTAGAGACTAATAAGAGAAAGTGGAGACTAGAAAGAAAAGCTAAACCTCGTCTACTAGTAAATTAATCAGTAGGGGAATGTTTATTCCCCTTTACAGGCAGTTTGTTAACACAGTCCTTTGCTCAGTTTAAAAAACTGGAGGTGCAGTTAATACCCAGGGTGCAATCAGGAATAGGTGGCCAATTCTCAAAACTTGAAAAAATTTTTTTCCTAATTCCTCAGGGGTAGAGTAGGGAGGAGAACATATGGAACAGCATAGAATATGGAATGATATGGCTCAGAGGAGCCTCAAAAGGCTTAGATTGCCCCACAACCTGCAGCAGGATCCGTCCTATCTAAAATGCTACCTAAGACAAATATTTGTCTGAACTCCAGTGATGGAGAATTCACATCCTTTCTGGGCAACTGATATCAGTAATGGAATATTAGAAAACTCATTCTTGATTTTTGCATCACCCACGTGGTGATTCAGCAGCTGCACTTAACATGCTGGCTTTTGGGTAGAAGCTTCTGGCTCAGGAGGAGGTGGGGGACAGCCTGGGTATGAAGTCAGCCTCAGACAGAAGAGTGCTTTTGCCACGAGAGCACAAAAATTTATTTGAAGGATAAAATCCATCCATATATATGTGTATATCTGTGTATATCTATGTAGACATATCTATTTATACATATATATGCATATATAACTATATAAAAACATATTTACTCACTGTCAAAACCCCCATACCCTAAAGCTTTGAGAAGCAACATTTAAACTTGCAAGCCTAAACCAGGTTAGAAATGAAAGGGCCACAGCAATCAACATTAAATTGTATTTGTATCGTGAATCATCTGTTGAAGACTGTAATGATAAGCATGCATAAAACAATGGCAATTTACTCACAGATTAACAGTACTGATGTCAAGGTAGCTAGGCTTTTACACCCGTAAAACTACCTTGCTGTGATAAAAACAGGGTTACCCAAGGGCATTCCCTTTTTCCAATAATTCACTGAGAAATTCCAATCTGTGTCAAAGCAACTTGTAAATGACAAAGAGCTTTTGGGATAACTCAGTGCAGCTATAGTTTTGCCTTGCATGTTCTAATCGGTGCACACTGGGTCTTTTTTTGTGTTCCTGCCAGGTTTCTGTATTTCAAACGCCTTCTGTGAAACTCTGGCAATGAAATCTCTGCTTTTGACAAGGAGAAAGGCTCTTGCAATGGTATTCCTCTACTAATCATGCCACCTGAAGCCTCCCAGCCATGGATAGGGCTAGGCTTTTGGACCTTCTCTTTCCAAAAACACCCTCCTGCCATAACAGAACTAAAATTTCTGATCCATGTGTTATTCTATCAGGCTTTATAGCAACCACAGATCGGCTAGGAGAGAGCAGTGGTGTTTGACTAGGCAATGCTGTGTCTCTGAGCAGCAATGCTGCTACTTAATTATGGTCAGATTTCAATGAGATTTCAGAGTCAATGATAGTCCTTAGGGATTTTTTTTTCCATCCAGAAAGTAGCAGCTGTGGAAGAAAGAAGAGTAAATATTCAGCACAGGAGCTGGATGGAGCCTTGATTTTCTGTGAAATACCCAAATTCTTTCTTAAGGTCTTAGAAAGAATTTTAGCATGGTCAACTGGACCTATCATGGGCAGAATCCCTGCCTTGCCTCAGTCTTCTTGAAGGTAAAGGAGAGAAGTGCAGCAAGTCCAGCAATGTCCAAACTGTGTGAAATGTGCTTTATGCTGTATTGTGAAAATGAAATTGGAGAGCTGGGCATAATAAATGGTAGGTAATGTTTCCAGAAAATGTATAAAAATTATTTTTGATGTCTACACCCTATCCTCCAAACCCCAAGACATCTATTATCCACCAGCATTGCACACAGGAAATCTTTAAATTTGGCTAAGTTTGGTTTATTGAACAGAACAGAACTGAACATTTTGCTCTAAACCCTTTTTTTTGGCCTCATGAGATTTCAAGATAGGTTACTATCTCTGACTTGTCCTTCCCACCCTCTTGGCAGGACTCTGTCTCCCAGGATGCCATAGGGACTGGATGGTGTGGTCCATCCTGCAAGTCAAGCATCAATGTGACTTTTGCTGATATGTTCAACCACAGTAAATATCCTGTGTCCTCTTTTCCTTAGGGAAAAGGGGTGATCAGACCTTTACTTTCTGTCTTTTCTTTGCTCCCAGCTTACAGATCAGGTCCTTCTGCCATGTTCCTGAGTCAATTTTGCACAACAGGTTTTCTGTCCTGTTTCCTGGCCATGTACAGATCTCTTGGATAGCTTAGGATGGCTCAAATGGCTTGAAACATCTACACTCAGGCAAAATTTTTCTTTTTCTCTAGATCTCCGTAATGGAGTTTAAACATCTGGCTCATACTCGGACACATTATTGGAATGCAGATGTCTTAATCCGTGAGCTGAATCCCACTGAAGGTACCTAGGAAAAGCAAGCCTACTTGTCAGTGGCCTTAATGTCACTATGCATGATGTGTGTCCCCATGGAGGGACATGTGGAGGTCAGAAAGTGGAAAAGAAGTTGAAACCTTTGTACAAGATGGCTGAAGTTTCTTGGGAAATCTCTGGGCAACTCCCAACCCTAGCTACGAGACTGTCCTCTGTGGAAAGATCTTAAAAGTCAGTCTACTGAGGAGATGGTTTTCAATTTCTGGGTGGTGTTCACTAACAGAAATTTCCCTGCAGCAATGGCAAAATGGTATAACCTCATCGATTTAATGTGCATTGGAGACTAACCTCGAGCTTTCTGTATATTTTCTCATTTTAGCCTATGGGCAGAATAATGTAACTGTGGCATGGATGGGCTACCCAGCATGCAGGTGAAGGGGACATACAAACAGCTGTACCGGTTCAGAGCCTGCATCCTTCTAGCTGAGTCCCTGCTCTCTGACGGTGGAAATTTTGGGAGGGATAGATGGAAAGAAAAAACCTACAGCGAAATACCCCTTGAAATATTCTCCCAGATGACAACAGTCGCTGCCTGTTGTGGTTTAACCCCAGCTGGCAGCTAAGCCCCATGCAGCTGCTCAGTCCCCCTGGGTGGGATGAGGGAGAGAATTGGAAGGGTAAAAGTGAGAAAACTCATGGGTTGAGATAAAGACAGTTTAATAGGGAAAGCAAAGCAAAAAAAGGAATTCATTCCCAACTTCCCATGGGCAGGCAGGTGTTCAGCCATCTCCAGGAAAGCTGGGCTCCATCATGCTAAGTAATGGTGACTTGGGAAGAGAAATGCTATCACTCTAAACACCCCCCCTTCCTTCTTCTTCCCCCCACTTTATATGCTAGGCTTGGTGTCCTATGGTCTGGAATATCCCTTGGGTCATTTGGGGTCAGCTGTCCCAAAAATGCCTTGACTCTGTGTAAGCAGTGCTCAGCAGTAAGGAAAACATCCCTGTGTTATCAACACTGTTTTCAGCACAAATCCAAAACACAGCCCCATACTAGCTACTATGAAGAAAATTAACTCTGTCCCAGCCAAAACCAGCACACTGCCTCGGGGACTTCTCAGCTCAGAGATTATATAAATGTTTCCAACAGCCCTTGAGGGACTTTTCTGTCATGAAGGCACCTAATTGCTATTCTAACCCCTACAGACTTTTGGCAGATGTAATATCTCGTGATGCGTTCCACCATTTAAATATGCGCCATGTGAAGAATTATCTTGCTTTGTTCATTTTGATAATTGGGTTTGATGTCATTTAGTTCTTGTATTATGAGAAACAGTGATCATCCACTACTCATCTTCCCCCTGACACTCCTGATTTTATAGACCTCTGTTGTGTTCTTCCTCAGTCATCTGTTTTCCAGGAAAGTGCCCTTTGATTTAATTGTTCTTTGGATGGAAACTATCCCATATCTTTGGTCAACTTTGTCAGCCTTTTCTCAACCTTTTCTAAGTCCATTCTACCTTTTTTGAGCTGGGCTAATCAGAGAAGCAAAGTAGTCAAATTACACGTACATCATAGATTTATTCAGAGATGCAAAGATATTTTCAAGGTTATTCTCCATCTCTTCCACTCTCCATTTCTTTCCCCAAATTCTCTAATGTGCAATTTTCACCTGTGACTGCTATCAAATATTGATCTGATGTTTTCATATTATATCCTCTTTTGATTTTCCCTTTTGCCTTTCCCTTCCCTGTCTTAGATCTATATCTCCTATATCTATATATCTCATATATCCCAACAGGTGACCCTCCACAAAGCCTCAGCAGCATTTCTGGTAACCTCTTGCAAGTGCTAGGCTGTCCCTGGCAGGTTTTCCTGGTGAGGTTCCCATCTCGTGATGTGCCGGGCTCAGGGTGGGCAGAAAACCACCTGGGTTTGCCCAGTGGTGTGGCAACCCTGGGGTGAAAACTTCCTAGATGGGGTCAGGGGAACAGAGCTGTGGGACTTAAATAGGCGAAACGCCTCAGTGGGATAGAGGACAGCAAGCGTAGACTTAGCAGTGTGAGATGGCGTGTTGGCTGTGGGGCTAGCCAGGTCCAAAGAAAACTACTGGAAGAAGCAAAGAGAGATCAAGATGAGATGATGTTGTGGTTTAAGCCCAACCAGCAGCTAAGCACCATGCAGCTGTTTGCTCACTCTTCCCCTCACCCCAGTGGGATGGGGAGGAGAATCGGGGAAAAAAAAGTAAAACTTGTGGGTTGAGATAAGAACAGTTTAATAATTAAAATAAAATAATAAAATATAATAATAATAATAATAGTAATAATAATAGTAATGACAAGGAAGATAACAAAAAGAGAGAGAAATAAAACCCAAGAAAGACAAGTGATGCACAATGCAGTTCCTCACCACCCGCTGACCGATGCCCAGCCAGTTCCTGAACAGCAATTGGCCCTTCCCAGCCAACTCCCCCAGTTTATATACTGAGCATGATGTTTTATGGTATGGAATATCCTTTTGGCTAGTTCGGGTCAGCTGTCCTGGCCGTGCTCCCTCCCAGCTTCTTGTACACCTGCGTGCACGGGAGCACGGGAAACTGAAAAATCCTTAGATTAGGATAAGCAGTACTCAGCAACAACTAAAATCATCAGTGTGTTATCAACATTATTCTCATACTAAATCCAAAATACAGCACTGTACCAGCTACGAGGAAGAAAATTAACTCTGTCCCAGCCGAAGCCAGGACAGATGAGATGAGAAAGCAGAAACTGCTTAGGGGTCCAGACATCCCCTGAAATGGGGATGCAGAAAGAGAATAGCCAAATACATCCAGATACTAAAATTGGAGTGATTGGCTTTCTGCAGTGTCTCTGGGCTATCTTCTTTATCTACCATGCGTCACTGGCAAGGCAATACCCAGGCTATTCATTAGGCTGGACTGGGATCTGGAAAAGAGTATACTTAACTTTTTGGGGAGCCTGGGTAGTCAAGCACAGATCACAGCCCCTAGTGAGCTCAATTGCCTTCTCTGGCCTCAGAAAGTGTGCTAAATGAAGAAGCCATCCCCAAAAGTATACTGATACTCCAAACTCCAAGGAAGTGGTTTAGCTCCAGTGCACTGGGACTCAAATACAGCAGCTCAGTGAATGCTGAGTCTCAAATGCTGACAAGTCCATCACGGAGTGGAGAGCAAGCCAAATACCAAGTGTTGGCTTCCCTCAGACCTGAATAAAAATGAAAAAAAAGATCATAAAAATAGTAATGAACTTAGTCGGACAGTTATCACCAGGCTTTTAGGCATGTACCTTATCTCACTGACAATCAAAGAGCACATGCTCCTCCTAATTAACTGCGCTTTGGACCATGGCCAGCAGTAGGAAGGTGCTTTGCAAATGACCTGCCCGCGAGTCTCCCACCAGAGCAGAAGAAAGCCTCTTCTGCAGCTGGAGGTTGTCTACAAAGTCTGTGCCATGGGGAAGGGACACCAAGAGACAAGGGAACCAACTCCCAGCAGGATCAAGATGCCCCAGCACTCTTCCCCTTCCGAGTGGATCGACTCTGCCCTGGCAATGCCCAGCCAGCACATGGAGAGTGTGAGGAGTAACGGTGTCGGTTTTGGTGGCCAGGAGGAACAGATTTGGGGTTGCATGGGGCAAAGGAGAGAAGGAGGCACTGGGAATGGCACAGGTCACGTATGATCCCTGCGAGGCTGCATTAATAGATGCACGGTCTTTTGCGGGCTGCTGTCAGATGAGATTGCTAAGCCAGACAAGCACCAGCTCGGGCTCTGACAGACACCAGGATGACGTAGCCCTGGGCTTTGACCCTGTCTGCATAGCTCAGGCCACAAAATGTTCTTAATGGATTAAACTTGGGGTGAGGAAGGATGCCAAAAGCAAGATGCCCAGCCCAGCCTTGTGGCTCCAAAGGCTCATTCAGTCCTCATGGCCGTGGCATGGGTCTTTCTTATCGTACCCTTGGAGAAGTCAACAGTAAAGCATCTAATGCTTTCTTCCTGGCATCCAAGCAGGGCAGCAGCCTGGCTTGACAGTCATACAGAAGGGAAAGAAATCCCTTTAAAAAAATGTGAGCAGCATCAGTCAAGAGCATCCTTCGCTGCAGGCTTGCCAGGGGACACAGCATCCATTCCCCTTCCCCAGCATCAGCCTGACTCAACCACACATGAACATTAGCAAAACGCACAGCGAAGTCATGGCAATCTTTCCCCAGAGCTGTTGAGTTGCATTTGGTGGCTGCTCTCTTCGCCTCTGCCTGGAGCTGTGCCTGAAGGACAGGCAGCCTTGGGCTGTGTTTGGTCATTTGCATGGTAAAGAAATATTTCTGGAATACTTGTTGGATGTTTTCAGAGCTCTGTTTCTCCCCTCACCGTGTTTCAGACTCTGTTATGTGATATTGCTCTAGCATACTAGAGGTGAGGCAGGTGTTTTGTCTTCTTTTGCTGTTTTCCTCTCTGGGCTTTTCAGCTCAGAGTCCTTCCCATGCTACCCAGCCCCAAGACACAACTGGCCAGTATCTAGAGGTGTCATCAGGCTGCATTTTGTGAAATAAAGTACCTGGAGTGAGACAGATTTGTCAGAAATGCTATTTCCATTTCACTACTGGTAGTGCTTTTGTGAGTAACGCTGGAATTTTAACTTGAGAAGAAAAATGAAAAATTTCCAGAAAAATTTTCAACAAGCTGAAATTTCAGTTTTCATTAAAAAACCCTACTTTGATTGCAATTCTTTCACCAGAGCTTGTTTCTGACCACCAACTACACAACAGCCTTCCCTCCTCTACTCCCATGGGTGCATCCAGATTCCTCCTGCTCCAGGGAGCATCTCAGAGAAGACATGGCTGGTGCAACCCCTTCATCCCTGCATGGCACAAGGCTGAGAGTGTCCTCTGCTGACTTGTTTTTATCATAAATTCTTGCATGTGGGAGCCATTATCCTTGTGAAATTACAAAAAAGTCTTTGAGAAAAAAACAGCAGTGGATAATTTGCAGGTTTTTCTTCCTCCCTCCCTCATCCCCTACAGCCCCTGTTTTAAAAATCAGACACAGGAACAATTCACAGCAACAGTTTAGACAGGTTTGTGCATGTATTTGGTACAAACAAACAAAAATATGTGCATTCTGTTTCATAGAGCTTACATCAATCTGACAGAACTTGAATCACAAAACAGAAATACTCTGGCTAATAAATACATCTGGGGATGAAAAATAAAAATCTATACATAAAAAATTCCAATGTCTGCTAAAGAAAATGTACACTTATATACACACTGTAAACAATAGTAATGCAACCCAACTGTAGTCCAGCTCAGGCTGACAGGGACCTTCCTTCCCCCTTAAATAGGACTCGTGAGAGTCTACTGACATAAAAGCTGCTGTTCACCATCCTCAACACTTGGTTCGTTGAAACAGCAAGGTCTGACGATGCAATAGTGACATGAAGCCAGTGCCATGGGGTGAGAGCTGCTGGAAAACCAAGGTATGGGTGCTTTGGGAAATAGCCTGCTTAGCAAATTTGGAGAAATGGGGCCATATCCTCAGCTGGTCGCACCCTTGTGGGTCCAGAGAAGTCAGTGGGATCAGATCAAATTTACATGCTGAAGGTCTGAGACCATTTTTCCAAATCTGGGAGAGCTTGGAGATTTAGGGAATCAAAGAGAAATGCACAATTTTAGATACTCAGCTCATACTTCAGACAACATTGTCCTTCCTCCCCTGCCAGCAAAGGCAGCCCTGTCTACTCTAAATGAAGCTCTACACAAACAGCCTCAGAGTCCAGTCCTGGCATTGCTTCTTTTGATGCAAGATGCTAAAGCAAAGGGGGGTTCTGGCTTAGGTGAGAAACAAATATTTTGCCTGAATGCAGCACAGCAGAGCTCAAAACTTTCCTACAGCACCTTGTGGGGTATCTCTCAGAGCCGGATCAAATGCAGTAAGTAAATGAGCCAGAGTTCTGGCATTTATGTGTGTGTATGCATATGTGTGCTTAAATATACTTTATCCTCATTTTCTCCCTTGTAGGTCTGTAAAGAATTGGGATGGAGAGGCAGTAAACCTCCAGACTAATCTTTCTTTCCCTTCTGGATGCTTTCAAGGGGCTGGAGGCTGTAAATGTAAATATTTCAAAAATGGGAAAAGAAGAAAGAAGTATATTTGAAAGATCAGGGAGAAGTCTAAGCAATAATGTCAACTCATTCATGGGAATTAACTTCTTGCTAGCAATTGTTAAAAGCCTCTCCAAAGTCTCAATTTATAGGAGAATGTCTGCCCATTTATAGGAGAATGTCTGCCCATTTATAGGAGAATGTCTGCTATTTTGGAGATGACAGATATATAAATAAATACAGTAAACGGTGTATGTGTATCTGTATGGTCATGGATGCACATGTTACCATGTGTGATGGGTGTCTGGCTGTGGAAAGACACCAGATAAACCTGATCCTGAGCATCAGAGAACATTTAATGGCAAAGGTCCATCCTCCCCCTTGATGAGGCTTTCACTTCTGATGATACCTGTGTCAGCTCGTCCTAAACTGTGTCCCCAAATTGCTTACATTACTCACTTGCATGTGTTAGACCTGCAAAGCAGTGTCACCAGAACAGGGTCCCAAAAATGCAGATCTGGGTGCATTTACTCCCTCCGACAGTGGCATGTGTGCACACGCATCCTGAGAGATGGGTGGAAGGTGGAAGGAGTAATGCTTTCACCTCGACCTTCCACGCATCTCTGCTCTTCAGCAGCTGCCCCCTCCCTGATGCCTTCTCTGCTACGTCCCCAGTGCCAGCAGTGCGCTTTCCCATCAGGATCCCCCAAAAGCCCAGGAAACCAGTGGCACCTGCAGTCCTGACACTGCGAAATGACTTTCTGTGTTACCCCATCATCACTGTAGGGTCTCACTTCCCTTGAAGGCCAAAGAAATGGGGGAAAAAAAAAGATGCATTTCACCACAGAGGTTCCCATGGGGTATTGGGCCCTTGCTTTGGTAGGGTTGAACTCCTCAAGCTGGCAACCTCTGGCTGATTTTGCAGGCACCGGCAAACATGCAAGCAGTAATGAGTCTGGGTTCAGTGTAAGTGCAATGCTGCCCATGTGCCTTGGTGGGATTTGCTGCTGGGAGGAAAATATTTGGACAAAATCTGCAGGACTTTGTGCAGCAATTTGTCCAGTTCAGAGTCTGGCATTGAGTAAAGGGCAGAAGGGTGTTAAGGGTGTTGAGATGGGACCAACTCCAGATATCATGTCTCAGTATGCACTGTACAAAAAAGTGAAAAATAAAAGAAGTCCAACTTTTCCTCTGTTTTGATTTCCTTTAAAGCAAATAAACAGCAGAAAGAAAGGTGACATTCTCTTTGCTATGCCTAGGAGCCTTTCATCTTCCTTTGATAGCCACCCTTAAGAGGATTAGCTAGATGTGCTGCAGGCACATTCATGAAAGACTCCTAATGGGTTTGGGGGACAGTGCTGATGTGGATGAGTTTCCATCCAGGACACGCTCAGTGTCATGTTTCCACCCCTCAACTTCATGTTGCTGTTCTTTAGTCACCTGGCTTGAGACACTGTACCTCAGATCCAGACTGTGCCTCCATCGCCTACATGTCTCCTGCCTCTGCTCACAGCTTAATCTGATGGTCACTCTTTGTGGTTCCTTGCCTGTCTGAAATTCAATAAAACCAGTGCCTGCAATGCATGGCCAAGTAGAGTTTGGGTGACCATTTTCTGAGTTGCAAATCACGATTTGTGTGAGCCAGGCCAAGGTGGGCTTGTCATGGCTCCAACCTCCCTGAGGCCCCCGGAGGAGGCCATGGTACCCTCCTGAGGGGAGCTCACACTCTGGGGCTGTGAGCAGGGCAAAAAAAACCCCTTATTGACGTTGTCTTTGACCATTCTAGTGGACATAACCAAGGGCAATTGTTGATAGCCACCGAAGGCTTTGATGTATCAGATATGTGTGAAGCCACTTGAGAGAAGAGTCATGGATGTGACCCTGACTGGGGAGAAGAACCATCTACACAAGGGAGCTCCAACTGCATGCCAGCTCCCTTTTAGCTTTGACTCTATGGGTAGTAGAAACAGGCCCCAAACTCCGCCATCTCACCTTTCCTGAGTCCCAGCGCAGGTTGACTATGGACTTGAGCAAAACCCTTAGGATGCACCTTTATTCCATGTTGTTCAAGAGAGACAACAAGAGAGACAACAAGAGCAAGAAGGGGACAGAAAAGGCTGGGGATGACTGACACCAAAAGGAGCTGCTTTCTCGCTGTATCACAGATGGATGTGCACTAGAGCAAGGTGGGTTGCAAGTGTTTCACTGGAAAGCGAAATAGGAAATGCATCACAGGTTGGAATTAGAGAAAACAGACCTGCACACCCATTGACATCAGCGTACACATCTGGACTGCTCCTCTGGCCTAAAACCAGGTTATGTGGAAGGGGCAAAGCTGTGGTCACTGCAGACCTGAATGGCTGAGAGCCAGGATCCCCCCACCCTGCTTGGGAATACCACAGTCTGCTTGCCCTCCAAAGCAAAGGCCACGGCTGGAGGTCCTGTCCAGCCCTGTAGACCTACAAGCTCCCAACCTATAATCTAAAGGATCAGCTGCCAGCTACTGCTCAGCAGCGTGCTTTCTGGGTGTTGCCTCTGGATGGAAACATGATCACAAACATGATCACATGTACTAAGGCAGGGTTGGCACCTTTTGGGGTTTGATCTTTCTGTTAGATTTTATGGTGGTGTTTTTAAGGCAAAGGAGACATCCTGGTTTCCCTTAATCGCACAGCTTCTTCCAAAGTCAAAGATAACCATCCACTGGAGGAAACAGCTCTTGACCTAAGGCCGTATCCACCCCACATCTTCCCCTCCTGCTGTGGCTCATTAAAATGGGATATGCCATTGGCTTTTATTTGAGGAACCCATAATCCCACAGAAGGGGCTGACCTCTGCGTGGGGGATGCTTGTATAACCTTTGGGCAACTGCATTTTATACCTGATTGCTGCTTCCAGTCTGCCTGACAGACCCACAAATGGTATCCCTTCACGTTTCTGCTAGATACCTCTAAAGAAACCATCGACAGCTGTCCTAGCGGCTTCAAATATCTGTTTCTCGCAGCCCGCAGCAGTCTGTTAAGTCATAGGTTTGATAGTCGATGGTTTCCGTGAAGTCATGAGGGATCCCGATAGAGACAGACTCCACCTCTGTTTTGTAGGTGGCTGTCACCCCCCCTTTGCTGGAGCCACCCCGGATTTTGTTGGAAAGGCTGTTCATCTTCTCCTTCAGCTGGGTGGATGCTGGTTTCTGGAAAGGAGTGAGCATTTTCCAGCCCTTAAAGCTGAGTGTTCGCCTCTTACTGGCTCTCTCCTGCAAGGAGGAGTGAAATATGAACGAGCTGTTCAGGGTGTTAATCCTGGGCCTCAGGTCCGTCTCGGAGTCTTGCACCGAGCTGTTCACAGAGGCCCCTCGCCAGTGGTGGTCATAGACGCGCCAGATGGGCCGTCTTCTCCGGTGGCATTGGCACTTGAGCAGCCTGATGAAAGCTCGCTTGAACTCTTTGCTGGAGCACGGGTAGATGATGGGGTTCACGCAGCTGTTGAAGTATCCCAGCCAGAAGATGACCTTGAAGACAATTTCAGAGGGCTTCAGAGATGGGAAGAAAGAACCTTGGAAGAGATTAAAAGAAATATGGTTAGAAGAAGGGGAAGGGTATGGCAGCACATGGCAGCAAAGGTGGTGGTCAGCCCGGTCTGGAAGAGGTGAGACCTGCAGTAAAGGCTGAAGGTTTGATTCTGCTATTAGGTTCTTGGCTAGCAATGCCGTTGCCACTAGACTGAAGATCTGGCCACTGCAGGACTGCAAGGCATCGACCCTAAAGTGATAATGATGGCTAATACTATGTCTTTGGCAGAAGCATCCTAGCCCCTGCTGCAAAAAGGCTCCTAGCAATGGACCCAGGACCCTCAAACACAGCTGTGAGCCATCGTGGCAAGTCCATACAGCTTGGAGGGAGGCTGTTAATTGTTGCAGGAGCTACGCAAGTCTGAGGGGTGGTGGGGATGGAGGATTTTTGGCACACCTCTCTCCAGATAACCATCCCGCTAACACCTGCCCCCCACCAAATCCAGCATGCACTGTGTTTTGAATGGGATCCACTCCAGAGGATAAAGTCCTGGTGCAGGATCCAACAGCCCCATGGCCAAATCTGTTTACCTCACTGTGGGTTCAGCCATCCTGCTCTGAACTGATGCAGGAGACTTGCACCCAAGAGATATCTTCCATATGTGGGGGCCAGGCTGTTTTCTGAGACCCTATAGCAGGACCTGAGGCCATCATTTTGGGGAACAGGTTCAGTGGTCCCCATGCCTCCCTAGTTTATCAGCACAAGACAGCCAGGCCCTGTCCCGTTCCAGATCAGACAGCAAAAATTGTTGCTCGGCTGGTTTGCATGGATCGGTTCTTGGTGCCTACCTCTTCCTACATGTTGCACTGCACAGTTCACCACTGCAACGTAAAAGGATGGCTACAGCCCTGTCACCTGCACTGATGGAAGAGCAACAGCCCTTCACCTACTACACCCGTGTATTTTGGGTCATCAATGTCACACACCCTCTGTTCGAATTTTGCAGTGATGCTAAGTTGGACTCTTATGCTGGGCTCAGATAATATCCACTGCTCCAATCTTGTACCTGCTACTTGAAAACTCTTTTGTCTACCCCAACCCCTATTTATGCTTTTGTGCTGGAGGTTCACGGTGGTTTTCTTGGTGAAAAAAACGGAGATTTTTTTTGCAGCCAGAAGATGTCAGTGTTGCTCCCCCATGGCCCCATCACTTAGCCTTCCCCACTCAGATCTGAAATAACTTTCTGACTCAGCCTTAATTTCTTTTAATTTTAGCTCTGGATGACAAACCGTGCCGCCATGTGACTGAGCGTTAATTTGTATTTTAGTAAATAACATTAGCTCTGGATATCATTATTATTTTCCCTGCATTCAAAAGCATAGTGTCAAAACAGTAAAACAGGTGCCAGGAGCCAGAAATTTGGGACTGACACTACATAAAAGCTCCCCAAGCTGTTTGCTGGAGAAAAACCATCATCCAGGAAACCCAGACCACTGGTTCCAGCAAAGCTTTTGTACACTCATCCTTAAAAAGTGCAGAAATTGCAGCCAGACTCGGCATTAGTTACGTGGGCTACTCCATTACAGGGATGTGGGTGAAGAAAGATCTCAACATCTTCTGATGGTTAGGTAGGGAAAGCACAGATGCAGCCTTTCAGCATAAATATCTGCCAAAGTCCTACCCAAGTCGTAGGACTGGAGTGCACACTGGATGTCAGTATGTGCTGAAGGAGGCATTGAATAAGGACAGTAAGCAGGACTGACGTCTCCGTGCTGGAAAGACCTGGGGCCTTCATGGAAATGAATGGCATTTGCAGTTTAATGAGCAGCCGCTGGTGTTCTAGCCTCTGGTTTTGAACAGAGTAGTAACACCGGGGTTAGGTTTTGTAGAGGCAATGACCCCACTTTGGTTGTTTTTTGATTAAAGGGGTTTATTCTTTCTGGGACAGTGGTAAGCTTTATAGGTTGGCTCTAGGCTGCTTGAATCACCCCATCCAATTCTAACCACAGCAGAAACACCAACCCCGAGTGTTTAGCCAGGAGCTTTTAAACACCCCAGCGGTGCTGGGGACGATCCCCCTTTGCATCGCATGTGCCCTCTCCTACGTTCTTCATCCCACCATGGCTTTGAGCCTTCCCCCTTTCTCGCACTGCCCCCAACCCACCACCCTGGACCCACAGGCACCATCCGATGCTTTGGGCAGTGTGGACCAGTGGTGGCTTTCCAAACCCGGCGTCAATTCCTCTGTTCAATCTCGGGTCTTGGCAATAGCGGATGGGTCTGTTTTCCTTCCCAGGCTGCTCCCTCTCCGTCCTGCCCAGGGACCTGAGCCCTGTGCTCTCTGCAAAGGGATCCCTGGCTCTCAGCCCTAAGACATTGCGTTGCCCCAGCTTGACCCTGCCATAGCTCAGTGTCGGCATTTGGGTCTAATACAGGGGAAGGAGCTCATTAAGCATGTAATCTTGCTCATACCCTTCTTGGGGAGAGGTTGCATGCCTCAGTTTCCCCACTGGACAAAGGGGCTAATTACCATAAACTCTTTCACGGTGTTGCTGTGAACCCTGTTTGCAGTGTGCACTGGGTTCTCAGAGAAGCTGCAGCTTTATGTAGCATTTTTTAACTTTAATAGAGAGAGGAAAAGAAAACAAAAAGCTATGGTAACAAAGCAAATAAAAGAAGGGTCTCTTTAGAAATGGAACTAGCAATTACTCCTCGAGCCGGGCTACTTAAGAGATTGGTGCTTGCTTAAACAGCCTGTGGTTGTTAAAATAATAATTTATATCTAGTGTTTAGTGGTACATTACACAATGCAGTTTCTGTACTACATGCTTTGTCTTTTACATCCAGATAAAAAATACAAATTGGAAAGAAAAAGCTATGAATTCTCTGAATTTCAACTTTGGCTGTTTTTCACCCACTAGAACCTTGTGTACATCTGAAGACAAGGGGCTCATTACCATCCTCATTACCATGCAAATAAGCATGCCCCTTGGAAGAGATGTGTACTGAGTGCATCCATAGTTTCTTCATTTGATCACTCTGGGATGAACAAAACTAGGCAGGGAGTCCCCAGAACAGGTCCTTGGCTGGTAACTTTGCACATGTTGGAGCATCAGACTCTCTTGGTAGGCAGTGGGAGGCTGCACGTAAGGAAATGTTGCGGGGTCTTATTTAAGGAATGAGTAAAGAATGGAAGAAATTAGCTCTTGCTTTCATACACACAAATATGCAACAACATTTTGAGAGAGGGAAGGTTTTTGGACTGGGCTTTGTAAGAGTTACTGTATAGGAGCGTAGATGTCATTAGGATGCGTGGAAGACAGTACTGAGTATTGGACACTTGAAGAGCTCAGGAAACACAGTCGGATGTGTCCAAGGTCCAGAAATAGAAAATGGGAGTAAACCATCAGGTATAGCAACACAGAGTGATGCACCAGCACTTTAGCCTGATATCTCAATGTAAGAGCACTTTTTGATGATCTGTCCCCAAAAGCATCAAAGCCGGAACACGGCAGTATCAAAAAACCGGAAACCCAAATATTGTAGGACCTGTGTCACAGTACAAGTTTGTGAAACCTGGTCTTGTTTCAAAGAGGACCTCTTCCTACTCACCCCAAATCAGCCCTCTGGACACCTCTCTTGGGCATCCAGCTCAACACTTCACGGCAAAGCTTGGTGTGCTTTTCAAAGGAGGAGGTGGTGACACCCACCTTGGGGACATCTACCCGTGGGGTGGTCTTGGTGTGGTGAGCACTGACACTACGTGCAGCACGTGTACTGGGATCTAGCAACCCCCTGCCATGCTGGAGCATCTGGGAACCCAGAGCCATCACAAGGAGAGGACAACGGAGACTTGGCTTGCCCTTGCTCTGCTTGACCAGGACTGCTACTTTCGGAGGTAACGCTCCCAGCAGGGAAGTCTCCATCCAACCTAACCAAACCCACATGTGAAACACAGAGACAGCCTGGGCAGTAGGGACAGACCTCTGAGGTCCCCCTTCTCCACCCTGACTCCCTACCCGGCGATGCTCACTTTCCTGGTGGATGGAGGATCCTGGTTGTATCTCCGTGTAGGATGCTCCCAGGTAGGGTGGGATGCAGAGCCTTGTCCTTCATATTTCCCACTGCCTTATTGAGCAGGCTCCGTGTTGGCTTACGGAGATCCTGCTGAGGACTTTGTCTTCTCCTGATAAATAAAAATTTTATAATAATACTGCTGGGGGCTTGAAAGTCCGTTTGGGGCCTTTATAACTTTCATTGTTTTATAAAAGGTCATTCCACATCTTGCAAAGTCTGAATCCTAGTGCTAGAGCTGGGTCTGAGCAAAGGCTGCAGGTCCTGTTGTAGCCCTAGATAATTATCTTCAGAATCATTAAGAAATGAAGCAAGCTGCAGGTGAGCTCAGGGAAAGCCTGCCCACACCGTGCAAAGTAACTGGACTCACAGACTAAACATGACCTGAAAATTGAATTTCATTTTTCTGGTGGTGCAAAACTTGAGCCAATGAAGTGAAAGCAAAACAGTAATTTATTTGCTGTTCTTACAGCGTGTGTGTATGTGTGTGTGTGCAGCACGTGCACGTGTGTTTGTTTGCTGTGTGTGCGCGCCTACACATTTTTTTTTTTTTTGGTAGTTATAGTCACCCTGCTTATATCTGGGGAAAAACCAGCCAGGTACAAATCTCTGAAGCCATGGGCATGCTCCCCAATGCTGTGACACCCTGTGTTGGGTGGCTAGTGGATGCAATCTCCTCTCCACATATCCAAATACATATCCAATTTTTTTTTTGTGTTGTTTGAGCTAGCACAACCTCATGAACTTTCCCTGTCTGCACTTCTCCACCCTGCCCTCCCATGACTCACTCAAAGGTGATATCACTGGATTGTTTGGAGAGTTGCTGTTCCCAGTGTTCAGCGCTCAAAAAATTAAAGCAAAACAAGAAAAAAGACAAATGCACAAATGAAAATGGACTGAGTCCAATCTAAATTCTGGCCCCAGCTCCCAGTACGCAGCCAGAATCTGTGAGCAGGCTTGCTTTCTGCCGCAGTTGGCAGAGGCATCTTTGTTTTAAAAGGTCCCTGCTCTACAGCATGTCCTGAATAGTCTTCGGCACAAAAGTGCTGCAGACGTGATAGCAGGTGGGTAAAAAAAAAACGGTGCCAAAGTCATGCCCCAGTGCTGTCTCACCAAGAGTGGGAAACTGCTGTGAGGACCACCAGGATTGTTCACACTGACAAGGGGCTTCACTGTAGGCTTTTATGGGAAATCACCCCTGGACAAAAATAGGTTATGGACAGTTGGACCTTGCATGTGTTGGTGGAATGCCATGGAGAAGGTCAACAGGGAACTATTATTCACTGCCTTTTCCACTACAAGCGGCTCCACAGGAGATGGAGATGAGCGGGTAGTAGGTTAAAAGCAAAGAAGAGGAGATGATTCTTCTCACAGCCTGTTGCTCAGCTGTGGATGTCCCTGCAGCAGGAGGCTGTGGATGCTAAAAAACGATTGGCCAAACTCATGGAAAGGAAAAAATCTACCAAGGTGCAAACCACTCTGTTCTTGAGTTAGGAAGCTCCAGAAATCCATATATAGGATTAGACCTGTGGTGGGGACAGGTGTCACATCACCCAAGCCTCTCCTGAATATGTCCTCAAAGGCCAGGAGGGGTCTGAGGACTCCCTCAGGTTGTGTCAGAGCAGCAAGTCAAGAGAACTGCGGCTGGTATAGGAAAAATCCTGATGTAGGAGGTACCGTAGCTGCTGAAGCTTACTGTGGGCTCTCCTGGCCAAAGAAAAGGTCAGTCTCTTCCTTCTTTTCTTTCTGGCTCTCACAAACTAGATTAATTAAATCTGTTCCAAAGCAATCATAAGCTGCCACTTTCTTCCCATTAC
Source organism: Haliaeetus albicilla (assembly GCF_947461875.1). Lineage (NCBI taxonomy): Eukaryota > Metazoa > Chordata > Aves > Accipitriformes > Accipitridae > Haliaeetus > Haliaeetus albicilla. The sequence goes on along the minus strand of NC_091483.1, from coordinate 81,831,007 downwards.
TCAGCCTGCGTCCCTCCTTGCTAGCTCCTTCCCAGGCCCCATGATGGACAACCTCCCTGATGCAGCTGCCAAGTTATGGAAGAACGGACTGGATATCGGCAAGGATTCCTGCCTATGTGTGGGACTGGGAGTCTCAGCTTCCAACCAGTCTTTCCCAACCTTCTCCTCCATCCACTATCGACCACTTCCACTGGGCATCTGTAGGCGTATCAGGGTCCCTAGAGGGTTAACACCTCCTTGCAGCTGGTGGCATGTCTTGGAATGATGGAGGAGTTCACTGCCCTGCTAGGATGGATCCAAGAGCTGCTTGGCGTAGGGAGGAGGACAGCATGTTTGCAGTCACTCCGGCGTTTTCCCTGGAGGGCGATGGCGTTGGGATATCGGCTGGAATTCCTCAGGCCTGTGAGCCTTCCAGCCGAACCCGTAAACAATGTCACAGATAAGCAACAGCTTCCATCACGCCAATGAGCTGCTTGCGTGCCTTTCTGCGCGTAGGCATGACTGCTTGCTCCAAATTCTGCACCCTAATCTGGTTGAGAAGAAAAGCAGGCAGAAGCTACCCCTCCCGGGCCCATTGCTGATCTTCTAGGCAGTGTTGTGTTGTCCCAAGTTGATGGTTGGAGAACCCCTGGCAATGCCAAAGCTCATGGTGGGATGTGCATATCTGATGTGCAGGGTCCCCATGGGGAGGGCTGGCAGCCTGTGGTGTGGTGGGGCTCAGGGAAACATGGTTTAGTCTGGGGGTGGTGGTGGGGTTGCAAAGGCAGGAGAGACCAGCCGGGGGGGGGTGTCAAAGGCTCTGAAAAACACCCACGCTCTCAAGCAGTATCTTAAAGTTGAGGTGTCAGTGCAGTTTGCCTGTCAGTAAGAGAAAAGAAATGCAGCGGAGCCTTGCTCTGATCATTTACTGGTCTAATTCATGGTCCCCAAAGCTGTCCCTTAACCTCTAGGCAGTATGGTCCTCGTGATGTCTCCAAAGCTCTCCTCTGAGTTGCAGCACATCAGTAGGACTTTGACTGAAATTGCCCTTCATTGCCCTCAAAGCTCACGCTGGAGCTTTTCTCAAAGCAATCCCATGAATCTGGACTACTGATGGGAGTCATTGCCATAAGGATGTTTCTGAGGCATCAAATTATCTGAAAATTGTGGGTCTCTTCTGTGAATCATGTAATGGAATTTAGGTATCTGAGCAGGTCCCTGGGCTCCTTTTACCATCAATAGTTTAGTTGGTAGACTCTGTAGTGAGAATGGAGTGATCCATCTCATCCTAAGTGTAACCCTGTGCTGGGCAGGTGGATCACACTAGGTGTCAAATGATTGGAACCAGACTCCTGGTTCATGGGCAAACACATCATGGGCATCCAAGGTTACTCCTGATGGATTTCACCCTCAATGCCATTGGCATTTAGTGGTCTCCTCCTCTCTTAGGAGGAGTTGCCAAAGCTTGCCGTGCATCAGTTTCTCTCCCGTGCAGGATAGGAATTTCATCACTGGAAGAATCTCACCAGTGAGCCTCACAGAGTGGTGAAGGCTGACATAGTGAAGAGCCACACAGGTACATCTGCACTGTTACCTAACAGAAAGCTAACAAGTAATTTCAAGTCTTGGATTGTGCACAGCGCTAATTTGCTTAGCGTGGTCCAGCTAGACCTCTCTAGATAAATTTGGTCCAGGGAACAGTTCACTCCAGAGACCATTCCCAAAGGACCATAAAGACTTGACTATGCAGTCCTCTAACATTGTCCCAGCAGGCTCTGCACCCTTAATTACCTCCATATGCCCTCATGCCACATCACAGGGCATGCAATGCAAAGCATCTGTTTTAGACCGAAGATCCACTCTGGTGGGCTGCCACAGAAGCCCCCCTGCTCTTCCAGAGATTCACAACTCCCACAAGAGAATAATTATGTCATAGAACCCCTGGGGTAATGCGTGGGGCCCGAGAGAGGCTTTGGACCAGGTGCTATAAAGTACTTAGTCTGCTCATCTGCTCTACAGCCCTTGCTCTGGGGGCTTGTGACCATAATCTGGCTTTTTTTTCTCTTTTTTTTTTTTTTTTTAGCAGTATAGCTGACCCCTAGTAATTAGCTTGGTTCCTGAGCGAGTTGTAGTTAAACTTATGATTTGCTGGATACCATTGGGAATGTGCTTATGTGATACTATAGACAGCTGAGGGGGCCCAAAGAAGATTCAACATGCCAAGTTTCTTGGGATGGCACTGACCCTTTGTTTGGGGACACACAGCTGAAAGAAGCAGCAGAAACCCCCCAGAAAGTCATTATATTCATTGCATTCTCCCTCCAAGGACCCAGATGTCCCATGCTAGCACCATTGCTAGCTTCATTGCCCTGAACTGAATATATTGCCTTCCGTCTTTCCTTAGGGATCTAGAAGGAAGAAAATCTTGCTCAGGATAATAAAGGAATAATTAATTTATCCCTAGGGACTGTGACCTGCCACTGCACAGGGGCTGATCTAAAGATGTATAGAGCCCTGGGTCTGTAGAAGGACCAAGAAAGGATTCCCTTGTTTTCCAACTCTGTAGCCCTGCGGCATGATGACAAAACCATCCTTTTGAAGTATATATGCCAGCAGCGTGAGGACTGAGAGTTTCTCCCTGCTTCTTGAATTTTAAGAGGAGCTGTGGGGACCCTGCTCAGGCAGGACTAGGCAGAGGAAAGGGAAAGAGATTTTGAAACCACACCTGGACTTGGATACTGCAAGCCAAGCTCACTCTATAACAAAGCTTTTAAAATGGCTAAGGCAATGCTGTCATGAGGGAATGAAGATCATGATCAAATATCTCCTTTGCATGTTGTGGAAGGCAATGTTGGCCCATCAGCTTTCTCATGCCCGTGATGAAGCCAGGACCTGGGCTCTGAGGGCTGCTGCTGCCCATTGACCCTGGGCCACCCTGACGAGCTCATCATCATAAATGCTTTGCATGAGAGCATGGCTAGTTCACTTTTGAAAAGGGACTGTACAGAGGGTAGCCCCAGGCTTGCTTTTAGACATCATCCTCTCCATGCCCTCAAACCAAGCTGTGCATTAACTCGCCTCAACACTTTTTAGCTGCTTGGTTTATCCTCCAAGAAGAAGGGCTGGGCAGCAGATTCAGAGCCACAGACAATGTTGAACATGGCAGGGTCAGTAGGAAGATGGGCTTTGAAAGTGAGTCACGAGATTAAAAAGAAGACAAAGATGTAAGCTTTTTTCATCTGGCTTCTGGTAGAGACTCCCTTAAAGGTAATATTTTTGCAGTGTTTCTTATGCTTGGGAAAGTTATATGTGTATCCAACTGCCTATTCCTTAACGATTCACAGATAATAGGCTGACTCCAGCCCCAAAGGGGACTTTAAAACAAATCTTAAAATCATGAGACTCAGCAAAAGAACATAAATAAAATTGGGGAGAAAAAAAAAAAAAAGGTCTGGAAGATTGGCTAATCTGGCAAATCCAAAGGGAGATATCAGGAAGGTTCTTATTTGCCAGATGCAAATGAAAAAAAAAAAAGTCTCCTGAGAGAAGGAAAAAGTCAGGGTAACTGAGTTGCATGTCAAGAGCTCTTGTCTTGCTGTCTGAGCAGGAAGAAGACTAGAATCCACGTGCTGATGTTAGAGTGAGCAGGGCAGAGACCGCAGTGAGATTCTTGCCTGGATGGTTAAACAGAGGAAACACGCTTGGAGCACTCTCTGAAAAGAAAATTTCCATCTGGCTCAGGATCTGAATGAACACAATGGCCTTGTGGGGTTGCTAGGTTCCCTCCAGGGCAATGCAAAAATCAGCGTGTCATTCAGAGAGGAGCACTCTCGTGGCTCTCCATTCTGCAAACACGGGAGCGTCCTGAGCGTGAAGGTCTTGCTGCCTCTGAGCCTGGGAGTCTCTGCTCTGCACGATGGCATCTTGGGCACATTTCTGGGTAATGCAGCCAACATGACCAGCCCTTGGGGAAGGGAAGTACTCACGGACAAGCTGACTAACTGCCATCTGCAGCAGGAGTAAGCCATAGGTAGAATGTCTCATGGGCAAAAATCCAACCATAGGCATAGGCTGCAAATAATAATAAGCAAAGATGCTGCTCATCCAAGTCCTCTGTGAGTTTACCAGTGCCTTAAACAGTATGATGGCAAACCATGTAACTTCTCAGCCTTGGATAGCTTTGTCCTTAACAGCTGGCTTGCATAATGCTCTCTTTTGGTGGACCGTAACTCTTTGCAGTAGGAGGCTATGGCCTTAGCTTCCTGATGCTTGCATTGCTGTCTCACTGGTGTGACTTGGTTGGTTAAACATAGGAGGCCATTTTAGACACCCCAGTGTATCTTGGTCTACTGCTAATGTTTCAAAAGGGTGTGGGTCCTCTGTAAATCGTCTCATATCAGCCAGAACTATGCAGGTGCCTCAGAAACCGTGGGGTGGTTCAGATGGCACCAGAGACTGGTGTTTAGACTACTGAATTGAGCCCTGGATGTCTGGCTTTTAATCTAGCACAAATCCAGCGCAGCAAAATGAATCTCATACGACTAGTGACAAACTACCTTGGTCTTTGACATACCCATCACCCAAGCAAACCTGCGCTGTGCCATGTCAGTGTCAGGGCCACAAAGAGCTTTAATTCAGTGCTTTTATGCAGAGAGAAGCAAGGGAGTTTGTCTACTATTAACTCTTTGCTTTGGAGTCTTGTGGCAGTTAGTTTAGGAGCGCAGTATGTCGTCTCCACCACAACAAAAAGTCTTCCTCTCCTCACCCTGTGACATGAAGAATTGCTTCAAGTGATCCCTTTTTAGGAGACACAAGCAGAAGCTACCCAGCAATACAGGACATCACTATCATCAGTGTCTGCTGCGGGTTTCGATTCCCTTTGTGATGGGCTGCAGGATTCGTCAGGAAAGTAAATTCTTACATGGGATTTCTTAGGAACGGAGCCAAAATTCAATGTGGGGTTCGTTAGGAATATAGCCTCACATTCCTGTCTGTCCAAAGCCCCCTGTAAAAGGAGGTATGTGAGTTATGGGGGAATTTCTACTTCTTTGGGGTCTCAGCGAGCTTCCATTGGCAACCCAGTGGATCTGTGTTTCAGTATTTTGCCCAGGCACTTCAATGACTGACCAGCTAGCTGAGACACTTTCCTGATATACCCTGAAACCATCGTACAGGGTTTAGCTTTCAAAGCCTGGGATAAACAGAGGGGAGAATTGATGCTCTCAGCTGGGTGGAGATTGCAGACTGTGGAAGGGACAAATGTTGGGACAGGTTCCCAATAAAGCTCACGCTAATGTAACATCTAATTGATATTAGGAAACACTGCATGATCTTCTTTGTTAAATGTTCCTTTCATGGACTACTCTAAAAAATCAACAAGAACTTTGTGATCATTAGCATTATTAGAGAGATGAAAATATTGTATATAGAGGGCAGAGAACTTAATTAAATACATACTGAACTAAGAATAAATCCCAATAACCAAGGAAGAGAGGTGCCAAGAAGAACTCTGGAAGGTCAGTTGAAGATTCACCACAATAATCTACCTGAGAAAACCCTAGGTATTATAACAAGAGAAGCAATGACAACCTTTCCAGCAAGGTGGGGAAGTTAGTAGAAGCACTGCTGTGACTTAGCCCTGTGATAACTCCTTTGACACATATATTTTATGGAATGCCATCAAAGCTTTTTTTGGAAGAAGATAGAAAAATGTTTCTTCAGCCCTTGACACAAAGAGCTCTCTGCTTCTGTATCTATAAATAGTGAATGGACATCGCAGAGGGCTTTAGATGAGTGATTCTCCAACTTTTCTGAACCAAAAACTTAATCCTCATCATTTTTTGCAGGCTGGCTGGCTCCCTTATACTCTGGTTTTCTGTGAACCATTTACCAAGCCTTCACGGACTATCAAGGTCTGGAGACCACAGTTTGGGAACCACTGTTCTAGACTACTGGTTCTTGCATTTAGTGGCAGACACAATGGCACTTTGTAGTGAGCACTCCAACTGGCTTCTTCTGTGTGACACCTTTTAATAGCTTCCTTAAACCTCCCTTTACAAGTAACTGCCATTCCTCTGTAGCTACTGCAAACAGAAGCCTGGCTTCAGCTGACCTCCAAGATAAAATGTCCCATTCTATCAAGCTGTCTTCTCCACTCTGGTCAGAAGCATTGAGAACGTGTATTTTTTCCAACTAAAGAGCAAGCTTGGGAAATCCTTTAGAAAAGGAGTGGAGGGGAATGATTCTCAAGCAAGTCATTCAAGTCTTGGAAAAACCACTGTGTTTGCTGGGTCGGACCCAAGACTACTCTTTGTTTTTCCAACTCAGAAGTTCTTTTCTCTGCACTTGGTTTTCTAAGAATGTGAACTCACCCGCCCCGTCCTGTTTACAAGCTCGTAAATATGTAGATCAGATTTGGCTGCGGGGTAGGCCTTGGAAGGGCTGAATCCAGCTGGGAACACATGGCATTTTATGTACAGTGAGGCCAGATCTGAGCTGCACAAAGGAAAAAGGCAATTTTTCATTGGGCCCAACACAGGAAAGAATTCTCCCCCAGAGCAAAATATATGAGTCCTGACTTTAACTTACAGCATGGGGTGAGCAGAACGCGCCTTGGGTGGGTGAGCATCGCCAGGATCCAGACAGAGATAACACCATTGATCTAGAAGGATTCTACAGTGGAAAGTTTACTTAAGCTGATTGCTGGCAATGCTGGTGGCCCCGAGTCTGGAGAACTTGCTAGTGGCGGGATGCCAGCGTTTGGAAAACACACTATCAAGGGGAGGTGTGGGAGCTTCCTCAGAGCGTTTCCACCATGCCGGTCCCAAGGACATTCTGTTTATATCACAATTGGGCAGACAGCACGTCACCAGCCACGGAGCCTGGCACCGCAGCACTCGCAGCCCGTGCCCCCCGTCCTGGCGTCGCCGGCTGTGAAGGATGCTGAACAGCATCCTCCAGAGAGCTGCACCGCTGGACCCGGGTGCCGTGACGTTGCGGAGGAAAGGGTGGGGAAGAAAGGATGGGGGAGGTTGATATTTTCAGCTCTGATGAAAAATCAGGACTGGCTTTGCAGGCTTGGGAGAGGTTATTCAAGACCAGCCAGCCAACTTCTTGTTTCGTTTCAGGCTTGGAGGGGAAAATCCTCCAACGCCTGCCCTGTTTCCGCACCCAGCTCCAAGGCACAGCCCTTCTGGCTTTAGCATTCATGGAAAAATCTGCAGAGTTTCTCATCGCTTGCCTTCTCTTTCTTTCTGCTTTTTTTTTTTTGGCGACAAGAAGGGAAACTTAAAAAAAAAAAATCATATTTCTTTCTTCTCCCCCAACCTGGAATTATTCAGGCGAGATAGCAAAGAGTTGCTCTGTCTCTTCCCAGCCCTGAAAACCAGCTTTCAGCTGATACCAAGCTCTAAAAACATTGCACTTCAAAAAGAGACATTTTCCCCTGCTCAGAAAACAATAGGCCAGTGTAACAGGGCTCCAAAAATATAACAGGAATGGTGAGATAACAACATCCTCATTACTCCTGACAGTTCCTGAAGCCCTTAACTTGAAGGCATGAAGTCTTTGGTTGCCTGCAAAGGATCTGTCTTACTCGGTTCTTTCCCCCATCTCCACAGGGAAGGTCATGTCATCTGTCTGATGTGACCAGCTGTACATCTCTTATCTGGTTATTCGGCAGTGACGCACTTAAGCCGTATCTCTGTGGGTACAGTGAACAAGGACAGGATAAGGGACCAGATTTCGACCAAGGAGCACGCAGGCTATTAGCATGGACCCTGGCATTACTTTTGCGTGGTCATGGTGCAGTGGGTAGCAGAGCCAAAGGATCTACCTGCATGCAGATCTCTGTTTGGGAGGGTTTAGTTGTGGCAATGGCAGGCACATGGCTAACAAATTGACCCCGATGCCTTTTATTTGCTAGTGTTGATGTGATGGGGGGATGACACTTTGTGCTAGGTGCCGTACAAACACAGAGTGGTGGGAAATCCAGTCCCTGAAGGTGGTGTTCGCTGCCCCCCACAACAACACACAAGGTTTGTGCCCCAGGATTTGTGATCCAGCAATACGTCTGGCAGTGTGGATGGGAGAGACTGCATGGGTCGCGCCACATCGGGGAAGAGAGAGCTTGCGATGCCCAGGCTGGAGCAGTCTCCAGCAGATCCAGTGGCATGATATAGCCATGCACAATGGTGTCAGGACCTGTCAGTGGGAAGGGGTAACAAGCTCAGAAAAACCATACTACTGATATTTTCTGTTATCCGAACAATCCTCCTGCATGTCACAGCTGAATAGAAAGTAAAATGACACAAGAGGCAAAAACTGGCTGCCTGGTTGTCTTAGCCACAGAGCTGAGCCTGGGACAAGCACAAAGAGATGCTGGGAAGGACCAGCCATCATACCAGACTGTAGCAGCAGACCAACCATCATATCACGGTGGTTTTGTTTAAGCTTTACAGCCACATGGCATTTTAAGGAGACATTTCAGAAGAGAGAATGCAAGAAACTTGCTTCATTGCCTGGTTTAAATGCCTGCACAGGGCAATGGGATCTCTGCTGAGAAGAGATGAGTGTCTCAAAGTGCCTCATTATGGTGATGAGGCTCATTCTCCACTGACATGCTTCCTGCTCCATCTCTGCCCTACCTCTATTTCTTTTTAAATCTCTGATCCTAAAGGGAAAAGATGGAAATTTGCATTCAATTTTCGTGGCAATTTGAGTGCATCCCATGAGATATCTGCCTGCCTCTCTTGCCTTTTCATTAGATAAACAAGCTTTTTTGCCTCCTGTTCTCTTCACTCACTGCTCAGAAGTGATAGCCATGGGATCTCAGAAGCACTCCTTCTCTTGCTGTGGCCTTGACTTCTAATTAACTTTCGGATATGCTAATTTCACATATTCACTTCTTGTACCAGGGAAGTGACCCTAAGTGGACTTGCCACCCCTCCTTAGGAAAGTGTTGCTTTTGAGGACAGCCCCTGTCAAGACTGCTGTCATCCCAAGTGGTTATTATCTCCTCTTCTTCCATCATCACCAACTAGTTTCTGACTTGCCACCTCCCTCTTAGGAGACTTTGATGTCAAGCGAACAAAAAACCCCATGCCATGTAAAACTTGTTTTGCTTGTGCACTTCCACCAACAGTGTTGTCTAAAGGCAGGGAGTCTGGGGGTCCAATGAGGGGCTCCCAGTGGGTCCCCAGGATCTCTCGGTCAGCAGGTCTGCAGACAGAGATGTTCAGTCTTGTCTCGTGCAATGAATCTATGGCTGGGTAAAGAGACTCTACATTTGCTGTGAGACAGGACCCAGCTTCCCTACAGGTGCAGATCCCCCTACCAATTGCCTCTAGATATTAAAAATGCTGAAAAGAACAATTTCTCTGGCAGCTGAAACCATCTATCTTAGACAACAGTGGTGATATGCTTCTTCAAGACTATCCACTTGTTTGTACCTGGAGACAAATATCTTGTAATACTGGGTGAAGTTAAGACATCTGATGATGCCTAACATAAATGTTATGGCACAGATTTTAAAGGTAGATACACATTGAACTCTCATTAAACTCATGGGCATTAAGCATGAAAATATCTTCTGAACATGAGGATTCTCAGTATCAATCCCAGTATTGTATACATTAGCAATACTGTCAGTTCTGGGTCAGTATTCATGCCTGTCCTGAATAATAGCACATGGGAACATTTTGGTGAAATGGTATTTTAGAGGAGTATCATAGAATCACAGAATCATAGAATCATTTAGGTTGGAAAAGACCCTTAAGATCATCAAGTCCAACCATTAACCTAACACTGCCAACTCCACCACTAAACCATGTCCCTAAGCACCACATCTACACGTCTTTTAAATACCTCCAGGGATATTTTTCCTTCCAGTAAGAGTTGACGACTTGCTCTTACAGCTGCCTCCCTCACAGAAAGGCTGTCAAGGCTGTTGGAGAGAAGGCATGCGTGATCCACCTAGGAGTAGTGTTTCAGAGTGTTAGTAATAATAATGCAAGCTCAGATCATAAAAAGCCAAGAACAGGAACAGATGAACCAGACCAAGGAAGACTGAAAAATGCAGGTTGCTCATATGGAAAATCAAGTCCCAGTTTGGTGCCCACAGTGCAGAAAAGAAGCCAAGGAGCCAGAAAATGCTCTGAGGAGCTCTATGAGACAATGCAAAAGTCTGGAAAACTTGACTTAGAGCATAAGATGAAAAGATCTTCATCTATTGGCATTATCCAGGAGAAACCAAAGCGACTTGTTCATGCAGTATGGTGAAATACAGAGGAAGTTGTTTCTGATAGCAAACGTATCTTTAATCTAGCCTAGAATGATAGAAGAAATTAATGGCTTAAAGTTATAACTAGATAAATTTACCCTGGAAAGAAAGCAGTCATTTTTAATAGCAAGGATATAAAGCAACTGGAAAAAGCATAACTAGAGACATGAGTTCTCCATTACTTGCAGTCCTGAGTTAATGCTGAGTGTCTTTCTAAGGAGAAAACAGTTTTTGAGTAATAGGGAAGTTGAAGAAATTATTGAACAAGGCAATTATTAGGGTTGCAATCATCTCTAAATCACAGTAGATAGAGCAGTCCCTTCTATCCTTGCAAACTACGACTATGATTAGCAAACTCCATTCCAAAATGCGGTAGGTCTTGAATATAGAAGAGTTGTAAAAATCATCATATCACAGAGGGTCTTCAGACATGATAAGTACAAGAACTGTTTGGGAAACAGTTGGTCTGTTCCAGAAACTGCTTTAATTGGGAATAGAAGTAGACCTTTATTCCCTGCTGCAAGATCTTTCCTGGGGTTTGACACACATATGCAGTGATGTCTACATTTCTATGCATTTGATCTTAATTAGAGGGACTGACAATGAGTCAGGCATCTGTGTCAAGGGGTTTAATAGAGTATAATGAAGGGTTTGCTTGTTGGGGATCATGTCAACATTTAATTAATTACAATGAGCTACAATGTTGGTATTTGAGACCAGTTAGTCCCTCCGCACTCTCACATCCAGAGCTAATATCCTTTGGTGTGCTAGTAATTACCCAGAGCAAACAAAGCTGGGAAGAAATAAGCACCACAGAGTGCTTTCTGGGTCCTTCTTCTCAAAGCAATGCCATGAGCGGAGACCTGAGCCAGCTTTGAACAGTCGTTCAGGTCCCAGCAGCGTTAATGCTGCATTTTTTGTGCTGCTGAAGAAATCAATGCGTGACATGCTAATGCTGCACTGCAGCTCTGGGGACAGCTGGTGGGACCAGCCTTGGGTGTTCCTGTGCTGTGCTGCTTGGTGCCTGACTGCCTGCCCTGCCTTGTATTTGTGGGGCCCATGGCCCACCGGGGAGTGGTTCTAAGGACCCCCAAAGGAGCTGGAAGAACAGATATATTGATGTAAAACTCCATGAAAAAGAGCTTTTCTACTAACGCTCCTTTCTTCCGACCTGTGAGCTTTGCCCTCTCAGTCCACCAGAAAATGTATAACCAAGACCACGAGAACAAAACCCCCTCAAAGAACCAAAACAGCTTATTAAATAAAACACCTCCTTTCTCCTTCCTACACCTAGTGCTTTCTCTGTGGATACTGTCCTGAGGCCCCCATCGAATACCCTGTTCCCTGTCAGGGCAAGCAAACAAGCCTCTGCCCGTGACTCTCTCCCGTGCCTTCCTCTCCACAGTTGCGTCTCACTCTCTTAGGGACAACTGCCAAAGGACACACGCTCGTTCCTGGCCATGCCCAAATGAGGAATATCAAACCCAGGGCAGCCCTGCCTGCAAGCACTTGGCAAACTCTGCCAGTTGCTCAGTGGCACTAAAGTCCTGCACGGCATCAATCCTAGGGCTCGGGAGGCTTTGCATCCCCATGCTCCCATCACCCCGCATTGCTTCTCCTCTTGGTGGTGGGTAGGTGACTGCTTTCTTCTGCCATTCTCTCTACCTGATTGCTCTCCCTAAGGTTTCAGGGACACCACCTTATTTCCTTGGCCTTTTATATCCTGTGCGATGCTGGCTGCCTGTGGCCTTTTCCTTTGCTAAGCCCCTGCCACCCATAAGGAGTGAGGTAGACATCTACTGAGAGCCTCAGAAATAGAGTTAGCCACGCTAGAAACCAGCCTAAGTCTTCAAGGTAAGCCGCAGGGACAAAAGCAACTGATGGGATGACATCACAGCTGCTTTCATATTTTTTCCAGGAATATACCAGTTTCCCTCAATGAGGATGTCTCAGCCCCGTGAAGGTAGGTCAGGGAGAAAGCAACGAAGCTGCCCTCAGATGTCTCCCAGGGTGAATGCATCTGTGCTTGCATGCCTGCCCATGTAGATCCATGCAAAAGGAGGTTGTTACTGTGGGTTTTCTCACCTTAGCCGAGTCCTTTGACTCCAGGTGTCAGATACCTTGTAGGAGATACAGGCTTTATCATAAGATCTCAAATCCCATAACCATAGCAGAGAAGCATCTGGGATATGACTTTGTCCTACCTGCAGATATGACATCTAAGTCTTCAACAATCACCACCTTGCTTATGTCTTTCAGAGGTCCCTTTACCTCCTGTTGGCCCAGAGAAGATGGGGCTGCTCTCCTCAGTGTCTCAGTTGGGGTGAATGTCACCTGGACCTCTCATTGCAAGGTACTGAGGAAAAACCTTGAGGAACGGTACTTTCAAAACCTGGCAGCTCTTCTGGGTTAGACTGGGCAGCTAGAGCTGGTCCACTTTGCACAATGAAATGAATATTAAGAAAATAATAATAATAATAATAAAAAAAATCTCTGATGGATTGCCCAGGGTCCTTTTCAAGGTGTAGAAGAGATAGGCTGAAAGCCTGAATGTGAATGTGGAAGAGCTGTAGCTGGGACCTGAGACTCTTATGCCCCTGGGAAGCATGTCAGCATAAGACTATGAGAGAAGGGGATGGCTTTTTTTCAGTGAATACCTCGAAAAGCACTGCAGGCCAACAAACATATTTCCCTCCTTGCTAGATCTCCAGCTGGAGCTGCAGAGCTGGACTCGTCCTGGCTGGAAAGGTGGGTGCATGAAAAATCACACCTGTGTCTCAACGCTCCTCCTTTCTAGAAGTCAGATCTGCAGGTCCAGCCCGCACTTGGGATCTCTTTCTCACCTCTGTGCCCCTTTTTTAGGAGGAGCAGACTGTCATGCTGAGGACCCAGCTGCAGCTCTAAGAGGCTTTACAGAGCCTGGTCTGGCCTTGTGTCTCTACTGCCTGCCAAGCAATCACTGCTGATGAGTGCCTTAATAAATATAGTTTATTCCAAGTGTACCTTGGATGCTGAGCTCTCTCTTGGGCTAAGCCTGATGACACACAGTGACCTCCTGGCATTTGTCTTTAGAGGAAAGCAGATAAGTCCCCTGATCCCAGCTCTTCCAACTGTATACGTGGATGGATGCTATCTCCCAATTATACATCAGGCCATCTAGCATCATTCAGACACCCTGGTCTTTTCAGCATATGCATCTGAATTCCAGAGGGCATGACCCAAGCTAGCAGGGAACGGGGCAGTAATTACTGTTTGCAGCCAGACAACTCCTTTGCTGTTTAAAAAAAATAAATTGCTTTTCTAACTGAACCAGGCTCTTATTTAAAATCTGGATAGATGTGTGTGTGTGTTGGGGTGTGTTCATGAAGAAAAAGCTGTTTGGGCGGCTGTTCCGGCTGCTGTTCCTGTATATGGGGCCCAAAACACGGAGAGTGTATGAGGCTTGGCACTTCTGCCTTCAACCTTGGATATCTGGAGCACCCCTGAGTGTTTTTGGATCCTCCCATTACACTTGGAAGGCCTAAATCTCTCCACTCCACTGATGATTTTACATGAAAGTAGGGTTTATTCGGTTCTAAAACTGCACACAAGCATGGGGCTGCCCAATGTCTAATTTCTAGGGCTGAGTCTTTACAGGTGTATTTTGTTTTTTCTACTGTCCTCCAAGCTTGAAAGCTCAGATTAGCTCAGCTGTGCTTGCCCTGGTCTGATAACCTCTTTAATACCTCTTAGAAGTAACTACAAAACATCAATACGCTGCCATTACTAATACCATTAAGTCCATGTCTGAGCAGAAAAGAAGGAGCTCCCTGCCAGGCTTGGAGTTGACCTTGGGCTGATCCTGGATCCAAGCAAACCCATTTCAGATTTACTGAGAGGTCTCTGCACAAAACATATTGTGACGGATGCTATATACTCGAGAAGAGGGCCCATGTGAACCTCATGAGGTTCAACAAGGCCAAGTGCAAGGTCCTGGGCAATGCCCAGTATCAATACAGACTGGGGGATGAAGAGATTGAGAGTAGCCCTGCTGAGAAGGACTTGGGGGTACTGGTGGATGAAAAACTAGACATGAGCTGGCAACGTGCGCTCACAGCCCAGAAAGCCAACCCTATCCTGGGCTGCATCCAAAGCAGGGTGACCAGCAGGTCGAGGGAGGGGATTCTGCCCCTCTGCTCCATTTTCGTGAGACCCCACCTGCAGTTCTGCGTCCAGCTCTGGGGTCCTCAGCCCAGGAAAGACATGGACCCGTTGGAGCAGGTCCAGAGGAGGGCCACAAAAATGATAAGAGAGCTGGAACACCTCTGCTATGAAGAAAGGCTGAGAGTTGGGGTTGTTCAACCTGGAGAATAGAATGCTCTGGAGAGACCTTATTGCAGCCTTTCCATACTTAAAGGGGGGGTATAAGAAAGATGAGGACAGACTTTTTAGTAGGGCCTGTAGCAGTGGACAAGGCATAATGGTTTTAAACTAAAAGAGGGTAGAATCAGACTAGATATAAGGAAAAAATGTTCTACAATGAGGGTGGTGAGACACAGGCACAGGTTGCCCAGAGAGGTGGTCGAAGCCCCATCCCTGGAAACATTCCAGGTCAGGCTGGACGGGGCTCTGAGCAACCTGATTGAATTAAAGATGTCCCTGCTCGTTGCAGGTGGCTTGGACTAGGTGACCTTTAAAGGTCCCTTCCAACCAAAATTATTCTATGATTCTATGATTGATGCAGGAATATATAACCAGGACTGGGCTGAGGTGCATCGGTAGTAGAAGAGACAATAGAAACAGCAAAGACAATTAGATTGCAGAAGGTGAATTAGAGGCTTCCATGTACCTCCCTGACTCCCTTGAGAATAAAAAGTCATCTTGTAATAGACATTTCAAGCTGTTATGTTGCTCAGGTTGTTTGTTTAATATGGAGATTTCTCTGAAATTTTGAGGCACAGGTGGGCATCAGCTGTCTAATGATATGGGCCTAACATACCGGAACAAAAGGCCAAAGTGGAATAATTGAAGTATAACAAACTGGGTCAGTTACAACGTTACTGACTTACATGGCTCTCCAGTTGGATCTGATTTTAGAGACACAGAGTAAGTGAGTTTGGAAGGGATCTCTGGAGGTATCTGGTCCAACCAGTACTAAAAACATGGCGAACCAGGTTTTCTGTGCAAACAGGAAAGAGCATGGCATTGGAGCCCATTTCTCCCATTGGGTTCTAAGTGTCTGGTCAGAAATCCAGAGATTTTTCTAAGTCACTAAATCAAGCAAGGTATAGCAAAGCATGCCATGGTTGAGGGTGGCAAAATTCCAGCATCAGATGAATGATGCTATATTTTTTACAAGTGACAATATTCACTACCTGTACTAAAAAAATAGGATCAAATCAGGCTTTGCATTTAATCTTTTTTAGAGATAAATAATTACTTCTAAATAACAGATACCATGGTTTCATGCATTTCACCTACACATGAGATAATCCGTACTCCTTTGAAAGTTACACTGCTTGGAAACATCTGCTGATAAACCATACTTTCAGCCAACTCACGCTGAGACAATCAACTCAACTTCAGGGAAAGGGTACCGATGTGCATGTTGTGTTTAGGGGAGTCCTAGGACAAATAAAGCCTGTTACAAGGGACTGGGGCAATGGAGCTATTGGGAAAGAAGAGGCAAGCTTTGCAAATGCTGAAGCTATTAATCAGGAGTTGGATTTAGGGTCAATCTACGTCACACAGTATATACTTGAACTGCTGTTAGATGGTAGAGCTTTTCCCTCAACAATAACCCATACAGAACAGACTGGTAGTGATGTAGATACAGCCGGAATTACATGAAGCATCAAAAGCAGACTTGCACACTGGAACCAATTTCATAGCACCAGGGCAAACAGAAATTCCCATGTAAAGGAAATACTCTACTACTTACTCACTAAATAGGCCAGATCCAGTTTCTCTGGCCTGAGGTCAAGGGAGGGACTAGATCATCTCTTAAGACAATTTCCAGCCCCAACTATCTATATTTCTACAAAGCCAGTGGTACAAATCCCCACGATTTTAATGTGACAAGATGGAATTGCTAAGACTCAGTTTTTTTCAGTGTGTCAATACATGCTTGGGAACAAAAGTGCCTGGTTTGTGGGAAGTTTCAGTGTTTAATATCTGTTTTCTTTCAAAAACAGAATGCAATAAAATAATTAATGAAAATTTCCAAGAAACTATAAATTTGCAAAAATGAATTCTAAGAACCTTCAGTGCACACTGTTGTCTAAAAGGGATGTATCTCTGGAAACCTGACAACTACCAGCTGATGTGGAAACACTTGTTAATCCATGGAGACAGCCGTGCCAGCAGTCACCCACCACTAGATGGATCTGCACCGTGGGGTAGTCTCCCCCTTCTCAAGCCTCCCCAGCCACAGGGTACAGAAGATGCAAAGTCCTCAGCCAGCTACGTTCCCTGGGCTTTTCTTGGGCTGAGCAACACAGAAGATCAGGCAATGGAAGTCCTGTGGTTCTTGGAATTCATGAATCTGGGAATCTGGAGTGTCTTAAAGTCCCCCAAATTAACATACTTATAGTGGGAAGCCTTGAAGCATGAGAAAACGCTTTCTGGAGCCAGGGTGCTCAGGGCTTCCAGGTTACTTGCATTGGATCCAGGAGGCAACCCTGGGTTAGCACAGAGCTGCCAAGGTTTTCACTCTGCTGGTTGCATGGTAAGAAAGCCATGGAAACTTGGCATGAACGGGCTGCCCTAGAGCTACGAGTAATCATTGAAGTAGAGGTTGTTAAACCTGGGACATTTCCGCTTGGTTTTCCAACTGGTATTTTCCAATGAAATCCTCCTTCGCTGGCCAGTGTCCAGACCTGCTACTTGGGAGTCTTGTGAGTTCAACATCTGCTTAAATGCTTCGCTTACTTTGGGCCATTGCACCCAGGAGAATGACAAGTGCTTTGCAGATGTGTAGAAGGCTGAACCCATGCCCCAAACATTGCAACAAGAAGGTCAAATGAGACTGATTTGCATTTGCTGCTGATTCTGCATTGACACTGGTGAGCACAGGGCCTTCTGTCATGACTGCATAAAGGAAGGAGAAGGGAAGAGGTTGCACAGATGGATTTTTTCTCCATGCCCCTTTTAACCTCTGTCTAATGGTTTTCTTATCTTGTTTCTAACTCTTCCTTCCTCACTTATGTACCCTACCATTTCCCAGTAATTTGATGCAAAAGACGCCAGTCAATCACCTGCAGGCAGTTAAACTGCTAATTTTGTATCTATCTGGAATAGCCATTTTCAGGTTTGTCAATGTAAATACATACAGGTCTGCATGACAATGTTTGTGCTTTGCAGCAGCATGCATGCCACCAGTCACTCCAGCCCTACACTCCTGACTGCTGTTAAGCTGCTGATTTGGAAGTACAGAAGTGGTGCAAGCCATGGAGATAGAGGTCTTTCATTCTTTTGATCGCTGATGAGAATGGAGGATAATATCCTACTCAGACAATTTCACTTTCTGTTTGAAGAAACTCCTTCCAGTTATAGGAGAAGATCAAAACATGCCTTGACAAATGGATGCTGACCTTCAGATTGTCCTAGGGGGGATTTCCCATTTGAGCTCTCTAATAAGGTAACTTTTGCTTCTCTGCAAAATCAAAGCACAGAGGCATTCTGCTGAGTTGCAGACTATCCTACAAGGACCCTGTGGAGGATACAGGGAAAGGAGCATGGCTGCCCATCTAAGCCACAGTTTGCAGATGATTCCCAGTCACTGGGTGACATAGCATCACAGAATCATGGCATGGTTTGGGTTGGAAGGGATATTGTTTTTTTTTTTTTTAAGGATCATATAGTCCAGCCCTCCTGCCATGGGCAGGGACACCTTCCACTAGATCAGGTTGCTCAAAGCCCCATCCAGCCTGGCCTTGAACACTTCCAGGGATGGGGCATCCACAACTTCTCTGGGCAACCTGGTCCAGTGCCTCACTACCCTCACAGTAAAAAAAATTTGTCCTTATGTCCAATCTCAACCTACCCTCTTTTAGTTTAAAAACATTGTCCCTTGTCCTGTCACTATAGGCATTGGTAAAAAGTCTCTCTCCATATTTCTTAAAAGCCCCCTTTATATATTGAAAGGCTACAGTAAGGTGTCCTGGGGCCTTCTCTTCTCCAGGCTGAACAACCCCAACTCTCTTAGACTCTCTGCATAGCAGAGGTGTTCCATCCCTCTGATCATTTTTGTGGCTCTCCTCTGGACCCACTCCAACAGGTCCATGTCTTTCTTGTGCTGAGGACCCCAGAGCTGGAGGCAGTACTGCAGGTGGGCTCTCACCAGAGCGGAGCAGAGGGAAAAATCACCTCCCTCGACCTGCTGGCCACGTTTCTTTTGATGCAGCCCAGAGTACAGATTGACTTTCTGGGCTGCAAATGCTCATGTCCAATTTTTCATCCATCAGTGCCCCCCAGTCCTTCTTGGCAGGGCTGCTCTCAATCCCTTCATTCCCCAGCCTGTACTGACATCCCGTCCTGCCCTTGCACTAGGCTATTTAAACAAGAAGAGGAAGAAGTTGGGTGACATGAGATATTCCTCTGGGTGCTGGGTGACAAATTAGTGCAGATTCCACTGGTGGACTCTGTCCTCAGGGAAGAGGGGGGACATTGGACCGGCTGGGAGATTGCTCCCTGGAGGAGCCCCTGGGGTGAAGGTGGTCTCTGCCCTCTTCACACTCTGGGACATCCGTGCTCCTTTGTTCATTCCTTTTGACCTCCCTTGGCTTGGTTCCCTCAGAGACCTCCCTGAGGAATAAAGAGGCCTGGTATCAATTAGCTGCATAAGACAGCTGGTTATAATCTTCTCTTTGATGTCCTGGCACAGAGAAATCCCTGGATGCTTCCTTTGAGAGAGAGGAAACAGTCCAATTTATGGATTGGCTCTGCAGACCGTCAGGGCTCCCTTGGTGCTCTAGCCTGGGAACCTCCATGGTCACGAATCTGCCCTTGTTCCTCATCTCCTGTGGCACAGGTGTCCCAGCTGTGGCCAATATGAGGAGGTGTTGGCAATACCATCTATGCCCAGAGCCCCAGAGAGGGATTTTGAGGTAACGCTGGGAAGAATTTGGCTCCATGGCTGAGCCTGACTTGGTGCCTGGCCCTCGATGCTGCTCCCACGGCCAAGTGCACTGACAACTTGCAGGCCAACAATGTCAAACTGGCCCCTCCTGCCTGGATTTTGGGATAGCTCAAGGGCGATTATTTTTAAGGGCTGGGTGACATCCTTTCTCACTCTCTGCCGCTGCTAACAGTCCACGACTTTCCTTTGAATGAGGCCATTTGCTCCCCTAAAATGGCTTTTAGTATATACAGAGCAACAAAGGTGCATTTCAGTCTGGGACTTGTTCTGCAAAGGGAAACAAAAAAATGGGTACAACCAAGAAATGTCGTGGCTGTTCAGAGCAATAACATGTGTCTGCTTTATTATCCAACCTTCTTAATAATTTTATACACAGAGATTCCCAAGAGTTTTCTAGGCTGTACCAGGATCTCTCTCCTGACACCATTCTTATGCAGCCTGCCAGAAAAAAAGACAACTGATGATATCAGGGCAAAAATATATCGGTTGCCTCTTTCATTCACTGAAAAGCATACAGATTGGAGGAGACAAACACAAATTTTCATGTAGGGCAAACTCGTCACATTATTTTGGCCAAAGCAGATGAGAGAGAAAGAGTATTTGAAAAACAAATGCAAAGTTTCAATACTGAAACTCTTCTAAGCAAAACTTCTTTCAGGGTAAGGAGGAACAGGCATGCCAAAGTACTTTGTATTAAAATTTGCTTACATTTAAGGTTACAAACTGAACGAAACCAAACCTAATCAAAACACAAAAGGAAATAGGGCACTATGGGTCAATATGAAAAACAGAGTTTAATTTTCTTTTGTTGACCCAACAGTTCTCTCTCTTCCTTCACTAGATCCTAAACCTGCTGATAAAGGACCATTATTAGCATTCTGGATCTCCCTTGGGCGACTCAACAACCTCATTGTCTGACTTTTCATGAAAACATACACATTTTAATGTTTGATATTCGTCTGTGCATCTCCTGTGGACCACTTGTGATAGTCCCACAACCTAATGGTGCCCAGAGGTCAACATTTTGCACAGTTAAGCTCACAAAACCAAGGCAATAAAGTCCTTAGAGTGAGGAATTACCATTTTGTTATGGGAGTTCCAGCTCCTACATGCATGCTCCTGGATGTTACTGCAGTACAAATCAATTTTGTTAGTAAGAATAACAAATAACGAATTCTTCCCAAATGATCACATTCTTGCATTCTCTGTTGTTTTGTTGGTTTGGGTTTTTTTTTTCCTGTTTGTTAATGGCAATAAACAGCTCAGTTTGCTTTTCATTTGTAGGCCTTTTCTGCGTGGTTTTGCAGGCATTCCCAAATTTAATGGAAACATCTGTCTAATGGGATGCTTTTTGTTCCTTACCAGTGTTTGGGGTAATAGAGGCACAGCTACTGCTTAACGCTGATGTCAGCCTTGGTGGTTTCTGCCAAAATCTGCAGGACTGAAACTGCAGTTTACCTGTCAAAACCTGCCATAGTGTTCTGTTTTGTTTAGGGAATGCAATGGAGCAACGTGCAAAAATGATGACCTAGAAGAGGACAAAAGCAAGGGAAAACTTGCTAGTGCTGAAACTTTTCTGCTTGACCAGCCTAGCACCAGCAGAGTTGGTTAAAAGAGGCATTCAGAGTGGGATGGAGACCAACAGCCACTAAATGAGGAAGATTTCAACCTTGTGAAGGAAGGAAACAAGTTCTGGGTACAAGGATCTGTGCAAGTATCAGGGTGACAACAGTGGTGACTCCAATGCAGACACCTAAATTCAGTGTCTGACTTTGCAGAACCATTAAAAATGCCTATACCATTGCCTGGGTGCCTGTCAGACCCCTGAAGAGGATTTTTTCTAACACCAAGAGATAGAGGTGCCCATTGCTATGAGAAGGGAAGGAAGGAGAAAAGCAAAGCCCCCTGCTCAAGGGGCTGGGAGGTGCTTGCAAACAAAGGTCGGTCCCAGGGGATGTTTTGGGCAGCGTAGATGGGAGAGGATGGGACAGCATGGCTAAGCATAAACAAAGGGTTAGCCAAGGAAAGAGGTTCCTAAATTTTTCATCCAAGGCAGGCTTCTAACCTTGAGATCCTTTGCTGCTGTGACTGGTGCAAAGGTGTTGTCTTTTTCTTGGATGCTGGGTGCTGAGTGCTGGTGGAGGTATGATGCATGATCACCTGTATTGAAGAGAGCCTGATTTATTGCAGTCCAGGCTAATCTCCAATTCTTGCCCACCTGAGAACCTTACTGATGGAGTATTTGATGGGAAAATTGTGGGGAAACCACGTCCTGATACCACCTACATCTGGCCCAGTCCCTCTGTCTCTCTCTTCACAAGCACAGTGATTCCCCATGGACTGTGACACCTTTTTCAAACGCGTGTACTAGAATTGCCTCCTTGATGACTGTAGTTTGGAATAAAACAATGTCTCCTTGGTCCCCCACGAGCTGCTTTACTCTTGAAATGCAGGTCACTCCTGGGCTGGAAAAGGGGAAGGGTGAGAGGCAGGCATTTGGAAGTGACAAGAAATAAATAGGGAGAAAGAAAAATGGACATTCCCGGATCATTTTTCTGAGGTGCTTGACCCAGTTACCATGGTGACTATAAGCGAGAGTTCAAGAGGCAGGATGACTCATATCTGGCAGTGGAGCAGCATTTCTTAATCCACATTTCAGCACTGGCTGATGGGGACCTCGCGGCTTCGAGGTGTGCCCCCTCCAGTGAGCGGGGGAGATGTTTCCAGCGGAGTTTGGAAGGAGAGTCCTTTGGAAAGTCCCTTATGGAGCAAAACAGAAGCAAAAAAGATGGGCTTATGATATAAACTCTCTGGTACAATCCTGAGCATGCACTTGGACATGGCGGGTAGCATCCATTTATCTTTCTAGATACTCTTCCTTGGAGATCTCTGTGGCATGACTCAGAAGAGTCCAAAACTACTGCTGACTTAACAGCCAGAGCACCAAGCTGCATATGTTGCATGGTGGCAATCACAGGGGACATCCACCAACACAGTACAGGGGGTTGCTTCTCCATCTCTTCTCCAGGTGGGAGGTGTGATCTGCTACTACTGTTGCTAACAGGGACATCAGGATTACCACAAAGGACTGCTTGCCCAGGCGCCCATTTGTCTGGTGCACCTTCGAGAGTTTGAGTGTAAGGTACAAGTTTGGTCTCACAAAGCATCCAAACCATCAGTGATCTTCTAAAGGGGAGTAAATCCAGATGGACCAGTGGAGGAATTAAGGCAAAAGGGAATTACTTAGGTGGGATGAATTTTCGCTTATTCAATGTAGCAAAAAGAGGCTACAGGTGAAGAAGACCTCTGACCACCTCTCTGCCAGAAGGGTGAAAGCCAAAGAAAGAATATAACTGCTTAAGGAAGAAGATGATATGGACACAAAACTAAATGATCACAAATGAGGCACAGATATGTTCCCACTGCAAACAATCAAGTTTCTAAGAGTTGGATGCAATAAGATCTGGAATGGCCTCCCCAAAGGCACAGGCAGCAGAGGGTCAGGGACTAGGACACACATGAAGCTCAGGTGATTTTGAATGGGATCATGCAACATGGTGATCTGCAGTGGCACTCACTCCTTTCTCAAAATGGTGACAGCTGCCTGTGGTATTTGCACACCAGAGCCACAGAGGGGTACAAATAGGAGGAGAAACAGGGAGAGAAAGAAGAAGATGAAGAGCTACAAAAGAAGAAGGCACCTGAAGGATTGTCGAGGCACTCAGTGGGATGGCAGATGTGATCACATTTCTGGCTATATTTTTCTCCAATGGCTTTTCTGAATTCTGCTGTGAGTCACTCAGTTCCACTTTGAACAGTAAATGCTGGTTTTTGGAGCAAATTATTTTTGTTCCATACATTAGGCTGCTAATTTAATCACCTGCAGTTTCCCTAAGTGCATGCTGATGGGTGTGCAGTAAGAGTACACAGAGAAAAGGAACAGACCTTTTCCAGCTGAATGTGTGGAATAAATCCTGACAGGCTGATGGCCACATTCAATGCAAACAATCTCCATTCAGCCCCCTACCCTAGCTGCCTTTCAGTCAAACAGCCTCAGACACTGGGAAAGTTCTGTTTTGAATGTAAATACTTTTCCTTGCAGCAGGAAAATGAAGCCGCCCACGTACTGATTCCCCCGACCTTTGGGGGAAGTTCATGGATGCATCCTGTAGGAGAGCAGGAGCCGTGCTGCCTGCTGGGGTCATCAAGGGATGCTAACGAAGCCCAGGAAGAGTCTACGCATCATGTGTATCATGTTGTGTGTTTCTGAGTTAGTTCTCACGTCTCAGCACTAGCAGGTGGGCAAAGACCTAAAGCTGTGCTGGGACAAGCTTCATGCACACCACCACCCTCTCCAACAGCCTATTACTACATGTCCTAAATGGAGAGGCCAAATGGACCACTGGCAGGTAACTCCATGTTTTCCATCTATTTGGCCATCTGGGTCCTACTTGCCCAGATAAACGTGCCAAGTGATGGAGCCTACAGGAGAAACAGACAGGTCAGACCAGTAAAGTCACTTAGATGACTTTTCTTCTCTATCTCTGCCAGTCAGCAAAGATTAAGCCCTTCCTTCAAAGACTTTTCTATTTATTTCCTACTATTCCTGCACTGAAGCATTAGGTGTGCTATTTAATGCTTGGCAGCAATGTAAAGAAAGCCAGACTGACTCCTCATAGGCCGTCTGAGAAAGCAGCAGTGACTCCTTTGTTTTTATTTTCAGGATACAGCTTCAGAATTAGCCTGTGGAAGGGTGCATCTGAGAGAAAGGTATAGACCTACCAAGATACCAAGCTTCAGGGCACAACCTACAATCCAGTTTATGGGATAGAGAAAGAAACGTTTGTGTGGGCAGGTTACCAGAAGTATTTTCCATGAGGGTGTCTGGTTTTGTTTTTAATTTCTTGGGAAAGTAATTCAGGGTTCATTGCAGGTCATCCTAAAGTAGACACTGATGTTGCCTATGTGTCTTGTACCACTGGAGATATGCAGCCCTGGGATGTCCCTCCTGGTCTCTGGAAGAGCACAGGGATTCTCTAGGTCTTGCCTTGCAATGAAAAACCCCAGACAGCTGCTTCATCTACCTTAGGGGATCTTGGACAGCACTGGGCATATCTTAGGGAAGCAAATTGCAATGCAAATCTGGTTAGCAATCTAGCTCTCTAGATGTGGACAATAATGGGGCACCCAGCTCACATGCAGACACCTACCCATAGACAACTATGCATAGAAGTCTTCACCTGTGAGTCTGGTCCTACCCCTAATCTCTTCATCTACCTGCAAACCAGAAATAATTATGTGCCTTGTTTATCAAAGGCATGGGTGAGAGATGAAGTACTCGTCAGGAGGTAATCAGGGAAGGGGACCCAGGGATGGAGTGCGGTGGCCAAGGAGGTGATCAGATGCAATGGGAATTGGTCCATTCTCCTTGGTTGCTTTCCTAAGATAGCAGAAGTTATCTGCCAATGCCTGCACCACTATTTCCTACTCCTTTGCCTGAATGCCGGCAAAACTGCAGTCTGCCTGCATGCAGATACCGCTGGGTGCTCTCCTGCCTCCCACATCCATCTGTATCCACTACTTTGAGCTCCTCTAGGCTAGAAATAGCATTACTGTTTGTACAGCACCTGACACAAAAGGGGCTGAAGCACATGACTAATGGGCTTGTGCATCATCAAGAATCTCAGCTAGATCAGCCTGCAGAGAGCCCTGAAGTGCTGTAACTGTGTGGTGTCACTGGAAGTGAAGCACA
The DNA here is from genome assembly GCF_947461875.1 of Haliaeetus albicilla. Classification (NCBI taxonomy): domain Eukaryota; kingdom Metazoa; phylum Chordata; class Aves; order Accipitriformes; family Accipitridae; genus Haliaeetus; species Haliaeetus albicilla. The sequence goes on along the minus strand of NC_091483.1, from coordinate 81,805,879 downwards.
ACACGATTAATGCCAAATAACTCCACTTTGGCAAGGCAGAAGAAAGGGAGAGATGCAATATTTGGAAAACTCTGCGCTTTGCTCCTTCTCCCTCTGTCTTTGCGTGCTCGTCTCTGAGCGAGGAATACACGGAAAGCAAACCCTGTGACATGAAGTCGGTCTGTTTTGTTTCCCCAAATCCCCAGCCTGAGTGCAATATTGAGGGAGGCAGACAAGCTCGTGGCTGGCCGCCAGTTCGACTTCCCAATGCATCCTCACAGCTTTCTGGATAATTCCTATGGAAGGGACCCTGGGAACAGAAATAGCCCATGGCTGAAAAACTTTTCTGGTGCAGTTTGACAAGTGTCTCCTAGAGAGTTTGACAAGTGTCTCCTAGAGAACTTGGCTTTAAAGGCAGAGGTTCAAGAGTTGGCAGCTGCTCTGAACCCAAGTCCTCTGCTGTCTGTGCTCAAACCAGGTTGTTGACCAGCTGATGGTGTCTCCACTGCTGTGTTGTGCATGTGTGTGCGCCCCATGCCCTTCCAAATTTCATTTCTGAAAACACATCTGGGGTGATAATACACGTCTCATGTCCCCTGCCTGGGACTCTGGTGGGAGTTCTTTCATCTAGGGTAAGAAATAACACTATTGCCAGCTTCATCTGGTGACCTAGGGGCTCACAAGTGGCTCTGAGTCCCTGGATTTTGGGGCCAGTGCCCTTCACCATCCCTATTGTTACCTGCGAGCTGTTTCTCAGTGATTTGTGAGGCTGGTCTGAGCAAATTTGCACCTGGAAAACAGCCAGGGATGAGATGTGGCATGAGCCCACTGTGCTTGTTACCTCCTTCTCTTGACCCATCCTGGGGTGGCAATCCCTGGCTCCAGACCATCCTCTTGCTGCAGGAAAATTTATCGTCCCTTTCCCGGTCACGTTGCCCTAACCGCCTCTTTGCTTATTGCCACAAAAAAAAAAAGAGCACCATGCCACGAAGATATCCCCTTTCCTCACTTTCTCTACTACAAATCATCAGTTTTAGGCTTAGGATATGAATTTCCCTCTAAACAAGTTTCTTTTTTTTTATCTTTTCCCCATCTAAATGCTTTCACAAAGGTCTTGTCTGTGGCAGAAGACCTGGACCGAGCTCCAGCACAGCCCTTCCAGCAAAGTCTGGGGCAGCCTTCTTTTGTAGTGGGGGCTGTCCCCTGCTCAGCGTTTGCATAATTGATCCTTGCATGGGAGATCTCTTGCAGGGCTTCCTGATGTATTTATTTTTTCCCCATCATGGACATCTTTTGGAGGATTTGCAGCCTGGATCTTGTCTTGGACTTCTCAGCACTTGCAACCTTGCGCTGCAACAGTCTTGCAGGGGAATGCAGCCAGGATTTCTTTAATTCAGGAAATCAGATGAGATAACCCCTGTGATTTGTTCTAGCCTTTAACTCACTGGGGCAAATATGGATCCCATTAACTGTGATAAATAAACAAACTGCTGAACAGAAGAGGGACTGGTCTGATTCCAGATCCTGAACCCAAGTGACATCAACCACCTCATGTTCCTACTGCTCCAGGCACACTTCTTGGGCAGATTTGTGTTGGAGAGTGCCGGCTGGGGCCAGTCCAGTACTTGCTATCTCCTGCCAGTCTTCCTATGCTGAGTGGGATCAATGTACCCACTGTGAGCAATGGCAAAGGTGGCTTGGATTTGTCTGGGGAAGGGATTTCTCCCAGCAGGAATCCCTTGCAAAAGTTTGGGGGTTTTTTTTCAGCTACTGGAGGGGTAAAAATAAAAGTTGCATTTCAGGGGCCTTAATGACTTAGTTGTGAATTGCCTTGGGTTGGAAACTTCCTGAGAGGAGGAAATGCCCTCTCTTTAGGGAGCTGGCAGTTGGGTTTCTGCCACCAGACCTGGTGGTTCTCTGGCTCAGCTCCAAATGCATTAGCTAAGGAGCCCTCTTAGAGAAAGACTATTCATTAGGAGTAGCTAAAAAGCCATATCCTGTTCAAGCCACTCCAGTAAATCCATCCTTGGGCTAATCACACCCATAAATTATGGTGCAGGGAGAATTACAGTCTTCTGTTTCCATGTGACAGTTTTACGCAGCACCAAAACAGAGAAAGCAGGGCAGAAGTAGCTGGTGTGCTAGCAATACTGGAGAGCTACCAAGTGACCACAGGTATGTAAGTGGTGCCTCAGTTTCCTTAGCAAAAATGATGATGAATGGTGTTGAAACAGATGGGTTGTCTCCCTCCCGGATGACATTTGTGTGTGTTCCCTTTCTTCCTATTTAGTCATTTGAACTATGGAGTTGGCACCACTGGGATAAGTTTGTCCCCAGCACACGTTGCATGGGAAGATGTGAATGCTACCTCTGCCACTCAGGCAGGTTTTCTCACCAGCCTGGACAGGAGATAGTCAATGCAACAAATCATCACCCACCAGAGACTTCATTTTTCCATTGTGGTGGCTGGAATTTGCTTTGGAGAAGGAGGACCATGAGGATATTTGGGGATGTGTGTTCAAGTACAGGTGCAAAGGGCTGAGAGATCTCTGGATGGAAAGTGCTTGTAAAGACAAAGCCTTCAGAAGGAAGAGCTCATCACTCAGCATTTTAAAGGAAATATTTACAGCAAATAATAATAGCAATTAACTACCAAATCAGAAAGCAGCTGAAAGCAGACAGCTGCTGAACTTTAATACTGAAACAATTATTTCTCATCAACTACCCTTGGTCCCAAATCCCCAAACCCTTTCAGCCACAACCAAATTAAGAGCAGGTGGGTAAATCAAAACAAGACCATAAAACACATTTGGCCCTTGAAAACACTCTTGTGAGTCTGAGCATTAGGAGAGAGAGGGGATGGTTCTGTTTTGGGACTCAGCAAACCCTCTGGAGACAAGAAGGGCTCCCAGTCCAGCCTTTCCAGCACCTCACTAGCCTCACTGCACCCCAAGCCTTCTGCTCTTCCTCCTCATCTTTTACCATGCCTTCCAGATCTCCAACTCCTTTTCTTGCCCCCTGCCATCACAGATCTTGCATAGAAACAAGCTTCAGTGGATAAGGGGCTCCACCATAGCTACAGGGGGTTGGCTGTCACCAACTCCATGGTCACATTCAAGAAGTTCCTTGTGATGAGTGCTCTCACATACTCCACAGACAAGACCCTGCCCACAGGGAGTTACCACCCAACAGGGACTACATGGTAACTTGATGGGACAGAGGGTTGGATGGGCCCCGTATGCGAGATCCTCCTGAAAGGTAGGGTACTTGGAGTACCTAAACCTTTCTTTGACAGGTTGCCAACAACTGGTATGTTATTGTAAACCCTTTTGCATTAAAAATGCCTCAAAATAGTACTTAAGTCTTAGAACCACTGGGATACCTTCTGAAATCCGGAGAAGACCCTGTGTCAATGTGGATGTGCAAGTCTCCTCCAGAGAGGACTAGCCCTGAGTTATGTGGATGTGAGTCACTCTGCACTGCTTTGCTGGGGAAAGTGCAGGGTTTCATTCCTGGGACAGATGCATTTATCTAGTGGGCATAGCCATAGCGATAATCCCAATGTAGCACCTGCTGTGAAGAACGAAAAAGAACACCCCAAAGTTTACAGCAGCCGTCCTCCTCTAGAGCCTGGCCCATCAGCAAAAGTCACCAATGCCTGTATCACCATTTAACAGCCAATGCACAGAAGAATAAAACACTGGCTATCCTCAGAAGAGCTCTTTTGGGTTGATGCATGCAACAGATCTGCCTTGATGACAACCCAAGAGAAAGCGAATGACAATCTCAGGGTTATTAGACTACACTTAGCCTTGCCTCATTATCACATGACAAGGAAAGGGGGTAATTAATTCACAACATAGAGCAGAAAGCCACAATCACAACATGTAGTTAGTACCAGGCTTTCCTGGGAAAAGGTCTGCTCAGAGAACAAAGCTGATTCACGACCTACAGAGAATCAACTCAGCACAAGAAGGGTCAAGTTATCCTGTAAATAATGATGGACAAACCTCCTTGCTTTATGCCCTCAAAGCTAGGTACCTTAAGAGGACTTCAAAATTTTGTGTCTAAAAAGAATAAGGAGATGGAACTACCTGGGTTGGTCAAAAAAGTCTCAATACCTATTAGTTGGAAAACTGGATTTTTCACTACATACATTCCACGCCAGAAGTTCTTTACAGCCTTGTTTTGCCCAAACACCAAACAAACAAACCCTGAAGTATTTTCTATTGTCAGTGACAATATCATTCTTCTGACAGTTGCAGTTCAGTTGCTTTCCTATTAGTACTTGTGCGGAGGATGGTACAACGTAGGATGCAACATAGGCTAGCATTTGTATCTTGGCTAAGTGGGATACAGTGGGGTATACCAGGAAATGTAGATCAGTTCGGAGGATCACCATGTAAAGGGCAATAAGAGTAAGAGACAGGGGAAATATATCTATCCAGTGGTGCCACACACTACACAGAAATATCCAGGTGTAGAACTGTATTTTCCTGAATTGAATTTATGTGGAAAGAGAAATTTCAAAGAAAAAAAAAACAATTTTTTTCAGGCAGCTCCTGTCCTCATCAGCTGCTTTAGGAGTTTATATTAAAAAGTAGCTGTTGCTGCAGGGACCACTCAAAATCCCACCAGTGTCCACGGAAAGGTGATTGCTGAAAATGTGGTGCGTAAACCACAGCATTTGCAACTGCTGATTCTGGGCTTCAGCTGTTGTAAAGATGTATTTTCTCATACAGAGAACAAATATTTTAAGAGATTTTCACTGTCTTTGGTCTGCATTTGGGTTATGTGTTCAAAATTGTCTTGTTTAACTCTACCACTATGGTGAACACTGGTTTCTACTGACCACACAAAACAACAGCTTGCACACAAGTTATAATGTATCCTATATAATAGAACTGCTAAATGAACACTAAGGAAATTGCAAAGTTAAGGACTCAAAAGATCGACAAGGTCAAAGTGAAAATCACATTTGCAAAACTTTGTTTTCCTACATTTAAAGAGTTTAATTTCAGGACCATGCTCTACTGTCTCTGCAGTGTCCCTGCCATACCAGTTGCAAGGAAAGGTGGGTGCTCAATTAAGTAATAGCTCGATTGAGATATTCAGTATCTCCTCACTGGTCAGTATGTGGCTCCACACTTTACAAACTCACACTGCTCAGCTCCGCTCTGATGACACAACTATTTGTTTCCTCATAGATGTCTGAAGGTACTCAGCTCAGTTACAGCCAAACATTTTGCAAACCAATATATTTTTCTTTTCACAGCTCTCCAAGGAGAAAAAGGTGCCTTAGAGCCATCTTACTGTCCCATTTACAAAGCAATGCCAAAATATGTCTGTATTTTGAGTGTGCATTCCTGAGCCCTTGGTGCTATGGAGCACTTCGTGTCCTTAAAGCCTAACTCGTATCAGCTCCAGCTCCAGCTGGAAATGTGTCTGACTTTGGCAAAACTAGTCCCGTGTTTGGCTTCACAGTGAGGTTCATCTCAGCTAGTTTAGATGTCTACTGTGCACCTTGGAGCTGGTGATCTTTGGCCTCCCTCAGAGGCACTGAGGAGACACTGGTGCTTTTGGAGAGTGACTCATCTGACTGGTTTAGATAGCAATATTAGGATGAGATGAACTGCAGCCTCAAAACACCTATTTTTCATTGTTGGTTATGTAGAAAGCTGAAGAGCAACTGGCTGAAGACTGTATACTGTTGGCATCCGATGCCAGGGACTGTCTTGACATTGGAGAAGACAGGATCAGCGTGGAAATGAGCAGTGCAGGGGACAGCAGAGGAGCAGAGATGTCCATCAGACACCATCAGGTCATTGCTCTTAACAGCTCTTCCTCAGAAGCTCCAGTCTCGCTAAACTGCCCATCCTTGACAACACCTCAGAAAAGTGCTTTCTTCACAGAAGTTGGCCATATTGGGCCAGCTTTGTCTAATTCCTGCCCTGTCCTGATGTAAAGCACCCCCCAAACCCAATGGAGAAAAATGTCAAGTTTTTGCTCTGACACATGGTCCTGCCAGAGCTTTTTAGACTCAAGGCTGTTCCCATAACACTTCTTACAGGAACCTAGCACTGTGTTTTTTCCTGTCACCTTTTTCAGACACGGCTATCTTATTTTGTCTCACATTTTGCAGCACAAATTCAGCCTGTTACAAAGACACAAAATGGAAAACTTTACCTAATAGATAATGTTTGGCACCAGAAACTAGAACTTATTTCCAGAAGGGTCCTGTAATGTTAATAGGTATTATCAGCTCTACCTAGAATACAGCACAATAATCACATCAAGTAAAAGTCCTGATTGATCAATCGGAAGATAATTCAGGTTGCTTTCCCAAGGAAATATACTTGTTTTCTGAAAAGCCTTGAGCAAAAGTGCTGTATGGACACACTAAAGTGAGCACATGCGTAATTAAAATGCCACAGGTAGCATAAAGCCTTTGCACTGTTACTTGCTAACGTGACACAGTTGCTGGTACCAAATTCATGCTGCTTGTTGTAGCAAAAGCAATCAAAACCAAGCTGGTAGCAAGAAATTAAACCACCACCTTGCATGATCATACCAAAGAGCATCCCCACCCTTCCACTCAATCTTTGTTACATCTCATTAACCTGATTATCAGAATTAATAAGCAAATATTTATCCAAATATAAATTAATGAAGATAGATCAGGCCAATTAAAAGCTCCTTCCCAGAATATCCAGGACAAAGTTTTGTGTGTGCAAATACAATAAAACTGTCAGACTCAACTTAATATAGATGCATTTAACGTTATATGGTATATTTTGGTATTGGTTCCAAAACTCCTGTTGAAAGATTCTATAACATTTTGCCTACTGAATCACAGTAGTTTTAAATTTTTCAAGACCTATTTTTTTCCTGTTTGTGGTACATCCATTATAGCAACTGCCTCCAGATGCGTCAAGACGCTGTGATATAAAAACAGACATTTGGCTTTAAATAGTTTTATTTGGTGGTGCGGTGGGTGGACTGGAAGCAGAGTAATCCCGGACATAGGTCATGGGAGATCTGGGTCCTATTCCCAGTCACTTCAGTGAATCACTGCATTACTTTGGCCAGGCAGAGGCAAAGTATATGTTCAATCTTGGGTGCCCAAATCATTATTTGAGGTCTGGAGTGCTGCATCTCTTGCAACAGCAAAAACTGTACTAAACCCCTCCGTCTGCCTCTGGCCTTCTGCACAGGGTAATGAGTAGGAAGGGAACCACACGCACTTATTTGGGCTCCAAATAATAATTTTTTGCTGGCTATTTCCAAACACATGTAGGCTATTCCCCTGTTGTTCTGCACTCTGCCGCCTTCTGCACTAGGGCACAAGGAGTAAATCAGCACCGTCAAATGCTTTAGCTATATAATTTACTCACAGGCTCGTTATCCATGTGCCTACTTGTAATTCTCTCCTGTGCCCCTCTGCAGGAGGTCAACATGTTCTCCCTGGAGAGAAACCCTGCTCACAGGTTGCTTTTCCACAGTATTATCTCTAGACAGACACAATCAATGCAGATGACTCCCACCCAGGTTCCCTGTGCCTGGACTATTCCTCCAGTGCTGTCCCAGCGGGCTGTACACCCCCATGTGTCCCTGTGCCATGCCCACCACATGCATCCCGGCTATCATGCCCTAGGAATGACATTCTGGTAGGCTGCAGCACAGCCCTAATGTTATTGCAGACACTATCAACTGGAAAAAGAGAAGCAGAATTCACATTTCTTAAGCAACAGTATAATTTGCCTGGGAAAGCAATGGATTTGGCCTCACTGCAATGTTTTAAGTATAGTCTTGAAAAACAAGTCAGGAATGGTTTTGGGCCAAGTGATCTTTCCCTGAGAAAGGGAGATGGGCTGGAAGACCCATCCATCCCCTATGATTTAATGAATTTATGCTAATTTGCCATGAGCCCATTTGATGGAAACATCCTGTGGTGCAAAGCAGACGAGAAGAATCTTGCCTCTTGCCTGGATGTTGTCTAATAAATCAAACTGGAGCCTGGTACCTAGCAGTTTTTGAGACTCTGTGTCTGCTGGTGTTTTTAATGAATGTATGGTTCCTGTGGACTAGGATCAATGGGGGATGTGTGGCTGATGGAATAGTTCATTGCAATTGCTCTTGTTCCAGTTTGATTTGATGGTCTGGGCCATAGTTAATTATTCCAAAGCAGCTGCCCATTCCTTTTTCCATGCCAATTCTGCCACTTCCACCATAACTCAGAAAATTTCAGGAGATACAAGAGACTGCCCTGACAATCAAAGTAGTTGAATGGTCTATCTTTCAGCCTCCTCCTTTTAAATCACACTTTTGATCAGGTCCTCCTGTGCACAATAAAACTAAAGAAGTTTGGTTTTCTGTGGAATTGTGTCTTGTGGTGGATTTTTAGTATTTTCTGATGTCTAACCAGGGGCTGAGCTCACTCTGCAACCTTCCTTCTGTGAGGGACAGTATAAAAGTTCCCACTCCTTTACCCATCTGCCCATTTTTATAGGACCTTGGTATATTGAGGACTTTTAGCACTTTCTCAAAAGTGATTGAGATTGATGAAAGAGTTCATCAGGTGGTAGGGAAAGGCTTACATGCACACTGGCACAGAGTGATGACATAAGCCCTTTTTTTCTTAGGAAACCATGCTAAATCCTCCTCTACCAGAACAGAATTAGGTTCTCCACTTCTACCAGAACAGACCTGGTCACATCTAAAATGTGCTTCTACCTACATTGTCTTCCCCATCATTTATTTTACAAGCGACAGTTACCGAAGCTTGAGCACTGCAATGCCTCTGTAAGCCCGTCTTCTGCAAAATGTTTTATGAAAGGACTTCTGTCCTATGGAAAACAGAATCTACAAAAATATTTTTGTTTTGGCTTGAAGGAGACCTGTCTGAGCCTGGTTTGATAGCAGCTGCCTTTCCTTCAGGAGGCAGGTAAAAAAGCCAGCACACTGTTTTTCTGAATCATAGCTGGAAATGAGCACCAGCTTCCACTGCAAACACAGGCAAGTCACCACCCCAAGGCAAATATAAGATCATGAATATGGAGGGGTTTGCTCATCCTGAGGGGTCTCTTAAGTCACTCCTTGTCTGGGGAACCTCCTGCTTGTGGAGGGACAGAGTGAAGGGAGCCTTGGGTTGTGGCCTTCATCCTTGTGTGGCACTAGCTATGGGTGCTGCTGTGCCTTTCTCACACTGGTCTTGATTTCTAACCAAATCCAGAGAATAACAAACATGGGTGCCCACCACCCAGACTAGACTATGCTTCTTAAAAACCAAGGGCCACTGAGGTGTATAAATCGCCATCCTGGGTACTGGCTAGTGCATCCCAAGGGACGGTTGTTTCCTCTTAGATGCTTCTGGGGTGGTGATGGAGAAGGTCTTTGCCTCCACTCCTGAGATGGTCCATTTGGGGTCCCACATTGTCTTTGCATGCTCCCCAGACACAGAAGAGTGGCTGGGGAGCAGGGCTCCATCCCTCCTCCTATTCTTCCTTCCTTCCTTCCTCCTGGATCAGGTTTGAGAAAGCAGGTGACTATCTATCTATAGGTGTTGTATAGCAGGTTCTGCTTCCTTGACCCATTGCGTAGATGCCCTACTGCAAGGACAAACCCAGCACCTAACTTTTAGCAGGATTTTCCATCAGCAGAAGAGCCAGTGAAGCTTCTATGTTTGTGTGACTTAAGAGAGAGCTTCTCTCTCTGTTCTTTCTCTCTAATAAAGGCTTGAGCTGACACAGGATTGAGCTTTCTCTCACCTAGGCATCTTGCCTCCATTAGACTTAAAAAAAATCCGGACTAGGATACATCCCACCTCTCTGCAAATACCTGCAGTGCAGACACCGTCAGCTGGTTAGCTGCCCCTGGCTGCTTTTGTAGTCAAGGGGGAGAAAGAGGCAGGCTGACACCACAATTCATCTCATCCTAAGGAGGATGTCCAAAATACGTCAGTTGAGTCACACCTTCAGGCACTCCCTGATAAAGGTGGAGCTTTGGGTGAATATGACTGATCGACCTGGTATTGGTGTTGCTCAGAGAGGGAGTTGGACCTTCAGCGGTCCCTTCCAACTAGCATCTCCGTGATGCTATGTCTAGCTGAGATGAAGGCACAGATGTCTGAAACAACCAAAGGGAGATGAATCCCATCCTACAAAACACCCTTAAACTCCTGGCCCACATCTCTGAGAAACCTCCAGTTATGTTCTCTCAACAGGGCTTTGCTAAGGGAAGAGGCACCCTGGCATAAACCACGCAACCACCACCCAGGATCCCCAGGCAAAGCAGCTTGGTAGAGCTCTACTGCACACCCGGCAAAAGATAGAACCCACACAAGACTTCTGTGGGAAATTAGGATTTCATCTCTTGTTGAACAACCAGCTGCTTAAAGAGTCTCATTAGCCGCAGAAACTGTTAATTGTGTTAGAACTCCTGGTGGTGGCATCCTGTGCTTGGGGATGTGTATCACAAACCCAAGAGTGAGCTAAGTTACTCAGCTGATAAATAGACTGTGGAGGTATTGGGGAGTTTGAGCTGATTTAAAGAAGAATCTTTGTAGATTACTCAAGCATGGAGGAATGGCTGACAACATTTGGCACATACATAGGTCCTGTTATTTAAAATTATTGGTTATTTCACCTTCTCAACACTGATATGATAAACATTACTCCCATGTAACTACCATGCAAACTGTTCTGCACGGAGTTGCAAAGATGTGTGCAGACTCACACAGACACTGGTGACAGACCCAGTACTGAAGTTTCTGAGTGCTAAGTCAATGCTAAGTAGAGCTGGGAGTCTTTTTTCAGTTGACAGATTTACTTATCCCTAAGAAGTATAATCAGACAACAGTCAGTCAACAGTGTAAGTCAATGACAACTTCTTGCAAATTCATGTCAAATAGAAAAAAAAAGCCAAAGCATTTCAATATTTTGAGAAGAAAATAGATCTTACTTATTCATTTCATTTTAATGTGACAGTTCATTTTGAAATGTATCTGAGTATTCATTTTTAATAAACTTCCATTCACTCTTAAATAGAAACAATACATTTCACTTCAATTGAAAGTGAACTTTGTTTCTCATGAGTGTTTCATTTTCATTGAAAATGTGTATCAATATTATTTCCACTTGGCCCCAAATTATTTTGCGTAAGTTTGTCTAACAAGCAAATAAAAAAGCCATTCTAATTAACCATTTACAATGTCCTTTTCAAGGAGGATTGGCCCCAGCATGTTTCAGTTTGTGGGTTTACAGGGAACTTTGATTTCTCTGAGTTACAGACCTGTCTCCTGACCTGTAAAATCAGAGATTAGACCTTGTAGAAGTTTCTGTTCTCCTTCTAGATAGCATTGAATGATTCTCAGATTTGAGTAGGAAATTGCAATTAATAAAAGTGGGGTGAAATAAACGGCAGCATATTTTGTAGTCATAAAATAAATGAACTTTTGCTGTGTTTATATTATACATATAATACAGCAGGAAGTAAAGATCAAAGCCATGTTTATAAAGAACTTGGCAAGTTGTGTGCTTGGAGGAAGCAAACGGGTTCATGGGAGGTACTTAAAGAATGAAGTTTGTATTTTTTAGCTGGTGTAAATCAGCAAATCTCCTCTGACTTCAGTGCAGGGGTAGTGATTTACATCAGTGGGGAAGCTGGTTCAAGGGTTTCAAGGGAGAACAGGTATGGTAAACCAAAATAAAATATTTTTTTCTGCTTTGAAGTCTTGCCTGATGTTTGTTCCCTATTTTCAAGTACTGTGAATAACTCAGAGGAACAGGATCCCAACTCCCAGCTTCATTAGCTGCAAGCTGTAAAGGTGCAAATGAGGTTCGGAGCTGGTTCCTGCCCTGCTGATCAGCCAAGGAGGCAAGTATCAGACTGGGGCTGCCCAGAGAGCTCAGCCTTCGGGTGCTGGCACCTCCCTGAGCCCCACAATTCCCAAACTATTTATTTGCAGGCTACAGAAATCTCCCAGTGCACCTGATCAATGAAAGGGAAACTGAGGCACGGTCAGATGGGATAATTTGTCTCGGGTCTGGTAGCGAGAGAAGTTCACTGCAGCCTTGCTGCTCCCTGCCTGAGTTATACCGTGAGCTCCCGTGCTCACATAAGGTGAAAACTCTTCACAGCAACAATTTCAGCCCTATGGAGGGCTGAGATAGTCTCCCCAAATACCACCCTCACCCAGAGAGAGAAACTGAAGCAACGAGGTACAAGACAGCAGCATGGTGAGACCAGGCACCCACAACCCTCATCCACCACCCTAGGGACACCCCAGCTCCCAAGGCACCATCGGTCCTGGTGAATTATCCCACTGGAGGGCAGGTGGGGATTGCGTGGCCTCAATTAGGTGTCTAACGGCCTTGGGCTCCGGCTGTCCCCAGGGGGACAGCCACAACGCCGGAGGGAGATCAAAACCTCAGCAGGTCAAAATCAGTCCTGCGGTCATGATGCTGTTTCCATTCATTGACTTGAGAGGCAGCCTCAAGCAAGAGGATTTGAAAAATCCTGAGAAAAAGTGCAGAACTAGCTATAACGTTTCCCTGGCTGCAGGGTTAGTTAGACACAAGTCCCCGGTCGGCCGTGGGACATGTGGATCCCACCCAGCAGATGGAGTGACAGACCTCGGCTTTGCCGAGCTCTGCGCAAAGGCTATTGTCAATATTCGGAAGTTATTTTAATTTTTTTTTTTCCCCCTAGGTTTAGCTACACCACTCCAGAGGGTTAATCAGGTCCGTGACTTGGGTGCCTGTTGTTCAATGAGGTGGTGATGAATAGCACTGGCTTTCCTGTGCTTCACGGGCCACGGGCAGCACTGGTGCTGGAAGGGGATGTTGTTTTGGACATTCCCTGGTGGGCTTTGTGCCCGCTCAGCCTCCTCTGCAGGCAGGGGGCTGCATCCTTTTCAGCCGGGGAAAAAACTTGCCAAAACTTTAGAGGACAACCTGCCAGACAAGCCCAAACCAGCACCCAGTGACACGGGCACCATGACAGGGTCAGGAGGTGAGGGCAGGACTCCTGGAGGAGGTGGATCAGTCCTGGGAAATCGCCCAGGACCATCACCCTTACAGATAAGACCTGGTCCTGCTCCAGGTCCCTACACAACATTGGCATCCTGGGAAGTCAGTAAGACTTATGCTTCAGACTCTGACAAGCTCCTTGGGGGGATCAAACCTCACTCCTCTCCAACATCTTCACCAGTTCACAGCAGAGGTGGGAGCCCTGGGCCCACGGAGGCAGATCCAGGTGTCCTCCCCCAAACTGGGAGAAAGGGAGGCTGGGAGCAGGGACGGCAAAGCTGTTTGGAGACCACTGTGCCGTAATTATAGCCTGTTTGAAGCAGAGCTGCTTCCTCCTTAGCCTGAACTTCATTAATTAAACTGCTGAATGCAGAATGAATTAATTAAACCAATTAGTATGCTGCTATTTTATTCATTTGCTATTTACTCTGATTGATTATGTGACTCTGATTAATAAATATTGAATAAGTGTTAATTAATTGAATTAATTCATTGCTGGTTTATTCACCTATCAGTTACCTATCCCTCACCTCTATGCACGAGTTGTGTCCTGAAAGTTTGTCCCAAGGAACAGGTTCCCAGGGGCTCAGCCACGGGCAGCGGGGCCGGGATGGGGGCCAGGGTCACTTACCAAAAGGCAGGACGAAGAAGAAGGGGAACCAGCAGAGGATGAAAACACCCACGACGATGGCGAGAGTCTTGGCTGCTTTTTTCTCACGGGAGAACTTGAGGAGCCGCACAGAGAGGGAGCTCCTGAAGTTGTGCCCCTTGCTCCGGGTGCTGGAGAGAGGCTCCTCCAGCACGCTGCGGCAGTGGATGCGCAGTACCACTTCCATGGATTTATTCCTTTCCTTCTTCACCCCTGCCTCCAAGCTCCGGGTGGTCCTCCTGGCCACCACGTAGATCCTGAAGTACATCACCAGGATGACCATGAGGGGCAGGTAGAAGGAGAAGAGGGAAGAGAACAGGGCATAGCCCGGCTCCTCTGTGATGCTACAGATGCTCTCATCCGGCGGTGGCGGCTCCTTCCATCCCAGCAGCGGCCCAATGGAGATGACCATGGACGAGAGCCAGACCACCACGAGGATGACCCCCGCCTTCCTCTCGGTCATGATCGTGGGGTACTTGAGGGAGTACTTGACGCCGATGTACCTGTCCACGGAGATGATACACAAGCTCATGATGGAGGCGGAGCAGCACAGCACGTCCACCGCTGCCCAGATGTTGCAGAAGATGCGCCCGAACACCCAGAAGCCCAGCACCTCCAAGGTGGCCGAGAAGGGCAGCACGGTGGTGCTGAGGAGAAGGTCGGCGATGGCCAGGTTGACGATGAAGTAGTTGGTGACCGTCTGCAGGTGCCGGTTGCAAGCCACCGAGAGGATGACGAGGATGTTCCCCACGATGGCCGAGAGGATGAAGACGGCCAGGAAGACCCCGACGCCCACAGCCTGCACGTCCAAGGCGAAAGTCAGCGTGGTGCCGTTACCCTCGGGGGTCTCCTCACCTTGCAGCCCCCAGGACCGGTTGGCACCGCTTTGGCTGCCCTGTCCCGTCCGGTTCCCACTCAAGCTGCCATTACTCAGCTCGGGGAAAGTCATTGTAAAAAAAGTCCGGGCTCCATGGAGGGCGAGGAGAAAGCGATGCCGAGGCGCAGCCCCCCCGGCATGATCCCCGCACCCCCTCTAAGACTCGCTCAGCACCTCGCTCCCCCCCCCCCCGACCACCACAGCGGGCCAAGACTCGCTCCCCCCCCCCGGGAGGGAAGGCGGGATGGAGGGATGGAAGGCGGGCAGGATCCGCTTCTCCTCACCCCCCCCCCCGTCCCCCCCCACCCCTCACACCACCACAACCCCCTTCACGCCACCCGTCCGTGCTGCCCCCTCCCCACCGCCGGCTCTCTCCTCCCCTCAGCCCCACCGCCTGCCCTCCCGGGGGGGGCAGCGAGGTCTGTGCCCCCCCGCTGCCCTCTCATACTCCGGGTGGGTGCGTGTGAGGGGGGGGGGGGGCTGCGTTGAGTAGCGGCCGGCAGCTCTCGGTGGCTCCGCTCGTCTTCCCGCTCGGACGGGAGAGGCGAGGGGAGGGAAGGGGGGGGGGGGCCGGGACCGAGGGGGGGGTGCCGGGAGCCCCGCGCGTCAGGTGCCGCCAGAGGAGGAGGAGGAGGAGGAGGAGGAGGAGGAGGAAGAGGAGGAGGCGGCAGCAGCGCTTGAGAGGGGAGGCAAGAAGATGGGGGGGGGCAGGCACCCACTCGGGAGGAGGGGGGCACAACTTGAGGGGGGGGGCAGGAAAAGGAGGAGGGGGCAGGGACGCGCTTGGGGGGCAAGCAGCCGCTCGGGGAGGGGCAGCTGGCACCCCCACGGAGGGACAGGCGCCCACTGGTATGTGTGTGTGGGGGGGGGGGCACGCAGCAGCGGGGTGCCGATACCGCGGGGGGGGGTACGGGGGGTGCAGCCGTGCCGCCGCCGCCAGGGGGCAGCAGAGCGCAGGGTTTGCCCGCCGGCGCGGGCGGGTCCGCGGGCTCCGCCCCCCCCCCCCCCCCCCCCCCCAAAACCCAGCCCCGGGGGTCCGGGCGCTGCGCTGCTGGGGGGTGCACTTTAGGACTGGAGACCCCCCAGTGACGCGGTTGCCGGGACCAGGAGGGTGCTCTGCAAGGCTGGCAGGTCCCCCCCAGCACCGGCGTCCCCCCAAGAAGATGTCCTGCAAGGCTGGCAGGTCCCCCCCCCAGCACTAGCATCCCACCAGGAGGATGACCTGCAAGGCTGGCAGGTCCCCCCCCAGCACCAGCAGCCCCCCAGAAGGACGCTCTGCAAGACTGGGAGGTCCCCCACCCAGCACCAGCGTCCCCCCAGGACGATGTCCTGCAAGGCTGGCAGGTCCCCCCCATCCCCAGCATCCCCTCAAGAAGATGTTCTGCAAGACTGGCAGGTCGTTCCCACCAGCCCCAGCATCCCCCCAGGAGGATGACCCGCAAGGCTGGGAGGTCCCCCCACCCAGCGCCATTGTCCCCCCAGGACGATGTCCTGCAAGGCTGGCAGGCCCCCCCGCAGCCCCAGCATCCCCCCAAGAAGATGTCCTGCAAGGCTGGCAGGTCCCCCCCCAGCCCCAGCATCCCCCCAGGAGGATGCCCTTCAAGGCTGGCCGGTGTCCCTTTTTGCCCTGCATCCAGGGCTTCCAGCAAGCACCCTTCCCACGCTGACCCCGGTTCCCCCGTCCTGCCTCTCCAGCCAGGTGTCATTGCTCAGGCCGTGAGCGTGGGCTGCCCCTCGCTAGTTTTTTTCCAAAAGCAGAAGGGACAATCAGCGCCTTGCATTCAGGGACAGCGTGTGATCGGCAGCTCCGTGTCTGTGACTTAACCCTGCTGCAAGACTTGGAAACGGCAGCTTGTAATTAAAACATATAGGCGCATATTTCTGGCTAATTTGAACAGAGTTGGGTTTTTTTCCCACTGATAAAAGCAGATCCTGTTTATACTGGTTTCCTCCCAGTGACCCTACTCTCCTGCCTCCATACATTGCAATGGGGACTGACCCCAGTGTTGAACAGGGGCTCTCCCTCTGCTCCTTTCTACTGTACACAGGAAATATTTCCTTGGAGTGTGTTTACCCATGGTTTTTCAACTTTTCTTTCTTAAAAAAAATTATTTTAAAGGGCAGTCCAAGTGGACAGTGAGGTGATTTAACTGTTGTTCTGTCAGAGCACGGGAGATCTGTTGATTCGATGAATATGAGAGTGGACAAAAAACATAATAGTATATTTATTCCCTTATTTTCCTTGACAGTCATTGCAGGAAATGGCACATTTCTCATCTTCCTTATATCTTTCATGCACTTTTCTCTTCCTTAAGATTTCACCCTCCTTCCTAGACCTGGGCTTTTGACCTTGCTGGGAACATGCAATGTAGAGCAACTGGAAAATACAAGCAAACAGAAACAAGTACTGTACAAGGAATATGTTCAAAAGGATGGTTGTCTTAAAAAGACCCACCCAACAAACCCTTTACATTTTTTTTAATGTGAACTGAAGAAAAAAAAAAAAAGAAAAGCCCAAACACCCAACACTTGAGGTCAAATTACTCATTTTCCTTATGTTTTGATGAAAACATGTCAACCACCAAAGTGAAGTATCGCTTCTTACTGGGATGCTAAACTCAGCATGGGATGATCTCAACCCATGGAATTTTGTAGCTGTATCTTTGCAGCTACACAGATTTCTGTCTAGATAAATATATCTCATCTAATCTACCCAGTGACATACAGAGATAAAGAAAACATGTGCCTTTCTCCAAAGTTAAGGCTGGACTGAGCTTCTCATGCACAGCAGGATTTTAACCACCTTTTTGGCCACAAAAGAAAGGTTTTTCCCAAATGACGTGGTAGGAAATGTCATTAGGGCGAAGATTGCATCCGCCTTGCATCTCGCCCTCCCTGGGTGAGCTCTCCTCCTCTCCTGACCTCTCCAAAGACAACTTGCCCACGTTGCTTGAGCTGGCCTGGACTGCAGGGTTCGAGTGGGACGCGGGGATGGGATAGCTGAGCTGAAGGTGCACTTTTTTGGGGGGGGTAAGGCTGGGGGTTGCCACCTCGTGTGCTGCTCAGGGCGGATGGACCTGCCCCAAACACGCATAAATTCTTTGGGGCTGCACTGACGGCTTTTCCCTCCCAGCCAGGGCAGGGAGAGAGCACGTCCCATGCTGTCATTGCGGCTCAGCTAATGAACATCAACTCATTAAGATCCAGTTACCTCGTTGCTTTCCATCTGGCTCCTTGTTTCAGTCTAAACCAGGGCGATTACGGTTAATTTAAACCAATGAAGAACAGGTTTATGCTAATGCTCGTAAACCCAAATGGAAGTGTTCGAGCAGGTCTGCATGGAGGAACTGAAGGGCTTGAAGTAAACACAGACGGAGATCTGCGAGCACCTGGGACCTTGCCAGTCTGTTGGGTTTGAGCTGGAAGGAGGTACAGCGCCTTCCCCTCTTGACATATTACATCTCTTTCCTCCCTTTTTTAAAAGTTTTTTTACCAGTTTGGGCAGAGTTTATCCCAGAGTGCCATATAGTGCTGTGAACAGGGCTTTTTAAATTAAAAGAAAGACACGTACACCTGATGAACAGTGTTTGTCACGCTGTAATTGCATGTTACGCCTGGGTCTTGAAAAGGAAAGGCTTCTTTTTTTTCAGCGCAAAAGACCACATCTTAAAGGATTTTGATCAACGTTCGCATGTACTCCAGATTTACACGAGGTACACCAAGGAGAGCGGTGCCCTGGGTACACCCTTGCTCTGCAAAGGAAAATTAGCCGCGGTGGAGCTGCCTGCAGCATCTCTCGGGTCCAGAGCTGGGAGAGACAGATCCTGCTGGCATTCAGTGCAGAACAGAGCTGAAATGATAATATTTAAGTGATTGTAAAGGTGGGCTTGCCTTGCCTTGGGGAGGACATCACAAAATCCTCTAGGAAGCTGGGATCGGTCTTTGCTACATGTCCCTCTGAGGCCATGTCCAGCTGGAGTTTAGTTAGATCTGCTCGCTCCTGTGTCCAGCTGACCCCAGGTCTTCAAGCATATTAAAAAACCAGCTAGAAGTGATTGCAAGGGATGATTCAGACCTGTGCTGCTGTCCCTTTTGGTGCTCAACGCGGGGCTCTTGAGAAATTCAAGATAAGGACCGTAATTGGGAGAGGTGACGGGGAAAACATGGACTGGACACTGCCAAAGAGCATTAGAGTTGTGGGGAATTTTTCTTTTAATTGTGGCTAAGGGATGAGGGGTGGAGTGTGCACAAATTGTCCACCTTTGTCGGTGTTGTGATGATGTTATTTTGACTTTGGTGGGGGAATTCTTTTTGTGAGGGTTGTGAAGATTGTGTGATGAATGTATATTTTAATGGTATTGCTGTATTGTTGCAATTTTAGTTGATGTCTAGGAAGATCAGGCTAGGCTTTGAATGTTTATGTCTTAATTAATGAGACGAGGAGGATAAGGAGAGGAAATAGCTTTTATTAGCTGACTGATAAAGGTGGGGGAAAAGAAAATCAGACAATCGTCTTGTAACACATACCTAAAATTGTCCAGACAAGCGACCTTCCCTTTCCCCTTGCCTTCCCGCACCCTCGAACCATCCCAGCCACTGCCACATCAACACCTTTACTACATTTACTAGTTTTGTCCTTTGTGCATGTGAACGTGTCTGCTTTGGGTTTGGTTTGGTTTTTCACTGTTTGCTACCCTACTGCAGTTCTGGTGGCCATCAGTGGTCCCCAGACCAAGCGTGGGAGGGACAGTGGTGATCTGACCCAAGTCCCTTTACTGAAGATCATAGAATCATAAAATCATTTAGGTTGGAAAAGACCTTCAAGATCATCAAGTCCAACCATCATCCATGCCCAAGGGATGGAGTTGCCTCTTCCAAACCCACCCTTCGTGGTGGCTTTCTCCTCCTGCAGTGGACCCCAGTGCCTCCCTATCCTCTCGATTAGAAAGTCTCCCTATCCTCTCGATTAGAAAGTCTCCCTATCCTCTCGATTAGAAAGTCTCCCCTGGTCCAGCCAAAACTTTCTTTGCTGTTATTTCACAGCTTGTTGCCAGCTAATGTGGAGAGAAATTTATTACCTTCCTCTTACGGGTTTTAATTTAATTTTGGGGCAACTCAATAGAAAAAGGCAAAATAAATGTAAAAAGAAAAAAAGGAAGGAAAGGAAAAGGGTTATCAAGCACATTAACTCCTTATTTCTGACCACTCTCTTAGTGCAATGGAAGTGCTGTTACAGAGCCTGGCTGTGATTAACAGGGAAGATTCTCAGAAGCAGAAATTCCTTTGGCTTCCTGGGTGCGAGAGCTGACAAAGCAAGTGGAGGGAAGAGAGGCTGAAGCTAACAGGAGCCCCTCCGAACTCAAAACGAGAGGTGGCATAAAACGAGATGGCAAAGCATCTTTCAGGCCATCAGCAATCAGTGCCCATCGACATGCATGGGCTACAGGCATTTCAGAAGGAGCAAGCCTCCACCCCAAATCTCAGACACAGCCTAAGACAGTGGATGGGAGCCAAGGAAAGATGCCAGTTTTTTTGTGTGCAAGGAGAAGAGTTCTGAGTGCCATGCTGATATCTGGGCAGCCAAGGCAGGTGGGATGGGTAGATAGAACAAGCAGATAAGTGTGGTTTATAGGGCTGGTTGGATGTGTTTGTTATTTCAGTGGGAATGTTGATGTGTTCAAAATGAAGCATTCCTCAGGGATGTTCTTTTTTTGTTTTTTTTTTCTCTGTTAAGAGCCATATAATAAAACACTTCAATACCAAGAAGAACATTTTAGATCCGCATTTCAAACCACTTTTTTTCAGGGGGGGAACGAGCAAAACATAAGGCCAATTACTTCAGAAATTACTAACAGAACTAGCAATTAGCAGAACAATTGCTAATGATGATGTAAAAAGAGCAGTCACTGATGTATAGAATAAA
Organism: Haliaeetus albicilla; assembly: GCF_947461875.1. NCBI lineage: Eukaryota > Metazoa > Chordata > Aves > Accipitriformes > Accipitridae > Haliaeetus > Haliaeetus albicilla. The sequence continues at coordinate 81,785,423 of NC_091483.1, read as the reverse complement.
ATAAATAACAGCATAAAAGATAAATCACAGCAGAATGAAATACATAAATAAAAATGCTACAAAAGGTCAAAATTGCAGCAAAGGGTTTCTCTGTTATCACAGAAAAATATTTCTCTTGGCAGTTTTGTTTCCTTGAGAAATTTAACTTCCCCCAAACATCAGCATTTATTTGCCATTACTGTATTTTTTTCCTAACAGTTAGAAATTCAGACCGTCAGCTGCCCTAAATGGCAGGTATGGTTAGAGTCCTGAACCAAAGCTCTTTTGATTTGTGAAGGTCTGCCTCTCATGGTTGACTCTTTTGCTCATAAATAAAAGTCCTGAGAAGCAGCTTTTGGAAAAGGAGGCCAAACTAGGACTTTGCCTACACAGAGAGGTTGTCATGACAGTGCTCCATCCCAGCAACCATAAGATAACCACAAAACTTGAGAAGGTCACTGACCCAACAGCTGCTGTTTAAATAAACAGGGGATATAGAAGTTGGAGAGGGAAATGGAGAAGTCAGGAGCACTAGGAGGAGGGGAGGGTTAGCAAAGAGGATCTGGGTGTTTGACTCGAGGACTTCCCTGTGGCAATCAGGAGCAGGGGACACTTGCAGGGCACGAGGATCTTTGGGTTTGGAGACAACAGGGTGTCTGGGATGGTGCATGCATGCGAAGCCACCTCTGAACTTGGTCCTGCTATAATAGGCCTGTCCATGTGTCATCCTGAACACGAAGACACAACAGAATGTGGGCAAAGGGGACGGCAGGGCAGGAGGAGGGGGGAAAATGGTGTGGCCACAAGGAGAGAAGCACGTAGGGCAGAAGGTGACATTGGGTGGTGGTGGGGTTGCTCTGTTGGCAGAAGGGTGGGTTGACCGATGTGGGTTAGTCCAGGGCAGGAGTGTGCTTTAGAAGCAAGGTAATGACCTTGATTCCAATAAAGCCCAACAGCCTAAAACCTTTTGGTAATTCAGTTTTGCATGACGCATAAATATAAATATAAGCAGAAATATAAATATGAATAGAAATAAATATATACTATTTCTATAAATTCAAGTCACATTGTAATTTCTCCCAGTAGCTTGTTTGCTTTCTTAAACGAACACAGGGACCTCCCAAGCTTCCACCCTCTAATTTAGCACAAGTAAATACAAACAAATATAAATACATGGCATGAAAATGAGTGGCGTAGGTTCAGACTAAAATTAAACTCTTCAAGCTGGGTCCTGTTCCTCAACTTTGCCTTCAGTTAGAAATAACCAGTTACTTTAGCAGCTACCTCATGACAGATTAAAAAGATCTGGGTTCAATGTGTGTGAGGTTTTGGGTTTTTTTTTATTAAGCCACCTAAAATGTTAGAGGATGAGGAATAAAAGTTGAGCTTATTTATTTCTGTGGCATTAAGCGAGTTCACCCTCTGACTGGCTTCCTCACCTGATGCCCACCTCGAGGTAGGAGTCAATAAAATGTGCTTGAAGCTGGCTACCTGTGGGCAAGGACACATGATGTAGGTATAGCCATGACCTGAGGATGGCTCACTGTGAAAACCTCACCTGGAAGAAAATCTCTCTTGCATTAATCGCTTCAGCCACCAGCTTTGTTTGTCTCCTATTTGCTGGTGGTGGTTTTTCTGTTTCCTTTTTAGATTTAATGCTGTGCATATTACAGAAGCCAAATTTTAAACAGTGGAAGTTGAACGTGTACTTGGATAAAAGCACACGAGTGTCTTGTCTCCATGAAATGTTTGCAAAGCAAAGGGGGTGTGGGGAATAAAAACCACAGTGCATCATCCTTTTTCTTGCTTTTAATGCCAATAGTGAGTGGCAATGCCTAACCGAAGCTTGTTCCTGTAGTCTCTCTCAGTACAAATACGGACATTTACCGGCCCTCTGGGAACAAATTCTGACACCTTGTCCCTCACAGAAATAATGGCACCATCCTGTTTTACATCTTTTGAGAAATTTGGCCCAATATAGCAAGATGCTGCCCAGCTGGCTTTCTTCTTCATCCAGCTGAAAAAAAATTCCTCCTGGCAGAGGTTTTTCTTGCCAGTTCTGGTGACATGCAACACCAGCCAGGCCGGGCTTTGCTTGCTTACCCAGCGCTTGTGCTCCGAATGTGGCCTTTTGGTGAACTCCTGTGCTACCTGGGAGCGTGCAAAGGCTGGACTGAGCTCAGCCACTTCTTTGCTTCATAATCTTAAGGACCTTTTTGGGTCTATAGCATGGGTCACTGGCGGCTGAGAGAGTTACATCTCTTCTGTATGCCTCGCTTTTTCCTTCTGATCACATGTAATTCATCACAAAGTGGAATTCTATGGCAGCACTGACAGCAGGAGGAGGACATCTCCTTATGCCTGTTTCAACACATCGATAATCAGCTCAGCCTTCCCTGACCTCCCCATGAAAGGTCAGAAATGCATTTCTGGGTCTTTTTGCTTGAACTCTCCTGTGGTTCAGCTTGGCTTCTGCAAACCCTCCCGTTAAACCAGCAAAGAGTGTTCTCATGAGTGATGTTATCCTAACAGTTTCCTAGTCATTAAAAGAGGAGAATAATATCGCTAGCTGCTGGTCCAAATATTGCCATCTGATGCAACCCGCAGAGTTAAAAGTGGTAATGAATTTAGCAACAGGCATAGCAATGGGCATGTAAAAGCATTAGCCAGATGTTTGCTTTTAGCATGACACATGTAGGATAGGCTTGTTCTCTTCCCTCTGGCTCTAAAGTGACTGCATGACTGCATTCTGATTTAGAGGCCAGAAGGAAACCTTAGCTTCGTCTTGGCTAGTAAAAGCGAGAAAACATTGCTGATAGCTCTCTAGTTCGGAGGTGAACTAGGTCAGAGTAGCCCCATTAAGATAGGTTTTGCTAAAGGAATGACCTTACTGCAACAGCTAGGCTATTTGGATGGCAGCATCGGTTTCTTATTAGTTGTTCCCAAGTGATTCTGTGATGCTTTGTCATTGCAGCCAGCGAATGTGGCCTTCCAGGGCAGGGCTTTCTGCTGGCAAGCAGAGCCAGGGAGGAGAGCAGGCAGTGACAGATAAACATACGCCTGGGACTCCGGAGCTTGAAAAATCAAATGCTTCAGGACCCAGTGACTATATGCAGATGTATTTAGCAGGTGAATGCCCCTCCAAGGATGTTACACATATGATGCCTCTGCTAGGCTTAAATGAGATGCCTTGAATCAGACTTCCCCGTTGTCCACTCTAAGGATGTCTTTTCAGATGGGAAATGGTATGGAGCTGCAGTTCCCAAATTTCTTCACTGGTGGCTTTGCATCTTGGGAAAAGCCCTGTTTCTGCAAAAGAACTTCCAAGGGGTTTGGAAATCTTCCACGTGGTTTCCAAACCCCGTGGGAGTTCAGCAATCTTACCAGTGGCTGTGACACTTGGCTGCTGTAGAGAAGGGGAGGTAGTCATCTCCTCTTCTTCTGTGCTGCTCCAAGGTGCTTTAGACAACACTGCCAGGTGAATTTTTACCAGGGTATTTCTGAAGCTGAAACTTTTCAAGAAACCACATGGTAATTGTAGCATATACCCTATTTCCTGATCTCCCAGGGAGGAGGGTGGGAGATCCAAACCCCCAAAATGGGATCAGATCTCTGTTCTCACTGGTGAACGGCCAGCCTCATTTACTGAGTGTGTCTTTCAAATTACACATCCCAATTGGAAGGAAGGGGTTAGAGATAAATTTCAGAAATATTTTACGTATTATCCCCCAGTTAAAGACAAAGAAACAAAGGTATTAACCAAGATCCTTCAGGGAAAGGAGCCAAACTTTCTGTCTCCGCTGTTAGATTTCCCGGATCACCATGGTCCCTGGTGAGCTGGGCTCAGTTGCCCCAGAATGCTGCAGGTTGCAAAGGCTGAGAGAGCTGATCTTCAGTCTGAGGACATCTTGGCAACGTTCAATGTGCAAACAGCCACCATTTTACAGACTGTCTTTGCTTGGGGCTATCCCACGTACCTCCCCCCTTTTTTGCTTTTTGAGCATTTCCTTGGAAGTCAGAGAGTCCTTGTTGTGGGGACACTGGCAGAAGGTGGCTGTCACACAACATGCCAGCAACATGCCAGGTGTCAAAATAAATATCTCGGGGCCCTTGGCAAGGTCATGCTTTCTCCTGGAAATAAATCCGTGGGGTCTGTATGTGTTGCTACCTCTCAAGAGAAATCCAGGTCTGACATGCAAGTCAGAAGCAAGCTCCCAGAAGGTAGTATCCAAATCAATCTTTCTGATCTTGGCTATTAGGGATCTTGAAATCTAATGAGTCAATCAGACAGAAGACATGACTCCCAAAGACTCATGGAAATTACTTTGGAGAAGACAATGAATAATCTTCTTGCGTCAGCTAGCTAAAGAACTAAATCAGGTCAAGGAAGATCAGTCATTATTAAAACTATCATCATTATTTTTAGTAGGGACTAGAATATAAATATATGGAGAGGAAAAGAAGAAAAGTACATGTCCAGAAAAGTGCGTGTTATGAGCAGCTTGACAGTCAGTCAGAGAAAATGGTATAGATTAGAGGCAGCAATCTGGAAAGTGAGGCAGAGACAAGTTAGTAAGGCCACATTAAAAAACAGTAGGAACCCAACACAGATTTTTTCCAGCTCTGTTCCAGGAATGAAACAGGATTTAGTGGTTGCTGTGCAGTGTTTGGATAAAGAAGCATCCATAAAATCCAAAAAGATGTCCGCTGCAAAAGTTACATTGCAACACTGTTAGATAGGGGAAGCCTGGAACGGTTTTGAAGTCTACAGCTGCTTCCAGCTTCTGGTTTGGAGCAAGGGCTGATTGCAGACCATGATGCAGGAGCAAAAAGGAAAGTGCAGTAATCTAATACAGATGTTTCAGCAGTGAGTGAATCCTTGGTTTTGACAGCAGTTCTCTGGCATTCAGGAAATTACTGTGGTTAGAGATTAATGCCTTCTACTGCTCTGCTTTCCTTCCAGGATGAGGGAAAATAAAACATGAAATATGAACGCAGAAGTTACCGAAAGCTGAGAGGTGGTCTTAGAGTTTGTTTTTTCCCCCCACATTCAAAGCCATATTTGCTGGAGAAAGTCTGAGAATGTTTGTCTTAGGTTATATTTGTTTATGAAGAATATAACAGCCAATTGCTAGAGCCAACAAAGACCAGAACGCAGGTCCTCACCATCCAGGGGTGCCTCCTAAATCCAAATAATTCCGTGTAATGGGATTACCTTAGCACAGCAGTGAGGGGTCAGGAGAGAGGGTGAACATAAGCAAAATTAGCATGAATGCTAATAGCTTCTTGAGTGTTAGGAAAATAATTTGTTTAGGGGAGGTCTTAGCACCCATTCCTGTATTTTCAGCGTGACAATATATGAAAATCCCTTTGTACCACAGTGACCCACCTCTGATCACTTCTTATTTTATGATATAGCTGGATGCAATACCATACCAGTGAGAAATTCTGGATTTTCCTGCACAATGGCTACACCTTGACAGTGATGGCTGTGGCCCAAGTGCCAGATGATGAGTATCTGAGGATGGATATCCTCTTGGCTGCAGATTAGCTGTTAAAGCAAAATGCAGCCATAATTGCCAAGAAATGAACTAAAGGAGAGAAAAAGGACTGGTAAAGATATCAAACACAGAGATATCACCTCTGCCTCTGGTGGGAGGAGGAGTAATACACTTTTATACTCTGTTGAGGGTATAGGTGGTATATACTTGCCAGAGTATATAGGTGTATTACTACCTACCTGCTCTGCTGTCTTGCTGCTGTCAGACGAAAGACTCCAGACCTTTTTCTTGTGCCAGCAAGGCCACTCTGTCTCTTCATACTGGGGAAAGAGGACGAGTGAGATCACTGCCTGAGAACATATGCTAAACTCTTCCTCCCAGGATTTCCCATGAAAAGAGAATCAAGAAATAATTGGAGAGAAACCAGAGATACAACAACTTGCAACACACCAGGCAACAGGACTCTGGTAACACTTAGAGCAGATTTCTGGTCTCCTGAGTTTCTTTTCATTGTATCGATGCAATGAAACTTAAAACACATGAAACTGATAAAGAAAGGAGCCGATGGCACAGTTTAGTGTAAAAACCCCCTTTGTGTTCATAGTCCATGTAATTGTTTTTTGAATACTTCCATGGGCATCATCTAATTCCTTTAAAGTAACTAGCTGGATTCAGATGAAGAAAACCTCTGTGGCTTCATGGAGGCAAAACTAATGTTGGGGGTTTTTACAGCATGCTGGAAAAGCTGAAGGTGAATGTGGTGAGAACAGTGCAATACATTCAGCTGAAGAAATGCCTTCAGTTGTCAGCTGCAGGGACTGCAGAACTTATCTCCTTTCACACTGGATACCTAAAAATGCAGTGAGCCCTTGGGGTTATGATAGATACTTCCATAAATCCCTAAGATTTGTATAAAACAGCCCAAAGCTCAATAGAGTAAAACAAAAAGCACCACAAAAGTTAGCAGTGGAAAAGAAAACACAGAACATTATGACACTGCATAACTCCTTAATATTTGGATTTTCCCACATCTTGAATACTGTGTGTAAGTTCAGCACCCTTATCTCAAAAGAGATATAGGAGAACTACAGAGGAAGGCAACAAATCCCTGCAGCTGTTAGCAACAGTTTTTCTATGAAGTCTGGTTAAGTAGGTTAGGACTCCTCAATCTGGGAAAGAGATGCTTAAAGACGAGGATAAAAACTCAAGGGGAATGGAGGTGATGGAGAAGAACCAACTATTCCTGGTCTCTTCCAAAGGAAGAACTCGGGGCCATTGAATGAAACTAGTAAGTGTCAGATTAAAAAAATACAACAGGCTTCCTTGCCGGAGGATGTTGTGGTACAGGAGGTTTATATGGCTCCTGGAAGAGTTTGCCCAAGTATTTGAAGAAATAGATTACTAAATGAGAAAATTGCATCAAATTCAGGAAATCTTCTGAGCTGAAAGTAGTGGTGGGCAGTGGGAACGCACAAGGAAAGTGTCACTTTTTCGTGCCATGTTCTGACTCTCCCTGATTCTGTGCAAGGCTGACAATTTTAAAGCCAGCACCAGGAACATCACCAACAGAGAGTCCTTCTCAACCAAAGGCACACCTTTGGTGACTCTCTGTCACATTGGAGAACCATGTTGTTACCCTCAGTGGTGCCCTGTTAGGGCTGATGTGCCTCACTAACCTGCGCTGCCCCATCCATCCCCTGATCTACCCCAAAGAATAGTCTAGGGCAAGAGTGATGGGTTCAGTGCTCCAAGGCTGGAAAGGAGACAGACCTGCCATCGTACTGGTACCACTCATGACCCTGTGACAGGCTCAGTGGTTGCTCAGGTCTATATGGCAAACTGAAGGAGGAGGGGAGGATCTGGGACAGTCTGCTGGGAAGCAGCCTTCAAGATCTGTCACAAGACTAAGACAAAGGGTCTAAAGCTCTTATCTGCTTTGGTCATCTTCACTTTTCTGGCTGTGTTATATTTTTCCTTCATGACTGGTTCAGGATCACCAGACTGGTTAATGAACTGGAACAATTTCATAAGAGATGAACCTGAACTGGAATTCAGCCAAGAAACATAAATGGTTCAACTACCTGATTAGGAGATGAGCTTAAGCCAATTTGCAAGCAAAACCGAGGTCTGTGGGATTTAAGTCAATTCTTATCGTGGTTATCAGCTCAGGACATGAAACGTAAGAGAGATGAATCTCCATGTGGCTGGCAAAGATTAGAAAATGTGTTGTTTCCTTCTCATATGATATACTTAATTCCTAAGTATCTGCTGGAGAGCTTGAGTGGATTCTTTGCTGTGCTGACTTTCCCAAAGCGATGCTATATCCTTCAAAACAATGTACTCAAAGCAACCTATTAAGAAAAACTACACAGCTGAGATATTTGCTTAATTGGAGCTTCTCTTCAGAAACTAGGTCAGCTCCACAGTAGCAAATCACAGTGATGGTCATTTAATTGAGATGCGTAGCCAAATCAGGGCATGCCAGGCAAGGCCTGTGTGGGCTGTGATACATATTCAGGTTTCTGGGACTTCATTCAAATGATGTTGAACTAGCTGACCAGCCCAATACTTGCTGATTTATTTTGTACTTTTGCATTGTATGCTTGCCTCTAACTCTTGGCAATCACAACCACGCGTCATCATGGCCACCCCACTCAAACTACTTTTTTCAGCTAGGTGCATTCAAATCAAGAAGACATGAGCATGGCTAACCTAACAAACTCATAAAGTTACAAGATTTTAACAAAGTTGAGGGGCAGCAACACTTTGCCTAACAGAAAGTAAACTGGAAGCTTCAAAAGGAGGTTTACAGATTCTTATGGAGGGCCACTGACTTCCTTTTCCTTGATCCTGACTTTTAAACATAATTGCGTAGGAGTATGTCTAATACAAATGGTGTATTTAGTGAATAAGTTAAAAAAACAGGAGAAGACTCCATGCACACAGTGGAAGGGAAAGACGAGAACAGTAATGACCATGTAAATAATGTGTCTAAGTCACGCAGCTTAATGCATTACCAAGAAGTGCTCAGACACAATGGCGATGAGCATAATATAGATGAGCATGCAGAATAGGAAAAGACACCAAAGAGATAACTCATGCAATCAGTAATGTTCACCTTTTAAACCTGTCAAAATAGCAGGATCCAACCAATTTTCCTTTTATTGTTCCTCTGTCAGTTGAACACAGAGCCCTAAATTAAAATAAGCTAAGTGTGAGAAAGCTTCTAATTGAAGCGTTACAAGAAATTTCCTAGAGGATATTAAAATACCCTAGAATCAGCTTCTAGAGGAAATACAATGCAAAGAGATTCAAGCACTAATTAAGCAGGCAAATAAACCACAAGGCATATAAACAATCCAGCCAATAAACTGGGAAAAAGATCTTCTCCATGGAGCTTGGCCACAGTCTATGCAAAATTGTGTATCCAAGAACCGCAATCAGAGTTGATGCTGGAATTGGAACAGCCTTTGGGTTTCCTATAAATCTAGGATGAGAATGACCCCAATAAACACTCCAGCAATGGCCCAGTGCTGTTGAAATCAGCCTTTCCTGCTGCATGCACCAGTTGGCTTTATGTGATATTTGATTTGCTTTCAGTGTTTATAAGAGATGCCAGAGCTTATATAGACCTTGTAGAAAGGTCTCTTGTGTAGCAACAATTCACTCCTTTGCTAAACACTGATTATATCTTTGTCATGTGCCACAACCATCTTCCAATTCTCAGTGTGGAAGATTCACTTTACAGCTTCGAATGCGTTTCTGGAAAATGAACAGAATTAGTCACAGCGATACCTATTGGTAGCAACTGGGGGATCTGAGAAAGGAATTCTTTGACCCAGACATGTCTGCAAAGAAGAGTACTGCGGGGTATATAAAGAAACCAGAAAACTCTGGATGTTAATAAGCATAAATTTTTGATGGGCAACTAAAAAAAACCCAACCAAAGAGAAAAGGAGAAGTTACGACTTTTAACAGAATAGGTAGGAATGGACTGAGAACATGAAGATACAGGACAGCTCGAATGAGACTGAAAAGATATGGATGGGTCTTAGGAAAAGAAGGCAAGATATTGATAATGGTCTTCAGAAAAATGCATTTCCTCAGATGGAAGTAGTTAAGACCCAAGAGGGAACTATTTTAAGGGGAAAAATTTTGGAGAACTGAAATGCTTTAAGAAATTTCTGTTAAAGGAAGACATACAGAACATGAAAAATGGTTTAAGAAAGTTGTAAGAAACTTACTTGGCAAAAAGACCTTTAGGGATCTCAGAGACAGGTGGGAAATGTACAGCATCCAGAAACTTCATCAAAGCACTATGGAGAAGTTTATTAGACAAGCACAAATATATAGGGACAAAAGGTAGACAAAGAACAACAAAAAAAGCGTCTGATAAGTATAAGAAGAATGAGATGAATGTCCATGACACAGTTGTTCCTCATCTCAAGGGAGAGGAAGATGTCAGCCAAATACTTAAAAAAATAACGCTATCTCAAAAGCGATTAGGTGTTTGGCACAATTAACATTACTGAAAAGAAACAAGAAGTCAGGCTATAATGGGAGAAAAAAAGATATAGCAGGTAGGTGTTTCAAATGATCTGGAGTTGACAACATTCACCTGTGTGTATTCTGGAAGATAGCTGGAAAAACCCACGGAGAAACGGTAATGACCTTTGAAAACATGGGCTGGGGGGTGAGGTGGGCAAGGACTAACATAGTGCCGATCTTTGGAAAGAAGGATGGGGTGATAAAGTGAGTTGGCATGATTTAAGTTTTCAGAATAAAGTTGAAATAAATACTCAGTCTGTAAGCATGCAGAAGACAACAGAGGGATAAATAACAGCCAAAACATTTATTTTTTTTTAATAAAGAACAACCTGCATTGAAGAAATTTAATTTCTTTTTTTTTGACAAAGCAATAGGCTTGGAGGATAGGAAAGAAACCATAGATGTTAAATATTGTGACTTAAGGTCTGGACATTATTTCACTACATAGTCTCCTAAGCAATTTTGGGAAATGAGGATTAGATAATGCTACTATTTATTGTACTGCCATTTGACTGGAAAACAGCAAAGCATTAATAACTATTCTCTGAGAAGCATCAGACCAGAACAATGTATTAAGAAACAAAAGCATAAGTCTGTCATAGGACACGTACCAGTCAACTTTTTTTTTATTAACGACTTTGAGATTCTACAGACTGATGGCATTTGCAATTCATGTGAACAAGCAGGAAGACAAGACTCAAATCTGAAATTGTCCTGACAGATTGGAAAAATCTTCTGGAGAAAATAAAGTCCAATTCAATAAGGCCAAATGTAAAATTCTAGCCCTCACAAAGAATAATCAGCTGTGCGATACGGGAGAGTGGATGAGTGGCAGCAGCCAGTGGAGGAGACTTGGGGCCACAGCAAGCACACAAGGAAAGTTTGTCAGGAATTCACGCTGCTGTGGAAAAGGAAACTGCCCTGCAGAGATGGGAATGCACCAGGCTGTAAGTAAAAATCGATCAAATTCATAGCAACTTTTTTTCTCACTTAAACTGTTCTAATATGACATAACACCCTTAAAGTGTGTGGAATCATATTGCTCTAAATCTATTGGAAATTCATGTATTTTTTCCCCATTCTGTGATTTTTCAGGATTTGGGAAATTCTTATTACCTCTTATTACACTTTTAATTTGAATACCAACTAAAAAAGGACCCAAGGGAGACAATGGGAGGGTTGCCTAATGATATGGTCATGGCTAAGACTGATTTTGGCACAGAAATCCTGGCAGCTCTGGTCTACAGAAAGTCTGTGGCTTGTGATGAGCTCTGCTGCTAGTTCAGAAAGGAGATGACATAGGACTGTTGATGGTAACGAGTGACACACAGGCTATCTTTAGCTCAGTAAAGTTGACTGGTCAGGTGGTCTCCCAAATTCTGGATAGTGCCACGCTTCTGTGAAGGGGGCCACAAATAGCTCAAGGTGAACAAGAATTTAAAAGTTAGGCACCATGCCACACTCATATGAGTACATTCCTTAGGTCCCAGTCACTCTACTGGGCATGAAGACGTCTGGCCAGTATACTGATGTTGGCCATCATGGGAGATGTAGTTCAGGTGGAATTTCACAGACCCATAGCATCAAATTTTAGGTTGGAAGGGGCCTCCAGAGGTTGTCTGGTCCAATACCCTGGTCAAAACAGGCGTCACTAGGTCAGGTTGCTCAGGGCCATGCCCAGTTGACTCTGGAACACCTCCAAGGACAGAGTATTGCTTTTATCGCCTGTACCTCTTGATTCTCAGTGTTTCTTAGAGGGACTGAAGGGGTGAAAATGAAGGTTGTTTCAATCCTCTGATAACCCCGAAAGCCAAAATTCAAATGATACAAGCAAAAGATGCTGAAAAGAATGAATTGCAAGTGTAAAACAATTTAAGCAAAGAAAGAAAAAGGATGGGAGGAAAGGGGGAAACAGTTAATTCCTCTTTTGTATGAACTGCAATATGTACAGACAAGGAGATAACAGGGTGCTAATGTGCCAAGTTCTTTAATATTTTGATTGGCATGAACAACATAAATAAGTCAGCTATAGCTAAAGCTTGTCCTACACGTCCAGACAGCTCTGTAAAAATGTAAAAATTTAAGGAGGGGTGAATCTTGCCAGCGCTTACCCAGACACATGAAACTGCTGAGTTCAACACTGCTACTTCAGTGAAGAAAAGTTTTCAAGATGGTATGCCAGGCATGTCCCTTAAACAGATTAGTCTGTGATCCTTGGTCAACAGTCTTTCGAAAGCATATGTGATTCCCAGGCCCTTTGGAAACCTTACCTGGCATTAATTCCATTTGTATTTACAAATGCTGTAAATTATAGGTGTCACATGGACTGATATCTGCAAAAAAAGGCTGTTATTTTTCATACTCTATGGTTAGGAATAACAAGTCTGCTTATGGGCCAGAAAGCAAGATTTCCCATTTGGAAGAATTTAAAGAATTAATTATTTGGCAGAACAAACGTACTTGTAAAATTAAGTGTCAGAACACATTTTGCCCTTTGATTCCCTCTAAAATTCTCAGATAAACCAACTTACCCCAGATACACAAATCATATACATCAGCTGCCCAGCAGGGAAAAAAGAATACTATACGTAAATGAGTAAAATCTCTGGATTTTTGAAGAGAGGAACTAACCTGAGTTGCCCGAAATCCTTTTTTGATCCACAAACAATTTTAAAATGTTTGAAATGCTTCTTTTTTTTTTTTTTTTCTTCCTTGGTTTTTTTGTACATGTTTTTCCATGGTTATCAAAAACTTTGTGTCTGGAACACTGAGATCTATTCAGAGAGAGTTTGTCAAGAACAGCGAACATACATCCACTTCTAATCCAGGAATCCAGAAAATGTCACAATAACTCGGCAGAACCTGAATTCAGTAAGAATCATTCCTGCTCTCCACCACCATGTTGAAAATCCAAGCAAAGCATATAAGGAGGATTTACGTACATACCTATATATATATTTATGTATGTATGTATTAAAAAAAAAATTGTTTTTGCTTTGGCTTGATTTACCATAGATTGCATCAAGCAAAATAATTTTTCATGAAACTGGGAAAAAAAGGCAGAAGAGGAACTGGAATTCATAGAGGTCAATAACTCTGGCATCCACATTGCATTTTGGAAACACTAAAGATTCCCAAGACAAAGAGCGGCTCCTTCCTGGGACATGTTACCCAGCTTACAGTTGCAGCAGATATATCTAATAGTAGAGGAAGTCTTCCAAACAACGGCAGTGATAAAAACAGGTATCTTAGACCATTTGTTTTGTGATATATGTCTAACTTGGCTAATGTTGCAGGAGATGACATGCTGCCTTTTTCTTTTACTTACGAAGCAATTGTTTGAGTGGTTTCAGTATTGGACCACTAAGATTATGACTATATTTAGATGTAGATCAATGCATCTGTACCCAGAGGGTTTTCTTACAGCTCATACTAATCAGAATGGTTAAAAAGGTAGCGATCGATGAATCAGGTGCTAATCGTGTTTGCACTGTGATTACAATTCGGTAATTCTGGATTTTATTTGCACAATCACCCAATGCCAGCCACACTGCGCTGACATTGACAGAACTTGCAATAGAGCCAGGAATAACCAGCTGGTTGAGTTACTGCAGCAAAACACTTCTGTTCGGTAAAATGCCTTTCAGACACGGGTCACGCTGAAATGCTTTACAGCATTAAAGTCAGAACAAACAAGGAAGTGAAGCAAAACTTCCCTTAAGGGTTTTACGCTTTAGCCCATAGCTGGCCATGGGGGTCATTTTTAGTGCTGGTCACAAAAGATATTGTCTTTGTAGTCTGCTGAAAATAAAGTGGGGTGGTGGTGGAGAAGGTGAAGCCAAGGGAAAAATAAAAGGTGACAGTCTAGGTTTCTATACTGGCAATAAGGCTTTTAAGAACATGAGGAGTTAAAAAAAGCACTCTGAAAGCAGCAAGAAATCTTAGCACCTCTTAGCCCATAGTCTGGACAGAGCGTCAGGGGAAGGCAGAGGGTATGAAAATGAAACACAGAAGAACTTAATTCTGTGGTTGCATTGGTACAGCTAAAGAGCTGGGAGGAGGGACGAGATGAGACCAGCTTCTTGCTTTGTTGGTGGAGACAAAGGTGAGGGTAGTCATAAAGGGTCTCGCTTATACCCAGCCTCCCATTTTTGCACAATTTAGGACATTTTCTGTGAGAAAGAAAAAGATGTCTTTGGACATGTAAAAGGAGTTATAGTGGAGTTTTTTATAAAGAAGTTAGAAGACTCCCTCGGAAAATACAATTGTGAGCAGTTAACAGTCTGGAAAATTCAAAGGAGCTGCAAAACCATGTTTGATCCTGTACCAAACAAAGGGATGGAGAATAAAAAGTGAGAACAAGCTTCGTCCTTTAATGTAGTCTGCCTTACATTGTTGGGTCCCTTACAAGATATAAATAAAATTATTATCTTTGTAGATATCATTATGTATAACTGAAAACCAGGAGGGACGGTAAGGAAGGCGCATCATTTGAATCATCCCTTACAGCTGCAGGAATGGGACCTGTGATGGTGAGGATGCAGATGGTCTGGAGCATCGGAGCTGTGGTTTATGAACATGACCACCAGAAACTACAAGATTCTACATAGCAAAAGTTTCTATGAACTGCCAACACACTAGTTTATGTTCACAAATTCTTTTCAGTTCATAAACTGGGTTCAGTAACTTCACAGTGTAAACTGAGGCACAGGTTGCTGCAAAGGTTTTTGCTCAGAACCAAATCTCTGGCTATTTCTTATGTGGCCACTAAACTTTGTTGCCACTGCCCTTGATGATTAGAATAGAATAGAAAAGAATAGAATAGAATAGAATAGATTAGAATTGAATAATTATTAATAAATAATTAAATGCTAAAAATTAAATGCTAAATTTATATAGCTTGGTTTTTTTTAGAAGAATAGCACTGCAGAGGACATCTGGATCTACCAGAGGTGGGGAAATTTCACCCAGCGTCTGGCACCCCGAAAGTGCTGCTTGCCAGGGAGGGATTAATTCCTGTGCCGATGCGGTGGCTTTGGCATGGATCAACACGGGGAATGTCAACATCAATTATCTGTTAAATCTCACCAAAATGCTATGACATGGAGGGAGAATAGACTTCCAGAGCAGACAGGCTGTAGCAGGTAGAAGCAAGTCACCGAGATTTTATACAGCTGTCGCGCTTGCAAAGAATTTATTCTGTGGTTCTGTTTTTACTCCATGGGCACGTAGTTTAATTTGCCAAACTGTAATCATGCCAATATTAATTATCCATAATGAGTCAGTCATGCAAAGTAAAACCTGACCACCAGGGAGATATTAGAGGTGATGTACTTATTTTTTATGTGCATATTAATCTGCTAACTTTAAATCTAAAGAACATTGTTAGACTGAAAAGGCACTCATTATTAAAATTAGGCTGAAAGTTATAAGGCAGAAAAGATGCTGAATGATCTCTTGTGGCAACAGTGATTTACAAATATTCATTATTAAAAACAGAGAGAGGTTGTGTTTCAACACTTTAATTATTCTGTAAACAGTATCCAATTAACTTGTATTAATCTTATGTTTGTTTGTTTTCTTGACCTGTGTGAATGGCACAGGAATTTATTAGCATTTTTCATTTATACCCATTTACAAAGATGTCAAGGTGATAGAGTAACTGAGGTTACAGAGTTGGGAGGGGAAGAAATGATAGCCAATGTCTACTTAGCAGAGTGTACTTAGGCTAAGCAAGTGACTGTGAACTGCAGCCATGCGATGTTTTTCATTTATGATAAACTTGTCTGAAAATTGCAGCATTTCTCAGAGTTCAGTGTGACATCAAGCAGATGACTCTACTAGTACTGAAAACAGGTTTGTTATGTTAATGAGTAATTAAGCTAAGTAAACTATATATTTGCTGACTTCAAGATATGTAAAGCTCCCCAAAGACAAATAAGATAAGGGTATAATCTGAAGTATTTTAGGAATCTTGTGGCAGCGTGCTTAGATTAGTCCAAAGGGATAGGCATGTTTGTTTTTTGAGCATCCTTTCCTGAGCAGATTTGAGATAACCCTCGTGACTCTGCTCTCCAAGGAGAGTGCTATGTCTAATCCATTGCAAAGCTGTCTGTGCCTTTTACTAATAATCTAATAGACTGAGCCCAGCTCTGAAATCTGGAGTGTCGTTATATTGAACCATGCATTTATAACTATCAACATAACATGGAATACTGCCATTTCACAGCGGCTGGTGAGTTGGAGAGCGGAGGGTGTCACAGGCCAGCAGAGAACAACAGAGGACTTAGAAGAGCACTTCTGTGTACAACCAATAACTATCAAATAGCCAAATACAAGGGAGCAATTTGCAGAACCCCCCCACCTTGTATATAATAATGAGAGTCTCAGCGCGTAGGAGGTGAAGCTGAAGATTGTTGCGAAAGGTGTTAGGCTGCAGACCACTTAGAGAGCCCAAAGTCAAGGCTGAGATGCCTTTGAAAAAGCATATCTATTAATCAGACTGAGACAGAAAAATTGTAAGAAAAAGGGCACATGAGCAATACAGAGCTGCAACAAGCTGCCAGCCAGCATAACAGTAATAACATTCTAATAGGGCTTTTGCTCAAAGACTTTGAAAGACCATGAGGTTTAAAAAGACCTAAAGGGCTTGTGGCAAAAGCCACACGCCTAGGAGATGGGTTGTTGACTTGTAACTCCATCTGCCTCAGACAATTCTTCAAGCAGCTCTTTAAAGGTCACGCGACAGAAGGAGTTCAGTGGAAGGTGTAGCAACCTGTCTGGAGAAACCTTGTCTACATGCATGTGGCTAAAACACAGGTAGGAGATGCAGTATCTTTCATGAGCTCTTACAGTGAAGAGGGCACTAATTTGAAAATGAGAGTCCTCCTAACGGTTGCAGAATGGACAGGGAGAGGCAGGGTTCTTGCAGGGTTTCCAGCTGGGCAGACACGCAGAAGAAGGAGAAGTCTTGTATTTTCCATATGATGGAAGCCATGGAAGAGAGCACCATGCTTTCCTCTCTTTGCAAATTGTCTTCTTGTTGCTAATAAGCCTAGCAACCATTTTAATTAGCAGTCACAAAGATGAGCTTTGAATAAATCGGGTTCTGGTCCCTGAGGATCTCAAGAGTCAATATTGGAGCCTCCTGACCTTGGACAGGAAGGAAATTTCTTCAGTGGATGGATGGATGGATGAAAAGATCAGTTCGTAAATCCAGTTTTAATTTATGAATATTCACATCTTTCTGAGTACACCATTTTTTACCCCTCAAAGCCTGTGTTTCAGCAGTCAACATACGGCAATAAACACATAAATGATGGTGACCAAACCTGCATGTGAAAAGCCTCAACTGCCTAATTACCTGGCTGCAGGTGACCTGAGTGTTTCTGGGAGCAAGGTGGAACCTGGAAAGTCCCTGAGACTTCACATGTGCTTTATAAGCCCTTGGCATTTCAGGCACATGGGTAAAACTCAACTTAGTCTAGTAGAGGCAGAGACACACTGCCAGGCTGTGAACTATATAAAGAATTTGTTTCCCTGGGATATGGACCAACAATCTCCTTCAAGTGCCTGAGACCATGAAGCTGAATTATGGATGTATTTTGTCAAGTCTTGAAGTTCAAGCATTGTACGGAGGAGCAGTCCCTTTGTGCTACGCATTTGGTGGATACATGAAACATCTCAGGCTCCAGTCCTGTCAACCAAAATGCTTTTGTCCCAGCAAAAGTACACTTTAAAAGACAGCACGTCACACAGCATTCGCTTTGCTATTTTAAACTGTACACACATTCAACATCATGGAGCAGCTGAGCACCAGGACATGGTATTCACACTGGAATCCGTTTCAGAGAGGTTCACCCTTGTAGCACTTCCAGAGGAGTCCAGAACGGTGAGATTTGATCCAATTGCCTGGGCTGCAGAAGAGCTCTGAGCAGACCCCTGAAGGGTCAATGACCGGTTACATTAAAAAGCTAGAAAAATGGCTATGTGCCACAAAGCACTGAGCTGTAGTTATAGCTGTGATCCTCTGGAAAATGAGACTAATTATTCAGATATGCTGATAATGATTACTCCTGAAATAGTTTTGATCAGCCAGTCCTGTGAAAGCTTTGACATGTGTCCAAAGCTCTTTGTCCCTTCCATCAGCCATCCAACCTAACAATCACAACTGTCCCTCTGGTATCTTAACCTTTCAGGATAAAATGACGAAATGGCCAGGCAACAAAAATGCCCCCCAAAGAGTCCCTGAACTAAGCACAGGCTCAGAAAGTTGTTACATTAAATTTTATTTAAGCACAGTCGTAATAGTCTTTTATTATCCATTTGGGTAAACTCTGAAACGGCAAAAAAAAAGGGCAAAACCTGCAGGAAACTGATTTGAAAGCTGCCCTGCATCATTCCAGAGAAAGCAGGTAATGAGCTTATGCAAGTCCGTGCTGGGATGTGTACACACATTGGGATTTACACTTTCAGGTTTCAGTGTTTGCATGCAAGTTCAAGTTCAGCATTTCCTGGTGGGTGAGAGCCTCCTTACGGCTATTGATTAATGTAGAGCCTTCTGGCTGGATTTCTAAAGGAGAAAAATAAGGAGAAAAAGAACTCAAAACAAGTCAAGGAGCTTAATTGCTTCAGCTCTTACATATCAACTACTTTGCAGGAAAGTGGCTGTATCACAGCACATTTATTTCTGATGTCTGCATTCTAATACCTCCCTAGGCTAAGGTAGCTGAGGCTGATGCAGAACTTGCAGGGTTGACTACGGGGTTTAGAGGATGTGGTGGGACGTGAGACCTGGGGCAAGACTCCACCACCCCAGAGGTCCCTTCCTCCCTGGAGTTCCTATGAGAACATCCTGGCCTCCCTCTCCCTCTTCTCCACCATCCCCTTCCCCCTTCATCACAGTCTACACAGGCAGAATTGCCCAAAATTCATCGCAGCCCTAAGCTACTGTCACCTGAACATGCAGCAAGGGCTTCCACCAAGGCCCTTGCTAGGCTGTGCTTCACTTTCTGCCTCCAGCACACATTTCCTTCAGCAGGAAAGTGGAGAGAGATTGCTTTTCACGTATTTTTTGTTTGATCCTCCGCAAAAGTCTTGTATTTTCCAAAAGTCAGATTAATTCTTGCCCCTAGTTTCAAATAAAAATATCTCCTTGTGGGCAAAGTCACACCTTGGGAGTTTTCTGTGGGAAAAGCAGAAATTTAGGAGAGCTCTGAGTAAGAAAAGCAGGGGAAAAGCTAGAGATGGCATTTATATGTTGTTTAAAGCTGTCACTGCCTCTTTAGCTCTTTCTTGCTGCCTCTGAGGAACACTCAGCCACAGAATGCTTTAAAGCAGCTTGCTTTAGTAATACTGGGGGTTTTTTTTGGTTGAGCTATTTTTTTTAATCACTGGATCTCAAAATATTTTTTTAAGTAAGTAAAGCTAGATTCCTTACCTCATTTAACAGTAGGTGAAGTGAATTGCCCCAGTCATGTATTATACGCCATTGTCAGAGCTGGAAATAGAACCGAGCCTCTTGTACAATGCACTGCCCACTCTGCTCCGCTGTTTGAGAAAGCAAAAAATATCCTTTTATCCCCCAGAATACTTTATGAATAAATGCTTCATAGCACGTTGGCATAAAAATGGTCATTTGCCATGCTGGAAAGGCTCTTCTGGCACTTGGTGATTCGCAGTCCCATAGTCACATCCAAAAATCCTTTGTGTCATCAGTGTCCTATGGCGCAACGATCTCCGTGTCCTGCCAGGTTCTGCCCATGAGCAGGGACTCATCAAGGGGAGCTGCAGCCCTGGAAATGGCAGCAGAATGTGGGCAAGGTAGCTTGAAAATTAGCTTGCTTTTGCACATATGTACAGACCCTGGGGGAGACGACCGCTTGCCCGAAGTAGTCACAACAAATGTTTCATGGACCATAAATGTTGTGAGGGGCCATCGCACATTTCTCCCATGAGTTCCTTTTCAACACAGGGCAAAGAATAATTTTGGCATTTGGATGCTAACTAATTTTTGGCTGTATGGTACAGCAGTACAGTTGCCTACTTTATTTTATTTTTAGCCTGCTGCTGACAGATATCTGAGGGGGGGCTTTTCTGCTTATTTCACACTGTGGCAATGCTTGTCCAACTTAGCTGGCCGTGGAGGACGCAGTAAAGAAAATCAAAGTGAAATTTGGCACACAAGGTTACTTTGCCTGACTTCAGAGAAGCATTCGGGGACAGTTAAAGCAGAGCACTGGGAACAACCCATCCCCATCTTAAATACACTTTCGTTTGCCTTAAAACTCCAGTTGTCACTTCTGTGCCTCCCATTTAATCTGCCTCCAACACCCCAGCATTGTCAATGGTTATAAATAGAGAGGGGCAGCTTGAACGCAACAACGCTTTCAATGCTTCCAGTTATCTGTCAACAGTCTCTTACAAATGCAATAGAATTTTCTCCCAGAAGAGATGTTGGGTTTACTGGTGATTTGTGTTATTTTTCCTCTCTTATACACAGAAAATAAAGACAATATGTGGTTTTGATTTGCTTTTTTCTCCCTTACTTCAGTAGTCTCTAGAGGTAGAAATGAGGTGTATAAAAGTCCCAGGGCAAGTTCTGCTGTCTGCCAGCGTATCGTCAATCCTAAATGACAAATCCTGCCTTTGTGATTTTGGGCTGGCCACCTTTTTTCGGTAGAGGTCTTGGGGCCAAGGTTGGAGTTAATGAGAAGCTCCTCATTGAAGAGTCCATCACCAGCACAGGCTGAAGCCTGCTGTGCATTGCTGTGGACAGCCAGGACTTGTTCCAGCCCCCAGGACGTGTCTCATCCATGCCCATGCGTTCCTGCACTGTGCAAATTGCTGTTTTAGGAGTGCTATCGTTCACCAGTGGATTATATGTGTCTGAGTCCCTAAAGAGTCCCAAGGCACAGCCTCCAGCTCCGGCTCACCACCATGTACACCTTGGTGTGATTCTGTCCTGCACTAGTGCTTTCCTAGACAGCACAAATTCAGGGGATGCCATCTGCTAAAGACCATTCCCAAAAGGCAGGACAGACAAGGTAATCCCGTTTGGGGAGAGAAAAGTATGAACACAATGTGTGCCTTGCAGCCAGAAAACAGACTCTGGCTCCTTTTACTCTCCACTGTATATGTTGAAAATATAGAAACAATTTGTGAACTTTGTGTTTATTCCTTCTTTACTACTGATGCAAGCATTCGGCACCTGTGGGCAACAGGGTGCTCAGCGCTGGCTGATCACATTTGGGCTGGGAGTTTATCTGACTGCATGGCTCATTGGCAGATGCCTCCTGGTTCAGCCCCATGGCATCTCCAAGCAGAGGTGTGCAGGGCAGAGCATAGCAAGGGAAGAAAGTCTTACGGCTCAGCTCTAAAAAAGGGTAGAGCGTCCATTACAGCTACACGTCCTATTTTAAGAGTAGTGGCTTATTCTGCAATAAATTCACAGACTGCTTCTGCACCTCAGCTTACCCAGAAGCAAAACAGAGACAATCCCAGGGTGCGAGGACTGTGCTTGCTGACCTGGCCCTTATCAGGATTGTTCTGCTTTGGGGATTCTCCAAAATGGTATTATTGATTTTCTGCATCATTTGGCAAATGTTTAGCACAGCTCTTGAACATTTGAAGTCCTTTCATGCTGGGAAGAAAGCGTGACTGTGAGTCCCATCCACAGCAGAACAGAAAGGGCTTGAAAACCATTTACAATAAAAAGGGAACTTTTGGAAATGAAACCTTTTATTTTATCTCCTTATGTTTTTAATTTGCCAGACAAGTGGGAGAGGAGTGCTGAGAAAGACAGCGGCATGCATAACAAGGCTAAGATAAAAGCCACACTCTCCTTCTGCTTACACTTTAATTTTTCTTAGCCGTTAGCTCACATTATAGTGTCTGTAGCATTTTGCCATTCTGCGCTAAAAAGGATCAGCAGAAAATAAAAGTTCTTTTCCCTTAAAGAGCAATTCTTGTCATGTGGTTAGAGAGCATATTGCTCAAATGGAAGAGAGATACAAAGAGGGAGCCCAGATATTGTCCAACTTTTCTGAGTGGAGAATATCTGATATAAAACAAGCTACGGACTCCCTCAATCACATCACAGAAGGACCAGGGGTCATTTCCACCTAGTATTTTAATGAAAATTTTATCTTCAATATGACATAATATCTTTCAGACTTTACCCTGCTTGCCAAATTTGGTTAACACTGTAAAAAGGGCTAAAATTGTTTTAGGGCTGACACAGGAAGACAGATAACATAGAGTGTGACTGTGCAGCCTTATTTCCTTAGGAAAGTAGGCTAAAAAGCAAGACACCTGGCTCATAGTCCTTTATTTCTCAGTTTCCTTACTCTACAGGCATGCTGTAAGATTTCTCTTCTTTTCTAAAGCAGTGAACAGAAACTCCCTGGCTACTGCAAATCAATACCACTAAAATGGACTTAATTTTATTTGTTCCTTTGGCAAACGAGTAATAGCCTCACTGGAGCTATTCTGATTCATATGTCTGCGAGACTTTGTTATAATTACTGAACATCTGGCCTTCCACAGGTCTGGGGACTTCACAGAGCCCTGCAAAAGTTTTGTCACAGTGTCTGAGGCTTCAAGAAATCAGCTCAAGCATGCCATTCCTGTAACCTTCAGCATTGTTTATCAGCCTTTCTTTTAAGGCTCTGGTCCTTATAATTTCTGGAGTCATCACAGCAACTGGATGGATCACTGGTGTGATGAGATGAGTTTTCTCAGTAGTTGTGATCTGCTTGCGTCTTTCTTTCCCTTTCCTCTACAAAAAGTCCCTTACTCCTTACGCGCTGTCAGTCATGTGGAAAGCTTCAATTCCCTCCAAATATGAACAATTAGTCACTATCTAGACAATTAAAGGTGCTCTGTAAACGGTGTGAAACGGATACAGTCTGATGCTAATGACCTCACGGCTGCATTGGTGCTATGCACAGAGCGTGGTTTTGTGCTGAGTCTGAGGAACACCACTTTGGAGATGAACATAACAAACTGTGTTTCAATGAGGTGAAATGCAAGAAGGTGAAGCTACTCACACCCTCAAAGAGGTTTCCAAAACCAGAGCCCCTATGAGGGCAAATAACAGTCCTCCAGGAGGTTATAATAGATGTAGCCTGGAAAGTATTAGAAAAGTAAATTGCCTTCGTGCTGCTAAAACCCTTTTTGACTTGGGTGGGGAGAGAAACCCTCCATCATGTTCAGAGCTGGATGATAGACGAGAAAGCAGGGATGGGGAGAGGGAAGAATCTGGTCTTTAGAACAGAGAGAAACTGAAGATGGTGTTTTCCACTGGTGATCCAGCTGTAGGGAAGGCACTGAACTCAGCCCCTGGGAGGATGCCAACCTGCATGTCTCTGCCTGCAGACAGGGAAAATCTGCTCGAACAATGGATGATGAATGCTACTCACCAGGCCAGCTGGCTCCCTTTTGCGTGACTGGGTCAGAGCTGGAGCTCTAGCTGTCCTGTCTGGCTGCTTCATCCAAGGAAAATGAAGAAAAGCAGGAGAGGGCTAACCTCATCCCAGCCCAGAGGAGGCAGGGGTGGCAGGTACCATCCTAGGTAGCCCATGTCATTGCACGTCAGTATGAGTTGAGATGGTGGTCATGCAACCATGAGATGGAGGTTGCTTTAGATACTGGAACTCTGGAGCTGTTGGGGTACACCTACTCTGAGTCAAAGGGGAGGCCACAGCAGTCCATGCCAGACTGGTTTAGTGTAGTTTTGAGTCCTTCCCGATGTTGGGGAAAGGACCACAAGTCCAGGCAGCAGTTTGTCCTCTAATTCTGTCCTGAGAAGATGCATCATGGAAAGGAGAAAAATGTGCTTTTGAACAGATTAATAGATCGAAGAGCTCGTTCATGGGGCAGCAAGGGTCAGAGAGGAGGTGAGATGCCTGGAGAGAGGCATCTGGGCCAGACATGGGTTGTGTTGGGTTTGGAGAACCCAAGGGGAACAGAGCCTGGAGACAAGGGTGTCCAGCATAGATGCAGCATCATTTGGCAACCAAGGCTGCAGCATTTTTAAACCTGTGCTGGTGAAACCCTGGTGTTCAACACAAAGAAAACCTGACATTGTACCTTGACCCTCTTCCCCAAATAAATTAAGAGGGGGAAAAAGCAACCCATGATTTTTTCTTTTTCCAAATATTTCTTTTCCTTCTGAAGTGGTGGAAAATGTTCTGATTCTGTAGTCTTGTTTAAAAAAAACAATGAACCCTTCTTCCTCCTTGTAAGAAAACGGGAGGATGCACAATGCAAGTGAAAATGACACATGCTTAAGCATTTTATAATAAAATGGACATTTGGGGCTATTTTCTCTCATTTTCATCCCCCATTCTTGTTCTGAGAAAACAAACAAGCACATCTGATCAAAAAGACACGTTTGGAACAAAAATGTAGGGATCTGATTCTCTTCTCACTAACATTCATCTGGAGAAAGTGGGAGCTCAAAGGTTATGTGTGTGCTGGTAAATAGAAGAGGATGAAGGAGCGATCCCGAACCTTGAGTCGAAGCGGTGTACCATACCTCATGTCTGCACTTCTTCGTGTTAGTCCCATCTTGAACAGACCACGTCCATACTACAAAGCTCTTGGGGGGATTTTTTATCAATAGTGCCAAGTGGAGAGCCTGCATTTCATATCCTGGGTTATTGCCATTGGAGGGTCTCCAGGGGTATTTAAGGGTACAAAGCCAAGTGGTAGTATTGGAAAACTGTACAGAGGGAGGAAGATGAACCCCAAATCTAGTCTCACTCATGTTGCCTGCTGGGAGAGATCCCTGCAGTGAACTGCTCACCAAACCAGGCTTCACCTTGCAGACAGCTAGAGTCGTCCAAATCAGCCAGGGATCAAACTAATGATTCTGGGGTGCGGGCAGCTGGGGAACTGGCCTCAAGTTCACTCCTTGGCAGAATTTACTTAGCAATGTTGATAAAACTTATCACACCAGGGCTGACAGATAGATGGAGAATCGCATGCTAGAGGAACCTCACACCTTGCATGGGAAATGTATGATACAGAAAGATCAAACTTACTGTTGGAAGAAAATGTGGATGGTGACTATATTTATTGTGTTACGCAGTGATCCCCCACTTAGCGGGTAAGTCAGTCAACCCATCTGCAACTGTTGGTGTCTGCACACTGGGTAAGCACAGACCAGCTGGGAAAAGCTGCATCATCACATCAAATGAAGCAGTAAGTGTGACCTATGGAGATTTGATCACATCAGTTACAGTGGGGGAAACTCAGAGAGACGGAAAATGTGCTTTGGGCTGCTCAGCATATTTCAGAGGAAAAAGAGAATGCTTTTCCCAAGCCATTTTGGGAAAGATTGACAGGAAAGCTAAGGTGACAGTTTGGAATACTGGTCACTCTCTGAATGGAGTTGGGGTGGCAGGAATGGTGGGTGCCAGGCAGGCTGCGAAGTGGCAACAGACAGGAGGTCTGTCCATCTGTCCAGGTGGGCTGTCTGCTCCAGTCCTGCAGCTCACCAGGACTTGGGCATTCCCATGCTTCCCAGCCCATTTGCTGAGAGCTTTATAGTTAGGAAGACTGCCTTCAACTCTAACCAAAATCTCCTTTCCTGCAAAGGAAATAATTACTTTGTGTCCTGCCCCAAAAGGTATTTCCCAGATACAAAGAACAATGATCTGTCTTTTTATAAGCAGTATTTTTTCAGATGGGCAGACCATTATATCCTCCCTTCAGTCTTCTTATTTCTAGACTAAAAAAGCTCAGTTCTATCAGTGATTCATGAAAGTCACTTTTTAATACATCTGCCACTCTTGCTGAACCTGGACTTCCTTCAATTCATTTCTGACTTTCTTAAAGAGAAGTCCACTAGACTGGATGTGAGATTGCAGTTAAAACTTCACCCATTTCTAAGCACAGAGAATTAATTTCTTCTCATATCTAACACGAAGAATTTTTTAAAAGCCCAAGAACGGATTATTAGCATATTTTTTTGGCAAGTGTGAAAAGAAACTGAAAAGAGACAGAGAAAAGGAGAACCCTTTTCACAAGTCATCCTGTCACCTGCAGTTAAAGCTTCACCCATTTCTAAGCATAAAGAATTAATTTCTTCTCATATCTAACACAAAGAAGTTCTTTAAAAGCCCAAGAAGGGATTATTAGCATTTTCTTTTGGCAACAGCGTGAAAAGAAACTGAAAGGAGACAGGGAAAAGGAGAATCCTTTTCACAAGTCATCCTGTCACCTGCAGCACCCCTCGCTGCAAGTTGCTGTGGATGCCCAACAATTACACAGCTTCAGAAAGCAAGTGGATGGAATTATGGAAGAAAAAAATTATAGAAGAAACATCCACCCAGGGTTATCAAAGCATGACAGTATTACATGCTTGACCTATTCTCAGTCAGGCCCCTTCCCCAACCGATTGAGAAATTGTGAGTCCATGCTTCAGAGGTAAATTTAATGGTCCATCAGGGATGGTCCCCTTGTTGAAGGACATTACCTTGATGCAGAAGAACTCCAGGTATCCCTGTGCCTTACTTGGAGGCGTCTAGCTATTTTCAGATTAATGATGCTGAGCTGGGAAGAGGGGCAGAATGAAAACCAGAATATACAGCTGGTACCGTAATATGTCTGCTGCTCTCCAACTTGCGTCTGCAGCCCACTTTCTTTGTTACTTCAGGAATTTTCCTCCACACAGAGGTGAGCAGCAACTACTAGTTCTCAAAAATTCACCCACTAAAGGAATTGATGAATGGTCTCTTATTTTAGCTCACAGAGGAGCTGCAGTAGACAGCATCCTCCCCTGCTTGCTGAAAAAGAGAACAAGCAGTTGTTGTATCCCAGGCTTTGCCTGTTGGCATCATTAGGCAGAAGCAACTTCATCTCCTTCAGTTCCCCTGTGCTTCAAGAGGGTTCGAGCGTGCTGTGTTTCAGCCAAGCCTGTCCAATGGTCAGGATCTGTCTCTGCAAAGACTGGTCCCATGAAGACTCAGCCATCTGGATTGGACACTCTAGTATATTCAATTTTGTCCTCCTCACAAGTTTCTTACTTTACTGTCCCCAGGTGGTTCCTTGTCTGGGGGGGTCTGCCTCTCTCGAGGTGCAGTGACACAGGCAATGGGCAACCAGGCAGGCAGCATTTGCCCCATGCTTAATTTACAATCTGCATTTTACACTTTGCAAGCAGGGGCTGTCCTGTACAGCCTCACGTCCTAGCTGTGCTGGGTAGTGGTCTCTTCTCTGCAGCTCGGATAAAAATGGTTTCTATCTGCCTTTTATGAACGGGGATTATTTTAATATTTTACAGACACCCTAAGTCTACATGAGTGAAAGCAACTTATGGGAGGTGGCAGTGGAGGGAAATTCACTGTTCCAGCAGCCAAAATGTCTGATGCACAAGGGAGCAAGAAAACCACTTCTGCATGAAAGGGGATGACATTTCAGTTACAAGGTAAAGATGGAACAGTAACAGACAGAGCAAGAAGCAAACACACATCTGATAGCAGGTAGCCCATGAAAATCAGCACAGGCTGTAAATGACACTGGAAAGCACTCAACAGCAGTAGACATCTGAATCCCAGATCTATCATTTCTGCTGGGGATTTTTCACACCACCAAGGAAAAAACAAAGAGCTTGGTATTTTTCACAGAATATCACAGCAGGTAAAAGCCTGAGCTTGTCCATAGATGTCAAGAGTTGCAGGAGCGCAGCTATTCTGCGGGGGTTGTGGTGCTCTGGGAGGAAGAAATACATCCTTCCCCTGCAATATTCTCGTTAAGATATTTGAATTAACAGTTCAACAGAGGGTAATGCTGATTTCTGTAATTTCTGCACTTTCCCTAGTGCAGAAGTTCTCAACATTTTTTTTTGATTTGCAGGTATCTCAGTGTTTTCTGCTGAGTAGTAGATCCCTGAATAGCAAACTTAAGCTTGCTGACAATAGTTTTGATTTCTTAATTACTTTTCATGGGCTCAGAGGCAGTCCAGAGACCATGTTTCCCCCTGGGATTTGTAGACAACAGCCTGAAGGCAACTGATAAGTTTATTAAAGTATCTGCTGTTACTTCGAAGCCCTGGAGTTCCTATTAATAGCCTAATGATACTGCATATGTGCTTAGGGGAAGGAAATTGCCTCCCCATCATCTACTCTTGAATAAAGCTAGTGGGACTCTGAAGCTGTTCATACGTCTCTGCGGAGGATGGGGCATTGCAGCACGAGCATCGTTTCATGCTAGTATGGCTGAAGAGCGTTGGGAAGGTAGACGACTCATGCCTCATCAGCCTGGGCTAGTGGCAGAGCAAGAGTGTGACTTTACCCCAAACTTACAGGCAATTTTGCAGTATTTAATCACAAGAGGCAATATCGTATCTAACTTAACTTCTAGCTAACAGCAGAGAAAGGACTTCCTCTGTTGACTTTTGAACTGAGTCCAGACATTTGTTCTCTTAAGCAAGTAATTTCAGCCACATCATTCAGGCATGATAGTAAGACTTCAGGAATGAAGAGGCTATTTGCATAGCCCTTCAAAACATCTCTTTAACTCCTGCTATTATAAAAAAGAAACCAAACCTTAGTTCTCATTCAAAAGCTCTCATTTTAACTCCGGAACCTGATTATACAACTTCAGAGAGTTAAGGGATAGGGTCAGTGTCTTCTCTCTACTAATATAAGAACACATTCAATGTTCTCATTTTGATCTTCATTTAGATTAAGAAGTACTGTCAGATCCAGGGGGTGAATTACTCAGACCCTGCAATGAAGTGAATAATTTGCTCTATCGCAAAGGAAATCTGTTCTCTCAGGAGCACCCGATGCTTGCTTTTTCTCCTCCACTTTTCTTTTCATGCCTTATGCCATAAATCAGGACTGACCTCAGTGGGTCAAAGTAACGAGCAGGACACAAGGAGTAAGAAAGAGTACAGAAGTCCCTGGCTCTGCTCTCTGTGTCAGATTCTCCAGCGCTTTGCACCTGGAGCAAATCCCAATCTCATTTACACCACTGCAAAACAGCTGGATTTACGGAGCTGATACTACTCTGTGCTTTTACCAAGGAGGCTCTGAGCAGAAGCTGCTCCAGCAAGGGCCTTGAGATGTAGCAGCATTCCCTGTTTTTCTGGTGCAAACATAAACAACTACAGAAGGTACATTAAGCATCCAAGCACGGTGAGTCTGGCTCCTAGGATTTCAGTGATCAGTGCCTCCATTGGGAAGACCTTCAGCCAATCTCAGTAATTGCAAAACAATATATATACTTGGGGATTTCTGCCCCAATTAAGTTTCAGAACAGAATTTAATAAATGAAGGGTACAGGGGACTGTAGCTGAAAAGAAGTCAGATTATCAAGTCCTAAACAAAGAATCTTATTTCCTTAGGCTGTGGCTCTTGTAAGAGATAGCATCTTTCCCCAGGCTTAGCTATTACTGGATGATTTAATGAGAAAGAAGCTTTCAGGACCTGGAAAATGGACTATTAGCCACAAACATGTTTTGTTTGTTTGTTTGTTTCTTTCTCTTTTAGCTGCACTAACTGACCTAATAAAAAAACCATTGCCAACACTTGCACACCTTGCCTTTTCTATGCCCTATGGTCATTGCCTGCACTTCTACCATTACTTTGCAAAAATACCGCTGCCACTGTCCTGTGGTGGACCACCAAGCAGTGCCTAGCAATATGAATCTCACAGCTTGGACTTTGCAAGCAAGTGCAAGAAGGAAAACACCTGCCTGTCCTTGGAGTGTTTCAGACTGTGCTCATTAAAAAGCCTTTTGCCCAAGAAGCGCGATGCTGTTTCTTCTCTCGTCTTTCTCTCACTGCAGAGATTGGAAGCACGAGCCTATGTCTAACATGGAAATGGATTCTGAAAAATATGTTGCTGGGAGCAGTTTTGCAGTGCTGAGGGGGAACATCAGTAAGAGAACAGATCTTTCCCATCTATATATTCTATTTTTCAGCATCACAGTCTTCATTTTTCTAAAGCTCTCAGCCAAATGATCACCTGCTCATCACCTACCATCAAAGCAAGATTTTCAGAAGAGTTCATCTGCCATTTAGACTCTGAAACAAATTTCCATAAAAATTCCTCTAAGCCAACCCCTTTGAAAACCAGCATTAGCGCTGACTGGGAAGCAAGGCTATCTGAAGAGTTTCCTAGGCAAACGTTTGGGTGTATACCAGAAAACGTGCAGGGATGGTTTTCAAGGAGATGGCTCACCACTTCCCTTCAGCTGGAGTGGCAGCATTTCTACTTCATCACCCCTCTTCGTTTTCCTCCAACAGCTACCACGTCCGTGCATGTTTGGGGTGACAGCCATGGGGAGAGGCAGGTTTCATTCGGGGTGAGCAAATCTCAGCTTGTTTTTTCAACAGTGTTGGAGTCCTGAGGACTCTGCCTATGACCCAAAACTTTCCTGTCACCTCAGGATAAATTTCTACTTGTAAGATTTCCAACTGTAAAGGAAAACCAGTCTATTATTCATGAAGTAGGAGCACAAGTCATTGGTTTTCAAGGGAGTCGAAATGGTAGAAAGCATTGCTGGAGCATTGATAAGCCCACATCTGTTTGCAGTTAAAGTCCCAAAACACACAATATCATCATCAATGGTTAAAGAAAGAGCCAAAAACCACCAACCCCGAAACTGTACTGCAATTACAGGCAGGGGTAGTGAACCAGCTTCAAAACTGCTTTGTCCACACACTGTGTCCTCCCCCAGGCTGAGGGGGAAATATGCAATTTCTTGTATATATTTCAAGAAATATGTAGCAATTCTTAGAACGAGGCCAGGGTTATGTTTTCTGGGGTAATTTTTTTTCTGTACCTGGGATGAAATATCACCAGAGGTAACCTTCCCCCTCCCTTGCATCTGTTAGTCTTGAATACATGCAAGAATGTCAACACACTGGTGTTTCCAATTTCCAAAGAAATCCTTAATCATCCGTGGTGATCTGAATTTGGCCTGGACCCTTTGAACTCTGAGCAGTAAACTTCAAGGCAGCTTTTATTTTTCAAAAAGGGAAGTGCTTGTGTACAGGCTAAATTTGTTGTCATTTTCCTTGCTCTCCTATTGCTGTGTTCTCTCTGCTTATGCAAAATAGAATTGAGGAGCTGAGTATCATCATGAGGTTGCTTGTTTCTGGGCTAATACAGTCTTTGAGCTATTCTGAACTGAAACACTTTGGTTTACATCACAGTGAATAATTCTGTTTTGGTGGCTTCCACGCTCTTCTGTGTCCACCCAAACCGCTCCAGTTCCTCCCAGGAGCCATTATTCAGGTATATCTTGTTGCAATTCCTTGATGTTTTCTGGCCCTCACAATCAGACTGCATCTCCCATGATGTCCTACAGCCTCAAGGGCAAAGTATTATCTTCTGGTAGGGAGAGGCAGAGAAACAGAGGGGTGTTTTGGAAAACAAAGGGCCACCAGAGATCCTTGCCTATAAAGAATAATATTCATAAGAGGTGTTCAAATGCAAATCTTGGGTGCATTTGCCAAATGTTCCAAAATAAAATAAAAAGTCATTTCCTACTAAAACTTGACAGATTTTTCTACATGGGATATACTTTGTGTGATCATTAGATGTTGATTCAACCTGGAGTTGAAATCAAGCTTGTATGCAACCTGGCATTTCCCTAACAGTGCATCTAATCACAAGAACATGTCACTTCTGTCTGCTGAAAGACATTTTTCATTTGCTGCTTCCCTTTCCCTCAACCAGAGGGGTTCAGGTTGCAATCCTGTCCTAAACCCGGAGCTGCAATGAATCCTGCTCATCTGAGTATAATACTGATAATGGCAGCTGTCATTCTTTGTGCAAAGAAAGCTTTGTCATCACTTGCTTTGGTTTTCATTTGAAGTGTTTTCCCGGTCACCGCTTCCATTTTTGCTGCTGATTATATCCCACAACTGTATAAATTAAATGTTTTATGCATTCTTTGTATCAATGGTGCAGATTTAGTTTTCTGATGGAGAAAAAAAAAAAAGGCACAAACAACTTAGTAATTCAATTCTAAAACCATCTGGATTTAAAGGTAAAGACTAACTTCAATACCGGCAGCGGCTGTCCCACGGGGATAAGGAATAGCTCTGATTTCCCCTCCACCCTTCCGAGGCCAGTCAGAAAACTCACCCTAAACCACGGGGACATTGAAAATGAGAGAGGACGTGAAAAATAGCCTTCCCACGAAGCCAGTCCTCTGCCCAGCAATACTCACTCTCCCATCTGGCGGCGGCACGAAGAGCTCCTGTGAGTTACCATCCAGCCAACAACTGGAGCACGCGGGTGGGAGCTAGTTAGCAGAGATACTCCTCTGAAAGGGATGGTCGGACTACGCAGACAGAGTGGTACCCAACAAGTGGGTGGGAGGAATGGGTCCAAAGCCTCGTGGATCAATGCTGAGGGTGCATTGCCAATTCCTGGAGAGAGCACATAAGGCTGAAGGGTTGACGTGAAGTTTTAATCTATGCTGTAAAAGTTGGCTGGCGATGGGTTCTTGCTTTTATGGTGCTTCCAGAGAGAGAAATGGGGATTATTGCATGCCTGACAAAGGCAGAGGAGCTGAGTGTGTACAGGATATACAGATAACACTTCCTTGGAGATCTCCAGAGCGTGGGGATTTACAACAACTCTGCAAGGCAATCTGAATTCTGTTGAAGGCGTGCTAGTGCCTGACTATTCTCTATCTCCTCTGGTCAAACCATATAAGACATGGGGGTGGGTGAGAATACAAGCTGCCACACTCCATCTGTGCCCAATAGCAGCACACACCCTGTGACAGATGAGAAACTTGTATGCAGAACTTTCCACCTGCTTGTCTGTTTGTATCGACTATCCACAACATTATTTTCTTCCGACACAAATAACTATAAAAACCCCTGAAAAGCAGGTTTTTCTGCCTTGGTATATGAATTATCTACAAGTATCCTTAGAAATACTTTTTCTTTTTGATTTTAATTATCATCTATCTTATTTTCACTTGTATTTTGTACCCACGCACATTTCATGCCAGCATATGATATGTATTGGCCATATCATAGTTTTATTGCGTTGTTATTTTATTTACTTTTTGCATCATGAAGTATGTTGTTAGGTAAACATCTTATTTCTTAGGGTGGAAGCCTAATCTCTTTGGTGGATGTTCCTTGAACTCTCTTTCTTCACAAACAGTGCCTGGGATTCAAAAAATATGACTTTCAAAGTCAATGGAACTGCAAAGAACATCACACTATTGCCAGTCACACATCCCATACACTGAGTTATCACTAGTTGTTTTCAGTTATTGCGGTTTTTTGTAAGCTAACTTTTTCAGGAGCTGCAGGTCAAAAAGATGACAGTGCAGCGTGGTGCTAAACAAGTTATAACAGTGTGAAAGCATTCATAAGTGGTAGTTCACATAGGACAAAATGGGATAATTTATTGGATGTTTCAGTAGATCAATAAGGTACTGTGATTTCTGATGACATCAGTTACAAACCTACTGCCTATGGAGGAAACCCTGATGCGTTGTATGTTTGGCTACATAGGTACTGGTCTGCAAAAGCTGTGTGTTAGAAGTGAGGTGTTGTCACTTGGGAAAGAAAATGTATACACGTGGAGATATTCAGGAATCACTGTTAATCACACTACTTCGTTTTGTGATAATTTTCAAAACTATACAAACCATTAGTAACTGGGAAACCAGACAGATCTTGCCTGTGTTGGTTTCCTATTCTTCTGTTTTACCCATGCTCAATCTTCCCTGTGTTGTCTGTGTTACATTCTCTTGGTCATTTCACAGATTGGGTATTTTATCGATGTTTTGCTACTTCTTTTGTTTTCACGTCATCAGTCAATTTCACAGTGCTTGATCTTCACAAGAAAATAAAAGTCATGGACAGGCAGTGCTGGAAACCCTTTGCTGCTTGGGGTGTGCTCAGTTAGGAAGTACCCAAGATCCTGTGGACAGGATTACTGGTTCTGTGCCCAGTCTTGGACTGGGGTCTGGATTGGAGTGCCACTGTTTGAACACCAACGGGTGCATTTCAGGTGTAGTAAGAGCAGTTCTGCTACAACAAAAGGATTTGTTGGACAGGAGAGCATCCTTGAAACAACCCTGAGAAAGTGATGGTCTCTTTCTTCAATCCAGCACTGAGGACATCCGTGTTTATGGAGAACCTTCACCCTTTGACATGCAAATATGGACTGCCGTAAGAGTATTTACAGAGTAAGGAACCTTATTCATCAGGATGTCAAGCAGTTTAGAGGAGGTATGCACAACATCCATTGGAAACAAGGTCAAAACCTTGGATATCTGCACACAGGAGAGTGGACGTGAAGTTGCTTGGGTGATCACCAACCCATCTGGCTCCACCAGGGAGTCATTAGCACTGGATTCCCAGAGCAAAACAGCATTTGAAGCTGTATTGCCACTTCTCTGCTTCTGCAAGCATTTGGTAACCTTGTGCAGCTGCCAGAGATCAATCTGTTCCCTGAATATTGGTAAGACAGGACAGGTATTCCTGCATGGAGTTTCATTTCTCCACATGGGATAGACCCTTACGGAGTATTCCTTTTATTTTCAGCCCTGATTGCTTGGAGAAGGCTACTTAGGGAGCAATTTCTTATTCAAAGTGGGAAATGGAATGGAAGCTGACCATTTGGCATTTTCTTCTACAAGGGAAAAAAGGTGCAATTTTGAACGCATTAAGCAGTCATGCTGAATTGCAGAGTAGGTAGTTATAAAAAGATACAGAAAAGTTCTCCCTGACTGTTTAAGT
Source organism: Haliaeetus albicilla (assembly GCF_947461875.1). Classification (NCBI taxonomy): domain Eukaryota; kingdom Metazoa; phylum Chordata; class Aves; order Accipitriformes; family Accipitridae; genus Haliaeetus; species Haliaeetus albicilla. Next base: position 81,750,658 of record NC_091483.1, on the reverse strand, counting down.
GGGGAAGTTTATCTCTTCATGGCCTCATGGAGCAGTAAACAGTTAACACTTAGTTTGCTTTTACATCATGCACATTGCATGTGCAAGGTCTGGTGGTTTTCTAAACCATTTCAGTAGAAAGCTGGAGATCCAGCTGATGACACAGGATCCCAGGTTGAGTAGTCCGAGGTGTCAGGGGAATCAGACCCTGCAGAGGACGCAGGAACAAGGAGCAGAGGCTTTAACAATGATATTGTTAAAAGTTTCAGCAAAGGCCAATAAGAACACAAGGAGGGAACAGGCTGGTGAAAAGGAATGAGAAAGTCCAAAGACAGGCAAAGCTCAGAGGTTTTACTGATCACCAAAAGATCATTCCAGAGGCGATCTCTGAGATGATCAGAGATGATCCTGATCCCAGACATGTGGAAGGACTGTCACATTGAATGAGAATGGTACCATAAACCCAAGCCTGTCTTCTGTAGCATAGGGCAGATTTGGTTTAGTGCAGCACTAACATGGGGAAAAGATGAGCACTCCTCACCCCCAGGAGCCAGACAACCAAAAAAAGGTGCAAGAAAGGAGAAGATAAGACCATTATTAGCAGAGAGAATTACCCCGTGCTCTGAGGGGTAATGATTTGCACTGCACTGAGGTGTTAAAAGCCTGAGACATCCAGAGGCAAAGGAAAGAAGGTAAGTACCATTGCTTTCATTTTGTTGGTGTGGACTGGGAAGGCAGAGGATAAAGCAAACTATCCATCTTCAGTGATGGCTGAGTTTGTAACTGAAACTGCCCTTTGCAAGTCAGTTTGGTGACAAAAAGAGTTGGTTTTTTTAGTGTGCACAGAGAAAATCAGAAACTCTCACATCATCCTGTTGCTGCATCTCCGCTAATAAAGCCAGGAGACAACCGATGATTGACGAAACTGTTTAATTTTTAATGTTTCCTCACATGTCTTCAGCCTATGCCAACTAAAAGTCTTCCATATAATACTGGGGAAACTATAAACCTCACCTGTTTTGGGGCAGTAGGTTCTCAGACTAGTCTTGCCTTATTTTATTTATTATAAAAGGTGAAATAGCAAGGGCTTTGCAAAGGTCTTGTGGTTACTTAGCTACTCTGGTGCGAAGGTGCTGAAAACTGCTGTGTGAAACCTAAGCCACACACAGTTTAGCATTTCAGAAAACACTGATGATCCCAGGAAGATAATGACCTGCAGCAGTAGGAGCTGCTATTGTCCCGGAGGCTTGGTTTTTGTTGTGGTTTTTTTCTTTGTTTTCTTTCTTTTTTTCTTTCCACCTCAGACATTATATTTGAAAACCTCTAAGGAAGTTCTTATAATAAGTACAGAAAATAAGAACTTAAAGCTCCATCCCTGCCTACCAAGGTTGTGAGACCTTGTTTTCTTAAGCAAGAAAATGCACAAGAATGGTATGGTTAAGCGTTGTCCTTAGGATATTCCTCATCACCTGACCTTCCATGAAGATTTATGGTTATAAATAGACCACACAGAAAATCAAAATATAAAATTGTCAGTTTAGTGGTGTCTGACCATTTCACGTTCCTTCTTAAAAGGAGGAAATTCCTTCAAGTGGAATGTTCAGCAAGAGCACCCAAAATAGGACCTTTTTTTTTCCCTAACCAGCCTTGGCTTCGAGCTTCGGACTCCTCCCAAGCATATTTCATGTAAGGCTCCAGGCAGTCTCGCCCCAGTAACTGGGCACTTGATTGCTTGGCTGGGTTGCCTATCCCAGGCTTGTTTGGAAAGACAACAGGTAGACAGACAGGCCGAGGACAGCAGTCCAGGGTCCATTCCAAAAATCCAAGGGAGCTGTTTCCTCAGCCAACGTGTGGTCTAGTGACATTAATGAATTGCATTATATGCAGTGAAATGAAAACTCGTTTTGTTTAGGCAACGGTATGAAGAGATTAGCTCATGGCATGATTGAAAGTACTGAGCGTGAGTCATCAAGGTCTCATGCAGTCCTTTGCGTAATGACTACATAACTAGAATTGCAGGCTCATATGTGCTGAAATAAATAGTTACACCAAGGCCAGCTTATCGGGTACAACTGTTCTCTGACCCTGTTTATGAAGCCATCTTGGTTGGATACAAATTTTGCCAGTCCCCTCAGAGGCTCAGTAAAATATTTTTGCAATTTCTTCTGCCTGAAGCCATGGGAAAGGTTTGCAGTTCTGGAGGGATGGGAGCATCAGGTGTAAAAAAGAAATGCACAAGTTGAAGAACTCCGAAACCTGTGGAAATGACAGAAGTGGAGAACTTTTGCAAAATAAAGATTTGTAACACTTGCAAAGATGGAGAGTATAATTTCTAACTTTAACCCCTGTACCCCTTTTTTATGTGGGGATAGACTGAGATTGTCACAGAACAGAAGATTCCAAAGCAATTGTGCCAAGTTCAGGACTTCTCGATACTCACATCCATCAGCATGAGATGCGCTAGCTAAAGTGACACTACTTAGAGCCAGAGAGCTCCAAAACTCAAAACCAGCCCCAAATAAGGGCCTGTGTCCCAAATGCACTTGGGGAAAAGGAGGGCTGAAAGGGGACTGCACAGTTTTACTTTCATGCTCGTGTTGGAAAAGACCATCCTCTGTTGTGAGATGTCCATGGGTCTATATCAGTACGGCACTACTGCACTTCTCTTGCACAGACAGCCCATGCAGCTGGTGGGACAATCAACTGTTTGGCTCGTGGGACTGAGGAATTGGGGGAAGTCATATAACTGCACTGCAAATATGTATGCACAAACAACAAAAATGCTAGTTTCACAGTATGTGTTAGGATACAAGGATGATTGTATATTGGTTGTATGCACAAACCTGAATGATTTCCCAGGAGGAGGGATGAACATAGCAACCTGGTAAATCTGTACCTGCTTACCTGTTGATCTGTCTGTAAGGTCTTTATAAGTCATCCCACTTTTGTGGATGATGGGAGAGGAGAGCTATGACTTTACAAGGATCTTACAGGTCCTTAGGAGAAGCCTTTAGCCATTTATTCCAACCTTGGTTTCCTGGATGTCAAGACATGCTGCAAAGCCCAATCTGGAGGTAAACCTTGGAGACTTGAAAGGTGTTTCAGCCTGCTGAGTTACAGAGATTTACTGACAGATAATTCTCTGGGGAGGTTACAAAGAAGAGATGGTTCAGTATAAATGCTTTGAAATGTGTCCTAGAACTCCCTTAGAGCAAAGAAAAGCTGAGGTGTTGTCTTGAACAAACCAGTGTGATAGAAGTAAAATAGGTTTATCAAAAAGGGACACAACTGGCTGTAGCTATCTTGGATGGCAGAGGTGGGTTGTCCCCACTGTCTGACAAATCAGATGCAGGAGTGCAGCAAGGTCCTTTTCTCTTCTGGAAGGCAATTTATCTATCTGTTCTCAGATTAGGAGCAGACTTTCATTGTTTCTATAGATATCAAGGCCCCAGTCGCTGGTGGGATTTCAGAGCACTGCTGCACTCTTGATGAACGAGGATCATTCCTTTGTGTTTCCCTATAAACAAACCTCATCTCTCATCATGAAGGAAGGCATCATTTGGAAATTTCCACCTCTTATTGTCTCTGCTGATCATTTCTATATATTTGTCTCCAGTGAGTGATCCGAACATCCTGACAGCAGTTGAGATCTGAGCTACGAAAAAAATGTGTCTTGGGATTTTAATCTTCCTTGGGACATTTGCTTGCAAACATCTGCCTGTTTGTGCAATCTGGCTTCTTGCAGCAGAAAATTTGTTCTTTAGAAACATTTTGATGAACCCTGGGACTAGGTTGCCTCTGGCATGGGTGGTTTGTCTGTCCCCAGAGCAGGGGGAGGGATGGGAAAGGGGGGGTGACTCTGGCAGTTGCAGGGAAACTAGTTCTGACCTTCCCGTCTTTTCAGGGTAGGATATTAGCAGAAGCTTTCCCTTGGGCTTCAGCCACTATCCCTGCCTCTCTGCATTGACAACGGCATAAACAACAATGGCTCTAGAGTCAGAAAACTTCCAGCTGCATCCTCCAAGGGAACACGTTAGTGAAATCACCTTGCAGGTTGTTGTGAGCAGAAGACAGCTGAAGCAAGGCATGCCTGGCCGAGAACAGGGCTGCCTCCTTGTCCCACTGCAACTCAACTCACCTTCAGTGGGTCCTGCCCGCTGCACTCTCTGCTCTGCTTCCCCGACAAAATGCACCAAATAATACACCACATGCACTTCTCTTTATACCTAGCAGCAGTGGGAGTGGGTAAGCAGACTGGTGAAGGGACAGATGAGCTGCTGCGGTTGTCCTCCACCAGTTCAAGATTGGAGGGATGATGTCCCAACAAGGGCAAACTGAGCGCTAAGTGAGCTCCTAAGTCAAGGTCGTAATTAAAGCAGGACTTGAAGACTCTCCTCAAGGCAGGCTCCAGGGAGCAGTGTTAGCCAAGGTAGGGACTGGCTGGAGAAGAGCTGCTCTGCAAGTTCCCTGCCACCTCGGACCATTGATCTGACTATAAGTTTCTGTCCCTCCAGGCTGGCTCTGAACGATGCACCATGGCTGCTCAGCAGTCCTGCTCTCCTGGCCAAGCACTCCTGCTCACTGCAGTCCTTGGGTAGCTTGCTTTGCAAATCTACTGATGAGATCAAATCTTGTGAGCAAAGGTTTATCTGGCTTTATGAAAGTTGGGGTGACATGCATCATTATCAAGAATTTCACATTCTCCCATGAGGCTTTCTTAGTGCCTTCAACCATTCAGTGCTGAAGCTTCCCTGAGTTGCACAGAATCATTATTCTCATTTTACAGATATGGCACCAAGGAGAGGTTACATGGGGGTATTCATCTCCCTTAACTCTTAGAAATCTAAAATGAGATGTCTCACTCTAAGCCAGTCATTGTGACCTAGCATTAGAGTGAAAAAGGTGTCTCCAGGGAAAAATTCTTCCAACAGACTGACGATAACCCAGTTTAAGAGGAGATGCATCACCCTCTATTATGTCTATATAGCTTTTCATGGATGTTAAAATGATCTGAGGGTGAATAACTTGCACCATGCAAACTGATGATTCTCACCCAGACTCACCCTGCTAAGTCTGGAACAGACCTAAGAGCCCCCAAATCCTCATCCTTATTTTCCAGGACTACTCAGCTTCATCTCGCCACTCAGCAGCATGCTTGAGGATTGGGACAGGCATTTAGGCTCCACTCCCAGCTGACTCAAGTCAATGGCTGTCTTTTATCTTGTTAATAGAAACTCAACTGAATACAGTACTGGAAATATGGAGAACAAGGATTTGTGTGGTCTCAAGTGTTACGTTAAACTGCAACAAACAGAACCTACTTCAACAGAAAGCACCTGCTAATGCATGGCTGAGCAGTTATGCTTTCTGTCAGTGCAACCCTCTTGTGCTGGTTTCTTTACTGGCGCTACATTGGGGTTATTCTGCTTTACTTTGAGATCTGACACAGCCTCTCATGTTAAATCAAAACCTAGGAGCTTTGACAAAATACTCACTTGGCTCACTGCAGGGAAGAATGGATTTACTCACTGTGGAAGGAGAAAAAGGGAACATGCTTCCCTTTTTATGTTTTCTGTCTTCTGCTTGGTGGGATGTGTTGCCCTGACAGATGCAGACACAGACGCTCTTCCTCCTCCCCTCCAGTATAGGACATAGTTGTACCTGTGCCAGGATCCCCTGGATGGCTACATCACCCCTGTGACCTCAGGGATGCCTTCTTACAAGAGCATGAAAAAGCCCCTGAAAGAGACCCAGGCAGGTGTAGCAAAATGAGAGACAGATTCTGTTTGATTTGGTCATAAACTCACAGCCTGTTCTTAAACAGCCTCACTGTTTACAACCTGCCTCCAGCTCCCAGTCTGTCTTCCTGAAGTTGGTGCTGGTTTCTGCACCAGCCCAGAGAAGTTGTGGCTGCCCCATCCCTGGCAGTGTTCAAGGCCAGGTCGGATGGGGCTTTGAGCAACCTGGTCTAGTGGAAGGTGTCCCTGCCCATGGCAGGGGACTGGGACTAGGTGATCTTTAAGGTCCCTTCCAACCCAATCCAGTCTGTGATTCTGTAAGTTACTGTTGATTCTCACCAGATCCTTCTCCTCCATGAGCTTGGACTTCACTCCAGAAGCCTTTACCTCCCTTTGCATCCACACACAGGGGTGGGAGATGTCCGTACTGCTGTGCCTGCTTGCTCCCTGCCTTAGCTATTAGTCCTGGATCAATTGAGAACAAAGTTACAATTTAATCCTTGATATGGACATCTCGCACCTTTTTTTCCAGTTAGAACAGCTCAAGAGAGTAGACAGAGTAAATGAAGACACAGAGACCACACAGCTAAAGGGGCAATGGTTGCATGGTCCAAAGATGACAAATCATGTGAAAATTTAAATAAATAACATCTGCTCCTCCTCAATAGTTCCCTCTCACTCCATCTTCATCTAACCGAAGTCTACTGGGAGTCACTGCAAAGAAGAACTTGAGGACAGTTTAACAACACAGGGCAATGCCCTTAAAGGTTGGGTCAGGTCTGGGACATCAGCAAGCCCAGCAGAAACGTTTTTATTTGCTGGGAAGGGTTCAGTGAGAAAGACTTGAAGTGAAAGAAGTGCTGAAATCCAAGCACGGGTGACTGACGCCCTGGCTGAGTGGTTGAGTAGTGTGCCTGGAAAAGTGAACTGATATGCAAGTTTTCCCACTCACTATCTTCCCAGCTGGAGCAGTGTTTTATAGCCCTGCCTTACTTTTGCATTTTTCAAATGGCAATGCTGAAAACGTCAAAATACACATTAACCTGGAGAGCCTTGGAATAAAACTTTTGATTGTTTTGAAGTTCCCTTTTGAGGTTAAATTTCACTTTCAGCCAGGTTTCCTCTTTTATGCTGGTTAGTTTTACTACTTCTAAAACTCAACAGTATATTTTTTTAAATTTGTTACATATTTGGGAAAAGGGGAATGTTTGTAATTTACAAATCTGAGTTGCAGTAAACCAAGTTCAAGAGGACTCATTAATCTTTTCGACAGATGTGGACAAAACATGTACTTTCATTAGATGGAGAAGTATTTTATTATTTTTCCTTTCATGCATTGCAGAAAACATCTGGCCTACATGAGGGCATGCAGACCCTGCTCTCACATAAGGATCTGGCAAGGTAGAATTATTGTTAGTGCACAGAGTCTAACTTGATTAGCAATAATTAAAGCTGAGTGAAGAATTCAGTGTTAATATGTTGACACCAGCTTGGAATAAAAATCGAAGACCTAGACTATTCCTGTCGTATCTGGTTGGTGCAACTGTTCCCACCAGCTAGGGGTGAGTTGTCCCACCCTGACAAGAGAAGCTCAGCTTCATAAATTGAGCTTCCTAGGACATGGTGCATCAGTCAGGGAGGAAATCTTCGTGCTTGTTTTGCTGACTTGCTGTATGCCCAGGCTTCCCTGCTCTCTTTTATTCAAGTAGACTGCAAGATCTTTAGAGCACAGTCCTTCCTGCCAAATTTTTCTAGGGGCTTGTGGAATGAAATCTTGATACAGTTTTGGTCATTTTCTGGTAGTGTCATGCCATTGGTATGGCTTCAGGAAAGAACCAAAGCACTATAAGAAGCTGGAGGCTGAGTGTGTGATAGTGAAGACCTTCTCAGAGCTGGAAGAAGGAGGGGCTGGGACGAGATGAGAAATCTGCCCACTCCTACCTTTATGTCCTTTTCTCCTAGTTTCCCCTTGAAGCAGAGCAAAACTCCTCACAGTGATGGGTCTGTGTTGGGTGACTTGGTTTTTCTGGCAGATAGCGAGAGACATGGAGCTTTCCTTTTCCTGCTCCCATGAAGAGCATTCAGTAGCCCCTTCCCTTCCTTGACACAGAGATGCTTACCCTGCCTTACTTTACTACTGGCTCTTCTGGCTCTGTGCTGCTTTACATTCTTTTTTAAGCCAAAACCAAATCAGAATCAGCTCTAACCAACTTTGCCCACCCACAAATCGTAGCTTTTGTTTAGCATGCACCAAAGCTTTTGTTTTTAAAAGGAATTGCAATCTGGAGCTGGTTTTTTGACAGCATGGTATTTTCTGCTCCATCTGGATACAAATATGACAGTCCCCTTTCAGAAGAACCAGTACCAAGTGCTGGCTCGGATCCAGTTTTTAACGGCGTGGTTCCTTTCTCTGACACACAAATGAATGGTGTGCTGGTAATGACAAGCTGCACAGTTGATGAGTAGTCACTGTTTGACCTATGAGAAAAGAGCAGCACCTTCACCTACAAGTAATGCAGAAATTCAAAGATGAGCCAGAGACACCATCCTCATCAAATAGTGTTTCCCATTGACAGACAAATGGTAAGGTGAGAAGTCGCTTTAAAACCTGGGCTCCAGCTAGTCTGCTGAGAGGTGAGGTGGGCTGGAGTCTTTGGTGCCTGGGCCCAAACACCTTTGTGGGACAACCCTGAAATGGTGAGGAGGCTTCTGAGAGGGGCATCCTTCATGGATCTTTTTGTAGAACCATAGAATCACAGAATCACAGAATCATAGCATCATTTGGGTTGGAAAAGACCCTTAAGATCATCGAGTCCAACCATTAACCTAACACTGCCAAGTCTACCACTAAACCCTGTCCCTAAGCAGCACATCTACATGTCTTTTAAATACCTCCAGAGATGGTGACTCCACCACTTCCCTGGGCAGCCTGTTCCAATGCTTGACAACCCTTTTGGTTCAGTTAGGTCCCAAGGCTCCAGTTATGCTACATCATTTCTACGTCTTCTTGGGGGCTGTAGCCAGCTTGGATGGGTCCCAGGGTCCCTGGTGTACCAGGTTGAAGGACTGGGGTGTGCTCACAGTCTCCTTTCCAAACACAGCCATGTGCTGCCTGATGTGTTATCATACTCTACATAAGCCATTTCCTCCCAGGGATGACTGTACTCAAGCTTTCTGTGCAGCACATCTTCTAGCGAGGCTTTTCCCCGAGAAGACTGCAGTATTGTTTGCAGTGCAAGGAGACCTTTTTGGAGGTATGTGGCCCTGCCCACAAACCCCAAAGTATGTGAGAAAGGGGTTTGAATGTCAGTTGGTGCTGGGATGATGCGTCCTGAACTAAGGTAGATGTTGGTAGAGGAACTGATCTACTAGCTATGGCCTCACTCAGTGTAAGGTGGGTAAGGTGAGCATTGCTCGGCCAATTTACAACCTACTTGGGATGCAACCTTGTCTCTCCTCGGCAACTTGTGCTTTGACCATTTTTCGTTTGTGTTGCTTCATATTTTAGAGGATGAGGCCAGTTGCACACAGGACTGGACATCATCATTTGTTTTATGCCACCCCAACACCTGTGGGCTGCTTCATGCTAGGTTCATAATTAGGAGATTAAGTTCCTTTGGCTAGTGGAGGGTGGTTAAAGGGCTGCAGCTGGTGATTCAGGACAGATGAATCAGACTATGATCCTCCCAAATTCCCCATTCTGAGGAACAATTTTCTTCCACAAACAACATGCAACCCACTGTCTGCATTCATTAACCGCCTACAGTGGGCTCTGCAGAATATTCCCAAGAAGGGGGTTTCTTCACCAGAAAAAATTTTTCTGGGGAAAAATAAAGATCTACCAGAAAAAATTAATTCATTAAAATACATTTTTCCATTGTAGAAGCCCCTGTGGCAGAAGCAATGATGCAATGTGTCGGAGGCACTATAGTCTGGCTGGTTCAGAATAAGGTTTTAGTTTGTGCTTCAGGGTAGCCTAAGGGAGAAATCCTCAACCACCCTCCAGCTTTCCTCTCTAACTCACACACTTCTGTCAAAACAAAAAAGGCAGAGCATTTGGCTTTGTGCCACACTTTTTTTATTCAGCCATTTGGATATATGAACACTGAAATGTACACAAAGCTATGGACTTCACTGGCACTGTAAGAATCAGGCCTGCCAACATCATCATCTGATTTATTGACCATTGCTGGGGTAGAATTGACCTTAGATGCACTGTAGCTCTGCAGCAGAGTCTTGTCTGCCTGGCAGATGTGGCTTCTTGATTAAACATGTTGTGTTGAATAGCCATAAGTACAAAGAACTACACGAAGGCAAATGATGAGATCTTTCCTGATACGGCCAAGGAGAGCCAGCCAAGTCTGCTGACGTTGAAATGGAGTACTATCAGCTTGCACCAGCTGAGCATCTGGACCTTGTGATTTCCAACCTTCTCCAGCCTGTGCAGCTGTAAAACTGCGTTAGTGGAGCTAGAGGCATCTGTGTTATGAATTTCAGCTGACTGACAATAGGTAAGGATCTTTCCCACACCCCCCCGAGAGGTCCATGGACCACAGCTGGAAACCACTGGTGAGCGAAGACTGGTGGTTCTCTAATTTCACTGACACTGATACTAATCCAAACAAGTGGAAGACTTCCAATTTCGCCCAGAGTAAACAAAGGGAGACACCAAACCCCATTATTTTCTATGGCTCTTTGTTCACAGAGTATTTTTAGTCCAGTTGGTTGATGATCTTTTTATGTATCCATAATATTTAATTAAATACATTCATCAAAATGAAGACCCCCAGGAAATTTTTGTAAGCATTACTCCATCTAGCATGTCACCTACTTGCAATGCCAATTTTACATGTCACTCTGGGAAGCCAGGCATGGTTTTATTATCTTGTCTTATTATCAGAGTTCAATAATTAACAAAAATTCATCCCATCCCTCTCAATTCTGGAACCAAAGCTCTTCCCATCCATGGTCACTACAGCTCTTCCCATCCATGATCACCAAGGAAGCGCGCAGGAGAAGTAGAGAGAGAAGCCACTATATCTGCTTAAGAAAAAATCCTGTACTTTCACGATGCATTTATGATGCAAGACGTGCTTGTTAGGCCACTTGGTGCCTTCCAGACTATGTTTCAATGCCAAATCCAGTTTATCTATTCTGCAGGCTCCTATCAGTTTGCTGAAGTGAAGGTCCGTAGGATACAGAGGTGACCATATTTCATGACGCCCCTCAAATCTCAGAGTCCTGTTAAGCAAGAGGGAGAAAAACTGTCTGTCTGGGTTTGAAGCAGAGGGGATGCATGGAAACAGAGCAGGAATGTCTGGAGGAACTTCAGAAAAAGCAGATGGCCTGTGGGCTAAAGTATGCTTAATCTTCTGCAGTAAGTCTACACCTAAATGGTCATAAAGAGGTGAAGAGCAGACACTAAGTGATGTGACCACAATCACAGATGTGGTAGAGCTTGTAATGCCCCCCCTTCCAAACTGGCGTTTCCACATTCACATAATTAATTTAACGTATTCCTACTTGCCAATTCACTGGATCAGATGTGGCAAGTCCTACACATCAAACACATAGGGAATTTCCCCCACGGTCTGACTTCATCAAATCCCATAATGAAGGGCAAGAAACACCCCCTGTTAGGCAGTAGAGTTGTCCATATACTATTAGCACCAATGTTGCCAGGTTCGAGCTTGGAGAGGGACACTGGATAAAACAAGAGAACTATGTTCAAAGAGCTTAAATTCCACCCAGACCATCTTACTGCTATTCATGAGCTCTTCACCAAACTGGCTTGGGACTTTAATATCCAAAAATAGCATGACATCGTTTGACTTTTAAAAGTCCTCTTTTTTTTCCTTTTGGAATCACTTGAAAACTCATTTTTAAAGCTCTAAATCATGAAGATCCATCTCATTCCTTGAGATTGTGCTGCTTCTGAAGCAGTGGCATATGAACTGTGGCAGGGGAGGGAGTGAGAGACTTCACTTAAATGTGATCTTGCTGACTCCACTGCAACCATGGAACAATCCAGACTAAATCAAGCCCCCCTTTTTTTTTTCTTTTTATGGAAGCCAGAAAGCCAGGCAACGGCACTAGTGTTCATTTGTTTGGGCAAAAGCACAAGATTTACTCTCTCCTGATCTTAACCTCCAGGCTGTTTGGAGTTCTGAAATCACCGCCTGGCAAAGGGCCAGCTCTAAATAATAGTTCATCACTTCAGCTTGTTTCCAAAGAGAAAAAAAAAAAACCAAAAATAAACAAAACAAGAAAGCTCCACCCATCCTCTCTGTAATTCCAGGCATTGAAATATTCAGGGCTGGCTTCTTCTCCAGACTTTCTAGCAGACATTAGAACACAACAGATATGTTGGGGACACCGGGGGGACACCGATACTCTTTGCTCTTCCATGTTTCCCAGTAACTCTACGCTGAACATAAGAAGGTGTAACGTTCTCTCTTCTTATTGCCTCATGTGTAGTTCAGTAGGTGGATAATAAAAACAAAGCTTAAATCCCAGCTCCAGGAAAAAGATCATTTTCAGCTCGTAAAACTGGTATCTCCTAGAAGATGTCTGGAAGGGAATGAGACCACTTGCCCTTCTACACATTGGAGCACCTCGTCAGAAGGTTAAAACTCCCCTGAGCTCCTCATCTCCCTGGCTCTCGCAGAGCTCCAGACCGTCAGCTGGGATCAGTGCTTACACAGCCCTGTCACCTGAGCCCACCACGTACAAGGGAGTTCAGCTACCAGGGTGACGGGGCCATGATTCGGTGACAGGGATTTCTTTGGCCCCATTGCATAGTTGAGAGAACTTATCTCTGTGCTTCTTGAATGTCGCGTGCTTAACCCCGCAGCTTTAGTATTGGATTAGCGTTGCCTTTTCGTGAGCAGCATCTTGTACTGCACTGGTGAGAATGGCATGAAGAGCCTCGAGAGACAGGACAGGCAAGAAAGACTGAGTTGAACATGATGCTTTTTACCTTGAAGGACCCTGAAGTATTTTGCAAGCTGTAAACAGTGCAGAAACACAGCTGCCCCAAGGCTAGGAACTCCAGAGAAGAAAATCACAAAAACCCCAATCCAGTTAAATCCTAAAATCCAGGATGGAAGAACAAAATATCCCATAGTGCAGTGAGTTTTTTCATTTCAGAGTAAGTTTGCTAGCAAAGACGGGTGTTGAATGAGTCTGCTAGGGGTTGGCTGGTGCAACTCTCTGCATATAGTTCAAAGCTGTAAATTGACTTTGCAAATCACAGGGCAGCTGCAAAAGAGGAGGAAAGATGACTGTGTTTATCCTTGTTGCAACCTTTAAAAATAGATACCTGTATGAAGCAGCAGCTGTTTTATCATAAAAGTTTGCTCCATATGAGAAAACATCAATTTTTCTTGTGGGAGTGTCAAAGATGAAATGCATAATTTCACACAGTTTTCCTCCTGTTTTCTCACAAATTCTCTGTTTAAAAAACAGGCAATTCACTGAAATCAGGTGCTTCCTGTAAACACTTTTGATTGCACAAAATTGGTCTACTCCTGAAAAGAAATCCACAATAGCCTTACTTTTATCCAGTGGGATTGTTGTCTTTGGCAAAGTTTGATCAACTGAAACATGGAATAAAGGATCAAAAAAAAAAAAAAAAGCCACTCAGTTCTGTGTAGAACAAAATCCTGCTTCAGCAATAAATGACCAATCTGAATAATTTTGTATAAAGTTTTAGTTCGGCTCTTATGCCCCTAAAATTGGTAGTTAGTTGAGGTCATCAAGGAGGTGTCATATACTTTGAAGGAGCATGGTGGTTCCCTTGAAGGTGTGTAATGAATCAAAGTGTCACCTGGAATAAGGAGGCTACTCAGATTTACAGTAGCTATAATTTTTTTTTGTCCTTATCTTTATGGATTTGCAACACCATCCATCTATGTTTTTCTTACCTGGCTTTGTGGTGTAATTTGGGTGTCTGGCCTTTGCAGAGGCCTCTTAAAAGGTTGTGTTTTGAGGGGAACTGCGGTATTGTCTGGCAGCCAGGAGTAGTTTGTGGGGTGGAGGTTGGCATAGCTTGTGGAAGAGGAATGGTCAATGCAAGGACATGGGTGGGATAAGAAGGACCACACAAGCTCGAGGAATTTGTTTAGGTCTACCAGGCTCCACAGGATGAGATCTGATGTATGGGTATACCAGGCAGTAGAGGGGATATATGAACAAGGAGGAACACTTTTAGGAGCACAGCGAAGGGGAGTCAAAAGGATGTGGCAGAACTAGGATAACACTCTTGTGATATTGAGAGCACTGCTCATTGGAGCCGAGGGTTTGCATTAATGAACCCAAGAATTGCTCTCAGAAAAATGGAAAGGGAATATCAGAGGGATTTAGAAAGACTGTGTAGGGATGGATAGATGTGCTTGCATCTCTATACCTGGTTAGGCCAGAGACAGAAGGTCAAAAAGTGCAAGATAATAGAGGTCAGTGTGGGCCAATTGGGAAAAAAAATTCTTATTTTGTCTAGAAAAGTAATTGCTGGTTGCTAAAGCTGTTGCCTGCTTCCAAATCAACTCCAGCCTTCAGGGATAACAGCTCTCTCTCTTCTGCTTACTTTGCTGCAAATCATGGTATCTCCTCTTGATTTTCCAAGGTCCCATGAGGAGGCCCAGATGCTTCTTCTGGCAACTACAGAAATACTAATGCTAGTAATTACAAACCTCGGCTTTGTCCTCTGAACAGTTGACTGGGCCCATTGTGTCTACAAGCACGAAAGCACACCGCCAGCTTCTGTTTCTGCTTTTGCAACATGAGGGGATGAAGACAAGTCAGTTGTTCAGTCGTCTAACTGAAGACTCGTGCGCCTGGGGAGGTTCAACCTCACGCACCCCAGGCACTAGTACGTGCTGGGGGCCGCCCAGCTAGAAAGCAGCTTGGCAGAAAAGGACCTGGGGGTCCTGGTGACACCAAGTTGACCATGATCCAGCAATGTGCCCTGGTGGCAAAGAAGGCCAACAGTGTCCTGGGCTGCATTAGACAAAGTATTGCCAGCAGGTCAAGGGAGGTGATCCTTCCTGGAGTAGTGTCCTGTTCTGGGATCCCCAGTACACAAAAGATGTGGGCATACTGGATAGAGTCCAGTGAAGGGCCACAAAGCTGATGAATGGACTGAAGCATGTCTCCTGTGAAGAAAAGCTGAGAGAGCTGGGACTGTTCAGCCAGGGAAGAGAAGGCTCAGGGGGGTCTCACCAATGTACATAAATACCTGGAGGAAGGGTGCAAAGAGGATGGAGCCAGCTTCTTTCCAGTGGAGCCCAGCAACAGGACAAGAGGCAATGGGCACAAACTGAAACACAGGAGGGTTCCTCTGAACACCAGGAAACATGTTTTTACAGTGAAGGTGACTGAGCATTGGCACAGTTTGCCCAAGAATAGAGTCTCCATCCTTGCAGGTATTCAGATGTTATCTGGACACAGACCTGGGCAACCTGCCTGAACAAGGGTGATGGACAAGGTGACCTCCAGAGGTCCCTTCCAACCTCAAACATTCTGTGATTCCGTGACTTAGTTTCACACAGCATCCCCAACCCTCTTTCTTCAGACTGATTAATGTCTGTGCATTGACACTTGCAGAGCACAGAAATGAAATAATAAGATATTAACATAGAAAATATTAGGCTTATTCTGATCTGAATTCCACTGGCACAAATCTGGAATTGCACTACTGAAACCTGTGCACCAAATAACTGAGGTGAGAATCGAATCTGGCCCATTCGACTAATGTGCACCTGATACTGAAAAGATACAGTGTTATTTCTTTCTTTCCAAATCTGAATGCTATTTTCTTTTTTTTTTTCTTCTCCTTGTCCTTCCTCCCCCATCATCCCCTGAATTTCTGGAGTCGAGCTAAGACAGTTCAGAGGGACAGCTGTGGGCTGTGGGTGGTAGTGTGGGTGTGATATATGCATACCACGCAGGCAAATAGGTATATAAAAAATAGTATAAATAAAACCCTGTCAGACTCCTTTTGTAGCCCTCTTCATCATCGCATCTTACAACTTGGTGAGATTATTTCACAGAATGTTTGACATCAGTTTGATACACATTGTTACCATGGCAACAGGTCTTTCTCACACTTTTTGTTTTGGTTTGGTTATTGAAATATCTTCTTCTTCAGGAACTAACATTGTCTCAGGGATACTTACCCCCTCCCCCATTTTTTCAAAGGAATTAAGCTAATTAGTGAAAACATCTTAGCCTAAATGATGCCCCATTCTCTCACCATTTTTCAGTGTTTTTCTGTTTTTATTTGACAATATGAAGTAAAAAGACAAAAAAAACCCAACATAGCAAAAAAAAAAAAAAAAAAAGCAAAGCCTGCTAATCTTAGTGCATTCAGGGAAAGAGCTCACTGAACAACATGTGCAGAGGCAATAAGTGTGTTGTGCTACGGACTGGGACTTGTGCTACCCCTCGTCTGCCACTGATGGGAAGCAGAGGAAATTCCTTGTTCCTACAGGATTCAGGATTTCAGCCTCTCGGTCAGGGCAGGTACATCTCTGCTGTGGTTTATCATGTTCTGACCATGCAAAGATTTCCCCTTAAATGATATCGCATGATACCACCCTTTCACACTTCATCCTCTAGTTGTTGTTAAAAATAAATCCTGCTGTTCAGCAGCAGTGCAGACTGCATGGAATTGTAGGGCACGTATGAGGAAGTGTATTTTGTGACCTCTAATGTCTTTTGGTAACCTGTAGGCTCACTCCGCTTCCTTTCTCTGCTCTGATGTTGTTGCATCAGAGGGAAAGATACAGCAACGGGACTCTTCTGCTTCTGTGAGGAGATAAATATACAGCTCAGAAATGCAGAATTTGGTGGTATGTAATTACATGTGGCGTGTGATTACATCCATCAGCAGGAACTTTCATCACAGCAGCAGCACTAATCAAAAGGTTTTTTGTTTAATGACCTAAATATGAATTTAGGACTCATCCTTCCAAACCTGCGAAAGGCAGAAGCGTGTCACCAAATGGCCAGGCCTGAGGATGCCCAGGGATCCATCTGAAGCATGTGAAGTGGGCAGATACCAGCCCGAAAGGAAAGGGTGAGGATGTCCCCTCCGGGACAAACACGCAGCGGTTGAAGAAATATTTCATAGCAGTGAATGCTGTTTGGCTACAGAGCCTGCTCCCAGAGGAAGTCCTCTTGGAGGTTCTCCAGACTATTGCATGGGGCTGCACGAGTTGCAAGGGAACACACTTCGGATAATGTTATTATTGATCATGTTTTCCATGGTGGCACTAAATTAACCGGACCGGCATCCAATACGGAAAAGCTAATTGGTGAAAACTTGTGTATGGACACAAGGGCTAGAAAGAGCCATAGCCAGGCTGGACAACACAACCCTCCCTCTCTTATGCTTTGCCAGACTTGTGAATGCACTTCCCCAGGTCATCTGCCCCAAACATATCAACAGTCACATCCCTGCCGCCCAAAAAAGCAGGTGAAAGAGGTCGGGTGAGGTTTGGAGAACCTTCTCCTGGCACTCACACCATGCCCTTCAGATGGAGCCTTGGGAACCTGCCAGCAGTATGTGGGTTTGCAGGGTGCGATGACCGAATGCCTCTGGGAGGTGATGCTTTTCTAGGAACTTGGTGGGATATTTAGGAAGAGAAAAAGAAAAGAATAAGTGTTTTAAAGATGGGAGCAATTGCCTTGCTGCGGTAACTGTCCTCTTGGGCAGCTGGAAACCTCTTTAGCAAAAGCCCTGTGATACCCTCTTCTTTGCATGTTATGCAGCTTTCCTTGCCGGTGACTGATTATAACCTCATCCCCAAACTCCTCAGCACGTGGACAGAGTTACTCTCGGTCCCTCAAATCTAACTAGAAGGTCCCCCACTCTAGCTCAGCAGCTGCAGTATGGGTAATGATTAGAGGCATTAGAGAAAGGTTTGTTAGCAAAAGACACTAAAAAAATAGAACACCTGCGCATAGTAAGTTTTGTGCTTTTGCAGGCTCATTATTCTCCTCATATTCTCCCTACTGTTCGTGGGAAGTGATAAAATCAGCTGCTTCATTCAACCCCAGAATGAGGATTTTGACACAATTTTTGAAAGCTCGCAGGACAGTTATAAGACAAGAAAAAAACAAAAAAGATCTCACACTAATCTCAAGCAAAAATGTCTTTCCAGTGGCAATAGGTTTACAATGAACTTTAGTCCGGACAAAGTTTGACTGCTGGACAGCCAGCAAAGCGCCTCCTCAGCACACACACACCCCCCCAAACAGCTCCTGACAGTCTCTGCTCACTTAGCGGGTCTTCCTGACCCTCTTCCATCATGAAGATTCCACTTGGAAAAGGGGGAAATGCCCTTTTTTGTGGAATAACTTTGTACAGAAAGTGAAGCACAAGCAGGCAAGCGAGGATGTGATGGGACAGGAGCTCTGGATTCAGCAATTTGCCTTTTTTTCTTCTTCTTCTCCAGCTTCAGGCATTTTCATTATGTATAACAAACAAAGGTTCAGAGCCTGGTATATTGTCTGCCACTTTTTTTTTTCCCCCAGAAAAATGAGAAAGATGAACTTTGGGGACTGAAACTAGCTGAATTTGAACCTTTCAGTGTGGTTGCTTAGATGCCTCAAGTTGAATCATTTTCATGGTTTTTCTTAACACAAGGAATTCAATTGGTGTCTTTATGCCTTCCCAAAATTGTGAGTTTGTCAAAAGAGAAACTTAACAGAAGACGTGCTCTGTAGAAGCTGTTCTTTCATGTCCCCAGGGCTTGCTTCAAAAGCCATTCACCCATCCTTAGTACTGACAGGGTCCTCTTAATGGTGGGCATGACCAGCACTCAAATATCACTTATCCTTGCAACAATCCTGTAAGGTAGAGCAGAGCAAAACCTGCAGAAGAAGTATCACTGAGCACTATAGAAACTAAGGACAAAGCCTCTGGCTCCCAAAGGTGCATGTCTAAATTTTGCCTTTGCATTTTTAGGCAAATGAATAGCCATAGGGGTCTTCCCCCCCCCGCCCCCCCCCCCCCGGAAACCTTCAACAATTTAAATTCAACAAATTAAATTCTCAGCCTAGCTGGACATGTGATCGAGGAACTCCACAAAACCATATCAAGCCTAAATAATCCTGAGATTCACAGAGTAGATCTTTCTGCCTAGGCTGCCCCATGGATGTGATCATATCACATTTATAGACTGACAGCACCGAATGGTGCAAAGACCACCATATTCAAGCCATATCCAAGAGCAAAGACACTGGTCCCCTTTTTGCAAGCAGTGATTTGGGTGTTGGAGCTCTCCCCTGTCTGGGAATACCCTCCTTAAACTTGATCTTTTATTTTCTATCTCCAAAGCCAGTGTCCACGACACTGGACAGCAATAGGCTGGAACATCGTTGTGATCTTTTCTGTCCGTTAGAGTGGGCCACCAGCCATGGGACACTGAAGAGGAGAGAAAGAGAAGCTGCAGGAAGAAGACCTATTCCTGCCTTACCAGCCCATTGTACGAGTCTTGAGAACCTTTTACAGAGCTAGAAACAGAAAATGAATATATTTTTCCATCACTTCACTGACAACTGCACATTGTCACAGACCCTGCTCAACAGCTAGTTCTGGTGAGGATGGAGGGATGGGGACACTTTAGGAGAAAAACAGCCAGGAAAGGAAAAGTTAAAAAAACCCAACTTGTTAATATATCCAGGATTTATGAATAGAGAGTGCTAGCAGGAGATCCTTTCAGTTTGTTCCTATCTGTGAGTTATCAGCCTTGCTTTCAGCAGCTTTCTCCCATGGCCCAGCACAGTTTTAACTAGCAAGCCTCCTCTACATTTACTGGGAGGAGTTTCATAGCAACATAGAGAATCGGGGTTTTGCAGCCCCCTCCAGATTACATCTGCTACAGTTCATAGCATCACAGACTGCTTGCGGTGGGAAGACACCCTGTGCAAACATTTTCTGTGTAATTAAATGGAAATAGCTGCTGGCCCAAGTGGATTCATCCAACTCAACAGTGCAATGTGAATACCGCCAGCAAGCCCATCTTAGAGCGAATGATGTGTCCTGGCATACCCCCTTCCCTAATTTCTGTTCACAGATACATCACAAAATTTACAGAAAGCATCCTGTGCCACAGTGAAATAGTTGAATATTTGCTCTTCCCAGGTCCTGTAGGTCTGATCAGCATTTTGGAGGGGCTGGCACAAAGTGATTAGAGGTGCTGCTATTGCAAGATATTACAAAAGAAAATAGTTTTAGCAGCTGCCCCCTAAGAAAGCATTGGTCTTTTATCAGGACAAAGAATATTAGCAGTTTTCTAAGACATATGCTACATGGGCTTTTGCTTATCCATTACACGGGTCTGAAAATAAATTCATCCCATGATACAGGACAGTACAAGTAGGTGTGACTCATTATAGGTTTTTATCTTCCTTTGAAGCAGATAGCACTGATCAGAGAATGAAGCCTAATAACAGTGCTAGGAATCTGGAGAGGAGAAAAGAGGGGGGGTTTCGGAGAGCCTCCACAGATTAATTACACTGAGAACAGATTTTCTTTGTGATCTTGCATGCAGTGGAGGTGTTTTGTGACTTTAAATCCCCTCCTATTAGTGTACCATCTGTCTTTGCTTGGAAATTCCTCATTTGCAGCAGCCTTGATAGGTATATAGTAAGATGGCTCAGGTTTAAAGATCAGAGAAAACAACGCCTGTGCCATTTATGACTTGACTTCTACCAAAATGAACTTATTTGTCTAAATTTGGTGCTACAGCCAAGTATAAATAGAGCCTGTCTAGACAGACAATGTAATAGAGAAGTGAGATAAAAGGTTTTAACTGTACCAGGCTCCTGACTTTAGTATACTGACTCAGAGGCATTTCCAGACTGAACTACGCTATTGAGAGGGAAAAGTGGAAATGGTTCACTATGCATTGATCTGTTAGGGTTCTGTTCCTTGAATTAAAACAGTCTGGGAGATTAGACCCAAAATAAAGGAGGGCCCACAAAACTAGTGCAATAGCAAAGGCAAAGGGAAACAGCCTGCTGGGTGACTGCTTCTGTGCCCAAATTCCCACATTTCAGTGTAGTACTATATCACTAAGAGCACAATGAAGTAATAGCATTGCAATATCTCTGCTGACTTAAATAAAAGCATTTCAGATTTTAGGCAGCTGAAGTGAGAGGTGAACTATCAACAGGCTGATGGATGTGGCATTCCCATATAGGCAGGTTTTGTGTGGCCAGGCCAGATCACCTCTCCAGGCAGTTTCAGGGCAGGCGCTTTCCCATAACTAAACAAGGAAAGACAAGAACAGTAACATCATCAACAAAGTTGGTGTCACTGAACCCTTAAATATAACAAGAGTTCAGATGCAGTAAGATCAAGGTTGCACCTTCTTCCGATTTATCTTCCACCCATTCCCAAGGAGAACTGATACTTTCTGCATTTGTGGCTTTATTCCACCCCTGTGGGAAACAGTATTTTCTGATCAACAAGGGGCATAAACAACAGTGCTTTCCTGAGTCTGCCTCCTTGTAAGAACCATTTCCCTCTGGGGATTTAAAAATGCAACACTAAAGGGGTCAATAACATCTGTGGAGGGTTACAACAAGGCCATGGTGGAGAAACTGCTGAGTAGCATGAAGCTGTTGCATATATGGCCAATGCCATACTTTGACATACTAATAGGGGATTATTACATAGGTTGGTATTATCTTGAATGCAGCCTTAATTGGACAATTACAGATGTATTTACTCAAGCCTGATATTTATATTTCAATGAGAATATTGAAAAAATGTAAAAGGTTTTTTAAAAAGCAGCAACAAGTGGTCCTTAAATTACAACTTTAAACAAGAGGTTTTAAAGTTTCCTTTCTTCAGCTTCACCATGAGAGTTAAGAGTTGACTTGGTCTCATTTCTGCAAGTATCTCTACAGAAATACCCTTCCTGAGAGAATACAGCTCTTTAATCTAGGAGAAAAGGGCATTGTGATATGTGGAGGTCAGGCTAGAGTGAACTGCTGGAGAAATTCAGACTAGAAATAAAGAACAGATGTTTTAGTAGTGAGGGAAATTAACCACTGGAACAACTTCCCTAAAGACTTCATGATTCTTCATCAGCTACTTTCTTAAAATCATAAGGGAAAGGTTTTTTCTCAAATGTATGCATTCACTCAAGGGGAAGCTGTAGGCATTTTGTCACCTGCCTACGTTATCTGGTATGGGTCAGGTAGTGTTGCCTTGAATAAAGATACAGGTTTTTTAAAACAGAGGGGATTGCGTAAGTCAGAAATTGCACTAAGCGCTCCAGGAGTGGTCATGTGTGAAGTAGAAAAGAGGTTAGCACGGGTCTTGTCTGATGTTAGAAGTGCTTTGCTCATTCTTGCCTAACCTTGAGTGCATATGAGACCTGGCCTTGATTTTGCTTACACAGATAAGAATATGAAAACAACTTTGCATTGCATTTCAAATATGTAAAGACAGCTTTTACTTTTGGAGGGAGGAAACACTGATTACCAGAATAGATTAGAGATGCAGTTCTAAGACAAGAAAGAGCAAAAGAGCCACAGAGAAAAGGAAGGTTTATTTCCTGGCAGTTTTTAACTGCAAAACAAAATCAGCAATTAAAACCAGTCTATTGGACTTTCATAACACATAAACAGTAAAAAGTCTCATTTTTCTGCTTCAGCTTTTAGCCTGGGCAGCCAAGAGTAGTAAAACCACTTTCTGATGTGACCACACTCTCCAGATTGCATGGTATTGTGCAGATAAGGTGGCAGGCAGGATGACTCACTCATCAGCCAGTGCGTAGGATCCTGCATGCACAAACAAGTGATAGTCCCAGAAGACATCCCTGAGATGGAGATTTAAAAAGTCAGTTTATTTCCATTTAAAGTATTCTCAACCGGATTGTAAAAATAGTTCTATACCTGGTCTCGCTGGAACTCTTTAGAAACCCAAGTGGGCTAACGAATGTCATCTAAAAGTGATTTATTCAGAAAGTTTTTACCCTGACAGCAAAATTGCTTTGAACATGTAAAGCAACTAGGAGATGCAGGGTTGATCGCCCACCGCAGTAACCACTGCTCCATTTGGCTGTTTTAAAAAGAGCAAATAGTCAGTTTACATATACCTGATTGTCATAACATTGTAGGAGATCAGAAAGTGGTTAGCGTGGGGGACAAGTTGATTCTGGGTATTCAAGAAGACATTTTCCATGAAGAAAAATGAAGCCTACTTCTAAATTATTCTGTAATCTTGGTTATGGGAATGAATGTGAACAATACCGACTATGATTATTAATCTGTTCAGCAAGATGGTAGCTTACCAGTGAAATTATTTAGATTTCCAAAACTCAGGTGAAGCAGTGTCTCCAAGGAACATACGAGACTTTTAGAATTGATTTCACACAGGAGAAGATATGGGATTTTGAAACCAATACAGAGAGTTTAGCTGTTTGACAGAAATGGCTAAGGATAGTCTCAGTGTCCTGCAAGACTGTTTCCCAAAGCAGTTGCGGCAGTTTGCAGTGTGATCTGGAGTGGGCAAGGTGCTTGATAATTGGAGTTATCTGAGCTGTCTTCCCAAGCCTATACGATTTTTTTCAACCCAAGGCTCACTGCCTGAGCTTGGACTATGGTTGCTATTAGTACCAAGCACTGAGGGTGTCAGGAAGGCTGAAAACCTCGATCAAGTCAAGGATAATCATAGCTCTACAGCACTGAAAGAATTACACAGATTTAATGCAGCTGAGCATCTGAAAAAAGCTCTTGTTATTAGTGCCTGTTTTTTGAGAGAGTTGAGGGTTTTGTCTGTTATTACACAGCACTCTTTATTTAAAGGTTGGAGTAGAAACAGAAAGGACAAGATGATGGATGAAATACTGAAGGTTTGGAAATCCTTCAGAAATTCTGACTTCCATGGAGACAGTATTTTACCTCTGATATGCTAGTCAAAAACCGGATTTTATCACAAAAAAATGTAGCAAACACTTTATGAAACCAACAATATATGTCCCCTTTTATGTCTGAGTTTGAGGTGTTGTTTTACTCAAAAAAGATGTGCCTTCCACCTGAAATCTCAAGCACAGAGGTCTTCAGGATTATTTATCCTTCCCCCATAAAACTGATGATTCACCAAGTGGGGCATTTTAGAGATGACAGGGTTGAGATGTGAGACTTGCCACTTCAGGAAAATAGTTCTTTCCCTCTGTTTAAAGAGAGAAAGATTTTCCTTTTCTTCTGTTTGGTGGTAGGAAATTAAAATGTATTTTGTATTCATGTCTCATCAATGGGAACTATTGAAGTGTGACAGGGTATTTTTAGGAAGGCCAAATGGTTAATTTTAGAGTTCTCTTTCCAAAAATACCCCCATATATTTGAAACACTGCAGAATCTTGACAGGGTTCATAAACAGAACGTTTAACCCTTGAGATTCCCTTCCTAATAGAAAAAAACAATTGGAAAAAAAGCTGCCCTGGCTGTGAGCTGTTCATGACTGACAACTGGATAAACACAGCAGCTAGGTGTCCCAGACCAGGCACTGACCTTGAGGTAAACCAAGGAGTGCCCAAGTTTGGCCTTGTTTCCTCTGTGAGGTCCTTCTCATTGTCTTGAAACCGTATTCTATAAAATCTAAATTTCACACAAGGGCTGAACGCCTATAGCCAATGGCCCAAGATCCATGGTGGTCTGGAGGACAACAGCCCTGCCACCCAGAACATTATACTTAAAGCTACTTCTGCACGATGTCTCACACATCTCATGAGCTCAAAGTGCTTTTAGCCATGCTTTGTCCACATTCAAGTCTTAATGTCTGAGGTTAGGCCTTAAACTCTGGTCTTCTGTGGGTGTCTCAGGGCAATAAAGACTTCACCCAAATCCCAGAGTTTTCTCCATTTGCTTTGCACTGGCTTGAGGCTCTAGCTGAGCTTGATGTGCAGGAGCTGAGATTATCAGAGAAAATGTATTGGGTTTGCATGGCAAGGTTTTGGTAGCTGGGGGGGGCTACAGGGGTGGCTTCTGTGAGAAGCTGCTGGAAACTTCCCCCATGTCCAACAGAGCCAATGCCAGCCGGCTCCAAGACGGACCCGCCGCTGGCCAGAGCCAGGCCAATCAGTGTCAGTGGTAGTGCCTCTGGGATAATGTATTTAAGAAGGGGAAAAAAACAACTGCGCAACAGCAACAGCAGCTGGAGAGGGGAGTGAGAACATGTGAGAGCACCAGCCCTGCAGCCCCCCAGGTCAGTGCAGAAGGAGGGGAGGAGATGCTCCAGGCGCCGGAGCAGAGATTCCCCTGCAGCCCGTGGTGATGAAGACCCTGGTGAGGCAGGCTGTCCCCCTGCAGCCCAGGGAGGTCCACGGGGGAGCAGATCTCCACCTGCAGCCCGGGGAGAGAGGACCCCACGCCGGAGCAGGGGGGTGCCTGAAGGAGGCTGGGACCCCGTGGGAAGCCCACGCTGGAGCAGGTTTTCTGGCAGGACTTGTGACCCCACGGGGGACCCACGCTGGAGCAGGCTGTGCCTGAAGGACTGCAGCCCGCGGAAGGGACCCACGCTGGAGCAGTTCGTGAAGAACTGCAGCCCATGGGAAGGACCCACGTTGGAGAAGTTTGTCAAGGACTGTCTCCCATGGGAGGGAGCCCACGGTGGAGCAGGGGACGAGTGAGGAGTCCTGCCCCTGAGGAGGAAGGAGCGGCAGAGACAACATTTGAGGAACTGACCCCAACCCCCATTCCCCGTCCTCCTGCGCTGTTGTGAGGAGGACGTAGAGAAATTGGGAGTAAAGCTGAGCCTGGGAAGTATGGAGGGATGGGGGGAAGGTGTTTTAAGATTTGGTTTTATTTTCTCATTATCCTACTTTGTTTTGATTGGCAATAAATTAAATTAATTTCCCCAAGTCGAGTCTGTTTTGCCCATGACGGTAATTGGTGAGTGATCTCTCCCTGTTCTTATCTCGACCCACGAGCCTTTCGTTATATTTTCTCTCCCCTGTCCAGCTGAGGAGGGGAGTGATGGAGCGGCTTTGGTGGGCACCTGGCATCTAGCCAAGATCAATCCACTACATGGAATTACACTAGGAGCTGCAGTTGAAATGTGTCCATCGCTATTGGGAGTGCACCAAGATGTCCATTTAGCACACCTTAAGATGAAGCTTTGCAGCGAATGCCTGCCATGCTTGTTCCACCAGAAGGCCCCGAAGGTCTTCAGGGTTTCTGCAACCCTCTGAAATGGTTTACATGTTTATATAAAGGTATGTGCTAAATGTGCTTTCCTATTTCCATAGGCTGGCAGTGCTTTACTGATTTTCCTGCCTTTTTGCAACATCCAGGCATTTATCTGCTTGCCCTTCCATCCTTGTCTGCAAATGGTTATTGTTTGACTTGGAGATGCAGGGGCTTCCTCTGAGAGTTGCTTCTCCTTCTACCAGAGTCTCCTTTCCTGAAGGTCTCACAGTCTCATGTCCAGAAGGGCTGTTCTGCTGGAGAAGCTGTTTTTATACCTCCATGACATTTTGGCATTTATCTTATTTTGAGGAACCATGAACTATGGACATATCTGCAGCGCTGGATACAGTCCAGGCAATTGCTTGATGAACTCCCGTCCTGTTGATGCATTATGATTTCCTCAGAAGTTCATGTTCCCACTTAACAACAGCAGTTGTGGTTTTGTGCCATCACAGCATGCTCTTGCACGCAGACAGCTTTGCTTTGGCTAAGCACTGTGTTTGTAGCAAATCGGGGGGATCCTGGGACAGAGGCAATCTGCTTTTCCTTCCCCAGCCCTTACGAGGTTTCTCTCCCCTTCTGAGAGAATAAGGCTCCTTGTCTGATCTCTTTTACCTTTAAAAGACTATCACTGTACAGAGACAGAGAAGAGCTTTACTGGTGGCTTAGCATACAATAAAGTTCAGACTACTTTTTGGTGCGCGATCTCAGGGTTGCAGACCAAATATTCAAAGGCATGTACAGATAGGGAAGGAAGGATTTATCCCAGTTTACAGTTCCTACCTCTTGGAAATCTGATGATCTTACCAGCTTTCTGGAAATAGGTAGAAAAGCGCATGAGAAGGGAATTTTGTTGGCATTTGTGAGGCCATTTTAATACAGCTAGAAACAACCTGCCAAAAGACAACTGGGCATGAGAGAGCTTGTGGATATGATACTCCATACAGAGCAGTGATTATCATATCTCTTTGACAGAAAGTCTTAAACAGTCATTCAGAATATCCATGGATGAGGGATTCCCAGTTATTTTTCAGAAGTGCAGTAATTGATCACCAATCATGTAATTATTTTAATTGGAGAAAATTACATGCCTGGCACCTCTTAGCACTACACCTGCCACAAACTGTTAAGAGTCCTGTTGTCTGATTCCAAGCCTGCTTCATCTAAATCATGAGTATTCAAAAACATCACTGCATCATGTCAGACCTCTATCATTTTTGGTTTTGATTCTAGCTTTGTTGTGCTCTATTCCTGAGAGAGACTCAGCCTCGTATTTTCCTCTCTAGCCTGCTAATGAAATTTTTGTTTTTAGAAGAAAATAACTTAAAACATGTAGTAAAGTCTCTACATGAAGTAGAACACAATTCCAGGACTGGAGATAACTTTCTCTAGCACAACCTATGGCTAAGGGCCAGGAAACCTGTATCTCTAAGAAAAGACTACAGTGAGATGCAGAGATCAGCTCATGAGCAGAGGACGGGGTTTTTCTTTCAGAGAGGACATTAAACAGAATCTCCCTCTTCTGTGTAGTCACATAATTATAAAGCATAATTTTTATTATGCTTTAATAAGCAATATATTACAATATACAATCTGAGACTGCTCTCCGTCCATAATATTTTGTTGAAGTTGCCTTGTAGGTTCAAGAGTTGTAGGGTGGGGGGGGTGAGTGCCTGTCAGTGTTAGTTTCATCCACACGTTGGGCTTCCACAAGTCTTTTTCCAGTGTCTAATCCAGTCTTGAAGAATTGACAGGTCTGAGGCATTTATTCCAGACACGTGCAAGATCAGTTGAAACACTTGTTTTCGCCAATACAGCTACAGCTTTTTCTTAGTTTGATATTGCATTAGGCAGCATATAAAAGAAAAAGAAACAGATTATCTCTTAATTTTCTGAAGTTTCATACCACTGCTACATTTTTGCATTAGACAAACAACTCATCTAAGGACTAGCCAATTTTTTGTCACCAGGCAGCCTGAATTAACAGTTTTAAAGATATTCCCAAGACCGTTGCATGGTTTTCAGTGCATGGTTTTCAGAGCATGAATTTCATGCTTTGGGTAGTCCTTTCTATGCCTGGACAGGGGCAGAATTGGATCTGGGTATACCAACACCCCCACTGATAATCAGTCACTACTGTGACTGTCTGGAAAACGTGAAAAAACCATTATGGTGCAAAATCATCAGGATGCAGTGTCATCCATAGAAATGGACAGCGTGAAAACATCATTATTCCTGTGTAAATGCCGAAACTGTAAAAAAGTGGTGTCAATCTGCTGAAGAAATAGAAAAGATTAAACCAAAAACAAAAAAAAGTGTTTGCTATGAAGCACAGCAGGAGAAAGGGAATCTGAAAGACTTACTATATAATTATAGACTCAAAGAGAATTCTAAGCAAGGGAGGGGGTGTGCATGCAGATCTATTCATGAGCGAATAGAGAAACCTTTGTAAAGAAACACTTTTGACCATAAATGAAGAGCCACCAGTGGACCTGCAGATATAAATTTTCCTCACTTCTTCAGAATAATGGTACCAAGGGATAATAAAGGTGCAAGTGGCACACGGTTCATATGTGGATAATACAGTGCTGAAAGTGAAGGGGGGGAAAGTGAAGGTTCAGGAAAGAAGAAATGCAGGGAGAAGCTAGAATGTCTTCTGTTGAACTTTCCCCTCTGCTTTTCCAGCTTTCCTCTGTCTTGCCATCATACTCTGTTCATTATTTTTATCTCTGTAAGAGCTGGGAGGAACAGATCTCAGTGCAGTGTGGAAGAGAGCCCATCACTCCCTGCTCTGAGACACCCCCCAGACAGGGGTTCTTGCAGGAAAGGCACGTCCCGTGTGCCCCAGCATCTCTTGACATCTTCACAATGTAAAGTCATCATGGAAAAAGTAGCAATGGGTCCCTGGGGTTTGACATGGAAAATCCTTCTCTTGAGCTTGTTTGAATAGCGTAAACATCCAAGACATCCCCTGTCCACAGCCACAGGGAAAGCTCCCTTTTGGCAAAGCAAGGACTTTTCCTGGAATAGCCTTGGAAAGTTCATCCACAGTTATTGCCAGGTGTTTTTACCCGTGGACATAAAGTGTCCTGGCTGTGTGGTGCCCATGCTGCCTGCAAGGGCAGAGACTGTGTGAGACGTTTGCCTCCAGGACCAACATTTCCTTTCCTGCATGGACAGTTGTCTTTCTCCAGTTTTGAGGTAGAGCAAGAGTTGACTTTTTGGTAGGGTTGACCATGGAGGATAAAGTATGCATTAATTTGGACATCAGACTCATTATCTCAGTTCTTGTGTTCTTTAATAATCTGAAAAATGAGACTATCGATGCTTCAGGAGAAATATAGTTCTTTATTGTGAGGATACTGTGATAGAGAAAGTCATCCTGATGGGCGATACTGCTCTCTGAACCTTAAAATCCCAGACACTGTTTTGAAAAGAAAAGGGCAAGTTTTTTTTAATACAGCCTAAAGATCATATCTTGCTAGATTTTTTTAAAAGAAAATAATCATTACATGCAATGAATTTGTCCATAAACAGGGCAGAAAGATTACTTCATCTGGGAACAGAATGATGTGCAGAGAAGCAGTCACCCAAGCAGATGACTACTGAATATGTATTTTTAGCAAATACATGTGTGTGCTTTAAATGTCATGCTTCTGTCCCTTTTGCATTCAGTCTCCTTAACATTCAAAGCTTTTATGCTTAAGGTCAGGAGTCACCTGGACTGACTTACCTCTTGCGTAAGGTAAGGAGGGGGAATTTCACTGAGTTTTAAGAGAACTAAATGGTTGAGCTACATCATGTTGTTTTAGAAAACTAACGTGTCTTGATTTAAAGACTTAAGAAAAAGTGACTTTGTTATCTCCTGTGGTAAACTGACATAATATTTAGTTACTTTGAAAGGCAAAAATGAGAGTCTTTATCTTCCATCTGAATTTGCTCAGCTTTCCTGGCAGATATTTGATCTTGTTGTGAATCTTTCTGATAAATGTAAGTGTGGCAGTCATATCAGAAATCTTTACTTGGCCTGACCGAAGATCTGGTATCAGAAGGGCTTCTAACTTTCTCATGGATAAATTAGATTGAACATCTATACTCTCTCACATCGATGAACTTGAATGACATTTGAATATTTAGAGAAACGCAGAGAAAAATACACAAGAATAGTTATTGCAGCACATTAAAACTCATCTAGACCATGACTTTCACCATAACTATTTTCCCCAAATTGTTGCTCTTTCTAATTTTCCCCCTGCATCCTAACCTTCAGAAGTGATGTCACTGTACCTTCACTGGTATTGGCAATTTTACATAGAGCGCAGGCATAAAGCAAACATATCTCCAAGTTGGGCATTAAAATCCCTTGAAATGAGACACATACAGTCTGTATGAGGTTGCATAGAGTTCCAGCAGTTCTGCTGTACAGAACTGCTGCGATTGTACATAAGAGCAAGAAACTCAAGAGAAAATTATGAACCTGTTTTCTCAGTCCTTGCACTGAGGTGTGATCTCCTACTCTCTTTATCTTTAGAAAGTCAAACCTAGTTTGTCAGGTCCCAACAACATGCAAGATGTCCCTTCCCTTATCCTGCACCACCACTGACTTGTACTTTGAAATATTCCCCTATTCCATATCTACTGGTACAGTGGTCTCATCTGCTTTGCAGAGAAGTCATTTTTCACCAGTAGCTTCAGCACCGACTGATCTGAGGCCACTAAGGAGAGTGTTGCCACGCAGAGCTGCTGGTATAGACATGGCTGTGCTTAGGGCAAAGAGCAATCTGGCAATCCACAGTGAAAATGGAGTCCTAAAATCAGACTTATTAATATTACTGCTATACAAATATTTACTTAATGTCAAAATTTACCCCCACCCACCATACCCTTCAAAATAGCAGAATAGCAGGAGGAGGAGCAGATGCTGTGGTACTTCTTTTTAGGTCAAGCACATACTGGGGAAAGCTAATTCTGAACTCACCTGACTGCTTTCAAGGCAAGATCATTCCAGTGCTGTGTGTTTTCCAAATTCACTCTTGTGATCTCTCCAGAACGGAAAATGCAGAAAACGATGATGCATTTTTTCAGGAGTTCAACTTTGAAGGAGTTGGTACACTTGAAGCCGGGGTGACTCTCACCCCTTATGGCTAAATGCAAAAGAAACCTCATAATGGTGTGCAAAAGTTAAATAAATGTCAAAAGCTAATAATTCTAGGTTTCTACTTGTCTCTGTTCTAGCATGGAATGAAGGTAAAATAAAGATTTTTACTTTTTAATAAAACTATTTTCATGGCATGATCTGAAAGAGTACAAGTTAGTCACAGATCAGATTTCTGACTTCAAAACTTTTAAAGATACTCAACAGGGTTTCATTCACTGCAGCTGTGGGCCCAGGGAACCGGGCACGGGGAATTTTCACCGCTGAACATGTTCTGGAGCAAGGCACCAATCCCTCTGTTAAAACTTGTGTGAGTAAAGAAATAAAATGAATTGAAAGCTCTTTGGTCCTATGAGACTTTACCTGTTTTTCCACAGAATAGTTGACTGCAATGCACAAGCTGGCAAATTTTCTACCTTACCTTGCCAGCTTGCTTCAGCATCCCATCTTGGGAATATCAGCTAAGGCTAGAAGATAAGCACAGCAGAAGACATGGTGAGTTATCAGCAAGATTATTTGTCGTAATTTTATCCATTATTATTTTCTTGTAGGGTGGGTATATGTGCTTCAGAACCTGGACTAAGGAAAAGTTGTTTTCAAAGTATGACATATATCCTGGATAAGGGCTCATTGCTAATTGATCTTCTATACTAATTTGCAGACATGCCTTTCACTGAGGGATGTAAATTAATTTAAATCCATTACTTTCTTCAGTTGCAGGTTCTACTGTTGAACTACTGTTCAACCAGTTAGGCCGATTGCTAATAAAATGCAGACCTCAAGCCATAGTCACTGATTCTTCAATTCTGTCTAATTTTTTTTTTTCCAGGAAAATATAGACTACCCATTCAGAGACTCCTGCATGAAGGAGAATGTAACTGCCTTTGGTGGATGTTTGTGCTAGTGATTAAGTATGCTTAGAGAAAAAAAACCACAACTATATAATATGACATTACAGTTCTGCTAGCTTCAGCTTCCAATTCATTACTACTTTACAGAATAGCAGATTAGCAGAAAACTAGAGCTTGATTCATATCTGTGTACTAGTGAGATCCAGAGCCAGCAAATCCTAGCACCCACATGACAGAGGGGGATTAAAATTTATTTTTCAACCTTAGTCACCTGACCTTGGTCAGAGTTACAAAGGTTAACTCACTCTGTCACGTACATCACTTGAGAATGTTATTGCTCTTCCCCCTCAAAAAAATTTGAAAGGGAATACCATCTCCTTAATGTTTTTATTATGATAAAACACTAATGAACTACAAATGGATAATCTTCAGCTGTCAGTGAAATGCATATTTATTTGGACAGGTCTCACTTTTTTAAATGTCTGTGAGAAGTTTCCAAGGAAAATGCCCTGCTTTTTTTGCTCTAACATTAATTCATGTTTTCATCTCCTTGTCCTCTTTGAAATACAATGCAGAAATCTCTGTCAAGGATCAAGACTCCAATAAACAAGACGTTGAACCTGAAATCACTTAAACAAAGATAAAGGCCATGCGTACATTTAGTTTTTGTGCTGGAGGTCTCAGCTCACAGCTGCCAATGGAAGAGGCAAGAATGGCTGAAAATCTAGGAGTTGGCTAGGATGTATCTTACCCTAAGATGAACTTCACACCTCTTTAGTAATGCAACTAGTCCATGGAAATCAAGGCATCCATCAAAGTGATCTACACTCAGTAGGAGATGGAGGACTGCAACGGTAGCCCTGGAGTCTTGATGTTTTCTTCTCCCCTCCCCCCCCCGATCTTTAAAGATATTTATCTCAAAGTGATTCTTTTTTTTTAATCATTGCTGTTCCAGCAGCCCCAAGAGCATTGAGCAATGTGGAAACGGCACACAGTGAATCATATGGTGCACTTCGCCAAGACGCTTAGCAAACTCCATGGCTTCCCCATAAGGTCTTTCCATTATCCGGGGATTGTTCTCACGCTATACGAGCGGTAAACTTAAAGTCACATCTGCTTTGCTGACCTTGCCTGAAGACTGAACATTGTTTGCGTGTTCTCTGAGTTGGAACACGCTGTGTAGCTCCTGCGCCGAAGTGGGAAGGAAATATTTTTCTCTATTTCCTGTGTCCTGTGTGAACTTTTCTATTGTAAAATGTGTGCTGTGGTTTTGGGTTTTTTTTAAATAAATTGACTGGAAATCAATATTTTCCATCTGATACACCCATTTAAAATCCACCCACAGGAACTCTGTGGTTTTCAGTTGGTACAGGAACTTTAATAAAGAAGCAAATCAATAGATAACGGAGAGGGAGGAGACTTGGGAACAGCCATAATCATTGCTCATTGGATAACGTATCATTTGTGATATTAAAGTGCCTACTGCAAAAGACTGTGGATGTATCAGTTTTGAGACAAACAGAAGGCTACAGGAAAGCTAAAAGCACAATGTCTTTTTTTTAAAAACAAAAGAGGTTATAAGTGACAAATGCACACCTCGAGCCTGTCACACTTCTAAGATTCAGATGCCGTTGTGCCAGCAAGTGAGACACACACTAAAAGACAACCCTACCATGGGAAAATTGCCATCTAAATAGAGAAAACGGACGAAAATCTGGGTGAGCTCAGTAATTTCCTCCATTTTTATAAAATCCTCACTCAACAGGCTAAAGGGTTAAATCCCACAGAAGTTAGGTGCTTTAAATAGGATTTATTTCACCTAAGTAAAACTTCTTGACGTAAGATACTGGATCTGATATAGTCTTTGAGAGGCCAAGTGAGGGGGGAGAGAGAGAAGGAAACCCCTAGAAAGTAGCAGTACTTACCTAACTTAGGATACAACCAGTTGTACCCTGAAGAGTATCTTTCTCCACAAACCTTGGGTTAGATGACAGTCTTTGACAGAAGGCGTACTTTGAAAGGAGTTGAATAGGTCAAACGAATGCCAAACAGTCACAACACCTAACTTTGAGTTCCCTGACTCCTGAGTTGGCCCCTTCAGCCTCAGGGGCCTCATATATGCAGGAAAAAGAGATAGCTCCAAAAGGAATATTCAACGACTGACAGACTGAGGGTCACAGACATCAGAGTAAACTCCAAAGAGAGCTTTAAGGCACTCCAAAGAGTGTCGTAAACCCTTCCCTTCCCATAGGCTTTTACACACAAGGAGACCCTTACTAACTAGGCCACTTCTTCTAGCACTAATGTGTACATTTTTGCTTTTAAAAGAGTGAAACAGGCTCTTTCTGCTCTCTTCAGGTGCTACAGAAAAAAGAAGATAATTGCTGCCCCCTTTCAAGCATATTCTGGAAAGCGGAAAGCCTTCCAATTCCTATCATCTGTGGAGGTTCAAATTCTCCCACGAGGCTCGACTAATGGCTTTGTCAGCAGACAGCCTACGTGTTAGGGACACAGGGGAGAGCATTCTTTGCCTATATCATGCTGAAACCGAGCCTTTATGCAACAGATCTGGGATTAAATCTCCTCCGGATCAAAGAGGGGTAGCAGGAAGGCCATCTGCTAGCCAAAGCAATAGGGCCGTCACCTGAAATGCGGAGGTTGGTTTCCAGTTCCTGTTCCAAGGGCTATTTATACCTTTTTATCTAGTAACTTTTAAAACATTGATTAAGATTACGTAGTGTCCTTCCTATGGTCCACAAATAAGTTGGAAAGCCTGGAGCTAAGATATTGGCCAGTCCATGGTGGAGAGGCAAAAGTTGGAGCCAGCTTGGAGATCAAACACCAATTCTGTCTCCCTCCGACTGTAACTATGTGACAGGGGGGCAGGAAATCTCTCGCTCTTGGATTTTCAATCTAGCAACATTTGCTGGAATAAAACCAAGTCGCACTTAGAGGCTGGAAGAGATCACATAGACACAAGCTGCAGGAACAAATTTCTTTCCAAAGTAAACCCTTATGGAATGAAACTTGGGTTTCCGGTTATGGGAACTTCTTATACAGTAATCTCTGATAGAGTGGGAGACATGGAGGTGTTGGGATGAAATCTCCCATGCCATTGTGACATGGATCTGCAGTCTAAAGGCTGTCATTTTCCTCTTATGTTAAAGACCATCCTGTTTCTCTTTCGTTTATCACATGAATGAGAGAAAGTTAGAAACCCATCAACCAAGTTTATCAGACCAACACTGAACAAAGCAACTGTTGATCAAATCTTGCTTCCAGTGAACTCATCTTGAAGATATCTAAAGTTTTAAACAAAATTAAACTAAAAAAATTACAGGAATGAAAGAAAAATCATGGGCATTGCTTCATCTCTGGGACTCTGCTCATTGGAAAAAGCCAAACCAAACCAAATTCTGGAAAGATTTACTACCAGTTTCACAGATACAAAATGTTTGCCACACATGCTTACACGTGTGCTTTCCTGCTAATGTTCAGTGAGTAGTAAGCTCAAAGCCAAGCTTTAAAACATATTAATTACTGAACTTTTTCTGATTTCAAGTTACAGGGTCTTGCCTGAAGTCCTTGGAAACTTCCACACAAGATCAGCAGTGTGTGTATACGGAGGGCAGCTCTGCTGTACTGTCTTACTCTCCTGTGCAGACATCTTTGAGAGACTGGGAAAGGGTTTCAGAGCCACATGGAGAAACTGGTAAAATAAATTATTTCCCTTTGAGATTGGAAGGGGGAAAAGTCTGCGCATTGTGGAGGAAAACTGAGGTGGAAGAAACCCTCTCACCCTGTGCTGGGGGATGCTTGAAGAGCGAGGACCTGCCCAGGCTGTGTTAAAGCTTGGGGAATGAGGGTGTCTGGGAGAGCGGACCCGAGCACACTCTGCCAAAGGCCCTTTGGATAGGAAAATCAGCTGGTTTGGAATCAGGCATGTAGGCTCAGGAGAATACTGGTTATCATTCAGTAGCGAATGTAAAGGCAAAAAATCTGAACTTATTTTATACAGAATAGCTACAGGTAGTGCAGAGATGCTGAAGAATAAGCTTAAATTATATTTCGAGAACAACTGTAGGCAATATCAGGATTGTATTTAGGATTACTTTATTTTTTGAGCACCTAAAGGTGATTTTTATCTCACATCTATTATGGGATTAATATTGTCTGTATGAAACAGAGCATCTAAGGGATTGTTAGCTTACTATATGGAGAGTACAGTTTATCTTCAAATCTTAGTTCTCTCTGTTCTTAAAATTGTAGTGTATCATGTCCATCCCTAGCACAAATAAAACAGGCTTGCATAAACAGATTTAGATTAAAGGAGACTGCTTAATAGCACCTGTTAAAGTTCAGTCACAAATTGTAATTAATTGTTCCTGTGAAAATTTTACCAATTAATCTAAGAAGAAAGATCTGTTTTAACATGTGAGAGCTGCTAAGTACCACTTTCAATAGTGCATTCAGGCTTGTCATAACTGAATTCTATGTGAAAGCATTAAAAAGGCACCTTATCAGAATATTGTCCCTTACTCTCACATATATGTGCTTGTGCACACATACACACAAACAGTTTTATTTTTCTCTCACCCTAGAAAGATAATAACTCTGCACTGAGGATGCACGTACTTGTTCAGATGGAAAAGCAAAAAATCACTGGGGAAAAAGAAAAAGGCTGGCAGGAAGCCGTAGAGATTGTTTACTATGTCCCCCTTTGAGAGGTGTGACAAGCCTGTCCCCTTTCCAAGGGATTCCTCTCGCTGCTGGTGTTCTGACTCCCCGTAGACACAGCTTTACCCAGAAGGGTTTTGTTGAGCCTCAGGGCAAATGAATTCTTAGGCTCAGGATTTTGTTCATGTTTTGTTTTATGACATGTCCCCTCCAGTGACAGGAGCATAGTTTTACCAATTAAAGTAATCTATGGAAGCCAGGAAGCGGGGAGGACTCCTTGTCCCCGTGATTCTCCCTGTCCCTGCTGAGGTTTCATAATGTCAAACATAGCTCTGGTGCTGTGGCTCCCACAGGGTGGCTATTTAAACAGCTGCAGGCTCCTGGGAAAGGCCATCCATACAACTCATCTGCCACCATCTGACCAGAAATATTTGGAACTGGCTGCCCACAGTCAATATCAATTAAGATGGACCCTGCCAGTCCTGACCAGATAAGTCCTGTTC
Organism: Haliaeetus albicilla; assembly: GCF_947461875.1. Taxonomy (NCBI): domain Eukaryota; kingdom Metazoa; phylum Chordata; class Aves; order Accipitriformes; family Accipitridae; genus Haliaeetus; species Haliaeetus albicilla. The sequence goes on along the minus strand of NC_091483.1, from coordinate 81,713,547 downwards.
CCGAACAATTGCTGCTTTCTGCACGGCACATCCATTCCCTCCTCATGGACAACGTCAGACTATGGATGGAGTATCATCCATACCTACCCCTAAATGTCCACATTGCAGACCAGACCCAAATTGGAGAAACAGATTTCGCTGACATTTTACCCCTATACAGTCATCTTTTTATCTGCAGACCTTTAATCACATGATGTGCTGGTCAGATCTTTCACTGGTCATTAATACATGCATAGTACTTTGCTGCATGTCATGGGTGCAAGCTATGGAGGATGCCCTAAGTCTCCCTAAGCATGGGAGCTGTCAGGAAAAGGGCTTGGTATCCTACTAGTTGTTGGTTTGAGGAAATGTTAAATGCCTGCTTTCTTCTTCTCCTCATTTAAATAAGATTCACACAGTGGTGGTAATCTGTAGATTACTGGCTGGTTTATAAATGTAAATAATAATAATAATAGTTGGCACTTTCTAAATTCAATCTCCAAGCTTTTATATTTTATCTTCAACTTGTCTAAAGACAATAGACACTCACTGTAAATAAATAATCTGGTTGCGTTTTGCAGCAGAAGCCCATAGAGAAAGGTGTGTATTTTCAAGTGAAAACTGATCTTCTGAATGCTGAAGTTGCCCTCTCACTTATTCAGGGCAGAAGTTCAGACATGATAGGACATCTTTATTAATGTTCTTTCTGTCAGGTAAGTACAATCAACTGGCAAATGAAAATTGTTCTGCCACTAGCACTGCCTCATGCATGTGCTAGTTTTGCTAAAATTGACCACAATCACTTTCCATCTCAGAACGTGTAGAACAATACTCTCTTTAAAAATAAATGAAGGTATATAAGCTTAGCTATTTGCTATGTATCATAGTCAGTCCTTCTCCACAGAGTATAAGTACTCAGGTATTGTAATGGTTAGGTCATGGCAGTGTCTAGAAACACCTTTAAACAGATCAATCAGTGCTTTATACTTTTCAGAAGGCTTGTCCGAGTCTTCCTCTGTCTATAAACTGTCCTCACTCATTCCTACTATCTCCAGGAAGTGGAGCACAGGACCCCATCCTGCTGGGCAAGCTAATAACAGCAAAGGACGACTTTTGCCCATGCTAATATGAGATGTTCAACTCATGTGCAACACCAAGAGAACCAGAAAGCTGAGGTAGATATCTCCAGTTGGAAGATTTTAGAGAGAAGGGGAAGGCAGAGGGGTCTACCCATACCAGTTTTTTTCTGAGTCTAGGAAGGCAAAAAGAAACAAAATTTAAAGAAACTTCAGAGGATAAGTTGCAATAGTGCTAAAGTAACCAGCAGACCCTTTCCACATTTCAATTAGTCCACACTGAGCCAAAATCCAATGCTCTTGCCTGAATGCGTAGTTTATCACACCAAAAGCTAAAAATTCCTCTCAGCAGATAGCTTAGGGCTAGTATCATCACAAAACTACTCTTTGGGATTTGAGAAAAAGTAGCCTGAAGCAAAATGCCATTCTCTCCTTTCCTCTCTCTTTTATTCAGTGAAAATGCAAATCATTCAAACAAGTCTGTTCACCAATAGCCACAACGAACCAGCATGTCTCATGGCCCAGAGGTTTTTCATCACTTTTCTTCCAGCCTAATATGGATAATTCAAGTCAGAACTTCTTGGCAGGAAATGCTTCAAAACACCTAAAATTTTTCAGATCCCTTCCACTACTTAGTGCTCTTGCCTTGGTAAGTCCTATATCACGCAGCTTCTTTCCTGGTCACAACGGCAACTAAGGTCACTCTGATCCATGATTCATTGACCAGCTGTGATTGGTGCTTTTGGCGATGGAGTGGAAAACTAACCTGTAAAGCTGGGCTTGCATCTTAGGGTAAAAGTACCTCGAAGAACCCGAAACTCAGACTAGTGAGACCTGCTCCACCTGTAGCGTCGTGCCTTGTCTCCTCCTCTGTTGTGTGACCCACGTAGCAGACGTATCCCCAGTCAGATGATCAAACTCAAAGCTGTTGCTGGCACAGGGGAATGCAAAGCTTGAATGGCCTTTCTGGGTTGTATGGTTAAAATAAATCATAACACGAAGAACATTTGAAGCCATATTTACTTAAAATACTTAAAATAACCCACAAATCCTGTATCATTTGCCTTTTTTGCCAATAGGTGGTGCCAATAATTTATGCATTCATGTCTTCTGCTGGGCAAATGATTCAGAATAGATAATTTAGCTGCACTGACTGCAAGCAGACCATCTGTAGGGAAGAGTTTTGACCCAGTAAACTGCTAGGAAAGTGGATTTTGTTGCAGTAGCCACAGCATACATGTGGAAAGCAGTGAGAAGAAAACCTGTATGTTTCTGGGCAAGAGTCACATGGCTAAACTAGAATATACTTCCTTTTCATGATTCAGAAAAAAAATTAAATTCTCTTCTTGGCAAGGCATACATCATTATGTGCATTAATCAGCATGGGGCTTTCAGAAATGCAAGTCAGCCCTAGCCCTTCCTTTTGCACTAAGTCAATAGAAGTATGTCAGAGAAGGCAAGAAGAGAGGTCAAGAGGGAATATATTCATTCATGAAAGGAAAAGTATAAAAAAATATTCCTTTGACAAAGCCTTTTACATTAAAAACCCAGAGCTGGCATTTCTGTTGAGGCACACATCAATTTTAGCTGGACAGCAAAATGCTGAGGCTTTCTTCTTCAGGTTGGATATTAAATTCCCTGTTGAAAATAATTGTTATTATTGAATTTTGATTATTTGGGGTTTTTTGCATTCTGCTGGGTTAAACTTCTTCTTGACCCCTTCCTTTTGTAATTTTGTGATCTTGGATCAATGTTACAGTGGAATGAAATGTCACTAATTACATAAAAGGTAAGATAACCTCTGAAATATGTTTAAGCAGCTTAAATATATATATTTTTAAACATGTCAGATTTCAAGGCAATGTGTTCAATATTTGATGGGAGAAGAAAAGACTGGAGGATGCCAGGAGATAACTAAGAGTGCCAGAAAGCAGATTCTAGAAGCCAAATTCTTAACTTCAAAATTAAGTCTAGTTAGCTTTGGAAAGTGTTTATCATTAGAGGTCACTAAATATAAATTGTATGAGGTATGCTTGGGTGTTTGTAGAAGTGATGCCATTCCCTGGCGGGAAGAGGCATTAGACAAATTCTCAGCATCCCCTTCAGCAGCACTTGTGTGTATCACAAAAAAAAGGTACAGTGAGTTTTGCCCTCCTAAATTGAGTAAGGAGGAAACCCTCTCCTCCCTAAACCTCTGACTTTTTTTTATTTGGAAATCCTGTTTCTTTGCTGCCCTCTCACAGAAAACATCTCCTTATGTCTTTAGTGCCGTTTATTAAAAATCAGTCTCCTAGCTCCTGTGCTGAGCATTGGTGGGCAGGGGAAACCGTGGCCCTATGTCTTGGCCAAATCATATTTACTGGCCCAGTGCCTTGATTGGCAAACCTGGGAAAACATAGCAGTTTCTTTTGTTGTTGTTAATTTACTACTAAAATAGTTTTCCTACTCCCTGTGGTTGAGTCACAGTGTACCAGGCAGCTTTTGCCAGCTATTTTTATGTCAAACTCACAGCAGATATACTTTTTGAAATGAAATTGTACATTCACAGTGGGAGAGTGGCTGTAGAGAAACAGGGCATGAACTCACAGCCAGCAATGCAAGAGTGTTTCTACCATTCAGGCAATGGGTCTAACTGTTAGACAATTCACAATCAGGATGGGATACAAGTGGAATCACAAGAGACCTTGCAATGATGATTAAATCAGTATGTTTATTTGTTTCTGCCAGTAATTAATAGAAATCTGTAGCTGCCTGGTCCATATCCTAAATATTTATTCCCAATTTCCAAACATATCAAAGAATGGGGAAGCAGATCTTCAGGGGACGGGTCACATCTCCGTCTCTACCATTCTTTGGTTTCTCCAGTCCTTTTCTTTACACTCACTAAAGTTAATCCATGTGCAAAAGTCATCAGTGCAGTATCAGCCTCCTCATGCTACTGTGACCCTCTGTGTTCAGATGGCACAGTAAATTTGGATATCCAAAAAGTGTCAAGAGTTTTTGCTTCCCCCTCTTCCAGTTCCTGACCCCAACTGTAATGAAGCACAATATTTCTTTTCTCACAGTTGAACTCTGGAGAATTTTGGCGCTACGACCTCACAAAGCTTCCAAAATAAAGGCAATGTGATGTCCATAGCTGTAGCAGCAACGTCCCCAGACATGCTCTTAATTAAAAAGGAATTAATTGAAACGGAACTTTTGAGCATTGAATTTAACAGAGTTTTCCTTTTACACAGCTACAGGTCTGGCCCAGTGGCCATTGCTTTAATTCATTTTGGCTGGAGCGTATCCTGCTAACTTGATGGACTTCTGTGGGCTTGCCTCTAATTTTTAACCTATATTGAAAATATTAATAGTTCTTTACCTTTTAAAAATGTCCATTCATGTCAACCGTGTGAAAAAATTGTCTGAGTTAATACTAAATTATTTCATTTGAATAGACTTGTTGATGTTACAGCTACCTCACATTTTCTTTAAATATTGATTTCTCTGCAGCTCCTAGAGGAGATGTCTAGAGAAAAATCAATGAGCTTCAACTGAAAAAAGGAAGAAGAGACTGAAGAGATAGTGTTTTCATATATGTAAATTGCCACATTTATTCATCAGAAGGAAGAAAAGCAAAGAGTAAAATTAAAGTCTATAGGAACATACTTTACAAAATCAAATGAGTCTCTCTTGCTCCTGTAGCAAGTAATATGTAAAGGGTTCATGGAAGAAGGAGGGAAGTCATTATAAATGCAATTTAATTCTTTCTTCCACAGAAGAGCACTGATCATAAACTTTCTATTTTAAGTGCATAACGAAAGTAATAAAATATATGCACAAGAAATATCTTTAGTGGATAAACTTTTGCATCTCTAAATATAGTAACTCAGTACCAACTCTTTTAAGCCTGTGATCCTTATCTGGAACAACCAGAAGATGGATAGTCTCAGTGCCTCATATTTTACCATCTCGGGGACTTTATACAAAGCAATAATTAGCTGTTGACGTGAGACAACACTAGAATCCAGTTTGCAAAGTTCCCCAGGAGTTGTATTTGTCCAGAGCTGAGCTGCTGGTTTGTCTGGGCACTGTTTTCTCTTCCAACTAGCGAGATGTGCCAGCTGCCTTCGGAAAGCCTCAGGCAGCCCAGCCTCTGGCCTGAGCAGCCCTACAAATCCTGCCTTCCGTGGCTGCCTCATGACTTCCAACCATCCTTGCGTTTCTGCCTGAATACATCCACTAAACATTTGCTGGGTTGCTCTTACAAATGGGACATCCATATAGTAAAGGTCTCTTTCAAACCTAGGAACACATCAGGCTAGTGCGGTTGTGTTAGCATGTGCTAGCTTCTTTGACCTGTCAGGCTGAATCCGCATCTCTGCAACGGTAGAGATTGGAAGGAGTTATCAGAAGAAATCATAAGTTGTCTGCTCTCTCAGCCTGGAATACCTCAGGCCATCACCCTGTTGTATCAAGCTATTTATTTTCTTCCGCAGGTGAACGTATTTTGGTGAGTTAAAGTTGTTGCTGAGATCTACAGATCAAAACACCATTTAAGAAACGGTCCTATAACAAGGATTATATGTGTGTGAGCACATCTATGAAATATTATCACTTCCTTTTTTCAAAACCTTACCAGCTCCCAGCTCTGCTTTATCATGATTAGCAGGAGTATGAACATTTTGCTTTCTGTCAGTTATCATGAGGAGCAGGAACATGAATCCCTGTCTCCCGTCAAGCAGTTATTTTCTACTCCTTGTCTTTTTGAGCTAAGCTGCAAGGAGCTGTTAGAAAATATATACGTGTTGGGTCTGAGCTTTTTGACTAAACATGCAGTAGCATAAGGACTGAATTTGCACCTGCAGCACAGCAGTGCACATCACTGTGTTGTGACCCTCTGTTAGATGTATGCTACATGGCTCCCCAGCATGGCTGTATTTACTGAATAAGGTCCCTGTGACCGTGCTATCAATTTTAAGTCCATCGCCATCCAGTCTAATACAGGCCACTCAATAAATCTTGCATCAATTTCCAGCTTAGCTAGAATGTCTCATTTTGAATAAAGTATTGATATAATTAAGTATTTCAGCAATGGAAGAACCTGCTGTTTGCCTTAACTATCCTCATCATTGAAATTTGTGACCTTGTTTCTACTTCCCCCTCCCAGCTATTGTACCTTGTTGTAGTAGTTTAGGTGGAAGAAGAGATAACCAAGTATTAATCTCCCTTGTGCACAGTTTGCAAGTGCCTAAGGTAGAGTAGGTTTTTCCAAATCCCTTGGCGTAATAGTCTCTGTTCAGGACCTCGATGGGGGTATAAAAGCTTCCTTCTGCTATTAAGCTCCTAGCTCTGGCACACGCCTTTAGTAGCCACAATGTTTTCAGGATGGAGATGAGATAGTGAGCATAGATTTATTCACTGCTCTCCCTTCCTCAGAAGCTCAGGTTGACCATAAGGTGACTTTCCTTCATTTATCTATCCAGACCTTGGACAGGAAAGCTACTCTGTACCATTACTATTTATTCATAGTCTCCTGGCAGGATTGAACAGTCCTCAGAGAAGGAAAGAGGCTCTCAAATCCTTCCATCAAGGAGCCTGGCTAACTTTACATCCCATTCAATCTCCATTTATGATGTCAAGTTTTTGGGCCAGGGACATTGCTACTCTATTTTTTGCTGTGTGTATAACAACTGAGATGAAGCAGACTGAATACAAGCCCTCTTCTCCACTCCTAGTATGATCTTCAATACCCATAGAATGGTAGCTTTTGATTTAGTCTTTCCGTCTAGCATCTGCTGGTGCATCCTTAGAATAATAACAGGATTAGGTCTTGTATTGCAAAAAAACCCTACAGAATACTTTGTTATGAATCAGATCAAAAGATTTTTGTGACCCTTATTTCAGGAGCACAATCAATGCTCCCATTCCCTTTATTGGTTTGATAAAAACAAACAAACAAACAAATATTCCAAGTGAAAGACTTGTGCTAAGCCACGAAGGAAGATACAGTGAAAAGGTGGCTATTTTAGGACCTCTGAGCATAACAGTGCTTTAAAGGGTAAGTAGATCCTTTCTGTTGGTTCCTCAAAGAGCACCTCTCACTGAAGGTAAGGACAACTGTTCTGGGATTTGGCCCCTAGCAAGTAGAAATGCACGGAAGAATGAACCACTTGAGAAATCCTAGAAAGACAATGCACATCTTGTGCTGGTCTCGTACACTCTGTTCTCAGCTTATGGAAGCAAAATGAGACCTCATTAAAAGGTCAGCTTGGAAAGAGAGGAAACAGGCCAGTTCTCAGGAGACATTTTTGTCAAATTTCCAAGAATTCAAATGCAGTTTGGTCTGAGAAAGGGCCCTGTTCAATGTAATAAACTTCAAGAAAAGAACAGGCGGGTGAGAACTATGTCACTATGTGTTTTTCTTGCCTCTGAGAGCCACATCACAGTTGCTCTGCCACTGACAGACTTCACTCCCTTAGCACCTCAGTGCTTCTCTCCCAGCTATTTCTGTTCATCGCTCAAACCTCCACTTTCTCCTAATCGGATTATTCTTCTGTCTTTCTTCCATTCAAATATTATCACTCATTTAGGAGAGCTACCACCCTCCAGCCTTTCAAAGACATATGGTCTTTGCACTGAAAAGTTCATGCTTCAGTCTGTGCTTTCATGGATGATGTCTAAGCAGGAGAGAGAAGAGAGCTGACTCCGCCTCTGGTTCATCTCTACTGTCCCATGGATTTGCTGAGAGCAAAGCGTTATCCCTTTGGAGGGAACATTTAAGAATCAATCAACCGCCTCCTCTTCCTGGGTGTTCTGTCACTTCTAGAAAGGCTAATGACTGGGGGGAGGGAGAAGCTGAGAAGTTCCACCAGTCAGAAATGTGGTCTCTATCCCTGTCTTTAGTGGACAAGCAGCAAAATAAAGTTGCTAGCACCTTCCTACCATCTTATGGATCGTCTACAATTGGCAAAGGAGCATCTTTAAAGACTATGATGTGCAATGTCAGTGTCAGCCTTCTGGCACCAAAAAAAGAAGTTGCAGAGAACTGAAAGTAAATAGATGGTGTCTTCAACTCCTTTTAAAGACATTAATAAGCACGGATATCCAGCTTGGTATATATAACTGCAACTGTATTGAAAACTGTGACATGCTAAAGTTTATAATCATTGGCAATCACTGACTGATCCCTGCTGTTTTCTGAAACAATTAATTGAGTTATAAGCAGTGAGATCTTGGCTCTGTTGAAGTAAAGGGGAATTTTATGGATCACATCAATAGGTGTCTGGATTCACATAGCTGGGTCTATAGGCTCTGAACTGCTCTAGCCCAAATCCAAATGAACCCCATATGGATCTGGAGAGTGAACTCACATTTACAAGGAAATAGCTGAGAGAAGAGTTTAGACTATTCAGTCTAGTTACTAAGCATAACCTACCATCGTAGGAGCTAATCCAAGTTTCACTTCTGTGAGTGTAAATCAGGAGGAATACTACAGTAGTCAATGGATAAGTTTGAAATCTGAGTCAAATCAAAGAAAAAATTAGGGACTGCAAATTTCTACAATCAAGTTAAAGCACAATATCTTAGCATGTGACATACGTAAGAAAAGTTCAGGTTTTCTGAAGTGCTTAGGTACATGTAAAAATGCCAACAGAAAAGTCTTTCAAAAGTCCCCAAGCTCCTTAATCGTGCGGTACTACTCAAGGAAGGGATCACATGCCGTGAAAATTTGTTAAATACCACAAAAACACATGGAGCTGGACAACATAAGCATTCCTATGTTCCTGAAAGCTTTCGTATCTCTCATCCTAACTGCTTTACAGTAAGATGTGAGTGCAGAGGGGAAAATGAGAGAAGAATGTCATGGTCTGAGATCGTTACAGAGTCCATGGACTCAGAGGATTTTTTTGTGTGGGAGTAAGAGAAAGATGATATATATACCCTTGACTGAGAAAGGTACTGAAATAAGGAATGAGGCAGATCAATGAGGAAACCAAGAAGGAACAGTCTGTTGAGACCTCAGGAAATAACACCAGCTGAGCCAGGGAGAGGGCTTAGTGACATAGGTCCTTTCAACCATCAGCACCTTTGATCAGAAACCTGAATTGGTTTTAAAATGCCAGTTTCCTAATAGCGAGTTCAAATTACAAAGCTGAAGCAGAGTTCATGGAAAGACAAAACTCCCTTTAAAGGTTAAAGGAAGGAAGCGACAAGGCTTATTCTTTTCATGCCCTGTTAAAAATTATTCTGCTGAGGTTGAAAAGCAGACATGAAATGTTAACTCTTTTCTCTTGCTTGCAAGGAGACTTTCAGCAGGAATCTGAAAGGTCAAGGCCTGGCAAAATGAATCTACAGAATACAACAATGCCTTGTGCTTCCCCAGCGCTTTTCACCCACAAAACTCCCAATATATACACGGGGCTCCCTGCAGTGCTCTGGAGAGGTAAGCAGAGCACAGGGAGAGGTCTGTCTTTTTGGCAGATTGTAACCTGCAACTGGGGCTACATTGGGTCATTTTGCAATTAGATACTGACATTAATGCTCATATTCAGCACAGTAAAGACATGGACCTGTTGGAGCGGGTCCAGAGGAGGACCACAAAAATGATCAGAGGGATGGAGCCCCTCTCCTATGAGGACAGGCTGAGAGAGTTGGGGTTGCTCAGCCTGGAGAAAAGAAGGGTCCAGGGAGACCTTACTGCAGCCCTTCAGTACTTAAAGGGGGCTTATAAGAAAGATGGGGACAAGACTTTTTAGTAGGGCCTGTTGCAATAGGACAAGGGGTGATGGTTTTAAACTAAACCAGGGTAGATTCAGAGTAGATAAGGAAGAAATGTTCTACAATGAGGGTGGTGAAACCCTGGCACAGGTTGCCCAGAGAGGTGGTCGATGCCCCAGCCCTGGAAACATCCAAGGTCAGGCTGGACGGGGCTCGGAGCAACCTGATCGAGTTGAAGATGTTCCTGCTCATGGCAGGGGGGTTGGACTAGATGACCTTTAAAGGCCCCTTCCAAATCAAACCATTCTAAGATTCTATATTTAAAAAAACACTCAAGAACACTGAAGCTTTGTCACATATTCCCTTGCAAACTGTTCCTGGAGCTGATTTTGACTGAGGTGGGGGAAGCAGATGAGGCAGAGTCTTTGCCAGGGTAAACTGAGCAGAGCTCTCTCTACAGCAGCTGTCACCAGGTGGGAATCGGGTCCAGAGCCTTTTTAAAACACTCCTTGCTCTCATGTGGCTTCGAAGTTTTTGCTAGAAAGTGAGACAGGATAACACTCTAAGTGCTCCTTTACTGAAGACTCCCACCCTGGAGAGCCATCCTTGCTGGTGTTCAGAGTATTGCTGCTAACACAGACAAGACTTCTCATCGACTTACTTTCTTAAGTTTTTGGAGTACAAGTTTATAGCCCCCATGTAATTTTGGGGGCTGCTACCCACACTGAGAAACAAGCATGGCTAAGTAGGTACCTGAGCAGAGTTTCCTTGCTCACACTGGTTTTTTTGAGATAACCTTCAGCCTTGCTGGTCTGCAGAACTTGATGTTAGTCTCAATGCCCCATTGCACCTTTCTTTCCAAGCATCTTGCACCACCCTGCGTTACTGAAGAGATCCTGAAATTATCCTTTCACAATAGAGGTATACTAATACCATGAGTTTTTGTCTGGGAAGCCGAAGTAGACTAAGGGCACAAACCCACCAGAAGGTGTAGACAAAATTCTTAGATACTCCAGAACTGTAACTGTGAAGCTCTAGCAGTAGTTGATGATTGCGAGACTTCATATTCCCATGACATCCAGCTGGGATTGTAGTGTCTTGCTCAAGCTGGCTCTGATCTGCAGCATGTTGGGGTTCTTGCACAGCTTGGGAAAAACTGGGACCTAGATCTTCAGAGTGTCATCTCTTCCACAGAACTAGAATAGTGTCTGCCTCAGTCAAAACTAGACTATGCTGAAAAAAATAGCTTAGTTATTAGTATCATTGCCCTGGATTCCAGTTTTGTCTATGTGGGTCATCAGCTCCACCAGCGAATACCAAACTTCAACATACTGGGCATTTTCCAGGTTCTTCGCATTCATGTGCAAGAGCACAGGGAGTACACAGCTCTGAAAGCCGGATGGCATATTATGCCTAATTATGACTATCATTAAGGATATAGCTCACTCCCAGGTTGTTCTTTGACAAAATATATTTTACCCAGGAAGCCAAAAGCATATAAAACCTCTCCAAACCCAAGAAAATCTGCATGCTGTGTTCTTAACTAGTTTAAATCAGTGTATCTTCAGTAACAAAAGGGTTGAGAATCTGGCCCTATATCAGGGACTTTTGATTTTCTAAAATAGGAAACAGGAAATGACAAGCCATGAATTAGAAATATATGTAAATGATGTAATTAGTTATTTCTGTCAACAACCGAGAATTGGCTGAGTATTATATCCAGAAAGCCTCAAACATATTACTCCAAAAGTTTTTCCAAAACAAGATTGTTTTCATAGATACTATTGGAAATCCATGAGCCTGCACCAAGAAAAGCAGTTGCCTGATAAAGGGAAGAGTGCTGTTTGCAAAGCCTGCCTGCACAGATCACGTACATTATTGCTCTATAACGTCACCAAGTTGAGAGCTGGTGACCTGACTGACACCTGGAGGAGATGAACCGTATCTTCTGAAGCCTCCAATTTCGTTCCTTGTCCTCAAATCTGCAACTCCATCTGCAAGATCCAAACCTGCGTCATTCCTCATTTGCATGAGTGTGTGGGTTTCTGCAGCACTCGCTGTAGCCAAGAGGATTTTACTGAGGAAATGGAAAATGCTGCTTGCTGGACACACAGAGAGTGAATATTCCAGCTGGCACTGTTTTCTAAGAGTACTAAAAATTTCCATCAGATTCAGAACAACGAACCCATCTCGTGGCAGCAGGGACCATATAAGTACTGAAAGTAGAACTTAGTCTGCATTAAATTTCAGGATGTGGAAGGGCTTGTAGGGAAGGAATAGGGACATCTCGATAAGGTAGCATCAGCCCAGAGGGTAGGATGGGGCTATTCCCTCTCATCACGGTAATAAGGATTCTCAAGGAGACTGCAGGAACGAGCTCTTTCTTGGGTTGCCCTGAGGACTATTAGGGTTGTCTCCTAAATTGCAATGAGTGTTAAGTTCAGTCCAAAATTGGAAGATCTGGCACTCGCTTTTCCGCTAAGACAGAGATTGGGCCAACTTGCTCTAAATACGTTGCCTCAAGTCAGGCAGTGAGAAAGCTGAGGATTTACACTATCTAACCCAGAGAAAAAGAGACCAGAATCACTTGGGTATTGCAGACAGACATCCTCTGTCAAAGCTGTGGCAAGGCAGACAGGAGCCAAGCCAAGTTATGCTAAAGCAAAGACAAGGAGTTTGTCTGATAACAGCTCTCTGACACCTCTCGGGAGGAAAAGGGTCACTTAAGTGCAAATCAATCACTTTTCCTGGAGAGTGAATCAGCCAAACTGTAAGAACAAAAGGTATGAAAGGCTGCTGATGAGTAGGTGTGGGCTTGCGATGACTGACCATTGCCAGGAAGGGATTTCCAGGGACTGGATTCCTTGTTCCATCTTCTGCAAGCTACTTTATTACAGCTGCAATAAATAAGAAATTAGTATAGCCCATGGCCTAGCAGGTTATGGGAAGCAGCATGTAACTCTATGATTCACAATCAAAATGGTCCAATATGTGGGTAATCATTCCTCTTCCTTCTTCTCTTTAGAGAAATCACAAAATTTGGAAGTTGCTCATGAGCTCTCTAATTACCTGCTTGGTAAATACAATGCCTGCATTGCAAAGCATGTCGATAAGGCTATGAACCTTTGTAAAGCCATTGGCTATTTGGCTTATTGCAAGGATTACTGGATGGGATTTCTGAGTAACTCGGGCCTTGGAATCTGGAGTGACTAACTGATATATGCTCTGGCCTTGAACCTGACAAAAACACTGTCCATTTTCTAAGTTTTGTGGGCTGTGTTGATTTCTATCAACTAAGGATCATACTCATCCCATTTAATAACTGCAACCATAACTGGCAATAAGTAGGAAATCTCAACAATAAATTTCAGAGAAATATCAGGAAGAGATGCTGGAAAAAAAAGCCTGCCAGAAACATATAAATTGGGAATGCATCATTTCCACAGTCCCTCTTTTCCAGGCTCCCACCATTTCAAACAAATGGGGAAGTTTTCACTTGGCAAGGGGAAAGACAAGAGAGAAAACCTGGACTGGAAGCATTAGAGGTGGTATAAAAGCTGTATGACAACAGGAAACTTCAAATAGTAAAACTCTCCCCCTCTGTGCAAGACCTTTGTGTTTTTCTCATGAATTCCTATGACTCATTGCAAATTTTATACAAGATTATATAGGACAAGGCTGACAGAAGCAGTATTGCTGGGTGGTAGGAGCAAACTTTCGCTGAAGAAGTGTTTTTTATAACAGCCCTTAACGTTGGTATAATCTGGTTACGGAAAGACTCAGCTTCTCAGGACTTCAATTGCCTATACAGGACATCCTGAAAAACTGCTACAAATATTCATCAGTTATCTATAAAACAATGTGGCATTGTCTCAATTAAAATTTAGATAATCTCCCTTGCCTTGGCTGCACATCCTGACTGTACCTACATTTAACATAGGTACTTCTTAAACGGGGGGAAACACTGGCTTTTCTCAGACATCTTGGGAGGATTAAACTCACCCTGGAGTTATGCTTGTTAACATTAAAAGGTCAACTTCACTCGACTATTTAAATCTACCTCTTGTTGCTCCTGGCAGTACTTTGCAGCAGGGTCGCAGAAATATTCTGTGTATTTGATCCAACGGAGGATTCTCCGTAAAAGGAGAAAAAGAAAAAATGGAAAAGTTACAATTGGAAAAGGCTAAATCCCAAACCATATTTATTTACACCTTCTTTGAGGTTATTTTGTCCTTCTCCTTAAGTATGAGAGCTGATACAGAAGACTGAACATAGGATGATAGTGTCACCAGCATCTCTTCATCCTCACAGAAACCATGAGTGCAGCCGGGGAAATGTGCTTGCTCAGAAACCTAATAGAGTTGTTGAAAGCTACCCAAACAAGTACAGAACACACTTGTTTGTCAAGTGCTGGAAAGAGGCCAGAGGGGGATGGAAGACAGAAAAAAGGAGGTGAATAGATGTTTTTAGGAAAAATAAAAATAATTGTATTCTTGCTAGGACTGAGAGGCAGTTCCCATCTGCAGAATGAGTTGGCATTAACTTGCTGCCAAAGGGGAACGTGTGCTGCTCCCTGATGTGCAATGCTGCTGTTAAACTGAAGAAGACCTGCCCTCTGCCTTTAGTCCTGTCACCCTGCAAAGAAATGCAGCCAAGCATGTGTGCAGAGATGATCCTGACAGCAGAGAGTTGGCAAGGCAGCATGTGTGCTCTAAGGATGTATTCCAGAAGGGACATGTTCTTGCAAAGGGGAAAGAAAATGAAAAAGGTGTGATTCATCTTCTATCATTTTGGATGTCTAGAACTTTGGCATCTAGTCTAAGTGTGTCATCTAGGGTCTCTCTGTAAAAAGGGGAAAGGTGAGGGCTCCAAGTCTTTTGCACTAAGGCTGTTATTTCAGAGTTAAATTGTTTTCTGGAGGTCGTTTTTTCCTCTCCACTGGTTTTCAAGTTTTCTGAGATTAGATGTGTTGGAGCTTTTTTAGGCTGAAAATTTGGTGGGATCATTCCTATACGTAAGGCTTGATTTAAACTGTGTCATTGTTAGCCAACCTACAATGCACGCCTAGTTTAGCATTCACCCCTCAATTTCAGAGGCAGCTGGCATAGCACAATGTTTGATGAAACGGTTAGTGGGCTCTTCAACTGAGACATCGTGGTAGTTATAGGGACAAAGTTAGGCACTCAGTAAGGAGTCTGCATACATCACAGAAACAATAAAATCTGTTCTACTGAACCTGGGAGAAAACTGCAAGTAGCCATCTTAGAATTGTAGATGACCAGAAGTTTTTTCCACATGAAATGAACTGCAACACCAAAGTGACCAGTGAACATTGTGATGATGCTGAGTTTCTTTTCTTTTCTTTTTTCTTTTTTTTTTTTTTTAATCAAACAAAGAAATCCAAGGATTCAATTCATCTGCTATGTCTCTTTGAAAGTGATGTGATGTCAGAACCTGAACTTCATTTTTAAGATACAAAAGGTTTTCTGAATAGGGATTTTCTCAGTGTTTCTTAAAGACTGCCAGAACCTGTGCCTCAGTTCCCCAGGCCACCTTTCTTCTCCATACCACCTCTCTTCTGCTGGATTAAATCCCACAAGAAAGAAAAAAGAAAAAGTCCGAGATGAATAAACGTTGATAATGTTGAGACAATAAAAAAAAATAAATCATGCTTCTTAAGGAAAACAAGCCAAACCTCACCCCTGAGCTAACCTAAGGTGACCTGCCTGCCCTTTCACATTTTAAAAAAAACGCTCTGCCATGCCACAGCTATCTGTTGCCTCCCACGACTATAAGTACGCTCCACACACAAGCACTGCTTCTTTTTTTGCTCCCGGAGCCACAGCCGGAGTGCCCTGCGTGTACAGAGGGCAGTGTGAGCAGGTTCTGTTATGGATTAGACAAGATCACTTAAATCACATTTCCTGCTCCCTGGAGAGCTTGGTCAAGAGGAAGAAATTCTTTTGACTGTTCTTTCCCACCGAGGGCATGAAAACTGCTGCTACAGGTAGGTTGGCCAGGGGAAAAAGTCAAATGCTCATGTCTCAGTCTCCGTATTTTATGCTGTTCCCCAGACTTGTTTCCCATCTGGTCATTCATTTTCTTCATAGGTTTTGGCAGCCTTGCTGGCTACAAATTTTCTTGTACATCCACTGATCCCAACGCTCAGTTTGAGATACTTGTGGGACTCTCCTGTCATCAGTCATTCTTCTAGAAGAAGGTTTTTTCTCCTCTGTGTAGTTTGAGATCTGATCTTCTTCAGTGCCTACAGATGCTCGGATAAAAGCTACTGAGTCCTGCAGATGTGCACACAGGTAAGGCTCAAGCTCTGTGCTTTTAGACTTTTTTGTTTCTCAAGAATTAGTGAAAAACTTTATCCCACCAAGCATGTAGGTTTATGTAGGTTGTCAGGAGACTCTCCTGCTAGACCAGTAAAGACAAGATAAAATACAGTGTCAAAATCTCTAGCATATCATTAATTAGGTATATTACTAGCATGGAATTAGCAGCCCCAAAATCAAACATTCCCAGACTCTTCTCAGATATACACAAAAGCAAGTGGACAGATAACAAGAACCTAAGAAATGTCCATTTAGTCCTATTGCATACACATGCCTCAAAAAATTTCTGGCTCATAATTTAATGGAGAACTTCTATGTCAAGATGGATATTGGTTTCTTCATTTAAAATAATTCTAATTACTGCTCTTGGGATTTCTACTTTTGTAGTCACAGGATTCAACATTTTCTCCTTTCCTCCCCACCATAACTTCGTGACCTTGTGTTAAACTTGCAATGCAAATAAATATTACTATGTACACAGACAGTAAAACAATCTTGGAAATACAGTTAAGCTGGTTAAATGATTTAAAAGATAAAAAAAAATGCAACCCAATTTTCAGTCTCTGATAGGGTAAAAGAGCATTCCAGGAGAAAAATGGAGAGTGTCACAGTGCTGGAAAGTAAGGTCTAGGATCAAGTTTCAAAATTGACTGGAGTTCCAAGCCTTAATTTAAAAAAACCCCAAACCCACTATTTCATAAACATTAATAAAAAACAAAGCTAAACTAGTTATGTGAGATAATTTGCCTTGCACTTGCCTTAGGCCAAATGTGCGCATGCTGCCATACACCACAGATCAACTGACACACAATAAATTCAGTTAGTTAAGCTCTCTATCACTAAAGGCAAGTCACCTTTCACAAACGCATTTTCTCTATGGTCTAGGATCAAAAAACGGAAGCGATGCCTGCAGAACAGCTTCAGTAAGTTGGATAAGTTTGTCTTTCAAGTTAAAAAAAAAATGAGAGGAAGGGAAATGTTGAATATTAAACCTAGAATTTTAAATCAGGAGTGAAATGGGAGGGTGAATGTTGGTCTGCCAGCATGTAGATAACCTGCAGAGTTGTTTGCTGAATGTGAGAAGTCTGCAGACTCCAACATCTATGAGACCCCTGGGAGGGTAAGTCTTTGAGGATTATTAAATACAAAGACAAAGATTTTGTTTGAAATTCATGAATCACCAAATGCTGGGGTAGGACTCCTGAAAGAACCAAGTTTACCTCGTTTCTGTTAATTTCTCTAAGTGTCTCCCAAAGGCCGCTGTTGGAAAGGGACTCAATTAATTGTTAATGAATAGTTAAATACAACCATTGGTCCTGAGCCTGCTCAGCCCGCAGAAAGCAGCGGGAGCCTTTACAGGAGCTGCTCCCACTCACAGTTGAATACATCAGCTCAGGTTTATGCTCATTCCTGTAAATTTAAGAGCTGGCTTTGTATGGAATCATCCATCAACTGGAAGACGGTACCAATTAAATGATATGAGAAAGCATCTTAAAATTCTGCACCCATCACAGGAGACAGCAGCAGTCAAAGGCAGAGTTTGGAGAGACGCGAAGAGCTTGCCCTCCAGCGAGATGGCCGACTGGGCAGACGCAGCAGCTCGGCACAAATGATCCGAGGAATTTTTCTGAATGTGCCAAAGTGATGAGTGAGCAGAGCTCAAGTTTCTGCTGCCTACGTGGGGTTTCCCCACTTGGTGTGAAGATCTGGAACTCAGACTGGAACAAAATTCCTTCATCCAGGACCGTCTCCAATGGCATTACATTAAAACCTTGAACAACACATGCCGCATGTAGCTGGGGCAGCACTCAGCTTACAAACAGCATTCCTTTGCTGATCTCATACAATACTGAGAAGAGCCTTGCTATTTTTCGTGATTGCATTCAGATAACCTCTGTGCTCATGGTGAAAAGTTGTCTCGAGTCTTGCAGCTAGTGGGAGCATTAGGTGTCCAAGGTCAGGTCATGGTCACCCACGCTATTCGTAAGACAGACCAGGAATGAGAAGAGAATTTAATTGATTGGCTGGAGAAGTGGAAAGTCCTTCCAGATGTCAGCATGCCCACTGCAGCACTTCCTAGGGTGAGTATCTGTAAACTGGCATTATGGGCAATTTGGGCTGAAGCTGTCCATTGGTTGCTATTGTTCAGTGTTTAATGCGGTACACAGTAAAACTCCCAGGAGTTACCTCTATCTTCTTCTCATTGTAACAAGGAAATTGGTTTTCTAACTACGGGACTGAGATAGGCACTGAATTATTTAGCGTTGTGGTGCAAGCTCAAACAACTATGCTGTGAAAACTTACTTTAGCATCTCATTCCTTTCTTCCTCTGTCCTCTTACCCACAAACTTGGTCCACAAACTTCAAGTTTTTATTTTCCATGTGCCACCTTTTCAATGAAGACCCCACTAAACACTCAAAGAAGGCCTTGTGCTCATTCGAACTACATTAAGCTCAGGAAGAAAACTAATCTTTCATTTGAGATGGGATTTCCAGAGTTGTATAGTAGAGTCTCTTGTAGTCCTTCAAACGCTCAGCTAGAAAAAGCCACATGTGACCTGATCCAGTGTTGCCAATACTCTCATTTGGGTTGAGGTTGGATTTGAGATTTCCAATAAGAAATTATTTCCAGTATGAACAGTATATGTTTTTTCTGAAGCTGTTGCTGTACAAGGGGGACCCTTCAGAGGTGCCTTGCACACACCTTGGCAACCAATCCTTCTACAGTGAATTTCAGAAGCACAGCAAGGGATTCTTCTTCCTGATGCATAAAAATTGTATCAAGAAATGCACCACTTGCAGATTCAGATTGAAGACAAGTGTGAGCAAGAACAAAGGCTTTTTGTACATCGATGTCCTCTCTTTGGGTGCTGGATGTGGTGCTTGCTGGGCCCTGTCAGGGTCACAGTGATCAAGAGCATACAGGTATGTAGAATTCTCAGCTACGTCCAAGCACAATAGTTCAACCAGCAGCTCCACCAGAGACCCAAAAGGTCTCCCCTGCAGGTATTATGAGCTGCTGGTCTTTTTGTAGAATCATAGAATGGTTTGGGTTGGGAAGGACCTTCAAAGATCACCTAGTCCCAACCCCCCTGCCATGGGCAGGGACATCCTTCACTACATCAGGTTGATCAAAGTCCCATCCAACCTGGCCTTGAACACTGCCAGGGATGGGGCATCCACAACTTCTCTGGGCAACCTGGTCCAGTGTCTCACCACCCTCACAGGGAAGAATTTCTTCCTAATGTCTAATCTAAATCTACCCTCCTTCAGTTTAAAACCATTACCCCTTGTCCTATCACTACAGTCCCTGATAGAGTCCCTCCTCATCTTTCCTGTAGGCCCCCTTTAGGTACTGGAAGGCTGCTGTAAAGTCTCCCCAAGAGCCTTCTCTTCTCCAGGCTGAACAACCTCAGCTCTCTCAGCCTGTCTTCATAGGAGAGGCACTCCAGACCCCTGATCATTTTTGTGGCCTTCCTCTGGACTCACTCAAGCAGGTCCATGTCCTTCTTATGTTGGGGACGCCAGAGCTGAACACAGTACTCCAGGTGAGGTCTCATGGGAATGGAGTAGAGGAGGCAGAATCCCCTCCCTCGACCTGCTGGCCACCCTTCTTTTGATGCAGCCCAGGATGCGACTGGTCTTCCGGGCCGCCAGCGCACACTGCTGGCTCATATTCAGTTTTTCATCCACTAACACCCCCAAGCCCTTCTCCGCAGGGCTGCTTTCAATCCACTCATTGCCCAGCCTGTATTTGTGTTTGGGATTGCCCCGACCCATGTGCAGGATCTTGCACTTGGCCTCGTTGAACTTCAAGAGGTTGGCACTGGCCCACCTCTCAAGCCTGTCCAGGTCCCTCTGGATGGCATCCCTTTCCACCACATTGAAGTCTGCTGGGACCTCAAAGTTCCTTAGCGAAACCTGAGCCACGAGGGGAGGTTGAAGGGAGACAAATCTCCTAGCTGAGCCACCCAATCCCTATTTTCATGGAAGTAGTGATTCCCTGAGCTAATTTAATAATTCACGATAGATGTCTTCTCTCTTGATTTTAACTGCTATCATCCAAGACATCCTTTGGCAATGAGTTCCCAGGTCTACCTTATACTGTAGGAAAACTGCCTTTCCTACCCTAGCACCTGCTAGATCAGGCCTTAAATTTGATGAGCAAATAAGTAATTCCCTAGTCCTTTTTGCCCACGGTTCTGTAGACCTCTGTCCAAACCCTGAATTCACCTTTTTTTCCAGGTTGAAGAGATGCAGTCAATGGAACTGCAGTTTGTATGGAAGCCAGTTCATGTCTTTAATTGTCCTTCTTGGTAGCTTTTCTATTTATTATATATCACTTTTTCATACTGATTGGCAGAATGGTTCATGCTATTCAGAGTCTGGGAGAACCATGAATTTATACAGTGTCATAATGATCTATTTTGCTTTCTTTTTCTTTCCTAATGTTTCTTAGGATTTGGTTTAACATTTTTTGATTACTGTTGAGCTCTGAGCTGATGTCTTCATGGAACTGTTGCTGTAATATCAAGCTCTCACTTGAGTTGTAATGGTTTGATGAGAGCCCATCAGATTTATTTTCAGGCATCCACCTTTACATTTGTCTCCCCCTTCACTTCACATTTATCCACAGTGAATTTATTCTGTGATTTTATTTCTCACTCAATCTTGTAAAGTGTTTTGCATTTCTTCACAATTGGTCTTTGTCCTTATTGCTCTGGAACAGCTTAATATCTGCAGCAAATTTTGTCAGCCTCACTGTTAATACTTTTTCTAGGTCACTAATGAATGTGTTCAGCAGCACAGTTTCCTACAGTATCCTTTTTGTTACTTCCCTCCAGTATGAAAGCCACTCATTTACTCCTACCATTCAGTTCTGTTCTTTTAACTGTATCAGGACCATCCCTCCTGGCACTCTTGCATAGTTCCCTTTTTCAAGTATAATAGCAGAACTATCCTGAAAAACATCTGAAGTGGCTCCTGTTGCCCTTCAGAGTAGCTCATTATGTTGTGTATTCTGGTGGGTAGAAAAAAGGGTTCTTATCCTTGTCAAACTTGATAAAATCCAGAAGAAATCTTTAACTAACCAATTCTCTTGCGGTTTTTGGAAGGAGTTTGTGGTTTAGAGGTGGATTTTGGCATGTTCTTCTCTTGCCTCGCTCTATGCCTTGGAAGTTTCTTACTCTAACGGTGTAGGTACCCAGAGAAATTTTCACCAATATAGCAATGACCAGCCAGCCACACTGTCAAAGCATGTCCACGCCCAGATTTATCCTGGATAAAATGAGTCTACATTTTAACTTTAATATTTCTAAGCTGCCCTCTGCGGTCTGCAGAAAAAGGAGGTTCTTTTCCCCTTCACCTGTTTTGGGACAGAAGGGATATCTTAAAAGGTATTTGTCTATTGATTTCAGGGATAATCTTAACTGCTGGCTTAACTGACAGAGTTAGTCTCCTATAAACGTGGCTGTGATTAACTCAGCAAAAATCAGACTATGTAGGGGTTTAGTGAAGCGAACCTTTCTGATAATAGTACAGTTTTGCTGAAATGGTTTTGCATTTCACAATGTGTCTTCTGCTGGCAGAACTTTTCCAGTTGAGAGGTATATTGTGTCCTGTCTTTGACACAGAGAGTTGTGCTGGTAGAAGGAACAAGTTAACTAAAAGACCATTGATGGCAACTTTTAAAAATTACAAAACCAGTGAAAGATTTGTTGCAAGAACATTGCAGAGTGCCTCAGTAGCTCAGGAGAAAAAGGCTCATACAGGCAAAGCATCATTGTTCTGGAACAGAGCTAGCAGACAACTATCACAGAAAAGTTTCATGCCTTCTTTCTGGTGGAAAACGAAGCTCGGTTGGAGACAATCAGCCTGTTATGAAGGGAGATGTGAATCCATCCCCTTGGACTGCTAATGTGCAAGCCAATATGAACTTATTTTAAGCACGTGTCACAAGGACTCTTTGATGCACCTATATTTACAAAAGAAAGAAGGTATTGGCATAGGTTACAGTTCTGGAAGCCTGCAGAAATCTAGCAGTAAATTTATTGCTGTTCTTTTTGAGATCTTGCTGTAGTTTGTTTCACATGACAATGTCTTTGCTCTTTAAGAGGTTCCATGAAAAGTCAGAAAT
The DNA here is from genome assembly GCF_947461875.1 of Haliaeetus albicilla. NCBI lineage: Eukaryota > Metazoa > Chordata > Aves > Accipitriformes > Accipitridae > Haliaeetus > Haliaeetus albicilla. The sequence continues at coordinate 81,691,312 of NC_091483.1, read as the reverse complement.
ATGAAGAATTAAAATCAGTTCTAGCCATACTTAGACCTGAAGCAAATCCTGTGTGATAGGATGATGGTTCTGGCATGACTATTCAGCTTTCAAGAGCTCATGTTGCATCAGTTGGGCTGGCCTCAAAGCCTTGCTCATGCTGGTAGGAACCCTGCTTTCCAGGAATCCTGTTCAAGCAGATGCCAAATCACTACTGTTCTGGTCAGCTACAGTTGCTTTTTTGCTGTGGAGGTGGATGTAGTACCTGCATCCAACTGCAATGGTTGAATGGTGAAGCTCCGTGATGCAGGATGGTGTTCTGTGACAGACTGACAGAACCCCTTCCAGGACATACAAAGTCTTCCAAAAATAAACTAGCTCAAGCTCCACGCAGGGGCAGCAAGGTTGACAAAGTAGTGTAGCACATCCTATACTTATTAACCAACTTAAATTCAAAAGGATGCAATTCTTTACAAATGGAAGTGGTCCAAATAATAGGACCAGAAGAGATCAACCAACAAACCCCAGATGCGGTCAGGACAGCTGACTGGGATTAGAGAGGGCAGCTGGGCTGAGCAGTGTAGCTAGGAGATTTCCTTCCCCCAAATCTCTCCTGACTGCTCCACAGGGGCCAGGGGAGGCAGCAGCAGATGCTGTCCAGATCCAGCCACTTGCATAAAGGAAAGGACTTCCTTAGATCCCAATTGCTTTCTTGTACCAGAGGATACTCAGTCCCAAATCTCCACTTCAAGATGAATTGCCATAACTGCACAAGGGTCCCGATCTTTTCACCTTAGAGTGCATCTGGTGAAAACTGCCCTCCCTCCGTTAAAGGTGGCGTAGAACATCCTTGTTATTGCTCCATCCAAATGACGCGTTTGTAGTCAGTTGCTTTTGCTTTTTCTCTGCATGGAGATTTCTGAGCGTACCAAGCAGACTGAACTCTTCACAAGAAAACTGCCAAACCCTCATGCAGTCTGTCCTTTAATGACTAGATAAGTAGCACGTCTGATCCATAATCTCCTCCTGCTGGTTATTCTCTGGCAGCAGTGTATAAAACGAATATCACAATAAGCTCCTGGAGGGTTGGCAGTGTCTCCATCGACTGGCTCCGGGCCTGATGCTCCAGCTCGTTGTCATTATGGGCAGCTGGAGTAACCACAGAGAGCACTGAATGAGAGGGAGCCCTGTCATCCCCAAAGTGCTTCCCAACAGCGGAGTAACTCTCTGACACGGTACTTACTTGTGAGAGACACTAGAAGATCTGGATATTGCCATATGATACCTGAAGGGCAGTAATTAGCAAGGAAGGAATGGATTGCCATAGGCAACATATTTTTCTGAGATTAAAAGCATTTCATAAAAGTAGGCGAACAGATGGGATGGGATGAAATGATAGGCCTAGAATGAGCAGTGAAGATTTCAGAGGTATTGCATCTACATGAAATAGAGCTGAGCTTGGCAATAAAGATATTTTACCCACCTTTGTGAAAAAGCCAGTGCTCAGGAGAATACAGCAGCTGTGTGAGATTACAAAGAAATGTTACATTGTGTTTTAGTTCAGAAATCAATAAATATTATTGACTAAAGTATTAAGGAGAATATTTATAGAATATTGAGAGTATTTTTGTGTTATCTGACTAAGATTTGGCACTACATTAATTATGTATAAGACTCAAAAGATAGCCAGCCTTGACTCATTCTGGTGGCATGAGTCAAATCACCAAATCTGGCTGTGGCCTCTTCTAAACACAGAGTCATTCCATGGCTTCCATATTCACGTTATTTAATAACAGTTGCAGAAATGCTGGTTGAAAGGGAACTCTGAAGGTCTTGAATTACACTTTAACAACACAGTCACTCATAATGCAGATATTCCAGTGCCCTGTCAATAAATTATATTCAGATTTCTTAGTTATGTAGAGAATGCAATTTAGTATTCATAAGACCAGCTTTAATTTTTCATAGAAATATAAGACTGTCCTAAGCAGTATCAACCTGGACCGTTATAGAAGTCCTCATCAATAATGCATCTGCAGACACTCCCAGTTTCAAGGAAAGAACACTATGTACTTTTGGCTGAAACTAAAACTTGTTATACATCACAGCAGTGTCAAAACTTTGGTTATAATTACAAGAGTTAATTAGGACATAGTCATTAGAGGAGGTACAGACCTCCTCAAAAAGCGACAGTGTGAATTCCTTTTTCAGGATTCTGTGTGTGGGTTCAGGAGCTGTCAGGGTCATTAGATGCCGTCAGCAAATTAACACACCCCCACAGAAATCAAGACATTAGTCTAGCTTCAACATGAGTAACTAACAGCTCTGGAAATCAAAAGGATGGAGCTCCCTCTTGTTGGCATTCAACCAAAGTCAACAGAGCTATTCCAATTAATACTGCTTGGCCCAAAGCTCCCATCCACCAAGCACACGCAGCATATATCCATAGGTATCGTAGGTACCATCTTTTTAGAGCCTTACCAATCTTCCTGAGCTGTGAGATGGCAATAGAAAGGTAGATATCCGTGAAGAACTACCAAAACATCCTACCATAATAACCATTGTATTTTAGGGCAGGGACTGTCTTTTCGCTACAGAACCTAGAAGGATGCCTTGTAGTACCTCTTGTACTTGCAGGAACTTCAAGCCAAGATCCAGCACTTTCAGGAAACAAAAGCAGCCACAGGAAAACAGTTTTGAGGACCATACTGTGTTGAAACATGAGAAAGTCCCAGTTCTGGAATAACCATGCTGCAGGTGTTAAAGACACAGGATCAAGGATGAAGCTGAAGAACAAGACATCGGTAGCACGGGACTGTATTGTTATGAAGTCATACATTAAGACCAAAAAATTACAGAGAAATCTGTTCAGACAAGACAGTCCTGCCATTACGTGTGTATTATTTGGAATCTAAATCTCACTTGTTTCTTTTGATCTCTAGCAGAAGAGATAGAAAGGACAGGGCTAGAAAATTGAGTGCCATCTTCAGAAGAAGCAAACAAAGAAAATACCTTCTACAACATTTTCCTGTTTTTTGGGTTTTTTTTTCTGTGTAATTCTAAAACCCAAAAGGTTTGTAACGTGGCAGTGTAAACTGAAGGGGAATGAAAGCAATGTATACATATACACCACCCCCACCCCCTAAGGACATATTGGACAACAATGATCTTCTGCAAGACTGTTTCCTTAGGTAAAAACAAAACCTCTGCCTAATAATGATAAAAAAAAATATAATGAAAATGTTTCACCAGCCCTAATGAATAGGTAATGCAGCCAGGAGACTGAGTGTGAGGAAAAAAAAAAGTAATGTCATTAACTACAGAATTCCTTGGGCACTTCACCAAAACCTAGAGGTGTTAATCGAAGGAGACAAAAAAAATCACTGCATATAGTAATTATGACTTCAACATATTCTTCATGGAGGTAAGTTGTTTCCACTCCCTCTCAGCAGCTACCATCACTTGCACTCAGACTATCATCTTGGTCCACTAGTCTGACAAGCATTCCTCTTCCTTGCTCAAATCTGGAGTGCTACTGTCTCGGGAGTAATGGCTTTTTTTTTGCAAAAAGCTGGATATAGAAGCATTCCTTAGAGCTGCTATTTTTATTGCCCCATTTGTCTTTGATGTCTTTCCTTTGCAGCTGTTGATTTGTGCAAAAGCTTTTTTCCACTTCCTCAAATCACTCGTTCTCCAATTTGTTGTCATCCTTAATTTTATTGTCCCTTCTAGCAAATTTTTCTCTAGTTTAATAGAGTTTCTTGAGTAATTTTGCATCACAGATAGCATTATGGATACTGCAGTTACTCACGTGAAAAGCCCCATTCTGACTCTTGGAGTAAATATTGATATTTATACATCATAACCTTTTGTGTTCCTAGGATTATTGCCCTTTGGTATCACTCAAAGTATTGCTTCTACAGGATCAATGCAAGGGGCACATGCCATCCATCTTTTCCTTCTCATGCCTTAGCACACAATACTTCAATACACTGTAGTCAGAGTTTGTTCTAAATTCACCAGATAGATTTCAGGGGAAGTAAATGAGCTGTGCATGGATCTCAGGTAAAGGTTTTAAAACATAAGGGAAAGCTTGTGTGGGCTAGGATGACTGGCAAGCTCCCTTTTGGGAACAGATTTACTAACAAGGGAGAAGCAGCTCTCTTTGCTGCATGGGGTTGTCTACTGGAATTGAAAATAGGGAAGGAGGAGAGATGCTGGTATTCTTGTCCTCTTGTATTTGAAAGCTTTGGCAGGCATAAAGTAGTGTTAATAGCCACTGGGGACTCAAATCAAGATGTACCCTTGGCTCTACCTACGTTCCAAAAAAAAGAGGAGGCTTAAAAATGCCAAGTTTCATGAGCGAAGTAATTTCCATAGAATTTTCTGGGCTGTCCTATGGCTTCAAAGTTTCTGCACAATGTTTGAGGAGCCCTGGCTGGCAGCATTGATGACTTTACCTATGCCCAGGGTGTCCACGTGTCACAAGAAAGCACTTAAGCCTGCAGTAAGGTGCCAAGTACTTGCAGCAGTGCAGTTTTCAGAAGCTGTTTCCTCCTTAAACCTTTGGAACATCTTCGGAGCGTGCCACGTGGACGCTATCAAGTTAGAGCAAAATTCATATAACCTTTTTCCTTTCCTAGGACAATTTTGACCACAGAAGGTTTGTACTTATTTTTCTATCCTTTCCAACACCGTTAGTACTCTTATGAGGATTTATTCCAGAATGACCCAGAATGTAGGGAAGCCATTAGATGGTCCTTCTTTAGGTTACTGGGTCTGCAAGCACACCTATGTATTTGACTTGAAATGCACAATTAAGGCTTTCTGATGCCCATGATCCAGCTAGCCATCCTTCTGCAGTGAATCCACCTCACACCTGTGATTTCAGAGCGTAGTCAGTAAATTTCTTCACTAGCTGGGCATGACTTGAATCCTTTTTTTTTTTTTTTTTTCTTAACTGTTGGTATTTATAGTAGGGAATAGCAGCAATGTTACTGGGAAGACATCCACTTTTCTTTTAGAAGAGCAGGCTATTTCAGTTCATGAATGTTAACTTGCAACTTTCTCTGGAAAATGATACAAATCTTGTCAAATACAGTAGGCACCATTATGACCAGTAAGGCCTGGTGATTCCTAGCACCAATGGGTTTTCTTTCAGGCAGATGTCCTAAAGCCACAGAAGCAAACCTCATCAATTAGAGACATTGGCTTTAACTAAGGGATGCAGACATATTATTTCAAAGGATGATATGTTTTATCAGTCTTGTCAGTTATAATTGCTAGAAGTATAAAGAAGCAACTGTCTGCACCCAAATGCTTCAGCTGTATGTAAAATTCTTGATGAAGCCAGTTTCTTTACTAGAATACACAAGTTTACATCAATGTAGAATATTGCAGTTAATGACTGCATTTTTCAGATAGAGCTCATCTTCCTTTTGATGCATAAGTTGATATATTGCCTTTGAAAGAGGTACGCAAGTTTACAGCAATGCAATTTGTCCCACCTTCTCTGCCCTAAGTGAATTATCTAGGAAAAAGGCAGAAATCAGAGTAAGCATTCATGAACCAACCTATATCCTTGTGCCTGGACTGTCAGCTTCAGCATTCAGGTGCAGTTCTTTTAAAGAGTTGGTTAATTTTAGAAACATGGGCAAGTATGTGAAATACTAATAACGCATCAAATTTGATGGGACCAGTCAAAATGCAAACAAAACAATGAAATATCAAGGGTCTCTGGAATCCTGTTTTGCAATTAATGAGCTGTTGTTTCCATTCATTACACGTATCCTGTAGAGCTTTTTATTTCTGTGGCAAAAGCACTGCTGACATCAGAAGAGGCAGAGCTACCCCCTAAAGCCAGTTTCTTTCCCTCCTCCCCCCAACAGTCCCTGTTGAAAAAGAATAAAGAGTAGAAGGTCAAATAGCTGTAGGTATCCAAATAACTTCACCTAACCCTTTTCTTATTGCACTGTTACCATGGGGTGGCCATTAGTGTTTATGAAAAAAGTGGATCTGCACCCTTTACTGGGAAAAGCTATGCTCTTGTTCCAAAAATAAAGATGAAAAAGGCCAAGGCTATTATTTAATGATCAAATTCATTCAGTCCTGTGGTGTAGCCTTTCAAGAGTTCTCCAGCAGAGGAAACTCTCTTTATCAGGCACCTGGAATATAATGTCCCGGGGGACTCTGAGATAAGAAAGCATATTGTCAGCTTCACATTCAGCCATGATGTGATTTGAAGGGTGATAACATTTCTCCAGCTGGCTGTGAGGATCATTCATTTATTATTCAGCTGTATCTCTAAGCCCCCTTGATGAAGGGTCCTTTTCCTCTCTGTCAGGCAGCTGTTGTGTTATATGTTACTGATTTCTTTACATCTCTGCCTTCAGTACTCTTATCTCTAACTTAGTCTATCCCAGGCTTCAAACATGGGGTCCTTATTTTAACTTTGTAAGAAGAGACGGTATGAAAACCAATTATGTGATGAGTATTTAATGTGTTTCTGGGAGCTATTTGTTGCTAATTCGAAGTCCGGACTTACCCTTTACTAGAATGTAAAAAACAAAAAAAAGCAAAACAAGAGGGAAGATGCCATTTTTCAACACTTTTTGTAAAAACCTCCACTCTTTTCCCTGCCTTTACAGCACAGTCATTAATGATGTTTCTAATTGCTCTCATCAGTTTCATCCCCCCAAATCTCAGTTGAAGCTACTCCTATGATTTGAGAAGAATGAAGCATTTTATTAGCGCTGAGATGAGAGTGGAATGAACCATGGAATTGTCACTTCAAAAGCCTTTTGTGACATTTTAAACATATTTACAGAGGCCATTTCAATATCATTCCAACATATTTTAACAGAAAAATGGATTCATCCTGATGGCAAGTTTCATTCCTGCTAACAAGAAACTAGATTCAGGGTTTTTTTTCTTGAATTTTCCTTCTGAGGCCACCCCCTGCCAGCTACAAGGGTATTGAAGTCTTTGCAATCCTGCAAGAACCACTCAGCTATAGAAAAGGAGTGGGACAGCTTGCAGGAGCTCCAGATTGAGGTAATTATACACTTGACTGCTCAGTCTTGGCAGATGATGTTGCACTGTCCTTGTTCGCAGGTAGCAAAGAAAATACCTACATCAACCTTACAAAAAAAATATTTTTCACACCCTGCAAACCATTAAGGTATTTATGTGTAGTGTTGCTAAGGTGTGATTTCAGAAGGAAGAGCATTGAGGAGGATTGACCATTTTCCCATGTTCAAGAAAAATTCCAGAATCACAGAATAGTTGGGTTTGGAAGGGACCTCTGGAGGTCATCTGGTCCAACCCTTTGCTCAAGCAAGGCCACCTAGAGCCAGTTGCCCAGGACCACGTCTAGTTGGGTTTTTAGTATCTGCAAGGATGGAGACTCCACAACCTCCCTGGGCAACCTGTGCCAGTGCTCGGTCACCCTCACACTCAAAAAGTGTTTCCTGATGTTCAGATAGAACCTCCTGCATTTCAGTTTGTTCCCATTGCCAATGGGTGACAATGTGTCTGCTGCCAATGGTGATGGACAAATCCATTGCCAAAGTTTATGGAAGGAGTCATTTAAAATCAGGTCTCAAAACATGACTTTGAATATAGATATGCACTCTTCTATATGCCAGATTTACCATTAGATTTCTTTGCCTTAGCCTGCAAACTCTGGACAGTAGATACAATTTAAGCTTGCAGAAAGACAAAATAAAAACTAATGTTTTAAGAAATTTGTGTTTACAACTATTTTCTTTAACAGAGCTTTACTTTATCATGTAAACTGAGATTTTATTTACTATGAGCTCTGCAGAAGCAAAAGAACAATTTACATTTTTATGTTTTCTAATTCCATATCCTTGACAGCTTGTTAGAAGGCTATTTATTTATAATGGCTAGTTTTTACATTTGCGTGCTGTTCAACGTATACCTGTCATTACCCATGGTTGAGGATCTTTGGGTCAAACGAAGCCCTCAAATACTCATTGTCTAAGAATATGCTGGTAAGAACAATTGAACAACCCCATTTAGAGGACAATGAAGTATTGCTGAATATATATCCTGACATATGGTTACTCTCATTATAAGGTGTATCTACTGCATGCTCTGAATATGCCATACAAGGACTTAACTTTAAGCCAGTTGATGCAGAACCATTTCATTGAAGCAGCATGGACTGCATCCTAAGAAGTGATTTTTCCCCCAGTATGAACCAAGATAAATCATTTCTATACTTCCAGTTCCTCCCATTCGCCATGGTTTTCACATCGCCACATCAGCCCTTTTCCTAACAATCCTATGCATGTAGTGACAATTGTCTCCAGTGGCATTAAGGCCTTCTCTAAGTCATTCATTTCCAAGCAAGAACCACCATGCTGAAGCCGTAGTCCATATTTTACCCTCTGAGAAACCTCTGGTACACTCGGAGACTGCCTTAGAGAACAATGACCCGGTGAAAAATGTGGTAGATATACAACGGCCAAAGGCGATGGACAAATGTTAATGACATAGATTTCCTGTCCACACTTAAACATAATTCCATCACAAGATGGTCTATTTCATTAAAAACATACTACAAATGTTCTCAAAACCCCTTATTCTAGCAAGGTTGAGAAGCATGTGTGACAATCACGTTTCCTGTTTGCTGCTATCAGTGTACTGAGCTATGCAGTTTCCCTCCAGACTTGGATCAGAGGCCACCAGCTAGGATGTCTGATTGCACAATCTTTTTTGGTCACAGTTCACAAACGAACCCTACTGGAGAGATCCCAAATGCCCTCAAAAAAATCAGCTTCCAGTTTCCTATCATTTTATTTAAAGCATCCTGCCTGCAAACCTGTTGTCAGTTTAAAGAAAGCTCATGCAATGACCCAAAGTCATGAGCTCCCCATGGCTGGTAATTGGCCTCAAATCAACTTGGTTTTCTTTGGTCATTTGTCAGTGGATCAATTAATTGCAGACTCCACTCTTGCTAGGCAACGGCACGAAAAATTGAGTGAGAATATTGAATTGTCTTGAGATCTCAGAGACCATTCCTTCTTAGTGAAAGCATTTTATATTGCCAACTTCTATAACGTTAAGAGAGAATATCGGCTCCCTTTGGTATCTGTATTCCCTCTTTCCTCCCCAAATCCTTGCCTCCATCCCTCCCTTTCCACAATAAGCATCATTTTGGGCATCAGCCATGCCATTCTACAGGGCTTGTACCCAGTTGCTGCAGTCACTGGTTAGCATGGAATTTTGCTTCTTGATTACGCTATTCTAAGAGGTAGATGGGAAAAGAAATTGGAAAAAATGATTGTTTTTAAAGTTAAATCCTCAAGCACTGGTAAGCAATGAGCAGATTAAGGCTTTTTATATGACTTTAATGCATGGGATCACATAAATATTAGTTGGTAGAAATTTCTGGAGGTCTCTAGTCCCAGGCAAAGTTTCTCAAGGGGCACAAATGCACACCAGTAGTGGCGGGAGGTTGCTAGTGTTTTGTCTGCTGCTACATTAGGAATATTTACAGAAAAAGTGAATCAAGACAGTGGAGGCTTTCTTTGTCAAGACAAGAAACAAGATCTGTGCTCGGTGAGATAGGCACATGCTTATTATAGAGAACTGTAGGTAACCTGAAGTGTAGAGCATGTTACTGTCCCTGACAGTCAGATTTTCACTCTCCGTTTTTCATTCTGCAGAAGCAGGGATACCTAGCGCAAAATGCACATAGCAGCTGGTTCCTTCCTGCTTTGCAGGTTTTTTGGGGATTTGTATGCCAGCTCACTGACTGTTTCGGTGTCATGACAGGCAGCGTGCCCTGCCATCTGTACCGTGCAGAGAGCTTGGCCTCTAAGGTCTGCAGGTGTGTTAAGGCAGGGGCATTATCCAGGGCTGAAGTATTTTATAAGTGAGAAACCAATGAAGCAGGGGCTCTATAGGGTGTTCATGGCCCATCACAAAGCAGGGAGGGCATGGACACTGGATAAAGTCTTTTATGCACTAAGATGGACCACACTTAATTTCAGATCACCCCAAGTCACCCAAAACAAATACATTGGAGATCTGAGTTACTTCAGCACAAAGTGCTTCAAGGTACCAAGCTAGTCCCATCCTTCCACATAGGCAGATCACAACCATCCAAAAAGGGCAATGAGTTTCTGATCATCTCTGTGTTATGTAGTGGTTGGAATGACCTTGAGGATGGGCAAAGAAATGTGACTTTCAGAACTAATCTTGGCATAAATGACCCACTACTTTTTCAGTAGGCCTGTAGGTGAAAACCAAAACCGCTTAATTTCATTTTTGCAAGCCACCAGTCTGCCATACCTTCAAATACCTTGCCAAGACTGCCCTGATTTTTCTGGTATGTAGTTTAATAAGGAAACCGTCTGGGAAAGTTGTAAAGGATTGTACCTCAAAGCTGGTTATGCTTCAGGTGATAGATAGTAAATGGATAGTTCTGGGGCTCCTTTTTGATTCTGTAATTCTCCAGCGTTGAACTAAAAAAATCTCCAATCCAGATGCTGATTCCAGACTCCAAACTGACGCTAAAAAAGGCTGCAAGATTTTTACAAAGTCAGAAGGGAGTTTGGAGTGTTGCTCTTTCTGGTTTTCAACATGGGAATCAAGAGTGCAAAGTGAACAACACTGCCAAGAAAACAGGTCTTAGTATATAAACTCAAACATCCTAAAAATCAATTACATTTTTTTGTCTTGCCCAGTCTTGCCCATAAAAGCATTGTACTGAGTTCTATATATATATTTTTTTTAAAACTTCTAGACACAAAAGAGATAAAGAATGCATTTCATATCTCTTACTGTGCTACATGACGTACTATCATTGCATCTTCAGGCATTAATAATACAAGCATCTTTGTGAAATTCTTATATCCTCACTTCATTTTTTCCTACCAGTCAAATCTCACTGCACACTTACAGGCCCTTTGCTATACTCCCAAATTAGGAAAGTGCCTGGCGAGTAAAGGTGAGATTCTCTCCGCATTATCTATGTTCACATCTAGTGCAGCAGTGAGAAGGACAGACAAGTGTGACATACCTCTGATTCATTTGAATATTTGGTAACACACCCTTGAAAATAAAAGATAAATTCCAATGAGTATGATCCAATGCATTAACGGAAAGAGCTAACTTGTCATATAGGAAAGCTTTAACAATTAGGAGCATCATATTCTTCCTGAAGTGTTATAGAATTACTTCAAATTCCCTCTATCCATTTTAAGATGTTTACTTCAAATTTATACTCAAGCACTTGGGATGGTAACCTGGCATAATATTTTCATATACTGCCTCCTCAAATTTCTTTCTATTTTCTTATAGCCCTTCTGAGAAATTTTCTGCAAGCTTATCTCCATTCTTTCTCAACACAAATTAGTTGTTGATAAAAATAAAAGCTCTTTGGACAGCTGCAGAGCAGCTCTCATTCTTCTGTTTGACTAATCCTGTAGGTCACTTGTGGTATTTTGAACAGTAAAGTGCTTATTTTTAGAAACAGTCACAGTAAAAATCCTTTTCTCCCAGAAACCAAGAGTGAGTGGAAATATAATCAAGTAGGGTGATTTCATTATTAGTGGTAAAGTTACACCTTTGGAAAAATACTCAGAAGAAAGTTATTCTCCTTCAGCATGGGGAAAAGATGACACCTCCCATGGAGAATAACTACAAGTCTTCCAGCCTAGTGTCTTTACTTTGCTTGTTCTGTGAACATCAGATATATAAAAGCTAATTTTATAATATATAAAAGGAAGTTACAGTAGGGGCAGAGAAACCAGGTATAGAGAAATTTCTACTCCTAGTCTCAGTCAAACTTTGACCTGGATTAATTACTGAATTGCTGTGCATTGACCTTGAAACTCATTAAATTACCGAGCAACAACTTTCAGAAAACTTGTCTGTAGTTGAGCGACATGAATGATCCCTCCTCAGCCATCACTAGCCCACAATGATGCTGAGCAAGCAGTACGCTGGAAGCAAATCATTCTTTGACTTCCCTGTCAGCATGAGGAAATAAGTCCTGTTTGCTACAGCTGTGAGCAACGAGAAAGTCTCACCAGCGACCTTTTGCCTTTCAACCATGCATTAGAGATCATTAATCATAAAACCACACCTAAAGCATCAAGACCTACAAATAGGTTACTTTTTCTACCAGGTCTACGTGCATCTGTTCAGATGTGCTCTGAGGAACACAGAACTGCTTTTTTACATGTCTAAAACCAAACACTACTGGCAAACTCTTTGGAGAATATATCAATTGTCATAAAACAATTTCTGTATTAAAACTCTGAAATATGTATCATTTTGACCACCTGATCTGAAAAAGGTTATGTAAAAACCTAATTGAGGAGAGCAACCTAGAACTGAAGAAACTCCCCAATAAGAGAGTTTTTCCCTGTAACCGATCTGAGTAAAAGGAAACAAAGCAGAATTGAACAGCTGACCTAGTCAGATTGCACTTTCTTGGAATGTTCTTTTACTCTTGAATCATAAAACCACAACAAAATGAGAAGTAACGCAGCAGTAATTTTCCAATGAGTAAGAGGAAACACGTTTCTCACTGCAATGCCATAGACAGTAATAAATCTTCAGCATGCTAAATATTTATTGTTATATGCACCTGCTCTTGGAATAAGTCACATTACTGGGTGACAACTTCTCCATTCATATGTCTCTACTGGGCTGGAAGAAGTGCTGAGGAGCAGGTTGGAGTAGGAAATCAGTTAAGGCAGATGATTTCTTTTTGGACTACTTTACTAAATTAATCTCAGCCGCAGTTCTCTATTTAAACACAGACCGAGAATAAACATTGTGTTTATTTTTATCTCATGATGCTCAAATATAGTATTTGTGGCAGATAAATACATTGGAAACATTCCACACTGCATCTAAGTGGTTGAACTCATTTAAGTGATGCAACTAGCCTTTAGTCAGAAAAATTAAATTCATCACAAGCAGTGATAGGAGTGAAACTGAGTAGGAAGAGTATTCTTTTTCTTCTGAAGATGTATGAGTTACTGAAGTCATGTTAACCTGTCAGTAGTACTACAGAATGTCCACCATCCCAGGTGGTAGCGTAGTAGACATGTCATCTGGCTTTATTGAATGAGTACAAGAATCCTTACAGGAGAAGCAAGCCAACCTGTGTTCAAGCAAATAAATTTCTAGGACAGTGCTTGCAGTGAGTGGTTCTGTTGCTCAAGGGATTTTGGCCAGGCAGGAGCATCAGCTGTGAGAACTGGCTTTGGAAAAGTTGTTGAAAGAAGCCACATGAGAAAGCTTGCACTTGAACATGCAACAGCACAGTGTTATGGAAGGGATCAATGGTAGGGGACAGTGGAGCACAAGGTCAGGGAATGATACTCCGTGCCATTTGAATAAGGCTCCAATTCCACGTAAGTTCCTTACTTAGCATTTCCTGTGGCTTAACTCAGTGCCTCCATAAATGCCTAGCTAACAGAAAACATCAGACTTGGGGTTTTTAGGCCATGTGAAAATTGATGTATGTGATAAGACAGCAGTTTTCTTCATGTTAGCTCTACCCTGAGTGGTTCAGCTGCTTTCACTGGCCAAGGAACCAGAAGAAGGCATAGGGAGAAGTGTGAAGGATTAGGACGGGGCTGGGCATGCGTTTGAGGAGCTGGTGAAAAGTTGCCAGCTGCATCTGTAGGTGCCACAGAGTTACCTTCAGTGCCTAAACAGCAGATATTAGAAAGGGCGCAGGTTGTTTTGGTGACAGCAGTACCATACCTGGTTGTTGGTCAAGAAATAAGAAGGAACTAACTCAGACCTGAATACTGCTAGGAGACTGGCATAGGAGATAGGTAGGCTTATGGGGAACAGAAGGCAAAAGTTATGATGTGATACACCAAGCAGCATTAATCCCAGAGCCTCACCTTACATTTCCAACACTACCCTTGAGCCCTGGCTCTTGTCTAGCTGCCAGGCTTTCATTGCAAAGGGACGAGCTCTAAAGTGGGGCTCAAGTAGAAAATACACAAGTGTGAAGTTGTCCTCTGTATTCTCATCCTGTGCTATGTTTTGCTTTTGGTCTTTCATTAAGGACCTTCTAGTTGGCTGCATGGTAGCTGGGGTTGTTTTCATAGCTGAAGGTATTTATGAGCTACAGGCTGGGCTGCAGCCTTGTCACCAGCAGCTAAAACTCTCAAACAGGGCTTTGTTATGAGCTTTTTTTCCCACCTCCTCCTCTCTTTACTTAACTTTCCTCATTGTAGACCCAAAGAAGTTGTCTTGGTTTACTGCAATTCATAATTTGGCCCATAGTTTGACAGAATTTCTTTTGAGATCTCTTGAAGTGAGGCTGCAGTATTATCTGTGCCTTCAGCTATGGAAAGTGTTTCCATTGAGCTTCATTCTCCTTTCTACAGAAGGAGAGTACACTGGTATTTGGCCACTTCCTCCACAGCCCCACATTGTAGCCCTCCCTGTGGATCATATACTCTTGGTTGGGCATGCAAGAGCCTGCATGCACTTCCATTCCTATGGCCAGCTCAGTTTTGTTCTCCTTAATGACACCTAATGGTATAGACAAGGCTGAATTAAGATGGTTCTTGTTGCTTAAAATAGTAGCTATGAACAGGGGTTCCCTTTGTGGTTAGTTTCTATTTTTTGCTACCACTCTAAAATCCACTTGTCCGATGCCAGAGGATGGGGCACATCCTCTCCTACCAGACTATTACAATCAGACTGATTTGCCCTTAGTGAAACCATGTTGGCTGTCACCAGTCTCCTCTGTTTTCCATGTGCCCTAGCACAGTTTCCAGGATGATCTGCTCCATGATCTTGCCAGGCACAGAGGTGAGACTGACCAGCCTGTAGTTCCCTGTGTCTTCCTTTTTCCCCTTTTTAAAAATGGGGGTTATGTTTCCCCTTTTCCAGAGAGTGGCAACTTCACCAGACTGCCGGGACTTCTCAGATAGGATGGGTAGGGTCTTAGCCACTTCATTCATCATTTCCCTCAGGATCCACGGATGCATCTCATCAGGTCCCATGGACTTGTGCACCTTCAGGTTCCTCAGATGGTCTCGAACCTGATCTTCTCTTATGGTGGGTGGTTCTTCATTCTCCCAGTCCCTGCCTTTGCCTTCTGTAACTTGGATGGTGAGGCTGGAGCACTTGCCAGTGAAGACTGAGGTAAAAATGTTGTGGAATACCTCAGCTTTCTCCATGTCCCAGGCAACCAGGTCTCCCATTTCCTGCTGGAGAGGGTCCACATTTTCCCTAATCTTCCTTTTATCACTGATATACCTATAGAAGCTTTTCTTGTTGCCCTTGACGCCCCTGGCCAGATTTAATTCTATCAGGGATTTAGCTTTCCTAACCTGATCCCTGGCTGCTTGGACAATTTCTCTGTATGCCTCCCAGGCTACCTGTCCTTGCTTCCACCCTCTGTAGGCTTTCCTTTTTGTGCATCAAAAACTGCTTTACTTGTTATGAAGACTCTTTTTATAATCCCCTCCTTTACTATTCACTATTAACACGTCTTCCTGGTGTGTCGTTCCAAATTTTGCCAGTTGGTTGAGCAAGGGGAAGGGAACTCTTTAAATATTGAAAGTATCCTTGGAGTAGCTACCAGTAACTACTCAATCCCAGGGGGTCAAGAAAGGCTCAGATGCCTTTCGGTAAACCAAATTTCCTGCACATTCCAGCTGTCAAGGCAGCTATTGGGCCCTTGAACCAGCTCTGAACTGAACATTTTTAATTGTTCCCCTGAGCCCTTTTCAAGAGCAGTTATCTCGTCCCAGGAAGGCTCAGTTACACTGTTTGCAAAGGAAATTATTAGTGGGCTTGTTATTTTTTGTTGTGTGTGGGGGAACAGTTTACAAAGACAGCGTGGGGTACCTTTCCTTTGGGAGCCACTGGAAAAAAAAAGCTTAGAAATTCATTTGCAAAATGAGTGTTTTGGATCCCTGAACAGCAGACATTTGGTTTTACTGCAGGATATTTTTGTTACTTCAGATAATCAAATAAACACACTACTCACAACAGCTCACACTCACCTCTGAACAGATGGGTGAAACACGAGTATTGCTTTTTCCTTCCAGGGTAGCCTACCCAAACCCTGACTCAGCAGCAGGTAACTCAAACAGAAGTCATGTCCTTCACCAGGCCACTCACGTGGGGAAGCAGGTAAAGATTTTCTCAAAGCCTGGGCTGCTTTCTGCACCCAACCTCATGCACCTGTGCTCTCCCCAAAGGCAGCCAGTCTGCAGGTTACACTTGCACCCAGCAGTGTCAGGACCCATCAAGAAATGTCCCAGGATTAGCAAGCTTCTACTGAATCTGACCTCATGGTGATGCTGGCCAGATGAGACAGGGTACTAGGTCCATGGACACGACAGGTTACTTGCCTTGGAGTTGTTACAAGAAGCAGAAAGAGACCAAAGTTTCCCTCTGAAAGCACATCCAAATCACTTAAGAGCTGTTTGACCCTACGCTTCTGACCTATGTATAATTTGACCTAGGAGCAGCCTCAGGGCCACTCTGTCCCAAAAGCAAGGGAAGAGTCTATTTGTATGTGATTGCTCACACACTCAGATACCCAAGTACTTGCTGGCATGTCTTGCTCAAGGGATTATGAGCCTGTGGGCTCCAATTAATTTAAAAAAAAAAATCATCTCCTGGAATTGACTTAGTATGCTCACACTATATGTGCTCTTGATGTCTCTTCCAGCACTTTATTTCTATGATTTTGTGTAGCAGAAAGGAATAATGAGCCAGTAGGTGCTTTGAAAAATATTTTTTTTCCCTGCTGAAGTAGGTGACAGTTATAAATGTCCTCCAGACAGACTCCACCACCACAGCAGTGGCAACTATATGATGACAGTACAAGCTATCTCAATAGGAGATGAGTCAGGTTGCTTCTGTGCAAACAAATTTACCTATAAGCTCAGTTTCAACGGCCACTGACTTATATGACAGGGGAAAACCCAGCTTCATTCTCACTCAAAAAAATTACTTTTATGTTGCCAGTGCTACAGCATCACAACTTGAAAGCTATCCCCATTATTCCAGCAACTGATTGATTTCCTCCTAACTGTGCAACTGATGACTCTGCATTCATTTTGGGAGCCAATTACACAAAAAAATATAGTAACAGTTGTAAGAGAAGCCCAGATTACTGTTTTTAAACTGATTTTCTCTTTTCTTCTTCCTTCTATCTAATCCAAAGGAGACATGAGTGCAGAGTTCAAGTTCACAGTAGGAAGGAGAAAATACCAATGTTAATAAACCAAAAGAACTGAAGAACACTTACTTATTTGTATCATTTTTTTCAGTTAGGCAGGATTCATCACCTTCATTTAGGTTTTCTGAATACTGACAGTGACTTACGGTGCAGCTCTCAGTCTTAAAAAAAAAGTCTATGGAAAAGTCCTTCTCACCCCACCTCCCAGTTTTCTAATACTAGCTATTCTATAGCCTATTGTAATCACATTTGGAAAGGCATAAACTGCAGAGGAATACTACAGTGCTATGCTGCCTTTTGACCATGATATATAATCCTAGCGGATGGATGTTGGCTCAGTCCAGATTCTAGGTCCAGGAGTTTGATGGTAATACAAGGAGATCAGTCACATCTACCAGATTAAGACTATGTGGAATTTTGTATCATGTATCACAATGAACAGAATAAAATGTGAAAGCTATTGGGAAAACCACCACTTTTCTAAAACAACACTGAAAAACAGGAAAAACATGATTTTTTTTCCTTAGTATAATATTAGATATCTTATTCTGGATTGTTAACATTTCTGTTACGTGCAAAAGAAATTTTATTAATGGAAATCAAAACCCACAGCAAGGAAAAAGCATTTTCCATCCTATTTCTGACTGTTCCCAGCTGAGGAACATGTCAGGCACAATATAGCTTTGCAATTACACAAGACTTTAAAAGATGCTGGCAGATGTTTTGGGAGGTTGGCATTTTGTATCAATAAGAACACAAATCCATGACAGTTTCCCATCGAGTCAGAAAAGTACAAGAACAGGACAGAATATTTTTACCATACTTATAATCCATACCACACACCTTAGGCTACTGCTAAATATTTTTTTCCCTCTTTTTCTTTGCTGAGTTTTCCAGTAATATATTGACCAATTTATAATCAGATACAGTTAGAATTCATCAACAGCTTTCTCCTGTGAAATGACATAAAAGACGCAGGCCTCCAGTAATAAATTTTTTCCTGCATTGCCAATGAGTATGAAGTAAAAAACCATGAGCCCTTGAGGGTCCTAACCTCAAGGACACAGGCAAAATCCAGGGCCATCCAGTGTAGCATCTCCATAGCTCCTGGCAAGCCAAGATCTCCTGAAACTACTGGTGCTATCATGAGTTCTTGTCAAGAAGATTAAAAGAACAGCACTGTGTCTGGAAAATGGATGAAGCTGACAGAGGGGAAGAGCTTACTCTCCAGTAATAAATTTTGACAGCAAATAAGCTCTTTCCCCATTAAGATCATTGTTAGAGCAATTGTTGGGTTCAGAGGGGAATCACCCACAACTGTGATCTGTTTTCCTATTTACAATTCCATACTTTTATAGTCATATACATCTGGGTATTTGAGGTCCACCTAAGGCTGCTTCTTCACTCTTGAGGATGTATCTCAGATTAACCTTTGCATTTTCCCCTTATTTTTATCTTGAAGAGCTCCAGTTATCCAAAGACAGTTTCTTGTATTGTTAACATGCATTTTTTCTCTTACCTACCTATAAAGGGTTTGGGGGTGGCAGCAACAAAACACTAGCTTTTGGGCCAATATGTTTGTGATATGTTAATAATTGAGGAGCTCAGTATATCTCCAGTAATACATACAAGTAACTTTGTCACTCCAGAGGCTGTTATTAATGTTTTTCTGAAGGCAGAACCTTGCTAGAAGTTTAACTTAGAGACACTGCAACTTGAATTCAGAGTCAACATTAAGATGAAAAACACAGGGATTATGAAGAAGTTGCTGATTTCATTAAGCTGGAAGAGAAGATGATAACACTTTGCCTTGAACAAGAGTACAGTTAATTCATAGAATCATTTACGTTGGAAAGGACCTTTAAGATCGAGTCCAACCATTAACCTAACACTGCCAAGTCCACCACTAAACCATGTCCCTAAGCACCACATCTACACGTCTTTTAAATACCTCCAGGGATGGTGACTCCACCACTTCCCTGGGCAGCCTGTGCTGATACTTGATGACCCTTTCGCTGAAGAAATTTTTCCTAATATCCAATGTAAACCTTCCCTGGCACAACTTGAGGCCGTTTCCTCTTGTCTTATTGCTAGTTACTTGGGAAAAGAGACTGATCCCCACCTTGCAACAACCTCCTTTCAGGTAGTTGTAGAGAGCGATCAGGTCTCCCCTCAGCCTCCTTTTCTCCAGGCTAAACAGCCCCAGCTCCCTCAGCCGCTCCTCATGAGACTTGTGCTCCAGACCCTTCACCAGCTTCGCTGCCCTTCTCTGGACACACTCCAGCACCTCCATGTATTAATTAGTAGAAAACCCTGTCTGTCTCACAAACTTGGAGGTAGGTCACTACAACATGGCAATGCAGCTTGAAGAACTGAAGAGGAAAAAAAACCCCTAAATTTATGACATGTTTATTGGAGGGACAGAATATTGGTTCTGATATCCCAGTCTTTTGGGCAAATACCTAGCAGTCAGAGCACTCTGACAGGAACAATCAAAGAATGTGGGTCACCCCTTCCCATCAAGGTGATTTTATCACTGCAGTTATGATGAGATAAAAGATTTAGGTTGTCCCCTTAAAAAGTTTCCCATAATCTTGTGAAAAATAATTCTTTGGTCATATATAGGGTAATAATCCAGATATTAACTGTGGGGTTTTTAACTCTTTAGGTGAAACAATAACGTATATTGCCTGGGTATGTTGAGAGCTAAGGAGGTTCTGTACTTCTAAGCTTTTACTTCACATCTCTCCCTGTGTTTTCAACCTGGGCACATTCAGCCTTCTATTGGTTCACACACTGTTAACATGATCAACTATTATTTTTCCCAATATTTTTCACATTTCCTAATACTATTCACTGCCCTTCTTATCTCTGATGTGTGAGCTGGCCAGTGCTCACACCCTGAGGACAATTCTTTAGGGGCATCGCATCCCTGGTCTGCACTCTCATAAATGGGATAGCGATCCCCAAACCCTAGTAATGCATGAGAGAGGAAAATAAAAGCAGTCAACTCTTCTCTCAAATATAACACATCATTTTCATGCTGACACATTCATTTTGTATCAAAAGAAGAATTGGCCTATTTTGCTTAACATCAATATCTATTCCTATTCACTGCTTTACTCAGTTGCATTAAGAATTCAATATACTTGAACATGGACCTGAATTTATACAGTGTAAATACATGTCTTCTGAGCAGTGAAGCTATCAAATGAATGAGTTAGCACCAGCTGAAACTCTAGCTTTTATACAACAAGTTATTGACTTGAGCAAATCTACCAATTCCTGTCATTTGAAAGCTGAGCCCAGTGAGCAACTTAATTTTTTAAACACTCTTGCTGATCAAGAAAAAAGCCTTACCCAAACCCCTTGTTTTGAATACACCTTAGTTTTGTGTGCTTACATTGGCTTTTTGATTTTTCACACCTTTCTTGTAAAGGGAGGATAATTAGCAGGAGAATTTCTAGTTTACATTGAATTCTGCTATGAGTAATGCTGGAAGAAAGAATAACCATCTTCCTCCAAATAAAAATTTTATTATTTCCTAGTAAAAGACCTATTCTAATGTTATTAAGAAACACACATGAAAGTCCTCTGATTCTGAGTGTCTACATATCGGCTGTTTGCACACTGTACTGTGACTGTTGACACAGAACTTAATGGGATCTTGAGCCAGTCTGTTGTTCTTTCCTGCAATTATCCTATTTTTCTTTTCTCTTCTCTGCCCTTGATGAACGATGTGGGATTACGTCCATAATCAGTCTACTTCCCTCGCAGTCCTGTTTCAAAACTCTTCATAGGAAGCTGAAAGTCTTTATTTCCTAGAGATATCGGGGGTGAATAAGAAGGCTTTGTATTAAACATGCCTCTGACTAGCCTGACAGGTTGAACTTCTAACTAAAATTGATTTTTCTCATAATATCTTTTATGAAGCCTTGCTACTACTTTGGGAAGACAGCCTAATCAAGCTAACCTCTGCACCCCTAGACATTTGTCTTTTCTTTTTCCTCCTTTTTTGGGGGGGGGGGGGGGGGGGAAGGGGGAGTAAGTGTTTTTTGTTTTGAGGGTTATCTGGGGTTTTTGGAAGAAGCAGAAAGAACAATGACTTTGTGGGAATCTTTGCTGTTGCAACTCTTTTGCTCATGGCTACCTGGAGGTTCTGCATTCAGGACATGAGGTTGCAGTGGTGGGACCACATTGTATTTAGGCAGTTGGCACTGGTCACAAAATTTTTAGGTGTGGAAGGAGGCAGTGAAAGCCACCTATTGTGAAATAGTTCCAATGCTTTGGTTGTGGTGGATGACCTATGTTTAAAAGTGCTTATTTCTTGGGAATCCTCATGACCTACGCAAGAGACTAACCAGTGGGACAAGCAAAAAATACGCACATGGCAAAGTCATTATCAAGGTCTCCAAGGCCATTCTCAAACATTCCTTCAAATAATGCACAAGGAAGACTTTAAGCATAACCAGGCCTTCACTTCTTGTGGGTTCCCAGAATGCACGGGAGCCAATGGATGTGTGCACGCTGGGGTCCAATGTGGACTTCTGTATTTTATAAAAAAGGTTTTAGATTCTCAGAAGCCCCTACAGGTATAAAGGAATGGAAACAATCAAAACATCTTAACTTTGAACCTGCAGTCGCCCCACTGGAAGGTATTGTTTAGAGCAACCTCACAGCTGCTCTAGCTCAGTGAGGGTTTTCAGTGAGCTATCTCCTCATTACTGAGCATCTGAATGTCTTTCGATACTGGAGGAGGTATGGGAAGGCACACAAAGTCTTGGAAGGTGCTTCCACAAGCGCGGTCTAAGGGATGAAGAACTAGTGCATGTTTCTAGCAAGTCACACTGCTGTAGAAACATGAATTAGCAGAAATACCCTCAGAGAAGCATAGCTCTTGCAGGACCACGATGAGATCTGGTATGAAGTACTGAACACCATTTGATGTACTCTCCATTCAGGAGAGAATTCATTATCTGAGACAAGGCAACCAAAGGAGTTTGGTTTGTTAAGGACAAGGGCCCTTTCACTTAACTTCAACTTGGATGAAAATGATAAAGGCATCTGAGCAACATAAGCTTCTTCTGTCACCAGTAAGGCCAGAATATGAGGATACTTCTACAGACCAATTCATCCCTCCTAACTTAAAAAATACTCTCTGGATTAGATTTGAGTCTCTAAAATTTACATACTAAGAGACAGCCAAAAAGTTCTACCATTAATTTTAAGTGCATGATGTATATCGCTGCCCGTGAAGTATGCAGTGACTAAATACGAGGAACAAAGAGACAAAGTTAAAGGCAAAGTTGGTACAAGAGCAGATAAAATAAACTTGTTCTGAATTAGTTGGCCCAGAAATTAAAAGCTTTTGTGCCAGCTGAATGAGTAAGACTCCAAACAATTTTTTAAAAGAACAGTTGGGACACACACCTTAACTATTTTGGCAGATCAGGTGGAAGTTTGCTATATTTATGGACATGGTTATATGCCATGGTTTCATCACAGGAATGAATGACAGGGATGAATAACCTGGGAGAGTATTTTCATCTTTATATCAAACTGTTGTGTTTCCTGCCCTCTGTGAAAAGTAGAGTACAGAAAGTGACCCTGCAATACTGACCTAAGCAACTCAATGTTTAAAGAAATGGCAGAGATAAATCAGCCAAACTACTATGCAATATTCTGTAAACATACGCAAAAAAACTCAATAAAAAACCCAAACCCCTTTGGGGGTATTGAATATGCTCCTCAGCTCATGCAAAAAAGAATTCATGTAGGGCAGTAATTAGCCATTTTAGAATTACACTGTAACTGTACTGAATGAATCTCGTCATCTAATCAAGGAACTCATACTGAAATTTTGCAATATAGCTAAAGCCTCCTATACAAGCTCATTTGTCTGAAGAGTTTTGTATTTATAAACTTCATTGGAGGTAAAATTGAGTTAATGAAGAAGTCCATTTCATTTTTCCAAAATGCAAGAATATATTCTTGTTCCACCACTTTTAGTATTGAATATTTATTTGCCAGTTCCATCATCACCCATATTTTTTTTATTGAGAAAACATTTACTTTTGATCCAAGTAGTTTCACACAGAAATGTTAGCAGAAGAGACATAAATGTATTAAAACTCTGCTGAGTAAAAGCAACAAATAATCTTTTTAGGAATCCAGAGAAGTTAATCCCATTTAAATATTCAATGAATAAACCTTTAAGAAGGAAAATAACAACCATTTATATTTCTAATTATCATTGACTCAGTGGTTTAAAAGTTGATGGCATTGAAACATACACCTGTGTCACCTTAGGGGTTTTTTTAATATGCTAATAAAGGTTAGTAATGTCTATTATACAGTACTTGCAATCATAAATTAATGCAAAAAGTTGTTTCTCACAAGTGTTGTGCAGTCTCCATCCTTGGAGACTTTCAAGACCGCACTGGGTAAAGCCCTGGACAGCCTGGTCTAAATTCCATGTTGACCCTCTTTTGGGAGGAGGTTGGATCAGTGACATCCCAAGGTCCCTCCCAACCTGAATTATCCTATGGTCCCTGCCCTGACATCAAGAAAAGCCCAGTAATTTGTTCTGAAGAGGGTAAAACTACTGCCTAACCTGATGTTTCCTCAATCAACTTGAAATAAAAAAACAAAACAGAAGTGTTATTCAAAGGGAGGCTGTCCAGGCTGAAGAAGATTTATGCTGAAAGTTTAAGTGCCCTATTTACCATTACTGGAAACAAACCTTTAGCTTGCTAGCAATTGACTGCTCCAGTTCCACTTGCTCAACTCTATAAACAGTGGAAAAAGAAAAAACCAAAACCAACCTGAAAGCTTTGGCATGTTTCTCTCTATCAGGAGATCTCACAAATAAGTATTTGTGAAAAGGACCCAACGTATGAAGTCTAAATCATTTTTGTCCTTGCAACTGTTAAATACATAATGATGCAGTTATATGCCTGGGAGTCTCTCCTAATATTTTATGCAGTGAGTGTTACATATTATTAAAAAGATTACCACTGCTGAGAGCTGAGCAACTATTTGCCTCCTTGGATGCAGAACATAAACAGGAGGACAAGGGAAAACAACTACAACAATTTGAGCAAAACCAGAAGAAACAAGTCTGAAAATAGGAAAAGCTGAAAGAAAGGTGTTCTAGCTGGTCTAATGGAACACATTGTTTTGTCAAACTGTTTACGGTTTTATTGATTCTGTGGCTTGTTGAAACACTTGCATGCTTTTTGCCCACTGGGAAAAAAGGTAGGTTTTATTTTTTATTGGCTTTTTTTTTTCCTTTTTCTTTTGACAGATAGATTGTGGGAAAATTTGTTCCTGTGCAATAGGACATGAACAGAGCTCTGTGTAAAGAGGGCTCAGTGCTTCTTCTGACAGTAAAGTGACACATGGAGCATCTGCCAAAAGTCAGTCAAGGCTGTCATCATCATTTCTTCATAGTTAAATCTTATAGAAAAAGTCTCTATCTTTTACCCATTTCTTCCGCTGCTCACAATACTCCTGCCAGTTCAGTGATACAGTGGTGCATACAACAAGAATGACTTTTTTCTTTAACTACAGTGCTGAGGCTTAATGAAAAGCTAGTGTTGAATTATAATTTAATTCTGATTTTAGGATTCAGGCATATAACAGATTATTCACCTTTTAAAAATAATGCTTTTGAATACCTCCCATTCAATAGGCTTTCAGATTCCTTCCTGCTTCAAGAAATACCACCCTCCCCTCCCTGAGACCTAGCTAAAGCTTTTGAAATAAGGAAAGATTGCTTGTATTTATGAAACAGGTAAAAAATATAATAAGAAGCCCTAGATGACATGCTAATGTGTTTAAGCATCAGGAGACAATTTTCCTGTACAATGGGGGTTACAGAAAAAAATATCAATAATAAGCAACATTAAGATTTGTCCAGGAAACCTTTATTCCACTCTCCTCTCCATACACATTAGGAAATTGTTTTGAACAATATTTATGACTTTCACATAGAACAAATGCACCCGTTAATGAATGGCTATTTATTCATAGACCGTTTTGCGTACTATCCCAGTAGAAGCGAGTCAAACTAAACAAAGGCCCCACAAGGATGAGAGGAAGGATGCCAGATGGAGGCACCCACCGACGCAGGGAAAAACAAACCGTGCCAAACCGGCAACTCTCATGACCACCAAAGGAGGGAGGTCAGACAATTGTCCCTCTTGTGAAACCCACCACAGCGAGTCAGTCAAAGAAACTCTTTCTCCAGAGTTCTCTACAAGCTAACAGGTGTTATTGCCTACAAGGGTGTAGGACTTAATATGGGATGCAGGGACAAAGAGAATTTGGGGTTGGAATAGAGAATTTTGGGGATGTGGGGAAGTTGTTATGGGGTGTTTGGAGGAAAGGGCAACCTCTCATTTCACTAGCTCAGTCTCCCTGTGTCCTACTGTCCACCAGATTTAGCTTACTAATGTTTTTCACCTTCACATGACTGCAGGCCTATTTAATTGATGCAAATGTGTCCATATCTCCATGAGCATTTCTTACAGCAATACAAAAATAAAATACATGTGTAAAACCACATAGTTTTCTACACCTAACCTGAACTCAAAAGCCTGATTTACTTAAGTATTTGATGTTTCTACAATAATTTCTGTGTTCAAAGCACAGGTCTACCAGAGAGTAACAGCTAATCTAGCTTAGGAGCAGTGGCCAGTATTCTTGTACCCTTGATCCTGGGCATCCAAGAAATGAAGAAAGAACAGCTGATTGGAGAAGTCATGTCTTGTCCACCACACAGCATGCGTGAAAGCAAGAGGGATGGAGATCTCCCAGGCAATATTTAGTGATCATAACAGCTCCTTCTGCTCCTTGGATGCACTAGCTCTTCTATACCTTCTGTCTGTGTCAGGAGCACCAACGCAAGGTATGGTTTTGTTATAGGAAACTGTCAAAGCTTTACACAAGAGAAATCTGTCACAGGGCAGACAGGGATTACAGAACATTCCAGCCTAAGTGTTTTAAGTTTGCCCAACAGAAGGAAATTCAAATTTGGGTCTTCCGAGTACAAATATTGGGCATCTTTAAATATAAGACGTACTACTGTAATTTCTAATTTTGGACTGAAGAACTGCAGGCTTCAGTAATCTTCCCAAATAATTTTGCAGGTATGGATTTCTTTTTTTTTTTTTAAACAGATAGTAGGGACATTTCATCACATGCCAATGAACTTTTTTTGTTCCAAAAACCTATGGGGACAAAACTAAGAATAAATATCTATGTTTCAGTAGCTAAAGAACCAGAAATATACTAGTTTATACATCTTCCAGCTATTTTGCATAGCTGCTTCTCTGAAAGGAGAAAAATGGCCAAATTTCTCCTTCTGACATTGTCCGCCTTTTCTTAGGGGAAGAAGATGCTGCATATTTTATTCTGGCAAAATAAAGCTGAAAACTGAACAGTAGAAATCCCCCCACGTATGTGAAAAGAAATTCACAGCTCCCTACATTTTTATTGAAATAACACAGAAACGCCATATGTTTTAAACTTTCAATTTTGCCTGTTCTGTTAATGAGGGCAATAAACCCTTCTATTTGAGATGTTCACACAGGAACAAATCAAGCATTTCTCCAGTCATAGTGAAAGGAGGATTGAGGGCTGCTCTGCCCAGTAGAAGTTCTACTAGGAAACTAGAAATAGACCGAAAGCAGGAACAATAACAGCAGATCTGTAACCTTTCTTTGCAAGGGAAGTCAAAATAGTTTAATGAAAGAACTCAAAGCTGCTCTAGGTCACTTTAATAATGAAAACCAGTTAAGCAATCCACCACAAACCCAGCCCACCCTTCCCATTTGCCATCACTCTTGGTGTTGTCCGAGACGGGCTGATATCTGGTGAGGAGAACCCAAGGCCAAAGCGATGCTGGTCTGGTGTGTACATGGATGGAAACCTGCCTGCAGAGACCTTGGGAGCAAGCGGCAATACTGGCAGCAATTGCCAGCTACAGAAAAAAATAGCTAAGGCACCCAGACTGCTTGGCTGCAGCGGAGTCCAGACTGGGTTACAAAATCCTTCAATAACAGATTCAGTTAAGCCCTGCTGAACTCTGTGTTGCAAAGGCGAAGCTGACTTTTAACCCCCCCCAGGCTTTACCCAGCTCTAGCACAGTATTTTCTATCAGTACTTGCAGCTGATCATACAGAAAGTTTGTTAAGTGCTGCATGATGCGCAGAGTCACTACAGACTGCCGCTTTCATAAAGTAAAAATATTTCACCAAAATGTTACTTAAAAGGTGTATATGTTTATTCATTTTTAAGGTATTGGCAGAGCAACTGACAGCTAAGATTCACATCCAGCGCATTACACTTGGCATGTATGTGCAGTGTTTGTTTAAAACTACAAATCAATTACATTCCTTTCTGAAAGCAAAGGAAAAAAAATATCCCATGGGAGTCAGAAAAAAATTCCTGCTAAGTGAAGGCTGTACAACCAAACTCTGAAGTCAAAGAAACTTCACTTCCCAATCTTTTTCATAAAACTGATCTGTAGCTGGAGAGGCGAAGATACATTTTGCTTATATTTTAGGACCTTGTTTGTGATCCACAGGCTTCCCAAATCTGTTTCTAAAGGAGATGGGGCCATAGGGAATTTAAGCCTGTGGATGTAGTCTTGTATTTATCTCTCCTTGACCCTAGCTCTGGTTCAAAATCTCCCTGGAGTGTGTAAGGGTGCAGGTAGGAAGGCAGAGATCTGGTAATATCAGCTGTATCAGAGGACCATCTTGTCAAGCTGCCACTTGCCACCCAATATAGTTGTACTTGCAGCCACGAGAGGCTGCAAGGAAAAGAATCAGTTAGATCTTCACATTTGGAGAAAGATATCTCAAAATAAATGTGAAGGAAGATTTGGGACAAAGGGAAGGATAAGCTATTGCCAGCCTTTCTTATAAAGCACAAGCGATGTTTTTAAAATTGTCTCAATTTTAGTGGCAGGATATTAAAGGATAAAAATGGGGGATTCTTTTCACTTGTCCTCTGACCCTAAAGCCCTCATTTTATCTTTTCTAGTTTCTCAAGAATTTAATTGTAGAATACTAATTGTAGACTACAGAATTTTGGAACAACCCAACATCAGAACTGAAGTCGCATCACTATGGGAGCCAAGACTTTCACCCCAGATGTCATGAGACTTACAAGAACACAAACACAAGTACATTTCTAGAATTATCTGCAATCCAGACAAGAGGAGAGGAGAGAATTAATTAATAACGTGCTTGAATTTGACACTTGCTTGAAGTATTGTAGGGCAAAGAGACAAACGCTCATGGTTTTTGCCCCCAGGAATTAACTACTCTAAGATCGTCTCGTTCTATCAGAGAAACTGTGGTTCCCTCAAAAACCTGTTATTTGATGGAATACAGCTGGAAGTCTGACAAACAGTCTATTTTGGACTGTCTATAGGAAGGTTTCACTTCATTCACAAAATTCAGATTTTTCATCACAAGCCTGAATTAACCACCTAGTTAATTTTTCTTTAAAAAAACAACAAACAAACAACAAAAACCCCTAATGATTTCAGGTGCTGTTCCTAGATTCCTTTTAAACCAGAAAAAAAAAATCAATTTGGCCCACAGGGAAAAATAGTTAAAATTAGTGAAAACATGCTTGTTTAGATGAATTCAGGAATTCAGCTGTTTTCTACCTTTAGAAGCACAGGCCCAGCAAGTTTTCTTTCAATAGGTCATGCTGGGTTTATGTAGCTGATGGTTTGGGTTCCTCAGTGTTATTGAACTGCTTGGCATGTGGCCTCAGAGTAAATAATCAGAGCACAAAGCCCTCGACTATATTTCACTTCTCCATGCTGTTTGACAAGTGTTTACACTGCAGCGACTGTGAATCTGGTGTACGTTCTTTTTGGCATCTCTCCTCTGGGGTTTCTACGTAAGGAGGAAGGGAGAGAAAGATCTGCAGATGGTGTGAGAGCAGACCCCTGCTCATGAGAAGAGATTTCTTTTCCGAGGCATTAACATCTCTGACATTTATAAAGCATCACATGCCATGACAGAAGCTTTTGCCTCCATCAGCAAATTGCTGTCTCATGGGAAAGTAGCTCGCTCTCCACCTCTTGAGAGAGCTGGTGTCAGATGGGCTTATGACCATGAGGATGTATGCCTTCATCAGAAAACAATACCCTGATGATTAGGCACCCCAAAGTTATTTTTGAGAACCCAGGCATGATGATGATCTGTTCAGGGCTGGGCAAAATGAAACCATTCCCACTGCAAGGACACTTTCCCCACAGTTCCCATGGGGGTAAACGTCAAGATAATTCATCCCATGTGCCACCTATACAGCCATGCTATATCTGTAACACTGAAAAAAGAGCCCTTATTAGTAACTGGGCCACCCCAGAACTGAACAAGGCTATGGAGAAGGGCTGCAGAGTCTGAAATCACTGAGGTTTGTTATTTTACTACCGAGAACAGCTTGTTTTTTCCAAATAAAGAGCTTACCTCCACCAGGAGTGGGAAAGTTGAGCCAGTTTTCTGGAAGCACCCCAAAGGATTTGTGCAATAACAACACTTCCATTGCCTGCTTAACCACAGCGTATGCACGTCTACAGCTTGGCAGGGCCCCGAGAGCACCTATAGGCTTGAATTCCCGGACCAGTCTCCCAGCAGCCCCCATCACATCATCTGCTTGTGGGTTCAGGAGCCCCATATAAGCTCAGACACCAGCCCATCCCTGCTCTGCTGGTCCCTGGGGTTGGTGCTGGATCACCCTTACCTTCCTGACAGTTATTTATAGTTTCTTAAATGCATTGCAACATGGCTGCAAAAAAAGCATCAGTACTGAAGCACTGAGAAACCTCATGTTATTTTATGGTGTAAATCCAGTTGGTGACATCCTTAAGAAGGTCATGGTAGAGCAATGCTCCATCTTCAGGAACAAGAAGGGGGGATATGGAAACCAGGTTGCTTGTGAAGATACAGAAGGTGGTCTGTGATAAAAAGCACTGACTGAAAGTTTTAACAGTCTCCATGACATTTTTTGTCATAGATGTGGACTAGAAGCATCCCCTGGGCACTACTCAGGCAGCACCTCACCTCTGTGGGAAAACTTGTCAGTGACAAAGATGTCTACTTTTTTTTTTTCTTTTTCTTTTGTTTCTTCCCCTTTTGAATGTAAGCTATCCCTAGATTACCATGTGGCTGAAATTTGAAGGGTCCTTCAAAATCTGGAGACATGAGCTGACAGGAACTGCTATAAGGGAAATCCTCATTTATTAAAATGAAAAAGTTCTTTGCAATGGGGGTGGTCACAAAGACCCTGACCAGCAGCTCTGGAGTCTACGTCCTTGGAGGCTGTCCAAACTCACTGAGCAGCCTAATGCAATTTTGAATTTTATTCTTTTTTTTTGCGAGGTGGGGGGCAGAATCAGGTGACATCCAAAGATCTTTTCTAACCTAAGTTATTCTGCAAGCCTGTGACTATCACAGAGATCAGCCTAATGCCTGTGGCTGATTTATTTTGTACAGCACACTGTCACCATCAACAGTTTCAGCATCTTAAAAAAATCCAAGGGCTTACAAGATTTATTTATAATTGCTTGGAGATTTACAATGTTTCCAGAAGGTATAGCTAATACTACTCCCCAAGGGAGAAGGTATTTATACCACCACACAGTAACTCAAGGATGAATAGGTAGGAATAGCTGGTTTTGGAAAACAAGTCCTCATAGGATAAAGGACTGGTTTTTTTTTTAAATCTTCTCTAAATGTTTTAAGTTGCAAAGATCAACATCAAGTTGAAGTGTCTATTTATGTTTATCTCCTCCCATAATCACTGTTCTAACCTTGTGTCACTGACAATGAAGTTTAACTCTGGGCTACATCTCCTGCCATGAACCAAACGGAAGATTTAAACTGCTGCAAATCCTCTACTGATGCAGCTGCTTTGTCCTGGTTTTGGAACGAGATCCCTTTTGGATGGAGCAAAACAAGGACCTGGAATTCAAGAATGTTTTGTTATGGGACAAATAGGTCCCAAATTCCTGCATAGGCTGAGTCACTAGGAAGTCACCTAGTGTGTGTGCTACCAAAAGGCTCTTGGACTATGAAGCCTTCCCATACCTTTGCACCATTTCACTTGCACTGTGAAAAGCCAAACACCATATGCACTCCACCCATTTTTTGCTGAAGTACAAGGAACTATTCGGGTGTAAGGAGCTGGTGGATTAGGGGCATTATCTGCATTTATACATGGGATTTGGGGTATGTGTGTAGGAACATCGAGAGGGATCCTGAGGACACTACTCCCAGCCACAACTGGGTGTTGGTACCCAACTGTCTTGTCTTTGGCAGCCCTTGGTGCTGTCTGGGTTGGCTTACTGCATGTGAGCTTCTATTTAAACGGCAGCACCAGATTCATGCTTTAGAGAAAACATTGCTGATGAAAATGCAGATATATTGTGTGGTTTTTGCAAGGCCTGGAGCTTTATGACAGTTTCTGCATGACAGTCTATATCACATTGCACACTATCTGGGTGACAATAATCAATGGCACAATGTGTTGACGTGGACTTATTCATCATCCCTCAAGCATCTCACCGAGTTGCCCACCTGTCTCTAAATGCAACGCACTGCAGGACGACACTGTCTTGGCCTTGCAATACAGAGCAACAGCCTGAAGGCAGCATTTTTATTAACAGGTAATTTGCAGGGAGCCATTGCAGTACTGCTCGGCTCTCCTCTCCACTGGGTTAGTCTGCTTCTACCCCAGTCATGGTTTCAGAAAGACACGATGTGGGTGTTCACACAGCCTGTCCTTTACAAGGTGGCTTGGATAACAGCAAGGAAGGCAGGAATGGGAGTATAACCAGTGTGTACGAATAGAATACCCAAAACTGCCCGAGGGTGTTTTCCCAAAATTCATCATGATAAAGATGATGACCGTCAGTATGATTGAACAGCAACCAGGGAATTACAAATAATCTTTTGAAGCAAAGCAGTCGGCTTCAAAAGTATAAAAGGCACATGAAAATTTGTAATGGAGAAAAAAAGCTGTCAAAACCTGGTCTGGCACTGCCAGATGTGGCTCCTGCAAGACCACAACCTCTGCTGAGGCCCAACCAAGCATCCTCCCTGCCGGTATGGGTACAAGGTGCGATGTGTAGGGACCCCACCTCAGCTCATGGATGGGACCCCATGGGAGCTCTCTCACAAACATGGGCATGAATGGGTTGTGGGGAACAGTATGGGTACCCCAAAAGCAGGAGAACCCACATCTCCAACTGGGATGGATATGCAAATAGGGGAGTCTGCACCTATGGAAGGGGATGCGTGAGCTTCACCCACATGTCCTTTGAGAGTGCTTATATGTGTGAGTGTGTTCAACTACAGTTTTTTGAGAGTCATTAGACAGATGTTCAGGAATCTAGGGATGTTTATCAGCATTTTTGTGTCTAACAGCTTAGTTTGTCTGTTGCAGCACAGATGTTGACCCTGAATGTATAAGTTACTTGTTGCCAGTTAATTATATGCTATTAATAAATCAGTATATTGTTTCAGTCCCGATCCAATTCCAGTGGTGCAGGCTTAACATGTTTTTGTTGCAACAGGATTTTGGTGGAGGATGATGGCAGTCTACAGAACCAGTCTGGGACTCAATAAAGGTTTGGGTAGTAAACTTAAGCACTTGCTGGGCAGAAGTTTTGAAAACACTGTAGTGACTTCTGGCACTTGAGTAGAGAGCATTACAAAAGAGGGACAAGACAAAAAGGAAGAAATGGAACATCTTTCACTCCATACCACCCCATGGTACCCAGCTGGTCCAGGCCATGGCAAGAATTGGCTAAAGCAGCTGTAAAAACCCACAGTCCCATTCCTTGGTACAAGGACTAGATAGGATCATTGTGGTGTGATGGGGTAAACTTGACCTGAGCTAGCTGAAGCAAGGAGTAGTATGAAAAAATAGGTTGTCAGCATAGTTATTTGTGATGGTTAATTGAGAACACTCTTCAAGAAAGGAAGATGAGATTAGCAATTTGACCTGTGTAGAGGACTATTAGCAAATAATGTGTTTGCAATCACTGCTAAGAGCAAAGCGAGAACTACACGGGAAGCTCTGAGTGTAGTGCTGGTGGCTACAAAAAGCACACCCAGAGGAAAAAGGACAAAAACTTAAAAGCCTTAATGGCAGTCCAGAGCGGGGATGAAAGGTGGAACAGGGCACCCATTTAGATCCAGAAGATAGGCCAAGGTCTACAAGTTCCTTCTCAGGGGTGTCATAGCAGCCTTATTCAGCCTCCCAGCTAAAAGCTGGAATAAGCTTTTCTAGCAAAAAGGAGAGCGGTTTTGTTTGTGTCTTTGCAGGTATAAGGAAAAAAGCCACCGTCTGAGGGATGCTGTTTGGCTTCACACAGGGGCCGTACATTTCTAAACCAGATAGAATAATGCCACTAAACTTTGGATAACTGAAGGTAAAGGCAAAAGAGAACATGACGCTCACTGTCACCTCTGTTATCACAAAAAAGAACTGCAGAAATGTGATTACTTTCACAGTAATCAGGCAAAAGATGCAACATTTTCTTAAGTGGAAGAGTCAGAATTAGGCACTTCAACAAATCAAGCATAATTTGTCAGTACAGGAGAGATAATGAAAAGTGGCAAAAGGGAAATAAGCTTAGGGAAAACCAGTCCAACAGCAGTGCTCATTCAGATTTAGGAGTTAAGCTTGGTAGGGCAGTATTGGGCTAATGCAACAAAATCTGGATCTAATTTAAATGGGAGTATGCTGTGTTACTGAAAGAGAGGTTAGTGGGACCGATTTGAAAACCCAGCCGTTGCTATTTTCAGGGTGAAAAAAAGTGAGGTCTAGATAAGCCCTCCAAGTGTGTATGTTCTTCAGATGAAGCTTAAAGCCATAGTAAGGAATTGCATTTTATCAGATGTCATGATCTCACAAAGAGATCATTTTGGGGGAAGGGTGGAAGGGCAAGGGATTATATGCAAAATAAGAGACCTGTCAGGTACATTAGATATTTTAGAAGTTCTCAGTGTAGAAACCCAAACAGAAGGCTTTTGAGTCCAGCTTCAAAATGCAGCATAAGGACGGAACGAGGCAGGGCTGATTTGCAAGGAAGCATATGCAAGTCTGAAGAACTGGAATTTGGATTAGAACAAGAATTGTTTAATGCCACTAAAAATATCCGGGTGTTGTTTGTCAGGAGCAATAAGTGAGTTCATAAAAAATTTAAGCTATTATATAATAAAATAATAACTTGGTAAGGAAATGTAAGCATTAATGTCTCAAGCCTACATGGGGTAGTGACAAGGCATTGGACCAATTGCTAGGAAAAGTCAAACTGTCTTCCTTTACAAACCTGTGAAACAAGATCGTTCTCAGATACAACAGTGCAAATGGTCAAGTTTAAGAGGGTATGTTTAAAAAAAAAAGTAGGAAAAAAGTAGTTAAACCTCCAACACTTGATTAAAACTGCTGTTACCACAAAGCAATGCAATTCTTTGGCTCATAATGTCCTTAAGTCAACAACAGTGCTGTTTTACACTGAACTGTTTTCAGCAAATTGATCAAGCAATTGTTAGATGCACATGATAGAAAGCAACAATGCCCACAAACACTATTAGAAGGGGTGTCCTATATAGATGAACACTGACTTCTGGTTCAAATACCACCACCTGAATTTGTTGAGAGGTGGAACATCACTTGTGCAGGATTTAAATTCTAAATATTGCCCTTTAACAGTTTTCAGTGCATATAAGTATGATTTATAGGAATAAAATGTGGTAGGTAGCAACTGGAATGAAGCGATTTCTGAAAAAAGCCTGACTCCCTGATTTAATCTACATGAACATGAAGTGGTGCAGGATGCAAAAGCTTCCTTTTGCCCTTCAGCCCATACATAGTACTCATGTGACAGTAGTCTTACACATGGCAACAAGATAAAGCAGCTTTTTCGACAAGGCCACAGTTGGATAGGCAGTGTTGTAGGATAGGTGCCTAAGTTAGAAGTAATCAAATGCAAAATGGGAGGGAGGCATCAAAATAAAACAAGCAGAGAGCAAGATCCCTTCCCCTCCAACTCAAGACAAAAGATATGCAGCAATTTCAAGAATTTTAGGTAAATATTTTATAAATAAAGAAAAGATTGCTAGCATAAACCCATCCTGTTTCTTGTACAGGAGAGCTACCGAGAAAGGGAAATTGGACATGATCTGTTAATGAATCTCATGTCCCAGGAGACTGTCTAGTAAAGGAGTAATTCTGGTCTACTGTCTAATCCCAGATGGTGACAGCTTCTTTCTACAAACCATCTGTTTCCTTACTGTCACCCCTCTTCTAAAAGCATGTAGCCAACCAACTCTTGTTTTGGGAGATGTGTTGACAGACAAACAAACAAAGTTTCTACCCATCATCGAGAAGCAGCAATTAGCAAGACCCCAGAGCACAAGGTGACCAGTTGTGTCTGCAATCTGATCAGTAACACCGCATGCAGATTTCCTTGAAGGACTTAAGTTGAAAAACCTAGTTCTTATGCTTGCAGTTCAACAAGTCAGTAATCCACAGGGAATACACCACTTTGTGTTCAGATGAATTGGTGACCAATTAAAACCTTAGTAAGAAATAACCTTACTCTAACCTCTGTATTCAATTCCCAAGATAGTTTTAAACTGAATATAAACATGAACAAAAAATACACCCTGGAACATAAGATGCTTGTTTAAGCAGATGGGTCAGCTCTTTTCCCAACTAGTAATGGAAAAAAAACACCCATGAAGGACTTTGAAACAATGGCAGAACTATCCAGCATCAAACACCAAATCAGCAAAAGTGGTCTTTTTCTCAAATCTCCAGACAAACTTCATAGAAGAGTGTTTTCACATCCCATGTTTTGCATAACTACAGGCTCGGGCTCCTCCAACACACATTCACATTTAATCTTATTTAAGAGGCAGGACGCTACGCAGTTCACTACCTACAGCCATTAAGCAGGAAACTTATTTTTCCTTTTTTCTCACTCTCATTACTGTTGAAGAAAACCTGTATGAGATGAAGACTTTGTTACTAAACAAGGCCTTTACAAGTTATCTGGTGTGTTTATCTTTTTCAGTCAGCTAAGGGTGGAATGTGAAGCACCAATTACATTTTAGGATAATGAATAATTTATTTGCTACCACCAGCGAGTTCAGTACTGTTCAATTGAACTTTAAAGGAAAAAAATACTCTACATTTCTCCATAGTCTGCTTAATTTTTTCCCCAGTCTGATGCTTGGGGGAATTTCCTCAGAATCTAGAGGAAAAGGTAGACAGTGCAATGCATATACAAATTCATACAAGAGTCTAAAACCATACTGGGAGGTGGCTTGAATAGAAGTTTAGCTAGAGAGTTCAGTGGCATTTGTATTTCCAAGAAATAAACCAGAATTTGGTAGTCTGAACAGCTTTCCTATCTTCTGGAGAAGGAGACAATATCTATTCTGGAGGAAGACTGCAGCTTCAAAGCATTTTTAAAAAAATCAAATTAGCAAAATGCATCTGTCTAACTTCACTTAGATGCAACCTGAGATAAGGTGTTCAAGGAAGGAGCACACCTGACAAAGTGGTTGCTGGAGACACCTGCAGCAAGTCAACTGGATGAAAAATAACCTTTTTGATTTAGCTCTAATTGAAACAACTTGAGGTTCAGTATTTTCTCTTATGCCTGTAAGGGAAAGTTATTTTACAGCTTGTCTTTCACCTTACTAACAGGAGATGAAAAAAGACACAGCAAGGTACTTTCTTCCCAGCTTAAAAGCATTGTTTCTAGACTAGGATCCTGTGATACTAACAGATGCTTATTTCTCTGCTACAGGAACTAGAAAAGGACATTATGACCAACAGAAGCTGTAGAGGCCAGAAAAAAACCTAATGGCTCAAAGGTGAGAAGAGACCTGTTTTTTTCTTTCTTTGTCTCCCAATAGTTTTTTATAAACTGTAAAAAAGTCCCTAAAGAATTCTAACACCAGCTGGAAAAGTCCTACACAACCGTTGTACCCTTTTATGCATTGCAAGTGACCAGAGAAAGCCCATCATGCTCTGAGATTCAGGACTGAGAAACTGAATACCCAAGTAGTGGAGCACTCAGCTAAAGGATGTTATTTGTGAAAGAAAATAATATATCACAAGCCATTTAATTCTGCATAGGTTACTGCAAGATGAGCTAGAGATTAGAATAAATTCAGATACTGATAGAGCACTCAGGTAGTAAAAAGAAGATATAGTTGACCAATAAAATAAATTTAGGAGTAATACACTAACAGAAAACCAGTAGCTATTAACCATCTTAAGTTATTTGTGCCATAGATATCATCTCACTCCTCCTTTCCTCAATTTGTATAAGAGAAAAATTTAAGAGTAAGACACCTAGTTCTGAAAAATCCTGAAAAACTAATATTATCTAATAACTACAAACATTTGATTTTTTAGGAACTCTATTTTAGTTCTAAGAAAACCTTGAAAAAAAAGCTACTGCTTTTTTACTTACCCCCAGGCATCCCCTTTCACAGACAACTGAAAGATCCTCCACAAAAAAAAAAAGCCCAAACAAAACAGCTGCAGGTATTTTCTCTATATATAATGACCTGGCTTAATTATCAATTAGTGGAGCTCCTCCCAGTGGGGCTTTATTTTATAAATGGGTTCTTCTTTCTCAGTAATCATTCTGTAATATATTTTAGGGGGTTTGTGTGTATTTAGGATAGGTTACAAATGGGTTGAAGTGGAAGTAAGAAGAAAAGGAATAGTTGAAGTTTGATTTGTTCTTTCTTATCATATTTTCAATTCATTTTCATACTAGCTGTTCCTAGGAACTTTTTATTTAAGATTAATTTTTTTGAGTTTTTTTTAATAAGAATGCATATACTTTTAGGTAGAGATTTTAGTAGTACAGCTTCAGTATTTTCAGGCTTAGGTGTAAGGGAGAAGGAAAACAACTTCTGTTAAATGAAAAATTAAAAATAATTTTTTTGGCTGACAAATTTCTTTTGAGTGTTATCAAGATGAGGCTAAACACTTAGTGCCAGTAACAGTCAAATTATAATTTGTCAGATCTTTCAATGATATCCGGTGCATAATTCTTGATGCAAGCACAGCAAGGAGAAGTAAAAGTTGCAAAGTTGTTGAAATATTCTGAGTTCTAGGCTGAAAGTAGGAATTCCAATTTGCTGAGATACAGTTTTCTTTAAAATAGGAACTTCTTTTACTTTTCTAGTAGTGAAGAACTATTGCATACAAATAAACACACCTTGTTTATATGGCATTATTTTCTAGTCTGTCAGAAATACTGTTTTAAGTGTTTTATTGTTAAATATCAGCATAATAAGATAGTTTCTTTTCATAGTTTAGGTCTAAATTTCCTTATCAAATATTAGTAGAGCTAGGTGCCTGATTACCAATAGTTTCTCATATGTAGTCACTTAAGAAAATGTATTTGTGAGAACTGACTCTGTGTTACTGTGTACTTGGTTTAGACCTGGTGCTCAGATGCTGTGAGACATTAGATTATGGTGTAGCCTGTTAGTTACAACATTCCTGGAATTATTTCAAACCAGAATTATTTAATCTGCCTAGAGAATTGGGGAAAAGCAGATGCCTCTGTTTTGGTGTTTGAGTTCCA
Source organism: Haliaeetus albicilla (assembly GCF_947461875.1). Taxonomy (NCBI): domain Eukaryota; kingdom Metazoa; phylum Chordata; class Aves; order Accipitriformes; family Accipitridae; genus Haliaeetus; species Haliaeetus albicilla. The sequence continues at coordinate 81,652,457 of NC_091483.1, read as the reverse complement.
GTATTATAACACCTGGGCTGTAGGTCCCACTACAAGAGGTTTCACATCCCAGGTACGGAAAGAACAGGGCAGTGGGGGGAAACCTCTCCAACTTTTCACATACTTCAAAGTAAATATTATGTTTAAGGTATTTATCAATATTCAATGAAGTTCAAAACTTGGTTCCAGACATCCTAGGTGGTTTTCCATCAAGCTGGGACTGGAGAGCATTGCAAAAATCTACATCATTAAAAGAAAACACGAAGCCCAATAGGTTTGCTCATTCCTAGAAATCAGTCCCTTGAAACTACAGGCAAATGCATACAAATAATTGCTACGTTGTTGGAAAAAAGTTTTATTATTTACATGTGTATTTCCCTAATTATATTTGCATAATGTGATTAGTATAATTAGGTATACTGTAAATTGCAAATCTGTAATTTTTTCTCACACTCCAACTGTTTCCTTTTGGCTTTTTATTTTTTAACTATTAAATGACTTCTGTTCTAAGGGTGCTGGCATGCAAGTTCTTGTGAAATTTTCAGTCCTCCTCCTTTTCAAAGACATTAATCATCTTTAATGCTCTGCTATAAGGAACATGTTGTGACTGTAAGGGTGCTCTTCTCAGAAAGTAAAATGTGGGGGTGCAGGACTGACCAAAGCAAACCCATGGAGCAGCACAGCATAAGGACTTAAAGTAAGTTTTGCAGCTGGAGGAGCTCAGATCGCACCCCTCTCTACTGTATCTGCCCTCCAGGTGTTTGGCTACAAGCTCATAGTAAAAGGTGCAGTAAGGATCTGGCTAATCTCAGGCTGTATTTATGAAAAAAAAAAAAAAGAGGAATTAGTCAAGGAATGGTCCTGGTACAAATGTGGCAGCAAGATCTCTGTAATGCTGGAGATCAGAGTAAATGGTCTTGTCTGTTTGAGTTTCAGACTGAATTTTTATTAGTGTTACTGTTATTGAAACCCCTGGGGTAAAATTAGCTCGATGCAGAAGGTCCAGCTCTAATTTTCAGATGCCCACAGTTTGTTATTAAAAATTCATCAAGCTTTTGTCATAAATATCTGTGTCATTTTACATTTTTCTTCACAGTTGGGAATAGTTTTTAATGTATGCATTACTGCAAGGGCTGAAGTTCAAAACAAAATATCAAGCTATGAGCCTTGCAGTAAACAGTGAATGGTGATGATGAAGACCTGATGTATGTTAACTAAAATGGCACTTCAGGAGAGTTGTTTTAGCCCAGTTTAAAATCTTCAGGACTCGTATCTTTTCTGCTATGACATTAGATGCTATTTGCACGTAGGTCAGCTCTTCTAATTCTACATTTATGTTCTACCAGTCCATACAGGATAACCTTCTGTAATGAACCATCTCAATATGCGTTTGAGGAATTGCAGATTTCCTGTGATGAAGTAGCTTCTCAGGGTGAAATGGCAACGGAACTTCTGCAGTATTTCTTGTTCTGAAGTAGTTCTTGTTCTTTCCTAGAGATTTACCCAAATCCTTCAGTAGCAAAGGTTAAAAATCCTAAATCAAAGTGAAAAACCACTGCTAATCTCAGCAATTTGATTCTTCAGGAAAACACTATTTCCAAACTGGGTTCATACTTTTAGAAGTTCAGTTTGAGCTTTAGTCCAATTCCCATGGTTTTGTAACTGGATCTTTTACTAAAATTATTCTAAACACTCAAATGCTGTAATTTTTAAATAGCTTCTGTGTAATGATCATCGTGTTTGTCATTAATTACCCAAATTAATGTTTCTAGCCATTCATCTACAAGCCTTCCTGGGTATTAAATTCCTTCACTTATTGAATAATGTTGTTAATCATTCCATAATCTTGCAGATGAATGTAATTTCATCAGTGTAATATAAATCACTACAGAGAGCTGTAGGGCTTGATTCCACACCATCAATGTACAATTAGATCACTTATTGCTCTTGCCTAGTGCACGGCTTGTTCAAACAAGGATGCCAAGGCTTGACCTGGCACCCCAGGATCTCATTTGGGTGGCAGCCTGCTTGGATGTTGGTGTTCAGATACAGCAGCAAGGTTCCTCTTTTTTTAAATACTTCTGGTTTTAGAAATATACGTGCTGTTCATTTCCCATGACTGTCCGGTCTTTCGGGCATGAGGCAAAGGGCTCTGTTTCTTTGTATCACTATAGAAAAGTCTTTCTTTTTGTTTATGTGCTCAAACTTCTTGATATCAACAGGACCTCTATCTCATCAGAATCCCTGTCCCACCCTCATTACTCACTGGTGTTCTCGGATGCTTGTGCTGATGCTTATAATTTTGCAGCAGTGGTACAGGGGGGCAAAAGCACCCACCCTTCTAATGAGCACTGCATTGTGACTTTCCAAGGGAAACTGGCTGCAGTTGAAGAAAAGGAAGAATTATTCCTTTTCATTGCCTGATATCTTATCCTGATGACTGAATGAAGTTTACAAAATAAAATAAGTAAGTTTAACTGAGGCCAGGAACAAGCCAGTGGTGATAAGAGTACCCATAGTTTGAATGTCAGGGTGTCAGGAAGTAAATCAGTGTATCACCATTATATTTGCTATTATAACCATCCATGCTTAGAAAATGAAACAGCTACTGGTACTGCTTTTATCAGTTAATCTGATTCAAGTTTTCACTTACCTAAACTCAGCAATCTGACTATGAGACAGGCAAAGAAGGCAAAGCACTGGGACCCTTTGATAGCTAGTGGGAGAAACAGGCAGCTTGGGAAGCATCTTCATCCCACGAAATGCAATGGTTTTCTGAACTAAAAAGGATCCCTAGGTAGCTGCTTATTTTCATTCACTTTCATTTTGGGTACCTGAACAAATTTTGTCTGGTTACTTATTCTTTGAGTGTGATCAGAGGAAGAATATGAATAGATGAGATCAGTATTATTTTCCTATGTGAGAGTCCTGTAGGCATAAAATGTGTTACAAAGTAAGATATTGCTTTGCATGGCAGACAGGTTAGTATGCCAGATCAAACCGATGTTGAACTTGGCTAGGATGGTTTCACACAATGGTAATATGAGAGAGGAAAAGCAAAAACAAAGCTACATTTTAATTTGTCCATTATGCTCATCTGCACAGACATAGCCATCATGATTTGTATGCAAGGATACCTGTGAAATCCACTGTAACCGGGATAAGTGTGTGCTGCATTTCAAGTATTCTTAGACAGAGAGGCAAAATTAGGTTTATCTCTTTGAAAAAACAATCATATTCAGATGTAAACCAGAGCAACGATTTCTGTAACTATCATTAGTATAGCCTGTAAGTATTTAATATTTATTTTCAGTTATCCTCAATACCACACTTTGGCAATGAGTTCCATAACTGGTTTACATATTTCAAGAAGCAGCATTCCCATTAATGACATTTATCATCTGGATAATTTTATGGAAATTTCTCTTTGATTTTTTGCACATGGCAAAATGAGGAAGCTTTTCCTCTAACTTCTCAAAATTTAATATATTTTCATCATAACTCCTTGTATTCATCTCTTCTGTAAACAATCATACAATCTTTCAATCTCTTTTTATGAAATTTTTATTCCAGGACCCTGATCATTTTCATAACCAATTTCTGAATCCCTTGTGTTTCTGTAATATACTTCAGGAAGTTCTTTTGTATTTTTTATGAGAAGTAGAATAACAGCATCTCTAACTGCTGTTTATATTTAATCTGCCTTCCAGCCTTAAAGTATTTTCAGTCTTCACTACCTACTGATATTTTACTCCTGTTTTGTCCTGCACATACTCTTCTATATTTCTAAATAGAAAATCGGATTTGTGTCAGCTGTTGCTGATATCTTAAAGTCAGACATCTCCATCTAAGTTGCTATTACAGTCAGAGCAGGTTATATAGATTTGCCTTCTGGAATTGCCTAAGATGCTTACCTTAAGATGAAAAATATATAGTGCATGTATCATCAGGAACATGGAATGGAGAATAGGAGCTGTTGGTATTTCACTATTGACAGGTAGAAGGAGGAGAAAACCATTTGAGATATTCAGTATAGCCTGATTTAATGTTAGCATTCTGAATATTTCTTATATTTAGTTTCAAGTATTGCCACCCAGAGCCTGTAGTTAGAAGCACCCATAAGGGAACACCTATCCTCTTTCCTGCTCCAAGACATGATCACCTCTATTTACATCACTTTCTAGCAGATGATTTTCTAGATGTTTGTTATGAAAATATTCCAATGATAAATGCATAATTTGTCCCTTATAGCTGCTTAACTATGTTCACTTTGAAGTTTTTACCTCTTGTCTGACCAAATCTCACGTTCTCCATTTTTTATATTCCCTCTTGCAATGACCTCAATAGCTACAAACAAGTTCTGTCTTGACAGCACTCTTTCAAAAAGTAAAGATAAATATTGCATTGTTTCTTCTGTCACCTCCACATTAGCCCATTACAGAAAGAAATGAGCCTTGACATTCCCTTCATAAAATACAATTCAATAGTTTCTTATGTTTGTCTTCTAAATATTTAGAAACAATTTGGATATTATTTTTTTTCTAGCATGTTATGGGAATGGAAGTTAAAAAGCTCGGTCTGTGATTCTATTTCCTTCTTTTCCCTGTTTTTATGGCAGACAAATGTTGGGTTCTTTCCCAGCCTTCAGAAATTTCCCCCATCTGCTCTGCGTTCCCAAGAAAGCCAACAAAAACACTGCAATTGTTCTGGTAAACCTGAAATCTTAGAATTATTTTCTTCACATACAGCATATTTGAAAACATCAGATGTAGCCAGGTATTCCCTGCCCCTGTTCTTTCTCAGTTGTATCTGATGGTGTATTCCTTCAGTGGTGGTAGCTAGGTGAAAAGTTGACTCCTTTTTTCACTTGACCCTATACATGCAATTTTAATTGTGTACCTTTAGAAACCTATCTGCTTTCAGATCTCATAATGTGTGGTATTGTTATTACAGCAGATGGATTCGAGATGTTGAAAGTGCAAAAACTAGTTTATGACCATGGGGAGGAACATGCTCATGAACATTTCAAATTTAGATAATCAAGGAACAGCAGTAAGACAGCGCAGGGCATCCGCACCGACTATATTACAAGTTCAGTGTGAACTATATGGTTCAGAGTGAATTTGTGTAACGGAAAGATAAATAATGCAACGATCTGCTAGTATGGAGGTGTAGTTGTCTTTGATCACTGCAGTCGGCTTCAGTGTAGCAATAACACTTGGTGATGTCATGTTTTTCCTCTGCAGAGCTCAATGGTCAAATACCAAGTGGGAAGGATAATTATTGCTACTTTGTTAGTGGGAAAACCGACCAAGAGGAAAGTAGCTCACCCAATATCCTGTCATTTATATCTCTTACAAAGGATTCGATCTTACGGCGCATTCCTAAACAATCTGCAGGTCATATGGGTAAATCTGACAAAACCTCAAAGATTTTAGCTTCAGTGAGCTGGCCCTTTTGAACCTGCCAAATTTCTAGGGCATAAAGACAGCATGATATCATCAGAATTGAGTAACTTCCCAGGTCTTTTCATCAAGCAAATGATTGTAGAGAGCCCAGGATTTCCCTAGGAGCTTTATATCCACTACAAGGATCACTATATGCTTTTTCCAGCCACAAAGACTCACAGAGAATATGTTTTGATGCTTTCCATCACTTAATCCTTCTGTTCCAGGAGTTAATCCTTACAAGTAGTTTCTAGCTCAAGCTGGCCTGTCATTTAATACTCTCAGAAAGCATATCAATCGGTTCTTCAAGATGATCTTGAGCAAAGATTCCTGCTTCCTAAAAAGGACTCTGGTGGCAAAAGTGAAAAAGCAAGAGCCTGGCTGTTGGGAACAGCACAGGAAAGTGTCTTCAGGCTGAATTCTCCTTATACTGCAGGAAGAGAGGAGAGCTAAACCTCCAAACAACATCTCAGAACAGGGAAAAATATGAAGGTGTGACTGAGAACTGGGAGGGAATAACAGATCCCAGAATAAATTACATTGGTTTCAATTGCATCAAAAAGGCATTAACCTTGTCCAAGGGCAGATTTTAGGGTTTTTTTCAGGGGTTTATTGCTTTTCATTAATGTCTCTGCAAACTGCTTGCATCTCTGATGTGTTTTCCTTAAACCTAGAAGGCTTATTACGGAACATATTTTTTTTATTGTCTTGTAGGATTCAATTCATATTTCTGCTCTTCATTTTTGTCCCTTTTCATTTGGGACTAAATGAGTTAAATGATGATTGATTTTTCCTTTGGCAAGTAGGGACCTGACAATTATTGCTATGCTTTTGCAAATCCCACATGGCTTGAATCAAATGAGCTTGGCAAACACCAATCTCTTGGCTGTTCAATGGTCTGACTTGCTCTGTTATGATGTGCTCCCAACTACTGTGTGAGTGAAAACTCACTCAAATAGAACTGTCTCAAACCTCCAATCCTTTGTTAATTTCAATATCTGTGCTAATGATTTCATGAAAACTACGTTGTATGTAAAATGATATTAATAGTAGATATAGCAGAATTCACCACAAGATTTAAACATTACCTCTGTATTTCTGTGGTCAGTCCTCAAGCTGCGGAAGGTTAGACCCAAGTTTGGGGAGAATGCAGCTATTTCCAATGCCACTTTCAAAAACCACAATGCTCTGTTCACTTGGCATTTGAGGAGATTCCGCTGAGACTATATTTCCACCTTCTCTAGGGGAAAAATAGGGTGTTACTCTTGTACCAGGTTGAAGCATCCCCAGAGCCTTTCTTCATCTAATATGAAAGATGTCCTTATCTTCAATGGGGTTCAATGGAAAAAGTTCAGGTTTGAAGGATTTTTTAAAAACCAGTTGTCTCTGTGCAAATATTACAGTTCTTTCTGTAAACCAATTATTTACTTTTCCTTACCTTACAGATGGATTTATTCATGCTTGCATATATACATGCTAGCTCCCTCTGACATACTTAGGATAAGACCAGAGAGGAGCCTCCACAGTATTTAAAACATGACTGAAGATAACGATGTCCCAGAGGGTTTTAGCTGGAAATCTAGTCATTCACGTAACAGCAGCAACAGAAATATGGTAATATGGAAAACAAGTGTAAAAATCCCAGGACCCAAACTTCTTTGAGATCCATGGGTCTTAGATCTTCCTTTATGAAAAAATAACTCCAACTCTGTATCTGTCTTGAAGATTGCTCCTGCATTATCAGAAGGGTTAAATTAACTTCTGCTTGGTGGAATCAAATGAAGAGAGAAATAAGTTGGTTCATGTGTGCTTGGCAGGGGATAAGAAAACCACTGCAATCACAATATCAGAAAATAATTTTAAAGAGAAAGGGGAACCCCATCACTGACGTTGGTTAGGTATTTAGAGATGTGTCTACACACAGCCTTTGTAAAAGCCATTTGCCTTTAATAGAGACATTCACTGATTATTCTTAAACACATTATCCTGAAATTATTCTGCAACCTCTCAAGTATTTCTGTTCTTTGTTATATGGTGCTACAGCACTTGAACATATAATGGGAACTTGATTGAAGACTCCAGGTACTATTGCAAATAAATGTAAATGCAGCCAGGAATGACTGAGCCTGAAGAATAAGCTTCCCATAGAAACAAAGTTAATTTAATTCAAGGTCATAGGGAACGGTTGCATCCTGTAAAGATTAACTTTTCTTCTGAAAAGATCTTTAAGGGTTGGAATAACGGTTATTATTTCATTGGTCATGTATCTATTCAGATTATTCTGTGTTCTCCTGTTCTTCTGTTCACAGCAATTTAAAAAAGAAAGCAAGACAAATGTACGTCAGTCAAAACTTCCAAGCAGATTAGCTTTGGGATTTCAGCATGGGTCAGTTGCAGAAAAAAAGCCCTAATTTGGAATGATGTTAATAATGTGCTGAATCAATAAATTGTTTAAGTAATAGAGGGAAAAAAAGGAAAAAAAAGAAATTTTTATGATCTGACAAAAGATGCAAGTTTTCCAGTTCCTTAATTGGTACTGGAAAACAAAATGGACCGGTTCTTCTGCTGATGTCAGCTGGTATGAGTCTGAACTCAGTGGGAGACAATGATTTTATATCAACTTGAGATTTTGGCCCAATTGATTCTTTGTATACCAGTGAAAAAACCTGCCCTAGAATGATTCTTCTAAGAGGAAAGTGTTTACAGCAGCAAGTAGCTGTTAAATAAATTAATTATCTATCTGATTACACTTACTTTGGCTAACTGCTTGCACTGAACAGATGAAAAATATACAAGGAAGCAGTATACTAGCCTTTACTGAATGGATGTGGTGACAGAAAATAGATGCAGAAAATAATTTTATTGAGACAATTTTTAGAATTTATTTTGCGAGCTCAAGAAAGAACTAATTGCTGATGAATTTGTATCCAGTGGCACCATCTGCATTGTTAAGACATCGACAGTACAAGAGGTTTTTCTGGCAGCTGTTCTGGCTGTGCTTTGAATCTTAATCAGGCATTTTTGCCAAAGAGTTATAATAGCACTTACCACATACTCTCCTTTGCAAACATTAGTTAATTAAGCAGAACTCTTTTGAAACAACAGCAACTGGAAAGTCTACAAAGCAAAGATGGAAAAAGAAGAGATGAACAGAAATGGAAGAAACTAATGAAGGCAGTACACGAGAGCTAGACTCTGAAAGATTACCTGGTATGGTATTTTTGACCTGCCCAAACCTCAAAGCTGTGTTGACCTGTTCCCAAAGACACCGGAGTCCACAAAAAGACCTGCACTGATCTCTGCCATAGTGGCTATTGTCCCTGATGATGCTTTCTGCTCCAGATGGTTGTATTTTATTCAGCTAGGAAAACACTTTGGTCCCTTTGCCTTTTGCACAGACTTTGGTAGGTCTAAGCAGTCATGGATGTGCTCACCCTCTTTGCCTTGTGCCCCAAGTTTGAAGTAGTTTAAAAGGACGTGTACAGATTACCTTGCTGCTTGTGATGTTGTGTGTGTGATAGTGATTATCCAGACTGAGCTTTTCAAGAGTAACATCATTATCTTGGCTTTATTTTTTGTATTAGACAAACTATTTCCTGACGAAGTAAAGCTCTATGCTGACAGATAGCAGACTTTTGTCAAGTCAGAGCTGTTGGGACCCACCTCATTTGCCTGTGCAGTTAATGAGCTTTAGCTTACTGTTGTGAAATATTGTGCAGTAAATCTAGATAGTAATGCATACATTTTACCTATTCTTGTAAAAAAGCACAAGTGGCACCTGTAAATCCCTGTAGGCAAACACTTTAAAACATTGTAAAGTAGGTTTTTCACATGAAAACTTTTTTTTTCTATCTATGGCCAGTTCTGCTTGGAGATTGAGCTATAATGGACCTCCAGTGCCAGCTTCAGGAGGCCTGATGTAAGCTGTTTTTCTTGTTTTAATGGATAAAATACGGTCACTGAACAAACACTAGCAGAGGGAACTTTCTGATGTCAAAAGAAACATTTTGAGTCTGTGAATATGCTCAGTGGAAGAACTGAAGTTGTGCTAACAGGAAAGAGAGGAAGATGTCATCACGCCGACTGCAGTTTGGGAGTAGGCTTGAACAGGACTTCTGAGGAAATACCGGAGTTTTATTAAACTTTCTTCTGCATGATTAAAAGCCTAAAAAATACTAGGGGGGGGGAAGGAAGAAGAGTTTATATGAGATCAGTCTGTAGCATATGATGACTGAAGACAGATCTCATCTTGTTACAAGAGTAAGTCATTTTAAGAGAACTGCCTATATATTTAGAAGGGGAATGACTTTGATCTCTAATTCAATCTAATTTATAGATCATAATTTAGGTCTTCTCAAACTCTAACATCTTTACTGAGTGGTGTTTTCACACCCTTTTTTCCCTTGTGGTTTGTACAGTGGACATGTTTAAAATCTCCTCTGTATACCTTCTTTACGCCTAATATATACTGTCCCATTGTCATCAAGCGGCAGAAGTGACTGTAAAATCTTTTTTTTTCATCTGAATGCTCCCAATAGCAGTATGGCTAATTCATCTTCACACTTCCCCATATGACCATAGTCCTAAACTTCTCCCCGGGATGATAATCCCGCTTCAGTCTTACATTGTAAGGTTGTAAGGAGGTGGGTATTCATGTCTTTTCCCAAGTAACAAGTGATAGGATGAGAGGGAATGGCCTCAAGTGGCACCAGGAGAGGCTTAGATTGGATATTAGGAAAAAATTATTCATTGAAAGTGTTATCCAGCATTGGTACAGGCTGCCCAGGGAAGTGGTAGAGTCCCCATCCCTGGAGGTATTTAAAAGACGCGTAGATGTGGTGCTTAGGGACAGGGTTTAGGGGTGGGCTTGGCAGTGTTAGGTTAATGGTTGGACTCGATGATCTTAAGGGTCTTTTCCAACCTAAATGATGCTATGATTCTGTGATTTCATGTTTTGGTACGATAGAACCTACATCCAACAGGCAAACTTCTTCCTTTCTCCACATACAGATTCTTGGAAATAAGAAAGAAATATAATTCTAGTCCCAGGAACCAACTCTTTCCAGTGCCAGTGAGGTATAGTTCTGACCAAAACTCAGTATCATTTCCTTGCTTCCAGAAGCTCATCATCTTTCATGAATTTCCAGATAATGGTCAGATAGTCAACAGCTGAAGAGGGGAGGGAGAGAGATTTGTTCCTCACATATTGGAAAGACTTTGTATAATAGGGGTTTTTAGCATTGATCTCCATCTTTTCATTGTCCTTGGTACATTTCATGTTAGACTTCTGGTTGAGTTTCATAATCTTCCTCTTAAGTATCGCTTACATCTGTGCTGCCCAAAGGGTTTATGCTAGGCATTGATCTCTTTGGACTTGGGAAAACGTTGTTACTATAGGTCACCTCACTAGTTTTCTCCTTTAAACACATTCATGTTGTTCTTTCTACTTTGTGATGTCCCCTAAAGATGGCCAGTCTTTTCTTACTGCTCACCCTTTCAATTTTCATCAGTGAACCTTTTGATGTCCCTGTTTTATCTTTAGTCTCACTACATTCACCTGTTCCTTCCTAGAACACTAGTTACTAATGACCTTTTGATCCACCTCTTTCTTTTCTCTTCCTCTGTTCCAGTAATATTTCAAAGTTAAATATGCTATGGAAGCTGATGTGGCAGCAAAGAAATGAGTCATCTGCTAGAACAGGGACTTTTTTTTTCTAGTCTGCAGCGGGAATTTCCTTGAATTAAAAGTAAAGGTCAGAATTCAGTGAACAACAGGCAATGACAATGAAGTGAATAATGAATCTTGGTGCACAGCAAAAGTTCATGCGATTGGGATTTAAAGAGGGGGGAAAAGTTTGGAGAAATGTGATTTTTTTTTTTTTTTGACAAATCTTGCTGTAGACATAAGCGATTAAGAACTAACATGCTGAGCGTGCTGTTAGCTGTATGTATTGTTCTTTTGTTCACACACACATTCTGTCCTGGCTTTCAAATGCTTTTTAGCCTTACCAATTTTGTCCCCATTTAATCTAATCTCTCTGATGTTCTTGTCTCTCCATGGCAGAGTCTTTGCCTAGAGATCTTTTTCAACTGAGGGTCTTTGACTTTTGTAAATGACGGCATTTACTCTAGGTAAATGATAGGTACAACATGTATACATATGCTTTTGAGGGGGAGCCTGTCTAGAGATTACTGAAAATATTAGATAGATGCAGAAATGCCCATATCAAAACCAAATCATCCCTTTCTATTCCCTGTTCAAGGAAAACCAACTCCGAATAAAACCAAGCGCACTGCAACAGGGAAGAACAGGAGTAAAACTGGAATGAAGCCCAGTGGCCTCACTTAGCACAAGAAATGCCTGGCTGATGAAGAGTGATTACTCACTATTTTAATTACAGGGACTTAGAACAGCAATGGTGTATGGGAATGCGCTGAGAGCAAGGAAGAATTAGGCAGGTGAAAATGCATAACAGCTCCGGTAGTGTAAACCTGCTCAGAGCCCTGAAGCTGACCTAGCTTAGCTCCAATCTTCCCTCAAAGGCTTGCTCTTGATAGTTGTCAGAGAAGCTTGCTGATTTATTCAGCAAGCAGTTCTTTGGATGAAATCCTGGTGCCACTGCAGCAGCACGAAAACAAATGATGAAGCTTTTCATTCTCACTGTGACAGGAGATATAACACGCTGGGGACAGGCACATTAACTAGAGATTTCAGTGTCAGGCTTCTCCGTGCTACAGATTTGTTTGCACACACAGGGAATTAGCAGAAAGAGATTATTATGAAGGCTATCAAGGACCCAACCAAAGTCCTAATTTGCTTTGGCACAAGTGCAAATGGATAGAAAGACACAGATCAGCCTGTCCTACCCAGCCTAGAAAAATTCCAGTTGGAATATATCTACTGCAGGAGCCGGTGCCAGTAGACAGAAATCTGTGTAGAGCGCTGGAGGAGGAGACAAAAGTTTCCTTCTCAGGCTTTGCGAAGGCCTATTAAAAATGTAGCCAGGGAATGTACAAAGTTTAATTCCAAAGCATCCTGCTGAAAGAAGGATGGTAGCCATCCTGAAAGTAAAAAAGAAGACGCACGCTTGGAAAAGCAATAGAGTAAGGACCGGTAGTTTGCCTGCTGAGGTTTAAATGCCTGCACATCCTATATGACTTGTATAGCCTCAAACTGTGCTACAGACTTTTGGCTTTGGCTCACCTGTAGATATTAAAACTACAGAAGCTGGCAGGTATTTATAAAATGCACAGTGAATGTTACTGTCAAGTGAAACTGGGAGATTTGAGACAGTGACTTTTGCTACGCTAGGAAACCAGGGGTGCACTAGGTAAAATAAAACAGGAATGGACTTTCCCTTTCCAAAAAGAACTTACTGGGTAATTTTTGGCAAGGAATCTGCATATATTCAGATTGTGACTGTACTTTTGGGTGTACTGTAGTGCCTTCATAGGAGGGCAGAATCAGGACTCTTGTAAATATTTCTGGAAATTCCATTCAAATCTGTGCAAGTTATGTCTCTCCTGAGAGCACCTTGATGGACATAGCATGCAGCTTAGGGATATAAAAGAAAAAGTATAAAAAGAGAATACCTAAATTTTCCATTCTCCCAAGTAAAAATGAGAAGCCTTGGTCTTTGATCATGTCAGGCGTCATATGGTTTCAGTGGGATTATGACTTGATCCTCCTGAGTTGGCAGAAACGATGTAGCAAAACTTTCAAGGTTGGGGAGAAGAGCACTTGCATGTTGCAATTGAGCATCTTAATGTATATGCCTTCAGTCATTTTTTTTAGTAATATAGACTACATTCCTTCAGAGTCCAAGTTCTTCACCAGAGATACCTAAACTCTGTGAAAATGGGCAAAACTTGCAACTTTCTGTAAATAAGAGAACTTCATAAAATGATGCTCAAGGTTTAGGCAGAAAGACTCAACATCCTTTTTGAGTTAGAAGGAATCTAAACCAAGTCAATATAAGGGTAATGATGCCAATCACCTTCTTAAGGTCTAAAGAGCTACATAAGACTCTAGAACAGAATTATCTCCTGAGGCAGTTCTTCAATGGCAAAGATGAAATGGCCTTTCTATATGGAAAGACTTGCTCTTGTAAAAGAGGTTTTCCATAAGAAGCTTTGTACAAAAATTTGCAGCATACCAATGAGTGAGCAGATGTAGAGAACACCGGTAACCAATGAGAAAAAGGAGCTGACATGACATTTTCAAATAGATGGCCAGTTGTTTATTAACAGCATCCTACTAAGGCCTTGACAGAATATATCTACAGATCTCTTGTTTGGTAAGAAGAAATATATCCTTGCTTGTAATAGACTTCTTTGCATATGAGATCACAAAATCCAAAAAAAGAAGGAAAAATAAAAGGAAAAAGACCTATCCCTATTCCTTGTGTCATTCGAGAACTTGTGATTGCTTTGATTGACAGGCACTCACCACAGGTTCTCTGAATGCCTGTCGATCCTGTACTGTCAGGTTTTTGTAGGCAGTTACAGAAGATGATATCTCTTTGTGGATCTAGACAAAGGGTTAGATAACCTGTAATGTACCTTTCTTCTAAAGCAATAAAATAAATTAAATGATTGAGGGGCTTTTAAATGCACCTCTACAATAATGAAGTGAACCTTTTAAATCAGGCCTGGCCCAAATACTAATTAATTTGGCACATGGATAATCTCCAGCCAACTCTTACTGGGGCAGAAAATTCCCATTTCCATCTCTGGTGCTTTTAAAGCACCTTCAGAGCCAATCCTGGAAACGGCAACTTGCAACCAGAAGGTTTCACTAATAAATCAAAATAATAAAAAACAAAGAGAAAATATTTGAATACCTAATTTCAGGTAAAATGACAAGGTTAAATGCCTTGCTGGCATTTGGATATTGTGCTGAGTGCATTAAAAATGCAGATAGATTGCTGGGGTGTTGGGAAGGCAGTGATCCTAGGACATAATTTATAACCTGTCATAGCAGAAATTATTCAAAGGAAAAGGGAACAACTCTGGAAATCTCGGTAATATATTTACAAAAAAAATCAAGAACCAATGAAAATTAGTAAAAACTGTAAGACATTGTGTGAGGAGAGGGATTTTAAAGTAAAAAGTTCGGGTTTCATTTAAACATTAATGGACAGTTCTTGAAAAATAATTTGGGTGGTTTGTAAAACTTGAAGAACTTACAAACATAAAGATAGTAAAAGTACAGGAAATGTGTAATTCCCTGAGAAGCCAAAAAAAATTGTATTATGGTGTGTACAGTAAGAAAGATGGTGACACCAGAGCAATAGAAATATGTGTTGTTCAGAACAACACTGATGAAATGCAGAAACAACAGTGGAAAAAAGAAATTACTGCAGATTGTACTAGTTTTAACTCATCTCCCTTTGGGATGGAACTTTGGTTACACTGAAATTTGAAAGGTAACTTTAGGACGAAGCCTCTTTCCAGTGGTGCCCAGTGACAGGACCAGAGTTTTGTGGGCACAAACTGAAACACAGGAGGGTCCCTCTGAACATCAGGAAACACTTTTTGACTGTGAAGGTGACCGAGCACTGGCACAGGTTGTCCAGGGAAGCTGTGGAGTCTCCATCCTTGGAGATATTCAAAAGCCATCTGGATGCAGACCTCAGCAACTGGTTTTAGGTGGCCCTGCTTGAGCAGGGGGTTGGACCAGATGATCTCCAGAGGTGCCTTCCAGTCTCAGACATTCTGTGATTCTTCATTTGAAGCAGACTTTAAATGAATGTTGGCAAAACCTCTACATTTGTGGTCTAAAAATAGGTGGAAAAGGAATAATAAGACTTTATAATTTAAAAATAAGTTGGTTCTATGAAAAAAATACTGAAAACTGTTTATTTTTCATTAACTCTTCTGTAAAAGCTTTTCTCTGATGTCCTTGAAAAATGTTGGACTGCAGTGAAATTTTATGAAACTAATTGTAGATATTCGAGTCTTAAAAAAAATAGAATAGTTTGGGTCTTGGAGCAAATAATATTCCACAGGCAGATATGGAGTGAAACTCAGAATTAGTCTTATAGCTGGAAGGCATATAGCTACAGATACATTGCAGAGCCTCCACTAATAACTCCACTAATAAGAGGTGAAGGATCTTAGTCTAGGCTGAGGACTGTTTGCACCATTACTGGTTGGTAGAGCACTGCCAGACTGAGCCCTCAAGTGACCACTTAGATAAACTTTTGGAAACATTTGTTTAGGAAGTGCATATTTTCTTAACATGAGAATTACCTGCTCAAAGCACAGTCTAGGTTATATCTCAAATGTGGCTCCAGTCTTTGAGGAAAACATGTTTTGCTGCACTTCGTTCATGAAATTCCTTCTTATTCCTCTTCTGACATGTTTTAACAGCTCAAGACTTTCTTTGACGTGGTGGTGTTATGCAAAATATATTGCAGCTACCATCTCTGGGGTTTTGGATCAACCAGCAGAACATCCTTGCTCAGTGAGTGGAATTGCTTATCCCCACTGCTTGGGGATCTGAAAAGTTGTTTGAATTTGGATTTTCTTTGTAGCTTGCATAGCTCTTGTGTACTCTTCTGGAGTTTTTCCACTCTGCATGCATAGCTGAGGAGGTGATGGGAACATCAACAGCTTTTCATCTCCTGAAATGCCCACACAGATTCAAGGGATGGCTGTGTTTGAGAGGCATGAAGCATTACTCTTTTCCAGGCTGCATGAAGAAGTGTCGGCAGATGATTTTCAGCTAAAACGCAAAGTAGATTGTGCTACTGCAAAGTGAGGAAACATTTGTCCTTTGGAGGAACAACAGACATTTAAGGGAAAAGGACTGTCCCTGACTTAGTCTTGTCCCACTGTCAGACGTGTCAGGAAGGCTTGGTCTAGCCCTGCGCTGCTCTAAATGAGGAATTGCATCTGCCCCTGAACAAGGGATCTGTAAGAGCAGAGGATTTGTACTGATGTATTTCATGGTACAAAAGCAGGCAATTATTCAAGAGACGAGCTCAGAAAAACTAGAGTTTTCACGTTGGCTTAAATTCTCTTTCTGTGCCAGGGGAAACTTGAGCCAAAAGTTCCTTAATTTCTGCAAAACACAATCTTATCTATACACAGAAGACAATTTATACAGAAACAGTCCTGTCTGTCAACATCTGTCTTCTACCTGGAGACCCCAAACTGGACACGCTATCAAAAGCGCAGGACTAGAGGAAAAGGATCGCTCCCCTGGACCTGCTGCCTGCCCTCTTACTAATACAGCCAACGATGCAGTTCGACTTTTATGGCTGCAGGGTCACACTTACAGGACTTATTTTCAACTTTTTGCCCACCTGGACCCTGAGGTCCTTTTTTGCAGACCTGTTTCTGGCATAAAACAGTAGATTTTTTTTTTTCTTTTTAAAAACAAACAGTAAAAAGAGTATGTGTAACTGCAGAGCCCAAAGTGGAAAAAAATGGGGTGAATCTCCAGAGCTCTCAAGAACTTTTGAATAAATTGGGCTATGTCGTTAACTATTTCTGTGGGACAGAAAAATAATGGCAAAATGCATCCTAATAATTTCATTTATGCAGTTTGATCTGTACAAACAAATACGCTGTTGCTTTCCATCCCCTTCTCCCGAGCCCCTGGCAAAATGTGACAACATAACTGTTCTTTGGCAAGAGGAACTCATATTTCTTCATAACAGCCTCCTCTGTGTATGTGGAGATTGCAAAATCAGAGAAAATGTTCCTGTTATTGAAAAAGAAACTCCAAGCAATTCAAAATCCAAGGTCATTATGACTGACAGGATGCTGGAGAGTCACTGACACTGAAAGATTTGACTGCCTTTCAAACACATGTATCAGATGATAGATTTCTTTCTAAATTAGAAATTTGCTGGTAGAAATCCGATAGGGTCAGGAGATACTGCACTTCAGAGTTTAGATGCTTCTCACTTCTCATCAGCTTATCTTTGACATCATGTTTTGGTGCAGCGTCTCCTCTTTGCTCCTGCTGAATCTTAAACAGATGTCTCAAATCCCACCCTGCAACATCCACCTCCATCAATGTCTGTTGTACTTTTCTGCCCCCTGCATTGGATAACGGATTGGTAACAGTCTACATGAGCTGTTTGTAAATCCAGAAGCCCTCGATTTGTTATCCGGCAACGCGCTTCTCTTTCAGAGAAAAGCCACGGTGTAAAAGAAAAGCAAGAACTTGAAAAGGCTCTGCAAAAATGATGGCAACTTTCTGCTTAGTGCAGCGGCTGAGCAGGCAAGAGTAAATGTGTGAAGGCTCTCCAGAGCATCCAGGAGCAGCAACTTCTCTGGTGGGGCTGAACCCTAAAATGCTGCAATTGCTCCCACAACCAGAAAAGCAAAGAGGTCGGGAACAGTCCCACTAGAGCTCTAAAGCAGCAGGTTCAGGAGACAAACTCAATGTGGGAAATTATCAGTATTTTTACATAGGTTTGAAATATGAGGAGAAACTAGATTGTTGTGATTTTTTTCCTGTCTCATCCCAAACATGAGTTAGCTCCTGTCTGGATCATTTTCTTTTTCTGTTTCTCTACTAGACATCTTCTTCAACAGAGAATGCGCAATTGGGAGTTTGTGGAGATATCTAGTAAAAACACGTTGGCTATGCCCTGAGTACAAGGGCAGTGATTTCAGGATTTTGACATGCCTTAGCTCTTGCTATCTCAGTCAAACAGTGAACTTTGCCTGTACAGATATGGATATCTCAGCAAAGGTTTTGTTACAGGAGAATCTTCCCAATAAAACTTCCATTGAATACTTGGCTTGTATTCCTGTTACTTCCCATTTCTTAAATTTAGGGGTTCTTACATAAATAAGCACTACATTATACAGGATAAGATCAAGCTTTTACAAATATCTTTTAGGGTTATTGAAGCACTGATGAATTGTGTGTTGATTACATACTTAAAATTATCATACATCAGGTGTCCGAAGAGATCTTCTTAGGGAAAGAAAAAGCGTGGGCTCACGTTGAACATGCAGCAAGAAAGGGTGATGCTTCAAGAGCTGAAACTACTGAGTGAATGATTTGACTCACATTGAATATTTCACTCCATTTCAAGCAGGTCAATCTCAGGGAAAAAAAAAGAGCATAATTTCTGGAAGTGTTAATGTGCTTGACATTGTAATAACAGAAATAGATACATCTTTTCATCTTAGACATTTGAGCTCTTACTACATCAGATGGGTTATTGTTTGTACTGTGCTCTGAGATCACAGCTCAGCTCTCTGATCACCACCATATCAACAAATACATGACATGCTGGATTAAGACATCCAGTATCTGTTATTTAGTGCTCACATGCCTCTTTTTTTCCAAACACACATAAGGTTTGGAGGAACATTGGGTGGTCATCTAGGCCTGCTGTCATCTCTGAGGCAGAAGCAAGAAGAGCTGGGTCTACTTCTGACCTGTTTATCAAGTCTGGTTTAAGGTCTCCAGTAAGGCAGGTACTTCCAACCCTCCTCAAACTGTTGGAATTACTTTGCTAGTGTTGTACTTGGGTTTTTTTTTGCTATTCTTACCACCTCAGCCTTTGCTGATTAAACTGATTTGTTCTCACCACCTTTCTCTTTGGGTGTGCTGAGGATTCCCATCCATATAATGATACCTCATATATCAAAAAACCCAAAACTTTCCTCTTAAAGCTCTCCTTTCCAGACTAAGCAAACTCAGTTCCTCCAAACCTTGCTCCATAAGCTATGCTTTTAAACCTCTTCTCATTTTTAGGACAGTTTTCTGAAATCTCTCCAATATGACTAAATTTGCAGTTGCAGTGCCCAAATATGAAGGCAGTATTCCAGCTGAGGCCATCACAGTACAAATAGAGAATAATAATTACCTTGTACTAACATAGTCCAGACTAGAATTCAACTTTTTCCTGCAGAATCCATGCCTGTTCTATTTTGTCTGTGTTCAGCCCCAATCTGCTAGAGAGGGGACACCTCTCAACACACCTTTTTTTTGCATGATTCCCTTTGCTTCATTCTTATACCACTTTGTATTTCTTTAATTGTATGTCACCATGAGGATTTTTTAACTTCTCTCAAATTTACCAAGGTGACTTAAAATTCTGGTTCTGTTATCCAGAGTGTTTTCATTTTTTCTAACTTCTTGTTAACTGCAAATGATCTCATATTACTTTGTGTGTCCATAGTTGTCACCAATGAAAATATTAAATAAAACCAGGTTCAGAACAGATTCTGTAGGACCTCCACCTGAAACATCCTCCAATTTACAGAACAACAAAAGGATGTGCTTTTCTTCTCCACCAATTTATTAAGCAGTGATTTTCTGGTGCTTGTATATGGGCTGTATTCCCTAATTTGTTTGAGAACTTCATACCAGAGCAGCATGAAAAAATTTTAAGACCTCTTGCCCCTTCTTTCTCTCCATTTTTTAGGCTAAATTATCAGTCAGAGAGGGAAATTAGATTGCTGTAGCATAATTTGTTCTTGACAGTTCCACATTGGCCATATTTTTATCGCCTTACTATGATTTAAGTGCTTATGAAATATTTAATAATTTAATTCCACTATTTCCAGAAACTGAAGCTTAGGGAGTTTGAAGGAGGTACTTCTGATTGCCTTTTTAAAGCATGCTGCTAGGTTTGCCATTCTCTTGAATCCACTGCCCTCTCCTTTGAACCATGAGTTTTTAAGGATAGTTTTCACTGACTCAGATTTTTTAAGTATCTGTACGAAATGGTATCTTGAAGGCGGGGTGAGAAAAGATTCTGAAATCCCAATGTGTCTAAAACCTGAGATGAGGTATGCTTTTGGAGATTGGTTTCTATGTAAGTCTTATTGCTCATGGAGGCAAAATTAGGCTTTTAGTGTCAGGAAAGGTATAAATCTTGGAGGCAGCTGCAGAAATGACTCAGGCTTCTGAAGATAAAAATGTGAGAGATGTTTGAGCTGAAATTAAAGAGCATAAGAAAGGTATAAATAATAATAAAGCTGGGTAATTGTATCTCAGTTACCTCAGAACACTTCTGGCAATAATTTAAAGGCAACTGGTGAGAAACGTTATTCCTTTCTTAGAGGAAAAAAGTCCTAAAAATGATTAATTATCTAACATGACCTTCTGAAAGTAGGTTTTGCAAACTGGAAAACTGGACTGCCATTTTTGTACACTGAATATCAGACGGTTTTCTTTGACTATTAATATTGCAGCTGGTTTAACATTCACTGTTATAAATTGACAAGTACTCTGCACTCCCCATAAACTACACCCCTATGGAGCATGTAACATAATAGAGTTGCTTCTCCTCTTTGTAATCCATCCTTTAGGTTGGAATATAAATGTAGCTTCAATTAAATTAAGCCAGGAAGCATACATTCACCTGTACCTTGTTTCTTCATCAATTTGTCTGTTCAGGTTCAGTGCTGATCTGCGGGCAACAGTTATTGCTCTGCTTTAAAGTCATGTTTCACCAAAGCTAACATTTCTCATGTGATTTCTTTTTCTTGGGTGAGCTTTACAATGGACCATTAAACAAACATGGAGCAATAAAGACAGGAAAAAAGAAGTTTATTCCAGAAAGTCAGTCCACATGCCTTTCATGTCTACTACATCCACAGCTGACTAGCTGGTGTTGGAAGGATGCAGGGACAGACTATCAAAGCATTTCAGCATAATTAGATTATAAATGTCCTTACTGTAAATAACAAGGTCAAATAATAATATGTAGCAATCTTATTTTGGAACATTTTCTATTTAACTCCTGTGTTATTTATCTAAAAACACTTGCTAGATTTGAAAGGTGATTAATTCTGTCAGTAACGCGATTCAGTATCACTAGTCTCCGTCCCAAAATATTAAGTACTTGAGCTGAAATCAAAGTCTGTTCTAAAACTAAAGGGATTCTTTTTTCCAACTTATGTATTTATTTTATATAGAAATGTCTTATACAATTTAATAATGCAATAAAATCCCTATTAAAAATAAACCTTTAGTACAGAAATGCGGTTAGCATAGTACCCTTCTTAGGAGACTTCAGCTGTGAATCAACATGTAAGAGGAGTCTGGATAAATCTAAGACTTCATTTCTTATAGCCTGCAGCCATGTGAACTTTTTCTCTTTATTATAAATAACACTAAAGTGTGTGTTTATGAGACCCACCAAATATGTCTGAAATGCCCCTCTAGCCCTCAGCAAGGAAAAGATTATAGAACCAAGAACTGAATATTCTGAGAATAATACACTTAACTTGCAATGCCAAATAAGCAAACTAACAGGCAAGGTATAAGCAGCTGCTTAGATTCTTAGCGCTCGGTTTTTGCGAGTGAGAGACGAAGTGTATAAAAAATATCTCCATAAGTGAGTTGTCATTTCTCTTCCTTTTCCACATAATAACAGAAATCAGGGCAGGTATTCCTGGCAAGCCTTAGGGTGAATGCGTGCAGCTGTATTTTGTCCTGTTATGACAGGAGAAAATTTTGACAAGGACCAATACTGGAAGGTTCAATCTAGTCAATTCTAAAGTTAGAAAGTGAAGACTTGATGAAGGACTTTCCTTGGGTTGTTTTTTTTCCCCTCAATGGCAGATCATGAAAAATCTACTTTTGCTGAAAATTTTCATTTTTCTAACCAAAATTTCCCAGTTCTAAACTGAACGTTAAACCTGGGTATTTCAGGTCAATGTGACTGACACTGAAATATTTCAGTGTGACATGATCAACTGATTTTTGTTGCAAGGCAGCTGAAGGCTCATCTCCAGTAGTCACTTGGGGGTCATTGCCTCTCAGGACCTGTTTTCCAGGAGCACTGTATTCTTTTCCTTCCTAGTCCTTTTCTGTTCCCCTTCCTTAACTGCATATCACACGATGCACTTCTGCCCTGCTGGGCTGCATCTGCAGTTGCACCTTGTGTAGTGAAATCTATTGCAAAATGTTGAGGACCTGAAAAAGAACCTACAAATTGCAGCAACGGACTCACTACTGTTAGAAAAATGCAGTTTAATCTGTAATTTTTCAGACTGTAGAACCTGTAATGCCCAGCCTTTCCCAGTTTTAATTCTAGTTTTGGAAATATCAAGTGCTTTAAAATGTGTTCATTCCCGCGGTGAGGAAGATTCCAGTTTTCTCTCTGCTCCAAAACCAACTCCAGACATTTGAACACTAAGTGTTGAACAACGATTGGAAAAAACTCTGATGGGTTATGACACATTGCCTCTGTAATGACGAATTTAAGACTAAACTCTCTAGCTGGAAATATTCAAATACAAAGAACTGGGCATAGTGTGCAAAGGTGAACTTTTCCAGTTGTGTTTTGTAGATCTTGTAAAGTCACCTAAAGGTAACTTCTGGCCTTAGCGTGGCCCTCCTCATTGGTACCTGTTCCTCACACCTCTGCTCCTGAGACCAGCTGCCAAACCTTTGCTCTGAATTGAACTGCACCTTTGCCAGACTCAAACGCAAACTGGGATGGACTCTTCGCATCCACTTTCTTAAAGCTTTGGGCATATTTGTGCAGGCTAGCAAAGACTCTTTTCAAGAAGTGGAAAAAACAGGTGGAAAAAAAAAAAGGAAAGCAGATGATCCTGAAAACTTCACTTTTTTTTTTTTCTTTTCAGCATCTTGACCCAAGTCCTGAAAGTTTTGCAGAAGACGCACAAAAAAGATGTTTGATCTCTAGTGGTACAAGTGTTCTGGACTCCCAGTGGAAGAGTTGTTTTGACCCTTTCTGTGGGTGGAATATAAAGTTTTAATAAGTTTTACCATTCTGAGTCATTCTAATCCTATTATCTATCAATCCTCTTCGTATTCTGTATACATACTTAATTGTCAGAGGTTGGGCTGAATTTTTTTCTCCTCAAATCTCCTCTACTACTTTCACACTGGGCAAAGCAATGTAGTAAAGTTGCAGTGCTCTGCCCTCCCTAGTGCCAACCATGACACAAATCACTGCGCTTCCAATCGGGGCAGAATTACCCCGGAGGCCACCACGTCTTCTCCCTGCACAGCTGAGGTTACGCTTACATTTTGAGTACAAAGTGATGACCGGGGAAGGTGCAAGATATGACATCATCTGCACATGAGGTGATCTCATTCATGTTCTGTTTTACTCTAATATTTGATTTTTTTTCCCAGTGACCTGCTTGCTTGACAAATAAAAGCAGAAAGAGCAAAAGAAAAAAGATCCGCATACTTACTGTTGCATACTGAAAATTAGCGCTTCTTGCTGTTACATTTGTAACTTCAAATTTGCTCCTATTATGAGCGATTAACTTCCAGGCTTTTCCGTTGTCAGAAAGTGATATGTTAACAATAGTATTTTTTGGGGGGGGAGGCCATTTTAAGGCTATTTCAGTATCTAATTCCCCTCCTAACAGTATCATATCTTTTCTCTTCAAATAAGTTTTTGTCCTTGTAGACTTGAACACCATGATAATGAGCAACACTGAAGTGTCCAAATGGAAAAGCTGAATCAGACATTACACTAGAAATCAATATTTATAACACCCTCAAGTGGCA
The DNA here is from genome assembly GCF_947461875.1 of Haliaeetus albicilla. Taxonomy (NCBI): domain Eukaryota; kingdom Metazoa; phylum Chordata; class Aves; order Accipitriformes; family Accipitridae; genus Haliaeetus; species Haliaeetus albicilla. Next base: position 81,628,550 of record NC_091483.1, on the reverse strand, counting down.
GGTTTGCGATTAGCATAGGAACTTAGAGATCAGTTACACATGGAGTTTTTGCTTTGTGGTAATTAGTCACCATGCCACTGAACTTCTTCAGTACATTGCATGATATTATTAATTAGAAATGACAGAGGAAGTTAGATAACTCCTTGTTACTGTGTAGAAATGTCCACAAGAGCTCCAGGGCTGCTTCTATTTGTAGACCAGCCTGAGAAAGAGGGAAATATTTTATTTTTGTTTTGTTGCATAATCAATACCAACCCATGTTTTCATTAACGGTGACTGTTCCGTTTCTGGGAAACTATTAGCTATTACTTTTACACCAGTTTTTGATATGTATAAAGTTTGATACATTACTTCAGACAGGACTCTTTCGGTGTGTCTTGCTTGCATCATGAACATAGTCTAAGAAATACGTCCGTCATATGTACAATTTGGTTAAGGAACATTCCTCTTTTGTTTTGAGATTGTCTAAAATATTTGCTTGGCACAAGTTCCAAATAAATTAATGACAACAGAATGCCTAACTTAATAATAAGAGGAAAAAAAAAATCATGTTTTTAAAACCTTCATTGACTACATTTATTTGAAGCAATGCAGTTTTCCCTAAAACCAAATAGCACTGAATTCCTCTGGCTTTTTATTTAGAAGCTCTACTTTCCAAACCCTCATCATGCTTATTGCCTTTTTTTAGACTTTGAACTATCCATGTATTTCGGCAGCTACAGTGTCTGAACCGGTGACTGGGATATATCCAGCACTTGAGAAAAGCAGGATTCTTTTCTTCACGTACCTTACACTGACAGCAATGTTGCAGGCATCTCGGTAAGAAGTGTGCGTTCTCCTGATAAGGCTGACTCTTGCTTTCTTTTACCCACTCTTCTTTCCATGTACATTTTCTACAGAACTTTGCAGCAAGGAATTTTGCATCTTGTTTCCGTGCAGTTGATTATTCCCAGTTAAAAGCAGTATCTTGTAATTTCCTGCATTGAACTGCATCCTATTTATTTCAGACCATATCTTTAATTTGTTCAGATCATTTTGAATGTTATGCTTATCTTCCACATTTCTCGTGGGATCTGTGAGACCTACTAGTTTATTATCTTTTACAAACTAATTGCTTTTGCAAGTCCTAATGGGATGCTGTTCCAGAACTTCATTGCTCTGAAATGGCTAAAAACTTTCTAATTTCCAACCCAAATATATTACTGGTCATGTTTGTTCTTGTTCCTACCCTGTCTTAATTTCACTAGTGATTTTAATTCTAGCCTAATGCATTTATGGATGCAATCAGATCTTCCATTCAGCTTGTCGCTTTCATAGATGCAATAAACAAAATTGTTTCTTCCCATAGTGGGGTTTCCATTCTACCTCCCTCCCCCCAGCCCTTCTGAAAGCCTCCTGCAGTTTGACTTGATTTTTCTTGATCTTGAGAGTACGACCACTGAAATCCAGCAGCTTGTTCCTGTATTTTCAGTTGAAGCCAACACTTAAATGTAACATTACACACTTACACATCCATTCTAGAATATCTAGGTCTATTAAAAAAAATCAAATCAATTATTCTATATCTCATGGAGTTGATTGACAGGTGAATTTTCTCTAACTTCACTTTGCAAATTAGGTAGATGACTGCATATAATACTTTGAAGTCCACATAGAGTTCTCTTGGATGAGGAAAGGTAGGTTTTTTACATGGAAGCACAGACCAGAACAGAAACTTGTAGATCTTCAATACCTGTTCTGCTAACTTTGACAAACACATAATATACTCCTCCTAATAGGCTTTTAGAGATCAGTAGTATGGAATTTTTTCAATGGGAAGACTCTGCTGAAGATGTAAGTCCCTTTTCTGTTCTTAGAGAAAAGCATGAGCAGGAGGTGTAGGAGTTTTCCTAATTTCTCACATCATGAGGAGCAGGGCTGAGCAAGGAGCACTCAAAGACTACATGAGAGAAGGACTTTCTGGTCCTCACCTGGTGTGTGAAGCCTCCAGGACTTGGAAGTCCTTCCTCTCATTTCAGATACACCTCAGTTTCTTCAGCACTGATGAGTCTGTTCCATCCACTTCCCATGGTCCAACCACAACCCCCAGCAGCTGGTTTTGGTGAACTGGATTGTTTCTTTCCACTCGTGCTGTTTGATCATCCTGTGTGGGAGCTTACAAACTTCAGTAAGTGAAAGAAATAAGAGGCAATCCCAGAACAAGACTTCAACAGCTCAAAACTACTATTGCTTTCACGGATATTGATCTAAGCAAGTTCCCTCTGGGTTGTCTGTAGTCAAAGTAACGGAGGAGAAATACTAATGATTTCAAGGCTTCTTTGTGCAGCCATCCAGTCTCAGTGCTATTATTTATTGATCTTTCCCTTTGTGCGGGTAAACCTTCTTCAGGGTTTGCATTTTAAATGAGACACAGAAACAGAATGAAGCTGGCTGATAGATCTCATATATGGAGATATATGGCTTGTATTTCTGTCTCTGGTTACTTCTCTTGTGGCATAGGCAGTATTAAAAGGGATTTGAAGGATCCCCTTCACTTCTCCTCTGTAATTCTTGAACACACATTCTGGGTTCTCTTTTCTTTCTCGCTGTAGCTCTCATTCAGAGGAAATAAAGCAGTTTAGAGGAAGTCAAGCTGTAATACCCAGTCTCAGAATGTGCCTGTTTTAAATAGATGCTAAGGAAAGTTGTGAAAAAGTCCTAACAGGTCTGGGCCCTTCCTTGCTGGAAAAGTGTTGGGGAAGAAAAGAGCCACTTCACATACAGAAAATCTATAAGTTGGAATGGTAAAATAGATTGAAGCAAAGCCCTTTTGAATGAGAGGGAACCATCAGCTACAAAAGTCAATGTCTTGTTTTTTTGCTGGTCCCCTTACTGTTGTTTGTTAAAATCAAAAGAAACTCATTTCTACCAAAAATGAGTCATCAACATCCAGACCTGGCTTGACCTTACACACAGCTGTGACAAGATTCCCTAGACTGTTTCTCCGCAGTTGTGTTGTAGCTGTGTTGGGCATCAATTATGTTGTCTAATGATCTAGTCTTTTTTACTATCTCGAAACCTAAAAAACAAGATTAACTCACTAAATTTAATTAATTCTCAAAGAAAACAAAATTAAGTTGGAACTAAGGCTGAAAATATAAACAGCAATTAAAAAAAACAGTAAAAAGATAATAAGGATTTGTTAAATTCCAAAATTAAGAAAAACAAAAAACAGGAAAGTGGAGTTAAGAATGCATTTAGAAATACAAGACACTAAGATAAAAAAGTCTTAAATGTGACTTACAGTGGAATCAGGTAATAACTATGTAACTAAAGTTATTAAAATTAGTTTTTTAAAGAGAAATGAATTTTAGCTTATTTTACTGTATATACTCCCTCTTCATGACATCACATTTCGTATATATAATTAAAAAATCAGGTTGGAAACAACTTTTGGACATCCCTCGTCAAACCTCCTTTCTTGCTCAAATCAAAGCTAGCTGCAGAGAGAGATTGATTTGCTTTGAGCCTAGCCCAGCTGAATTTTGAATGTCCCCAAGGGTGGGGATTTAACACCTCCTTAGGGAACCTGTTCCCATGCCCAATCACTTGCTCAAAATCAGAAGGTTTCCCCTATGTCTGAAAGGAATTTTCTTTACTTCTTTGTATTTTGTCCTTGCACTGTGCCTGTTTGAGAAGTCTGGCTCCACCTTACCTAGAAGGACAAACTAGTTTTTTAGACAGTGGAAGACTCCAGCCCCATAAGCATTTTGGGGACCCTAGTCTGGGTTCTCTCCAATGTCCCTTATGTATTTAGGGGGCCCAAAACTAGAAAGAGTACTTCACATGTGGCCTCACAAGTGCCAAACAGAAGGAAACGATCACTTGCCATGACCTGGTGCATGTCCTCTGGCTACGATAGCTGAGGATGCTGTTGCTGTTGTGGTGGCCAGGTGTTCTACTAGCTCTTGTGCAGTTTGCTGTCCCCATGGCTGCTGCTCCTTTCTCTGCGGAGCTGCTCCTCAGCCAGTTCCTAAAATCGTAGAATCATAGAACCCTAGAATCATGGAATGGTTTGGTTTGGATGGGATCTTTAAAGACCATCTAGTCCACCCCCCTGCCATGGGCAGAAACATCTTTCACTAGACCAGGTTGCTCAAAGCCCCATCCAACCTGACCTTGAACACTTCCAATAATGGTGCATCCACAACCAGTCAGTTTGATGCTGACCTGCATTGACTCATGGTGCTGCTCTGTCCCAGGCACTGAGTTTGCATCTGTCTGGGTTGAACTTCATGAGGTTCAGGTTGGTCCGGACCTCCAGCTTGCTGAGGACCATGTGAAGAGCAGCCCTGCCCACCACTGCGGGAACTTCTCCCCACTCCAGTGTGAGCTGCCCACAGACTTGCTGAAGATGCATTCTGCCCCCTTGCTGCGGTCATTGTTGAAAACTTTTTAACAGCATTTCCACAATATTAAAGCTTGAATGCAACCTGAAACTGTTGAACAGCCTGAATCTTGTAGCTATTCTTTGACCATAGAAGACCATCAGGCTGGTGTCAAGCATGATTTACTCTTGAAAAATCCTTATGAATTTTTCTCAATTATCTTCATGTCTTTCCTGTGCTTGGAAATGTTTTCTATGAGAATTTGTTCCACAGTTTGAAAGGAGATTAACTAGCCAGTAAATATCCAAATTGTCCTTCCTGCCTTGTTTGACCATTCACTTTTTTTTCCCAGTCACTAGGCATGTCTCCCTTGAGCAGAGCAAAAATTCAAAGATGACAGAGCTTGCAATTATTTCAGGCAGCTCCTTCAGCACCCACAGGTGCATCATTTTGGGTGCAGTAGACTAGTATGTTTAGATTTTTTAAGTAGTCCCTTTCTGATGCAGTGATTACCCCCTACCTGTGGTACCTGTCTCCTATAACTTTCGCTACTAGTTATGGACATCCAGAGGGTCTGAGAGAATATGTTGCCAGTTAAAACAGAGGTAAAGAAGGCACTGAATATCTCAGAAGTTTCAATGTTCTTCATCACTAGTTTTCCTGCCCTGTTCAGCAGTGAGCCCTGGTCTTCATTCTGCTGCTTATGTACCTGCAGAGGCCATTCTTGTTGCTCCCATCCCTCACCACTTAACTCCAAAACTCCAAAGGTTGGCCACCTAAATTGCACACCTGGATAGCTCTGTGATGATTCTCTATCCCTCTTTGTGTCCAGTCCCTGCCTCCACTTCCCATACATACCAGTTTTGTGTTTAAGTTTGACCGAGAGTTCCCTGTTAAGCCAGAATGGTCCTCCAAAATGTGTGCCCGCTTCATTGCGCGTAAGGATGGATTGCTCTCCTGCTTTGAAGAGGTGGCCCCTGAAGACAGATCTGTTTCTTTAAGCACTTTGCCCTTCAGGACCACAGGGTCCTGTCCATAAATTCCCTGAATAAACTGAGGTCTAGTCTCCTGAAAACCAGGGTCTTCTGCCAGCTACTTGCCCTCCTCAACTCCCCCAGTTTCTGAAGTGTACCCTACCCTGGCTGCTGAAGCCAAGGCTGCCATCATCCATCACATCCTTGGCTACTGTTTCCCTGTTTGTGACTAGCACATCCAGCAGAGCACTCCACCAAGTCAGCCATCCTCAGGCAGCATCAATTTTTTTTCCCCAAGTCACTACAGAATTCTCCAGGATTGGTTGTGTCCTACTGTGTTCTCAGCTCAGGAGATGTCAGATTGGTTGAGAACTATGAGAACCAGAGACTAGAATCAGGAAACTTCTTCTTGAAGAAATCTTCATCTTCCTCCTCCTTTTGAACTGGACAGTCCATAGATATCCACTGTGACACGTTCACGTGTTGGAGATCCTTTGGTTCTGACTGGGAAATGCTGAGGCCCATGCCATAGAGGAACTCTGTGTATTTGAACCACTCCCTTACCAATGGGAGAGTTCATTTTAACAATATTCTTAGCACCTATTGCATCAAAATGGAATGGGCATTAAATGGTTTAGCGCAAGATGTCACTGTCTGGAAGACTGGCTGGATGCCAATGCTCCTTGTGCTCTCTGAATTACAGGGAATCTGCTTCAGGCTGAGATATGCCATTCAAGCCAGCATGAGTCCTTAATGTGACCATTATTTAAAATAAGATTCCATCACTTAGTCCTCAGCCCATGCATAGTCCTGACCAGCTATCCATCCAATATCTGAAATGTTCCTATATTTCAAAACCAAACAAACAGCTAATTCTCCCCAAAGAGTTTGTTTAAAATCTTGATGATCCAGCTTTGCCTTTTTTCTGAAATACCTTGTGTTGTTAATCACTTGTGGTTAGTTACATACTGTTTCTCTCTAGCTCTGGTAGGAAAGCCAATAGTACTTGACCCTAGTGGTGATCTTGATGGCCCTTGCTTAGTGTCAGTTGTTCTTTCAAAAGACTGTGTTTCGAAATTCTCTGCAGCTGCATCCCTGACTGCAGTACGTTTGCTCTCAAAGCAGACAGCGAAGTCCACCACTGGATCAGTTTTACCTTTGCACATATCAAGTCAAGCTTTGAGTTCTTCGTGTTCATCCTTGAGACAAAGATTTTGGATAGTCAGCCCACATGTATTTCTTGGTTTCTTGGTGCACAGTTTGTTGTTTTAATACAGGTGTCCTTCACAGCTTGGCAGATGCCTAAAATATGCCAGGTGTGAAAGCTGCTGTCTGTGAATCACTCTAGCAGTGTCCTTGCTCCAACTCCAAAAATCCCTGGTGAGATATATGTTACCTAAAGTTAAAGGGCTATCAGCAGTTGTCACTCAAGTATCCTGCTGTGATTCATAATCCAGTCAGTGTTAACTGGACAATTTTCAAAATGTCCCATTTTGCAGCCTTATCTTCATCGTTTAGTTTATTGTTTGAATGAACTATTTCTTTATTTAAAGGCCTTGGGAAAACTAGTTTGAATCAAACGAACTAGTAGCACATACTGGTGGTTTGGAGGTTTCTAGTAGTACTTTGGGGTCAGAAATAACACATCTCCCCTTCCCTATGTCTCCAGCAGTCAGAAATAGCTTCTCCTTATTTTTCTGGAATCTCATCTCTCCCCTAAGAAGTCTGGTGGATCATAGTGTGGCCAGAGCAGGTTGGCACATGTGAGCAGCAGCTTTCACATTAAGAGTAATTTTAAGAGATCTCACCACTCACAGCTCTCCATCTCTAGTACTGGCATATGGAAATTGTTCTGTGTTCAAGCAAGGAGATGGTGTCTTTGCTGCTTTTTAATTACTGGTGATGAGAGTGGAGAGACATGTCCTTTGCATCTGAATAAGCAGCTAGATGCGTGAGTCTTGGGCTTGTGAATACACGAAACAGCAAGAGCTTCCCCAGCAATTACAAGAATACCTTTCCAATTTTCGTCAAGCAGGTCTTAACATTTTCCAAGTCTGTTTGTTTCAACTCAGGGTCAACCAGAGTCTCAGGTATTTTCCAGGCAAGCCTGGAGCTCTCATATTCAAGCCTTCAGTGCCTACCTTCTAGACCTCACAGTCTTTGGTTGTACATGAGTTATGAGCGGGCTTAATGTAAAACCTGTAGCTCTTTTAACATGCGTTTTAAGGCCAGTCAAGTAGCAAAAAAACACAACAGTTGTCAAGGTATAATTCAAACCTTCAAATTATTAGCTCAATAAAACCAAATAATCTGAGATTTCCATAGCAGTGGTCTTCTGTACTGATAGCCACTGCCACCGTTTTCTTGTTAAAGATTGCAGATCAATTGCCAGGTGGAAAAATAGTGATACTGGGTCTCCTTATTTGACCACAGCTTTGAGATGTACTACTTCTGTATACTCCTTTCACCATTCTAGATAACTTATAACATGTTGATAGACATTTTCAATGACACTGATTATGTGTTGGTCAAAACCTTTCCCTTCTAACAACCAGGAGAGACATTCATACATTTGTAAGTCAAACCCACAAACAATAGCTTTTTTTTTTCTTGGCATGTTGCATAATGAGCCACAAGATCTTTATTTTCTGAGCAGCTGGAGAGCAATATAATCCCTCTTTGTTAAAAGTTAATGGGTCATGTCTTTGTCAACCTAATAGAGAGTGTCCATGCAACTACTTGCAGCACAATTTAGTGGTGATTGGCCTCTAGTTATTAATATATTTTATTTTTTCAGCACCCTTTGTCTAGGGGATTTGCATCCTTTAATGCTATTAGGAATCATGATTGTGATCATCATATATTGAATACATGTGCTAACATTGCTTTTAGGGTCCTTTTAACACAGATTTTTTAAGGTGGATCTGTCCTTAATTTTTACCCATTTCTCCCATAATTTGTTGTAATTTTAGATTTGATTCCTGAATTGTCAACTACATTGCCATTTGAAAACAATTTTTGACCTTGAAGTGTTATCGCTTTCTCTGAATTTTAATTCTATTTAATAAATTTCTTCACCTGATACTGAAGAAACCCCTTTCAGAGGCAACAGCATTTACTGTATAGCTTCTCAGTTGGTTTTTGTTTTAATCTCAACAGGTAAAAGTCAAATTTTGAATTTTTTTCCCACTCTTTTCAGAATAACCTCTTGAAGGAAATCAGATCAGATGTCAATAGATACGTTTATGATTAAAGGCTTAGTTGCTGGACATCAGAGCACTTGTATGCCAACATTTCAGTGCCTTTTTGTGTGATTTTGTTATAAAATTATAGTTGAGCCTTTCAAAAACATTTCTCTTGAAGACTGTCTTTGATTTGTGGTATTGAGGAATCCATAGACACCTTAGGTTCTGGTTCTTGGGTCCATTACATGTGCCCTCCTTTGGGAGAGCTCTTTGCAACATTGCCATGAACATGATGGATTTGGCTTGAATGGTTATAGATAGGTAGTTGGGCTTTTTTTCCACTTTCTCCTTCTGTTACATACACGTAGCTATCAGCTGACTTCTTTTGATGGCATTCCCTTATGTTTAGGGATGTGGCAGAGGAAGCTACGATTTTTTTTTTTTCAGTTATCCCACGTAACGGACATCAGAGCATTGGTTATCCCACATAATGCATATCCCCAATACCATGGCTTTTTTCTGAGTCTGTGGCCAAGACAAAGCTCACCCAGTCTCAACATACTGGATGAGCTGGATTATTATTGGGGAGTATCGCTAAGGGAATCTTTGGTCTCCTTGGTGGGGATGCAGCAGTAGTACAGTTGGAGAAGGATATATGGCCATGTATTTTTGGTATGAATAAGCTGTTTTCTATAGCAATTCAGGCCCTATTTGTGTGCAAGCAGTCTCACTTCTTAAAAAAAATTCTGATATGTTTAATCAAACTAGATGTGGGCTTATGTCCAAGCAATTTACCTGATCCTTCAGCTGAAAGGATCTCCATCCCTATCAAAGATTTAGGTACCTATTTAAGAAAGTACTGGCAAACATTCTCAATTCTAAACTTGGAAGGAAATCTAATGAGAAACAGTCTTATTTGAAGACACTGTGAAAAATTGCTTATTTGTCTCAGTGGCCCAGCTGTCTCTGTTCCAATCTGACTGGCCAGTGCTGATGACACTGGAAAAGACTTCTTTCTTGGAGTATATGCAGATGTTTTTTGAACCAACAATGTTCTTTTGCATGATTATTTGAATTCAGAATTCTTTGTTCAATTCCAAACAGCTGCTAAGGCCATTACCAGGGGAGGAAGGGTTATTCTTCACCTACTGCAAGGTTTGATACAGCTCCCATACATAATTCAGATTTAATTAAAGTATATACTCTTCACATATGCTCACAACTTAACAGCGACATTCTAATGTGGTGCTTTGCCTGGTGCTATCTATGTCTAAAAGGAACCTTAGGCACCATTTTGCTGGGCAATATACAAATTTGCATGTATATGACTGTCCTTGTCCCAGAAAGCTTACATAAACCAAAGCAGAATATGTTGCAAAATAATCAGCAGGAACAGTATAAGAGAACTTACACTTTTGCTGTGATAAAACATAGCAATTCTAATGCAGCAATGGACTCACCCCATTGAGTTTATTTCCTTCTTCTCTAGGCATTTTGAGAGCTGGATTTAGAGGACAGCAAGGTGACTGTGTGGATATTTACTGAGTTCTTCCCACTCTTGAGGGCAGCGTGGGAGAAAACATGACAACTGCTGGGAATTTTGAAGAGCAAGTCTGTGAGAGGGCAACCAACCCTTAGAAGGCAATCCCACCTATGACTAATCAGCTGTGACTCATCGGAGGCTTTGGTTCCTTTTATTAAGGCTTTTCAAAGTCTCTACATCCTAGGAAACCTATAGGCAATACACAGGTATGATTAAGTCAGAGCAATCCACAGGCTTACAGGTTATTACAAGAAATAACACCATTAATTCTCCTAAGTGCTTTTATACAGAAATAGCAAAGGAAGATGAATAACTTCAAAAGCTGCACAACCCCAGGTATAATGGCATCGTGTCACCTCAAAAAAGCCCTGGTATCCTAGCACCAAACTTCCTTTCTCACCAGTGAAGACTGTTTTCTGGTGACTCTTAGACTGCTTCTTGTTGGCATCAGTATTCATAAACCAGAACTGAAAGTGAGGACTGAAGGAAGCACCCAGACTTGACCAAGGGCCGCTTTTTTTCTGTCTACTTTCTACAAAACCACTTTTGAAAGTCCACCTAATAATTTTTATAGTTTGTCTGATTTCCAAATCTTTAGACTATCTCATGCTGTAATTCCAGTCTTCTGTTTCTTCAGCATATAGAGTAAGACCTATTTCATCAGAAAATAACAGGTTATCCCTCATCCCTGTACTCACACATCTTTCCTCACATAAATCCAGCAATTTCTTCACAGTTCAGTCCAGTGGTGGAAAATTAAACATTCAACTGCAAAAACCACCCTGACAAGTAACCTGTGCTTTTTAGAAGATGTGTGACACTTGCCAACTTTTATTTCTTCCTACAACCTGCCATCTCCAGCACTTTTTCCTAGTTGCAGCTCTCTATTTTCCCTCACAAAAGACTAGCTCCAACATTTTGAGCTAACACTACAGGCTCTGCAGACAATGCTATCAGGGAAAGCTCAGCCCATGTTCCTCACCAAAGTTGGCTATTTAGTTTTTGAAGGCTGAGTCTGGTGCCTGAAGCACTCCCATTAATCTCCAGGCAGAAATTGAGGGGGTTTTGCACGTCCTTTTGTCATGGTTTAACCCCAGCCAGCAACTAAACCCCACGCAGCCACTTGCCCCCTCCCTCCCTGTGGGATGGGGGAGAGAATCAGAAGGGTGAAAGTGAGAAAACTGGTATGTTGAGATAAAGACAGTTTAATAGGGAAAGCAAAAGCCACACACCCAAGCAAAGCAGCACAAGGAATTCATTCCCCGCTGCCCATGGGCAGGCAGGTGTTCAGCCATCTCCAGGAAAGCCGGGCTCCATCACGCTCCATCTGTAATGGTGGCTGGGAAGACAAACGCCATCACTCTGAAATTCCCCCCCTTCTTTCTTCCCCCAGCTTTATATGCTGAGCATGACGTCCTCGACTCTGTGTGAGCAAGGCTCAGCAATAACTAAAACACCTCGGTATTATCAACGCAGTTTTCAGCCCAAATTGAAAACATAGCCCCATACTAGTTACTATGATGAAAATTAACTTTATCCCAGCCAAAACCAGCACATCTTTGAAGTTGTGATCATAACCAAAATATTGAAATAAAAGCCACATAACACAGGAGGAAGAAAGCCCTGGTCCTGCTGGCTTGGAGCTTTGGATATGAGAAGGTGTTGAGCACACCTGGTGGTGTCTGGATCTCTTTATCTTTACCAGGGACAAACCATACAAGACTCAAAAGATATTCTCCTGCCTAGTGTCTGCACATGCTGGTTACTCTTCTAAAACTCTGCTTTTGGGAAGAACTGGTCAAGCTCTTGGAGAAATGCTTTTCCTAACAGCTGAACCTTCATCTCTGTTCATCTGTAGAGCAAGGTGTTCATTCTGCCCATGAGGGGCTTAAGAAGCCAAACCTAGCAATTTAGGAAGAATGACAAGTTGGTGTACCTGGTAGTTTTAGATATATTACTACTAATGGGGAACTATCAATCTCACCAACATTTCCCTTTCCAGTATGTGAGACTTCTTCGTGTAGGATGTGAGAAAAATCTCACATCAAGATGTTTCCCTAGGATTCCCAGAGTTATTCTTTACAGTCATACTCCCGACAGCTGATTAAATCAAGCTTCTCCTTTATTCCTTGTTTGCTCTTTAATAGTAATTAGTGCTAGATGAAAAATAAGGCCTGACTGTGATGGGGCTTTCAAAAAGACACAATATGGGCTCTACCTTCATAAAGAGGAAGAAATGGAAAGTATTCTTGGCTGTAGCAGGAATGCATTACTGATGAGGAATTTTTGGGAGAGAAAGTTCATAATTTTGTAAACCTGCAGTTTGTTATGAAAAACATTCAGTTGTATATGCTTAATGAATGAAATGGATAGTTCCACTGCATTCTAAACTCACTTGAAATACCAAACAAATATGGCCTTAAAAATTGACTAATATAGGAGTTTCAGGAATGTGGATTTTTTCACTAATGTACACAGTGCTCCAAACTGCTGCCTAGATTCAAAGAAAAAACAAGTTGTCTTATAGCTTCTTCATGAGCCAGTTAAATTTTCTCGGGAATTTTTCTGCTTTGCTGCGCTATTACTGTAGTCTGACTTTACTTAAAAGACAGTCAGCTAATACACATTTTGACTAGGGGAGGGAATTGCTGTCCTCAGTTTATTCCTAATTCATTTTATGCTTCCTTTATTCTTTTATTCTTTCAATAAAAACTGAAGGAGAAATGCAAAATGATACTGGTAAACTGCTTTCCTTGGAATTTAAACATCTGCTTGGGTTTTAATCAGATGACAGGATATCATATGTCTTTGGAAAACATAGGTGTTTCTAGGACTGAGGAAAAAAGATGATATGATGTTTTTCTAGTCTAGAGAAGTTGGAATGGAGAAGATCAGCAGTAAATGTGTGAATATGCTGCTATCACACCAAATTTCTGGTCACAGATGCCAAGGACATGAAACAACCCTCAGATTCGTTGTGGCATCTGGGACATCAAAGAGCCTAATCAGTGTTTTGATAGAACTGCCTATCTTGCTGTCATTTGTTAAAGAAACTTCTATAAGAGGAGAAATGCCACCATCTTACATGGTTGCAGTGGAAAAATACCTCTTCAATGTCAGAATAAATGATTGAAGAGATAACCACTGATTAAAAGGTTTTGTTAAAGCTGTGTTCATGAAACCATTTCATTAACTGACTTATAAGTAGATTAGTTCTTCTGAGGCAGTCTTGCCAATATTTTTTCCTACCCTTATGATCAGAGCGGTTCATCCAACACAAGAACCATCTTCTTGTTTTCCTGGTGTGTTATAGTGTTTTCTCTGTGAAGGTGGAGCTCACACCCACCAATAAAGCTGAGAAATTTGTAAATACACTAAAGAACCTGCAATTTCAGTTTCAAGCTTTCTAAAGCTAGCACCTGAATCTCTAGGACCAAGTGTCCATTGCTCTTTTGGAAATGTTTGGATCTAATTTGATCTAATTTGCTGATAATGCTATAGAAACCCTGGTTTATTTTTCAGAAACTGTATACTGTGGAGAGTAGACAGAGTGCACAATTCTCCTGGACCTTCTGCTTCAAGCTTGAGCCAAGAAGTAACAAAATATTATTGATCCTGTCTCTACATGCTACTAAGTCTGCAAAATACACTTTGTTCACTATTAGTTTCTTATAATTAGATTTGATTGGCTAACATGGGAGAAGCTTGGTATAGATAGTCAGAAGAGCTAGTTGATAATCTTAGAGTAAACCTAAATTGGTGGAGAGTGATTGCTATTGGCTAGAGAGGTCTCTTCTACTGTTTCAAGCTAATACAACACAGGCTGAAGATTCTAATAACAACCAGCTTCTTCCTTTCTGAGTTTTAGTCTACCCATGTTGACCACCAAGGTGTTGAAACTGGGGAAATGTATGTCCTAGCCATACTTTCACTGGGAACTTATGGAGCAGACAAGGAAATCCTTCTCTCCTGAGAAGCAATATGACTGTGCCTTCCATCTCTTTACAAAGACAATACTTCAATGATTTACCATTGAAAGTATTTTCTATAAATTGGATTGGCTCCACAGGAGGGAGACGAATGTTTCTATGGAGGAACTTTCACTTAATTTCTGGAAGAAAGAGCTTTTCTTTACAAGTTACCAGAAGATCCAAATGTAAAATACATGCTTTCTCTCTTTAGTAGTCTCACGACTGCCTTCTCTTCAGCCCTTTCCACAAAATATGAAAATTTGGATGGTGGGAATCTCAGCTTTGCAATCAGCATTCTGCTAAAGGAAGGACATGAACTATATGTGGATGTGTGCGATGCAAACATCTACATCAGAACTATTCACTGTAGGATCCCTTAGTAGCTGGTGGGAATCAAGTGAATAAATATACTCAAATGAGTCTGGAGGATGAGTCAGCTCATGATGCAGGTGTGTAAAGTAGGTTTGATGATTCATGATTTAAAATTGCCTGGTTCTCTCCTTTAATTCTTAAGAGACCCTTGGGTGACTAGCTCATGTATGACTGTCTGGAAATGAAAAAGTAAAGGTTAGACTAGACTAATTCTGTCTGAAGACCTCCTCCCCCCCGC